>NC_136065.1:1028384780-1029013114 GCF_964261635.1 Lissotriton helveticus
TTTGTTCGCTGGTGGGATCAATAGATTTGAGCCTTAGGAAATCCGGGGTTTGCGAGAGAGAATCATCAAGATTTAACTGTTTCAGGGGAGTACTGTTGTGAATTTTGGATTTTTCCTTTTGATGTACCATATTAAAAACCAGGTCTTTAAAGCTTATGTCGGGGCAAGTGATGTAAAATTCCAAATGATCCTGGTTTAGTTGATCGACAGCTTTTTCTGGTTTTGTAGTTGAGATTTTGGTGTTTGATCAGACCAAGTTTTGGTTGTTGGAGGATTCTTCTTGCCATGTACTGTTTATAACCTCAGTTTATTTTTCTTTCCTCTTCTTTTATTTGAATATTTTGGGTTTGCTCTGGTACTTCATGTCCTATGGTACTAATAATGACCTCTGGGTTTACCTTCTTTTCTTCTTCTTTTGTTTGGTCAGTTTGAGATTGCTCCGGGTCCTTAATAATCTGCTTTGAAAAGTATTTGGCTATTCCAGTAAGGGGTTCGGAATTAAGAGGGCGGGCCATTTTTTCAGCACTCCTTCTTATTGCTTGGTCCGTTCCTAATCTTTTCATAAATAATGTACGTGTTCTCAACTTTTTGTATGCCATACTGCGATGGCAATTTTGTTTATTGCAAAAAGTAATAAATATGCATGCATTTGGTGCAGACTGACTACTTTTCGTCAATCAGGCCCAATATTTTTTTTCATTTATAAATGTCAAATTCGTCAAATTAGTTTATCTTAATACGATGCCAAAAATAATGAAAAATGTACATCAAAAATACATTTACTGCATTAATTTTCAAAATTCGTAAATGCTAAGAATATCAAGCTACTTGAAGTTGATAGGGTCTCTATTCCTTGCCCACATCTCTCTTCAGATACCATTCATTTAACCTGATACCCAGTTATCCATCCCATGTCACTTCCTTCTCACACATTCATCTCTGAGCAGTCTATCTTTCGATGCCAGGTTTACTGCATAATCGCACACCTTTCTCATGCCCTTTTGTTTGTTTGGATGCTTAAAAATGGAAATTTTTGGAGGTGGAGAAAGACTCTCCTGGGTGGCTCAGTGACTCACGCAGTATGGAGACATTGCAAACATTCAGCATGGAGGAGCCCACGCCATAACTTATCTGAGCTGTTTCTAAGACCATTGACTACCTCTTCAAGTGCCTTCTCTGTCACTGGCCAATTTTCACTGCTGCCACTGTAATCTCACCACATTAACCCAAGTAATTGCTCCTTTTTATATAGAGCTTGCAGGTGGCACGCATGCTCTGTCGCTTGGCGATGTTGTGTTGTAACTAAAACAGACACGCTCTAAGAAGGGTTTTTTAGCCTACCTATTAGTTACCATTTATTGTCATAATTATCACTCTTCTTGGCCTCCTTCTAAGCAGTGTGTGCAATGTCATCACTTCCTTGTCTTTATGTGGAGTATGGACCAAGTACAGATTGTTTTACCTTAATTAATGTCCATCCACTGTGATTGAGGTACCGTTTCTCCTTTTTTTTAATAGTGCGAACTGGACCTAACCAGAAACTATTGGCGCATTTTACATGAGGACCAGTTAGATTACACAAGTTCACATTCATTTTTTTTTTTTATGCAGTGGAGATTAAGTGATTTTCACAGAATCACATGATGAGGCGGACTCCGAGACTCAAACATGGATCCTCAGTTCCAAAGTTAGCATCTTTGACCATAATGCCACATCCTTCTTCTCCCTCACACCCATTCCTCCATTCAGGTTTGGCATAATTCTCTATATCAGCTTCTGAAGCAGCTGCCCGAGGCAGGTATCCTAGTAACTAATACAAATCCCAGCAATGCTGTCTGGCCATGCAACATCTTAGCATACAATGAATGAGACAGTTTACTGAATGAGTCCCATATCGCTGAGAATTCTGAAGAGGCTGCTCATCAGCAGTATGCTGCAAACGGTCAATGCAGAATAACCATTACGTCTGGTGCCCGATCTAAAAAAACAAGCATTAGCAAAGCCAATAGGCTGAAGGCGGCCCACGCCATTCTGCACACCTGTTGCCTGCCAACTAGCGTGACATCGGGACCCGCTGCGCAGGAGAGCACGGTCAAAGGCCGCTGTGTCCCAGTGTCGGGTGGCTGGAGATGGCCCTATGCCACTCTTCACACCTGTTGCCTGTCATTTAGCGCTATAATGCACAAAGTCGGGACCTGCTGCACAGGAGAGTGCTGCCAAAGGAATGTGTGTCCGAGGATTCTGTGGGGGGCTGAAGGCAGCCCCACACCCCTTTGCACACCTGTTGCCTCTCATCTAGTGCTATTAAGCGCAAGGTCAGGACCTGCTGTGCATACTACGCCCTTGGCAAAGCCCAGGCCAAGGGCAGGCCCATCTTGCGCCCATCATCGACCATAGGAGGTGGGGCACCGCCATCCCCCAAAACCTGTGTTTCGGGCCGCTCCAAGGCTTTACACCCGTATAGGCCTGTTGGAGCATGAGGAGTTGGTGTAAGTAGTTATTTTTTGTGGTTCTCAATTAACTGTGCTTCAACCATCCCTAGCTTATTACTTGTTTTGTTGTTGGGATTCTAGGATGGAGCTGCCTTAGGGTTGAGTCAGGCCACTTTGTGTCTCTTTCCGTCCCTGTCTTGTGACTTCTCACTTGGCATCTGACTTTGGTCCAAAAGATCGTAGTCTGAAATTCCAACCAGGCTAATCAGGCCAATATTGTTAATCAATCATGGGTAAAAGGAAGCAAACTTTTGGGACCGCCAAGTCAAAATCCCCCACAATGGTCTCTAATGTATTGAGTGAAAGAAATTTGACAATTATGGACTACTTATCAGGGGCCATGGGGAATATTGAGAAGGAAAATTCCAGTGTGGAAAAGAGGCTGTCCACAAGCGCACAGGGTTTACCATCTACTCCCACAGTTGATCTTACAATCGTTGACTTAGTGAAATCCTCTGAGCCCGATGCTGTGGCAAGAGAGTCAGTTTCTGCATGCTTCACTTCTGCCCATCCCTCTCCCTTTGACTCTAGGCTTCAACATCCAACAAAATGGATGAGGATGCCCGGGGCAAGCACGTGTATATATGACTACTGGACAAACTGCAGATGCAGGAATATCAAAGTTACAGGCCAAGGCACTCCCTAGATCGAGCAGAAAAAAGCCCAGAGTAATACCAGCTTTGGTGAGATCTAAGTACTTTGGTTGACTCAGTCTAAGCCCTGCAATCTATGGTAAAAGCTCTTCTTGAATCCATTGCCTCTTGGTTGATGCACTTGGAGAGCATCACCTCCAGCTGTTTTGACTTGTTGAGTTCTAACACATCTATAGCTGTAATTCAGCTCAAACCTGGAATGAGCGAAGCTTCTATTATGACATTACCTGACACTTCTCTCACTTCTCGCCCTATATCTCGGATGAACATTAGGGACTCTAATCCAATGTCTGAAAATACTCAAGCTGTAGGGCGCACCCTGCTCTGTAGGTTTCCTTAGCACATGATCAGAATCACTCATAGTCCCTATTTTAAAAAAAGGGCATTCGTTCCTCATCAGCCTGCTACCATTCAATATCACTGCTTGACTCCGTAGGGAAAGTGACAGGGTGCAATATTTTGGGAAGACTGGAGGAGTGGCTGCAAGCAATGACATATTATCCGACTTGCATTATGGTTTCTGTAGCTGTTGCAGAACTGTAGAACACCCAGATGAAATGTACTAATACGTTCCTACCTTTTGTTGACCTATCTTTTGTGCTTCCTTTCGTAATACTAAACAAATTGTGGTCTATCATGTCTAAACTTGGGGGGGGTTTTATTAATTTCAAACAAAGGAAAGATAAAAGCAAAAGCATGGCAAATCACTCATATGTCATCATTTGATAAGTCAGCATAACGCACCATAAAGGAGAAGGATGAATCTAGAATGCATCTGGATATGGGGGGATGGGATTCCCCTGAGAAAGGCACTGTAGGTGTCTCCCGTTCGGCTAGGTGTGGCCTGATACAAGGTAGAGTAGTATGCGTGGAATTGTTTAAGGATATCCTCCAGGGAACGAACCGGGGCACCAGTGAGTGAGATGAGTTTGGTAATTGGAGTCCTGGCACATGAGCAAAGCCAAGAGGTGACCTAATTTGTCTCCTTCTCGATGGATTTTGGTAGCATGAACCATATAGTTAAAGCGTTGTTGTCACTCTGAGAGTTCTATGTTAGTTGTTTTAGCCTCAGTGAACTGTGAGAGTTTATGTGGGTCTGTATCTGTCTCCTTGCTCAGTAGAGCAAAACGTCGCTCAGCAGTTCGTAATTCTATATCAAGGGTTTTATGAACGCCCACAACCTGTTGGATGCAGTGACCTTGTTTTACTGTCTTAAATGCGTCCCATTCCACCATCTCCGAGGAGGTGGTGCCATGGTTTTCTGCGAAGTAGTGTCAGATACGATCTCCCTGCTCCTTTCTGAAAACTGGATCGTCCAGAAAGTTGCTTGGAGACACCAGGTCGGGACTGGGGATCTGGGGGACGACCAGCGAAGGTCCATATAAGGGCATCATGGTTCAAGATTATGCTTCCTAGATAACAGAGCTGCATACGAGGGTGGGTCAGTGATGCCGTAAACAGAAAACGGTCCAGTCTTACATGGAGCTCGTGTGATGGGGAATAAAATGAAGGATGGACTCTCCCATTATTCAGTTTTTGAGGGAGTTCTATTCAGGGAACAGGGCCAGTGTTCGCTATGGACTAAAAGGGAAATGTACTAACTTATTTAGTGCAGAACGGTAAATCAGACAGGGGTGCGTACTAGCCCCCTTCCTGTTTAATATACATATATATATATATATCAACAATTTAGGCAATGTTCTAGTAGAAATTGTGTTGATCTTCCCCTAGTTAGTAAGGGGCTGATTCCAACACTCCTCTATGCGGATGATGCCGTCCTTATGGCCTGCGCCCCTCTGGCTCTGCAATGGCTACATGATTACATGAAAAAACTGGGATTTTAGTCACCATCAGTAGAACTTTCTTAATGAAATGTGGTAGGAGAAAAATGAGTAGCTATGATCTTACGATTGGGGACATTCAAATTTATTTCACCCCTTCTTTCTCCTGCTTGAGTTTTGAGTTTGACAGATGGGGGTCCTGTAAACAAGCAACTATCTTGAGGGAGCTCCATTTCATGAGGGCCCTTAATGCAATTCAGAACTTTGTGACTAGGTTAGGCAAGAAATAATCTAAGGAAATGCTAGTGATTTGCAAGGCTAAATGTTTGTTATCTGCCCTATATGGGGTCTGGGGCATCCGTCTGGGGTATAGCGAGTGTCAACCTCTTCAATCAGTGGAGCATTCATTTTTTAGGAATCTTCTATTAGTCCCCTAGAGTTGCCCCTTAGAAATCTGTCACTCTGAACTGGGTGCCCCTTTTCTATTGAATGCTGGCAGAACACAGCCACTTCTACTCTGGCATAAGAGCTGGGCTAAAGAAGAGACCAACCTCAACTGGGAGATTGTAGGGGATTTTCTCATTTCATCGTATTTCCTACAAACCCCTTGGTTGACATATATCAAGAATGTGTGCTCTGATATAGGCTACCCAGATTACTTTACCTCTAATGACACACTCTTTCAAATGAGTGGAAAAGATCTTAAACTCTCTGTTTGGGAGCTTGTGAAACCTAGTACCCTCAACAATCAATCATTCCTGCTGTTTCCCTCTTAAAAATCCGAACCCATAACTCCACCCTCCAGGTCAACCGATCCCGTAATCCCACCCCTTGTGTTAACCTCCTACCTAACTACACATCCCATAAGGCACCTCTCAAAATGGCTCACTCCCAACTTTTCTACTGTAAGAATCTTCTTTGCCTGTTATATTCAGACCTCAATTTCCTTGTGTGCTGTACATTCAAAAGTTGGGAGCAAGTACTTGTGAGTCTTTAAATACTCCTGGGTCCTCTGATGTGATTTTTGTTCATAATGATATCTGATCCTGCAGAAATTGCATTGGGGATTTTATCAGGACCAGTGGCTTTACCCAGTTTAATTTTGTTGATAGCTCAGAGATCATCATCTATAGTGAGCCCCATACCCTCAAAAGCAAAAGCAGAGCTCAATAGTATTAAATTCTTCTCAGACATGGGATCTAATAATGTTCACTAATATAGATCCCAGAAGTTTTTTAACCAGATATTGGGTTGAATGTACGTTTCTATACTAGCATGTACATTTAGACTCCCATGAGCCACTATGCACTAAAATTCTTTGGTAGCATTCTTATTTACTGCCCCAAAAAGACCCGACCAATTACTATTGTCCCATTCTTTCTTAGCATGGGCCAAAGAACATATGTGGTTGAATATGGTTTCTTTCTCTCTTTTTAACTTCTGTAATCAGTTTACATTTAGCCTTGTTGCATTCTCTACTAAATCAGGGTTTCTTCTGTCTTTTAGGGCTTCTGCTTTAGTTTCTCAGAGAAGGTGGTCTCTATAGAGCATATTATTGTGAATATCAAGTTCAGACAAATTATACGATCAGCATAGTGAAGTAATGATGGGGTCGGACGCAATTTCCAGTCCATCTGCCACTGCTCTTTCAATAGATGCTAATATATTTGGACTTTGACTAATTTTTTCCCATTTCTTGGCCCTTTTATTGTTAGACACCCTCAATTGAGGGTCTATCTGAGTCTGCCAGAACTGGCAGTGGATTAGCAATGCCAATTGGAGATCAGTGGAGGGCAATGTGGTCGCTATCCACTCTCTAAAATGTTCATATTCCTCAACGTGGACTATAGCCGTGTACTGAGTAAAATAATATGAATTCTACTGCTATGCTCTGTCCTCTTATGTGGGTGCACTCAGCCTATCAAAATTAGTTTGGGCATTGCATGATCTAAGACCGTGTGTTAGCATCAGATCACCTAGTTGCAATACTGTAGCCATACAACACTTGATTGATGGTAAGTCTAATAAAAGTATACCAATCTTTTCATATACTGGTTCCATTATAGTGATTACCTCCTCCGGCGGCTTAAATGTTGAATTGAAATCACCTGCAAATACTAGAAAGCAATTTACAGGGTTTTCTTCCAGACAGGACTCTAAAAGATGTGGTGTTGCACATTCAATATTTCTCTCTGTGGTTCGATGATAGATATTGAATATGTCTTTAGAAGATGGCCCTTATGGGTTATTAATGCTAGACCTAGAAAGTCCCTCGAATTGATAGAAAATGATTTAATGTTGCAGTCCGAAGTTGTTCTAATCCAGACAACTAGACTTTCAGTTGCTCGTCTGGCATTTTTGAGCATTGTTTTGGTACTATAATTTATGTAATCTGATCTATAGACAGGCCTTGTCAGCCTGGTTTCCTGGAATATTCAGTTATTAAACTCCTCAATAAAGTTTCCCTAGTGATAGAGAGGAAAGTTCCTTGTAGCTCAATTTCTTAGTGAAGTAATCAAATAGGACTCCCCGCTGGTTATATGATCCTTGAAGCATAAGAAAGGAGTAAATATCAGCAATACATTTCAAACAACAGAGAGGATGCTGTTTAAACCATTAGGGTTTTATTAGCAATTTACTTCAGGTTACAAGTTAAATCTATCAGCAACATTTCAGAAAAATATATTGTAAGAGCATACAAATGAATATGATCAGGAATTTGAATTTGAATACTATGAGGAAAAAGATACAACATCTAAGTATGTATAGCAGGCAAAATAGCAGTCAACCATAAAGAATTTCCCTATTCTATGTAAAGCATTGAAAGTGGAAAAGGGTTTCTATGAGGAAGGTGTCAGCATCAGGTGAACCAAGTTTAAGGTTTAGTGGAGAAGTGCAAGTACTCAAGCATTAGTTGAACACTCTGGGCAAGGGAAATCAGCAGAGTTGAGAAAAGGATCTGCTAGCTAGGCTAAGGAACACATAGATAATACATGAAAGATGGTCTTGGAAGATATTGTATCAGTTCCCATCAAATTGACCAATCAGGAATCATTTTTGTGGGAGCAGTTGGTCCCCCCAGTTTCCTAGCTCTAGACAATAAAAGTACACATCCGCACAGTCTTGAGGTATGCAACAGACTGGTCTTCCCTGGAACAGGAAGAACTCCCCCATACCCGCACTTCTTTATGTCTAAGACCCAAATCCAATTAGGCATGAACTATCTAAGACTCGCAAACAAAAACAATAACCCTATTCTAACTTACTGAAAGTGATGATAATAAGACACCTGCGGAGAAAAAGAACAGAAAAGTTGAAAACATTTATAAATGCGTAAAGTAAGTTATCATGAGAAAATACAGTAATTACATTTGAAGATGGGATACATTGTTCTATTGAATGTTAGTACATTGGTTATAATTCAGTTAGATATACGGGTGGCTCTCACTAAGGTAATAGACACTTACTAGTTTTAGTTAACATGATGCACACAAATTAATACTGTTAAACACACGTTGACTACATAAATTGCGTAGAATTGGGTTGAGCAGGAAATTACGCAGCTCCAATACTGCCTCTGGGGGCTAGAATAGCCATCACACAGATGAAATGAACCTTTAGAGACCATCTCAAAATCGTGTTGTCTTCATTATCTTACACTTTGACCTCTTCAGTTCCTTTATCCCATCATAGGCCTTACACTGCTTCTCTTCTAGTTAAACTTCATCCCTTTTTCTCTTGATTCCCTTTCCTTCGGCCACCAATTTCTTTGATCTCATTTATTTAAATCCCTTGAGCATACCAAATAGACTAACCTACCAAATGTCAATGATCAGAATTGGTCTCATTATAGCGCCTAAAAGTCCACCATCTATATTGACCAGCCAACCACCTATGGTAGCAAATCCCTTTCCAACTTCCTTTGAAGCACCTGTTGCTTTCAGATCCTCCAGCTACCAGTTCTGTATCTTCCGCTAGCAATGTACCAGCTATAATAGTGACAACGTTGTCCACAACTGTGGAAAGCTTTCTAATCTTTAACTCATTTTAGATAACACCTAATATTTAATATTAAATTTGTAAGGCGCAGCAGCTACCCAAAAAGGGTTTCACCTACTGAAGGAATTATAGCTCCAAAAATGTCTACTACTATTTGCAATGCACTACTAGAGCTACATTTATGGCTTCTAGATGACACCCCATTTTAAGATTTTTTAACCCCTTCCATGCTCATGACGGAACGGTTCCGTCATCAGCGTCGGTGCTCCGGTGCTGATGACGGAACATTTCCGTCATGAGCCAATACGATTTTAAACCCTTCAGCACTGCAGCGAAATTCGCGCAGCACTTAAGAGGTTAAATTCTATACATGATAGATCTTTGAAAACACTAATGCAATATAAAAAGTATGGGGACACTATTGCTCCATTCAAACTGTCAAGCATGTGACAGCACCATAGAAGGACACACATTAAGTCACAATGGACATGGCATCCAGTCCAAAACAATGTGTAACTGCAAAACTAACAACGTAATCTATCTAATTGTCTGTCCCTGCAACCTGGGATATGTCGGGGAAACATCTAGAGCTATTGCCACAAGTTTAACCGAACATCGCTCAGCTATTCGAATTACCAAATTCAATGCCCCTCTGGTGAAACACTTTCACAAACTTAAACATTCTCTCAACGATATTAGATTGCAGATTTTGGTGAAAATAAAGAATCCTAATGAATCTAGAAATGAGGAAATTCTGAAAAAACGTGAAGTTTACTGGATATTCTTTTTGAACACATACAAACAAGGATTAAATAATGATTTGCATTGGGAAAAAGCTATTTTGTTTAACAATTTTTAAATAAAAGATTTGCTCCCCTTCCGGTTTATGGTGTACTTTCCATATAGACTGAAGCTTTCACTCAGAACCAGAGAGCGTTATTGCTTAGTAGTCTGTTTTCTATATCCATTGTTGATACATCACGAGATCACGTGATACTTAGGCGAAAGTTAAAAACCCAACCGAGATGCTGTCGGGTTTCGAGCATGGCGGCTTTTTCCATCTTGTAATTTCATCCGTATCAGGTAAGAGCATTTTCACTACCTGCATTCATTTTAAAGGATTAATATGGAACAATTCCGCCAAACCATCCTCTGCCGTAAATCAAGATCCCCATTTGACCCCTGCCTCCCAAAAATCCTTCACGCAATTGTGGACACGTTAAACCCATTCATAAATAGTATAGTCTATGCATCACTTTCATTAGCAGAGGTACCCTCAGACTGGAAAATCGCTGCAGTCAAGCCCCTCCAGAAAAAACTGTTGGCAGATCCTCAACCCTTTCTAACCTCCAGCTCATTTCCCTACTTCCCTGTCTCAGTAAAATTACTGAAAGAATAGTTAATAGTCAATTTACGACATTTTTAGAAACCACAAACACCCTATCTCTAACTCAATCAGGCTTTAGGCCAATTCACTCCACAGAATCTTCTCTTTTACATACTGCAGAAAGCCTTAAATCCCCCTTGGACGAAGGGATCAAGTAATTTTTGACAGGCCGTCAGCAAGTAAACGTGCTCGGACCGTATCAGTCAGCCATGAAACCTCTGCATATAGGTGTCCTGCAGGGATCTATATTGAGTCCAGTACTGTTCAACATCTATATGGCCCCCACTTATAGAACTGATATCATCATTCTACATCAATTCCACATCTTATGCAGATGACACTCAGCTGATTCTAACATTGATAAACAATCTACCAATGCTGAAGTAAACTTCCAACATTGTCTCACAGAGGTCTTCCATTTGATTAAGCAGAATCACTTGAAGTGCAATTCGGAAAAGACTGAAATTATGCTCTTAGGCAAAACTAACACTTTTACCCCCAGTTGATGTTGGCCACTTAATACCCCTCCGCCACCTAACACTGTGGAGGTAGCAAACAATCTTGGGGTAAAATTTGATTCCTTCCTATCCTTTCATCTACAAGTTCTATCAGTGGCAGGGAAGTGTTTTAAATTGATTAACTCCCTGAAAATGTTTTTCGACCTTCTCCCAGCCACCTCAAAAAAGACTGTTACACCAGCTCTAATAACTTCTAGGTTTGACTACTCCAATAGCCTCTATGCAGGCACCAATAAAACTATCCTAAAAAACAATTTAGACCATTCAACACACAGCAGCCCCGTCTGGTACTCAGGTTGCCACGTCGCTCCTATGCATCTGCAGCTTTAAAAATTGGTTACCTATACACAAAAGAGTGGTATTTAAGATACTTGACATCACTTTTAGAGCTTTCAGGGACACGGACCCTTGTATTTAAGATCTAGATTCCTTCCCTATATCACTGCACGTACTCTTAGATCTACCTCAGCCAATCCCTTAAAATCTGCCTCTTTCAAACTTAAAACTAGAGGAGGTAGATCAGTAACTGTCCTAGGGGCAAAAGCATGGAATTCACTACCCAGCCAACTTTGTCTAATCCAATCTGAAGCTTCCTTCAGGAAATCCCTAAAAACGTGGATTTTAGAGCCCCTGACTTCTATGCTTCTCGCTCATGTAATTCCTTCCAGTCAACTTGGACTATCCTGTACCTTCCTTTCTCTTATGTCTGCACAGCGCCAACAAGCTCCTTTGGAATGATAGTTGCGCTTTAGAAATTCTGTATACAATACAATTTCTCCCTCCATGCACCTCTCTCAAAGGGAAAGTCTGAGCTGTAACACCATCTGGTGGCTCTGAAGGTGTTTACCTTTTGGTCCCCCTAGTATCTTTCTTTTTCTTCTTCTTTTCCTCTTTCCTACCTCATTTGTCTCTTAACCTGTCTAGATTACTCCATTTATGTCTACAACTGACCAATTCTTTAACCTGTATCTTTGTCCCAGAAGTCTTCATCAATCAATCGATCATAGGGATTTGTAGAGCGCAAACACTACTCAGTGAGTGTACCGTTTCTGCATAGAAAGCTCATCAAAACCACTGACTATGTTACTGATAACTTGGAAACAACGCAAGAGTGACTGTGGAATCACTAGGAAAAATCTAGAAAATGAAACAGCAAAGGAAAAACAAAGGTTTTTTAAAAGAACCCTCACTCACCAACCTAGTTGGTGACATGCTTCATCATTGGGTTCCCACCAGAGAGGCCAAGTGCCTCTCTGGTGTGCTTCGATGCCTGAATTACAGCGGAGAAGGTTTTTCTTGAGGGGGTGGAAGTGAAGGTGATGTTTAATATGCAATGAAAAGGTGGCCGATTTTAACCTATTAAATGATTTATTCCAGGCAAACCAGCGACCATTAAAAACAAGTGCAACGGATGAGAACTAGCTGATTAGTTTAGCCAGAGTCATCGATTTAATTAAAGTAGTGATTGGAATTGGTCGACATGTTTCAGCTTATGTATGCAATTTGCTAAGCATTCATCAGGACCTATGGTGGTTCCACGGCGGTATGCACACCCTAAGGCGCACCCTGACCTGTGGAACACTGAAAATGGTAAAACTCACGGTTCTACCAGTATGGCCTCCCGGAAAAACCTAGACCATTGGAGCCTGAAACAGAAAATCAACAGGACACATATACAGTTTTTAATACGTCATCATTGTCAACTGTATAACAGGCATCCATAAACAAGTTTGTCATCCCATGCTGTGAGAAAGAGGCATGCTTATACTAGCCGTCTTGTAGTGTCAAAAAACAAACACGTGTTCGTGTTCATTTAATACATTCACTCCATATTCATTCAAACCTTGGAGGGGTCTAGTTTACACGTATTTATCCGTGTCAACAAAATATATGCCCACGGGATTAAAGACATTTAGAAACATAACTTGTTTCTTGCAATTATAACTTTCAGTGTAAATATTTGCTCAGTGATTAAAATTGGCGATGGACACATATGTGCACACTTAAGACTGCCGTGGCATTGTGGTGTGTGCTTCAGGCATGAAAGAAGAGGTGCACTTAAAATAAAACAGCATTATGGAAAAAGTTGGCTTACTCATGAGCCTAATGCAATTTGCGTCATGGGTCCAAGGGGTGGGGAAATTTTGCTGTTAGGATCTGGAATAGAAAAAAAGGGAAATGCCGGTGGTAAGTTACCCCAAAAGGATTGTGTTAGGAGAGACCTCCCAACCCCGTTACACTTACTTCTAGAGACGCATACTCCCACTGGAAACCTCTCGGTGTTCGTCGGCAATGCCGGCTCAAAATAGCAATTTCTGGTCATGTGCGCCGCGCTACAGTGTATGACGTGTAATGTGGCTCCTTAAAAGAGGACAACTAGAACGTTGCCCTAGTGACGTTTCAAGCCGAAAAACTTTATTTAGGCACTATGATGGCTCACACTCTCAATTACGGGGTTATTTTACACAGGCGCGCTACTTGTATATGTTAATAATAGTGGCAAACTGAAACTTGTGGTAAATATTAAAGTGTAAAAACACACATATTACCACTGATTGTCACTAAAAATTGAGCGTGCTCACTAGAAAACATTGTCAGACCTAGTGGTAAAGATATAGAAAAGATCCACTTAGACTGAGGTGCCCATGAATATTCCCTAAGCAACATAACGATGCTATGGCTGAATTGCTTCTTGTAAGCTTTAGTAATGTGTTCAAACCATTACACCATGTAAGGTATTGTGTACCAAGTTGGACAAGTGCCCACTTATGAGTTCTAAGAGGTATGGGGATGTTTAAGTGATGGATCTTGTCATAACCCGCTGTGGTGCATTTTACTGGGCAGGCACTAATCATTCCTAACCTTTAACTGGGCAAGGACAGCCTATCAGGACCACAGAGACTGTCTGGGTATAGAGGCAAAATTATCGGGGCTGAACACAGTATTAGCGTCTGAGAACAGTACACCAGGGAATATTGTCATTGAGTCCTGTGAGGTGTGTAGACAGACGGTAAATCCACTGCTGCTCTTCCTCAAACAGAGATTCACTTGGACTCGATGACAATATCCTGCGGGGTACTGTTCCCAGACGCTAATACTGGGTTTGGCCTGATAATTTTGCCTCTATAACCAGCCAGTCTAAGGGTTCAGGTTCGGAAGCATATGGACTACAATGCAAAATAAGACCCAATCCAGTGGCGTACGCATATATCAGTGACTCAAGGGGGGTTCAGAAATCCTACTCCCCACTACTCTCTTATCCACATTATAAGGAGAAAATGCACTGTCCTCCGCCAACGTTAAAAATCCTGTTCTCCCGGGCAACACCAAAGAACACCCACTCAGAGTGCACCAAACTATAATTGGTCACACAAGTCCACACCCGACATTTGACCTTACTCTTGATAGAGGAAAAAATGTGAGAGAAGCAAATGACCCCTCACGGAAACACCACCATCGGGGTAACTGGTATGCAATTTCCAGACAGGCCCCTGTCTCATCATCGGTAGTCACTTGCTTCTCAAAGAAAAATAAGCGGAAAGGAAAAAAGTGTCCAAAACAAACAACACATAAAGTGACAAACAGTGAAGTGCAGAAACACACACAAAGATAACTGAGTGCCTAAAAACACACACAGAACACACCAGTCCCTTAACCAATTTTTTTCATAGGGCGGTGATCGTGTGCTGTTGAATATTAAAAAGGCTGGTAGCTAATCATGCATACCATTACCTACTGCCAGTGCCGACATGTTTCACTGCTATGTTGCGTTAAGCAGTTTCATCAGGGCTGCACTCAAATGCTGCCACTTCACTTTTTTGGACACTAGTTCTGTAACGCGCAGGAGACAGCCAAGCTACTCAGCCGTGCCCCGTGCCAGGAAGATGCCTTTCCTCAGCCATGCCCGGAAAGGCGTCTTCCTGGCACGTCACGATAAAGATTTTTAACGAAGAAACAAGGGACATACTCACGTTAGAAGTACCCGTTGACCTTGTTGAAACTGGAGCGGCTGGTATGAGTAGCTTGGCTGTCTCCTGCGCGTTACAGAACTAGTAACACTAGTAGACACTGGGTCCTCCATCTGGGGGTCCTCCATCTGGGGGAACCCGAGAAGCAAAATTTGACCAAACTATTTCTGAACAAAACAGAAAATGTACCTCCAATTAATTAAGGAAACACAGAGTTCTATGAAGGGTAACAGATAATGACCTGCTTCCAGAACCTGTTTAAAAGTCATGGAATCTCAGTAATCACAATTGTGGAATGCAACAAAAGGAAAACGTCCTTTGGGTATACCAGTAGTTTTGGGAGAAAGGGGCACAGCACAAACCACTTATCATTTTGTATAGTGTGGAAATGGCTACTTTATTGAAACAGGAGCACATGATATGTTATTCCTGGGCAAACTGCCTTACAAAATTAAAATTTGGCTAAACATCCAATTAACTATCCCATATCCTACCCCCATCCCTACTGTCCCTCACACAAACCCAATCCCTGCAAGTATCTCATTCCTATTGAAGCACATTTCAACACTTTCAACCATAACTTCCCCTACAGCCTATGATTGCAAGTATTAAACTCAAAGCAACTAAACTTCTTAACCTTTGAACTTCCTACCTAGCTTCCCTTTTCTCATGTTTCCTCAATGGCAATTCCACTCCACCTTCTGTAACCACCTGCAAAACTTTCCAGTCCACCTCCACCCTGAAAAAGACTGCCTTAGCTGTCCCCCCCCCCCCTATTTACCTACAAATGTTCAGAGTCCCTGCCACTACCTCCTTCAACTCCAAAAGGTACAATTCCATTGCTACCTGTTCACCTTTGTGCTCGCCCTGCCCATAGTCGCTAGCTTCTAGGCCCCCCTCCGCTGCGTGGCATGAACTCTGTCCAGATAACAAAGCAACCACACCTATGAGTCTTTAACTGCATTAGGTCATGTTTTATGCCCTCATCAAAACTGCTCCCTTCTCCAGTGCAAGATCATTTCCCCCCAAATGGAGAACCAACACGTCCTAGCATCCACCTCCCACTATCATACCATTCAAACACCTGATCCACTCACCCCATCTCATGCCCCATTCCCCGCCAAGAAACTGGGAACAAATGCTGGTCAAATCCCAAGTTAGTCCCATAACGCCTCTGGGCCACCTGACGCTCTGCCCATTTGATAAAGGAATGTCCTAGTACCCAGATGGACACATTTTCCACCGCCAGGCCCGCAACCAAACCTCAATAAAAAAAAGCAGTAAATATTCACAAAGAAAGCCCTGCCATGCTGCCTCCCCCTCCCAGTGGCACTAACATATCTCCGAAAGCAATCTGAAGGCCAGCGCCCCAACCTCATGATATCTACCCATACCCTACCGGAATTGACAAACTCAAGTGCAACGCCAATCTGGAACAAATGTGTCTCATATTTTGCCAAGGGAACCCCAAAAGTCACAAGCGCCTTACACAATGCTGAAAGGAGCTAAAATGCTGTAATCTTAACCCCTGACTGGTGCCTGAAGACTACCCCACCGACAACCCCGCTGTGCGCAGCCCACTTATCACTTCATGCCACTAGACATTAGCCTGATGCCGAAAGAGCCTGTAACACCACATTCCTACCATGTGCTCACTGGTCAGTCTTGGAGCTGCGCAGCCATACAATTAACATACCCTTTCTTCTTGTGATATCCTCTCGTGTCACTCCTTCCTTGCCACTGCAGCCCAGCAATTCGGACACTAGGAAGGCGCAAACGAGCATCCAAGACATCAAAGTGGAAAAAACACAATCTCCCTCAGCCCCCCTGCAAATCAAAGGCAATCGCCTCACTGAGTGGCCATGCTCCCTTGCTCCACCTTCGAGCATCCTCTGTCCTAATTACCCAACTGACGGGCATAGCCAACAACTGTTTCCCAATGAAGGCTTCCCTTCAATTGTCACATGCGACAGGCCCCTCTTCATAAAATCCAGAATAAATTGAACGACATCCTCAGTCCTACTCCTCCTCCCCTACATTGTGCCCCTGATGCCACAAATTGTGAACATAAGTTCTCATTGTCAACTCAGCTAGGGACCCCACCACTAATTGTACCCCATCCTGTGTTGCCTACCGACCACAACTCCACTGGTATAGGTGTCTTGCATGTATCTGCCTCCTAGGCCAGTCCATGGAATCTTCCCACTTAAAACCGGACAAAGCATCAGCAACATCATTGTCCACTCCCAGCACATGCTGCGCCTTGAAAAAGATATCATGCCACATGCAACCCAGCACAAATATATGCAACAATTTCAGCACCTGCACATCTCTCTCAGACTGTCTGTTCACCATCTTCATGACAGCCATGTTGTCTACCCAGAACAGCACCTTACAGTGCCCCAACTCTGCTCCACTCAGGGTAAGAGCTACCACTAGTGGAAAAAGTTCCAGATATGCAATGTTTCTTTATCCTGCCTTCCACTGTGTTTGCCACTCCTGATCACACCAATGACTCGGCCTCAACAAAGCAAAACCCAGACCTTGAGCTGCATCTGAGAATATCTGCACATCCCCATCAAGATCCTCCTGCCGAGCCAATGGAATTGCATTGAAGGAATTCAAGAAGAACCCCCACATCCTGAGATCCTCTTTGACCCTAGCCCATATGTGATGGTGCGGAAGTGATCCCCTGCAAGAGCCAAATCTAGCCTCCTTCAGAATGTTCTCCCTGATGTGACCACTCTACAGGCAAATTTGAGGTGACTCAACAGCACCTGAACTTCCCTCGCCTTCACATTCTCTCTGGCTAACATGTTCGTCAACAATGCCTGCATAGCTTCTTTTTTGCCCTCCGGTAACCTCACCTCCATTTTTGTCACATCGATATCAGTTCCGAAAAAAGACAAGACCATACTTGAACCATTGTATGTTTTGGGGACCAAAGGATCACCCAAGTCATACGATTTTCCTTCGAAATGCAGGCCCAGGATTTGAAAATCATACAGATGTATCAGAAGCAGCCGAATAGCTGACTTCACACTTAGCCATCTGGGCCCCTTGCCCTGTTGACACCATGAGAGATATGGCCACGTCAACTGAAGAATAGGACACCCAAGCTGTTTCTTTGGGAATTATGGGCCAGATGCATCAAAGGGTTTTGCCCATTCTGTGTCTATGGGAAAATGTGTTCATGCATATGGCCCTAAATCATTTACTGACCTTCCATCGGGCCATAACAAATGCTGAATTAGCCGAATCTGCACCTATTCCTCTTTGGGCTCTACCCTAATAGGTGACTCAATCAAGCCTGCCTTTGACCAATCCTCAAAGGGGCCCACAATTCTCCCCTTTGAAACTTCCTGTTCGAGTTTGTCCTGTACTGCGTTTTTGTGATACTTTCAGGGACCGCAAATAGTCTGCCCTCACTGAACCTGAGGCCCTCATACCCCAATAGAAAACCCCATCTGAAACCTTCCCTCAAGATCCAAGCCTGTCCACTTTAATCGGAGTACAAGCCTTTAGCTCCATGTCCATGCACCCTTCTCCCCCTCTGTTGCTGTAATGCTGTTGCTGCTGATAAGGCCCCTGACCTCTTGCATCAGGCTGTCACTGCCCTGCACTCTGTCCCTAGTACCCGCCTGCAGTTCCAAAATAGTTAATACGTGTGAGTCTACCGGTGCACTTGGATTTCTCATGCTGAAATTTACAGTACTCTTGGCTGTACAATCCCTTGTTGTAATCCCAACATGCTCCGCCGATCCACCCTGACCATTAGGTGTTATTATCCTCCCCCAAATAGGGTGCCTCTGAAAGGGCTTGTAAACTATCAGCAAGCCAATGGCTGTGAAGATCGTCTTCCCAAACCTACGGGCCTGTGGTGTGCTGCCACAGATCTGCATCCAGTTTTCCCCACTTTGCCTCAGGATCACAAGTCAATCACACTCTGAATTCCTCATCATATTAAGCCCAGGCATACCTCCTGAAAGTCAGTTTAGCTTTGCGTATGACGTCCATAAATTTGAACAGATGCTACGCGACCTTCTGGAAACTTCCAACACTGGCATATATTAAAAACTCTGCGGTCCTATTCTCTATTGTCAGGGGGACCCTCAGCCTCTTGGCCAGCTCATAGTCCTCCTTCTTTGACCCCACTTTTGAGCGCAGCTCCCTATGAAGGAGCTTAATCATCTCCACAATTCCCACTATTAAATCTTTTCCTTTGTTGCCAACAATAAGAGCACGCCCAAAGGTTTCATCATACTCATTTATGGTTGCCACTTCATTTTCATCTCCTTGCTGTCCAGCCCATTCTTCTTGCCAACTAAGTCCTCCGGGCTTGTCCCACTTTGCCACTCCGTCCTTGCACCCTTCCACTCTGGTTCCCTGCTCACTTGCTGAGCTGCCAGCTGACCCATTCAAACCCCCACCAACATCAGCCATTGACCTACCTCTTAGCAGCAGCTCCCCCGAGGCCCACCCGCATTTATGCCTGTGGACACCAGCACGGGCTCACACCCACCTCTTGGCCCTTACCTGGCTCCAATGTCGGTGCCCATACAGTTGCTTGCTGCCTCACCAGCGGCCTCCGTGTTCCTGACACCACTCTGTGCCGGGCCTCTCCCGTCTATGACACTTGAAATAAACACGTTATCAGTACACCCCACCTGGGCCCCAACCTGTGCCTCCACAGGCTTCTCCCCATCTCGCCTTCTTCGAAGCTAGCCTCCTCATAATTCACCATTGGCACCCCATTGGTGTCCTCCGACCTATTCCATTCTGGGCCTATCCCCACACTTTGTCTTCTTACCATTGTTCCTGCCTGAGTTGAAGGCTGGCATCTGGCGACGAGGAGCGCCATATTAATCCCACTTCACTGTTCTACGAACACCACCATCCTTCCTCTGCATCGAAGGAGGCGGAGGCTGCACATGACCTACCTACTGTTGGAGCCAACAAGGTCGTCCTGGACCTACTTCTGCAGGTTACAACGGGATCCCCAAAGACATCTGACAAACCACTCTGGGCCCTACCATCTCTTCACCTGGATGTCTGTGAGCTGCACCAAGCTCTCCTGAGTCTGGAAATCTGCCGTGCCCCTCACCTGCAAAAAAGAGGACAGGATTGGCGTGCTGGTGCCCCTCACCCTCCTATCCCCACCCACTTCCACATCCGGTGTGCAAGACCATCTGTCCTGCCCAGGACTGCCATCTATGCTTCTCCAGGAGCACCCCACCAAGGCTCCCACTTCTCTGCCCTGCTGCCTCCTTCAACCTTGGCCTCCCCCTCCCTCTGGACATCCAGCGCCGCCCCATCTTCCTCCCCTTTCCCATCAGCATGTCTGCACTAACGCTGCAGTGGCTGGTCCCTGCACCATAGGGGAGGAACCCCACCCCAGCCTGTCCCTGCCTGCTGCGCCCTGGGGCTGGGCTGGACCGGTCCATCAATTCACCCACCCAAGACTTCCTTACACCCCAGGGGCCTACATCTGCTCAATGCTCTTGCAAACCTTGCATGGCTCTCTTTAGCCAGCCAGCCAGTTCCATTGCCTCAGTTAGGGATCCTCCTCCAGCCCTGGAGAGCATCCTCCCTCACTCGACCAATACCTTCTTGTGGAGGCCCCATTATCACAGGGACGTCATAATGCTGGTTTGCAGCCGTGCCCCGTCCTCACCTTCACAACTCTCACTAGATGGAACTTTCCTAGAGGGAGGCACTGCTGTGGCCTTCCGCTCTCTACTGCATTCTTGTACAGTGGGAGGTTCAGCATATGTCTCCTGCTCTTGACTTAGCCCCTGAGAAGCGGGAGTTACTGTGGCGGCCTCCTGCGTACTCGCCTGCATTCTTTTTACAGCCCCATACAGGTGCATAGGGTGCAGTTCGGTCGCTGCAATTTGCTCAATGGGAGGCGCCACTTTAGCCTGTGTGAATCCCTCTGCTTTTCTCCACCATCCCCTCACCTTTCATAGGTCTGTTTCAGATAGCTGGGGTGCCCGCTGCAAACCATATCTGTTGCCTGAATCTCCCCCAATTTGTGGCCCTTCACAGACCTCACAGGGCCCGGTGCTGGGCTGTAGAGTGGTCCGTGTCCTTACCTGGACTAAAGCCACCTGTAGCTTGTTGGGCGGCGCACAGGCTGAGGCGGCCACTGCGACGCGGTCGGAGGCCCGGCACACTGCTCGAGCCGTATTAGCCTTGCTATCCCCTGTAACCACCAGGTCCATGCGTCCTGCTTCTTTCAGCAAGCACATAGCTTCTATTACCTTTTTTCTGTGTTAGACGACATTATACTATAAAATTAGAAAAATGTCACCTGAAACTTCAAATTGTGGCAGAGAGCCCCCAAACATCCCCCTATATAGCCATTTTGGGTTACAATGGGCTCCCTTGTAGCCCGAATCAAAAAGACAGTCATCCCTGTGGTCGTCTGCCCCCCAAATTCCCCATACATTGAAAACAACAAAAAGCAATGTCAAATGAAAACGCTGGTAAGGAAACCATGCTTATGTAATGCCACTGGTGTTCTAGCGCGTGTGCGCACAAATTAGAATTCTGGAATATAACTACATTGCAAATATTTTTTGTATATGCATGTTTATATTTGATCAGAAGTGTTCCAGTGAGCAAAGGGGCAGTCAGAAATTCAAACTAATGCAGTCCGCAAATCGCATTTAAAATATATAAACATGCTCCTGATTATCACAGATAGTGTAGTCCACCAAAAAAAGAAGCAAAACTTACAAGTTTCCAGGGCTTGTGTTGCCCACAATCATTTATGTTATACTCTAGGTAATAAAAGGAGGCTAAAAGGCGTCTATTAGTTTTGTGAAGCCCTAGTACGATGTGTCTAATTTGTGGTAAATAAGTGCTCCCAGTGAGGTGTATAATGTAGGCCATGTTTCGCAATTTGTGAAACGCAATTAAGGAATATTAAGAAATCTCAAAAAAATTGCAATTTTTTACATACATCCCAATTTGCAATTCTCAAATAGCGATTTCTAAAAAATCACTATTTGTGAATCGCAAATCAGGATGTTGATACATATGGCCCTTAGTTATTATTATCTAATAAAGACATCTAGCCGCAGATTCCTTACCTTTGAATTTCCCAGGCGACAGCATAGATCTGGATGATTTTTCTTTGAGCCTGTGTGCCAGTAGGAAGCGTCGGTCGACTCCGGGTGACATCGTCCGCGCTAGCAGTGAAGTCTGCATCACCTTTATACGATTCATAAAGGGGGTGGTGATAGACAGAGTATCTGAATTAAGCAGAACACTCCTACCCAGTCAAAAGATCAGGGCTTGATCCATCACCGTTTTTTAGCTCACTGCACCATCCCAGTTCAGAACCTGGCTACATGCAAATTAGTGTGTCCCTGGCCCAGTGCATCATGGGAACAGGGCAGACCAAACTACCAAGCCAATTCTTTACTGGAAAGGAAACAAGCTTCCGGGGACTGGTTTCTGGCATTACAGCCGTCTTCGGCCCGGCTTGCTTGAATCCTGATGGTGCAGTGAGCAAGGGACTCACATCTGAGCATACCCTTCCACGCTTGTGGTGGCCAAAACGATTCATAAAGGGGGTGGTGATGGACAGAGTATCTGAATTAAGCAGAACACTCCTACCCAGTCAAAAGATCAGGGCTTGATCCATCACCATTTTTTAGCTCACTGCACCATCCCAGTTCAGAACCTGGCTACATGCAAATTAGTGTGTCCCTGGCCCAGTGCATCATGGGAACAGGGCAGACCAAACTACCAAGCCAATTCTTTACTGGAAAGGAAACAAGCTTCCGGGGACCGGTTTCTGGCATTACAGCCGTCTTCGGCCCGGCTTGCTTGAATCCTGATGGTGCAGTGAGCAAGCGACTCACATGTGAGCATACCCTTCTACGCTTGTGGTGGCCAAAACGATTCATAAAGGGGGTGGTGATGGACAGAGTATCTGAATTAAGCAGAACACTCCTACCCAGTCAAAAGATCAGGGCTTGATCCATCACAGTTTTTTAGCTCACTGCACCATCCCAGTTCAGAACCTGGCTACATGCAAATTAGTGTGTCCCTGGCCCAGTGCATCATGGGAACAGGGCAGACCAAACTACCAAGCCAATTCTTTACTGGAAAGGAAACAAGCTTCCGGGGACCGGTTTCTGGCATTACAGCCGTCTTCGGCCCGGCTTGCTTGAATCCTGATGGTGCAGTGAGCAAGAACTCACATCTGAGCATACCCTTCCACGCTTGTGGTGGCCAAAACGATTCATAAAGGGGGTGGTGATGGACAGAGTATCTGAAT
Source organism: Lissotriton helveticus (assembly GCF_964261635.1). NCBI lineage: Eukaryota > Metazoa > Chordata > Amphibia > Caudata > Salamandridae > Lissotriton > Lissotriton helveticus. Next base: position 1,028,407,872 of record NC_136065.1, read on the forward strand.
TAAGCAGAACACTCCTACCCAGTCAAAAGATCAGGGCTTGATCCATCACCATTTTTTAGCTCACTGCACCATCCCAGTTCAGAACCTGGCTACATGCAAATTAGTGTGTCCCTGGCCCAGTGCATCATGGGAACAGGGCAGACCAAACTACCAAGCCAATTCTTTACTGGAAAGGAAACAAGCTTCCGGGGACCGGTTTCTGGCATTACAGCCGTCTTCGGCCCGGCTTGCTTGAATCCTGATGGTGCAGTGAGCAAGGGACTCACATCTGAGCATACCCTTCCACGCTTGTGGTGGCCAAAACGATTCATAAAGGGGGTGGTGATGGACAGAGTATCTGAATTAAGCAGAACACTCCTACCCAGTCAAAAGATCAGGGCTTGATCCATCACCGTTTTTTAGCTCACTGCACCATCCCAGTTCAGAACCTGGCTACATGCAAATTAGTGTGTCCCTGGCCCAGTGCATCATGGGAACAGGGCAGACCAAACTACCAAGCCAATTCTTTACTGGAAAGGAAACAAGCTTCCGGGGACTGGTTTCTGGCATTACAGCTGTCTTCGGCCCGGCTTGCTTGAATCCTGATGGTGCAGTGAGCAAGCGACTCACATGTGAGCATACCCTTCCACGCTTGTGGTGGCCAAAACGATTCATAAAGGGGGTGGTGATGGACAGAGTATCTGAATTAAGCAGAACACTCCTACCCAGTCAAAAGATCAGGGCTTGATCCATCACCGTTTTTTAGCTCACTGCACCATCCCAGTTCAGAACCTGGCTACATGCAAATTAGTGTGTCCCTGGCCCAGTGCATCATGGGAACAGGGCAGACCAAACTACCAAGCCAATTCTTTACTGGAAAGGAAACAAGCTTCCGGGGACCGGTTTCTGGCATTACAGCCGTCTTCGGCCCGGCTTGCTTGAATCCTGATGGTGCAGTGAGCAAGGACTCACATCTGAGCATACCCTTCCACGCTTGTGGTGGCCAAAACGATTCATAAAGGGGGTGGTGATAGACAGAGTATCTGAATTAAGCAGAACACTCCTACCCAGTCAAAAGATTAGGGCTTGATCCATCACCGTTTTTTAGCTCACTGCACCATCCCAGTTCAGAACCTGGCTACATGCAAATTAGTGTGTCCCTGGCCCAGTGCATCATGGGAACAGGGCAGACCAAACTACCAAGCCAATTCTTTACTGGAAAGGAAACAAGCTTCCGGGGACCGGTTTCTGGCATTACAGCCGTCTTCGGCCCGGCTTGCTTGAATCCTGATGGTGCAGTGAGCAAGGGACTCACATCTGAGCATACCCTTCCACGCTTGTGGTGGCCAAAACGATTCATAAAGGGGGTGGTGATGGACAGAGTATCTGAATTAAGCAGAACACTCCTACCCAGTCAAAAGATCAGGGCTTGATCCATCACCGTTTTTTAGCTCACTGCACCATCCCAGTTCAGAACCTGGCTACATGCAAATTAGTGTGTCCCTGGCCAAGTGCATCATGGGAACAGGGCAGACCAAACTGCCAAGCCAATTCTTTACTGGAAAGGAAACAAGCTTCCGGGGACCGGTTTCTGGCATTACAGCCGTCTTTAGCCCGGCTTGCTTGAATCCTGATGGTGCAGTGAGCAAGGGACTCAAATCTGAGCATACCCTTCCACGCTTGTGGTGGCCAAAACGATTCATAAAGGGGGTGGTGATGGACAGAGTTTCTGAATTAAGCAGAACATTCCTACCCAGTCAAAAGATCAGGGCTTGATCCATCACCATTTTTTAGCTCACTGCACCATCCCAGTTCAGAACCTGGCTACATGCAAATTAGTGTGTCCCTGGCCCAGTGCATCATGGGAACAGGGCAGACCAAACTAACAAGCCAATTCTTTACTGGAAAGGAAACAAGCTTCCGGGGACCGGTTTCTGGCGTTACAGCCGTCTTCGGCCCGGCTTGCTTGAATCCTGATGGTGCAATGAACAAGGGACTCATGTCTGAGCATACCCTTCCACACTCATGGTGGCCAAAATAATTTACAAAAAGGGGGTGGTGATGGACAGAGTATCTGAGTTAATCAGAACACTCCTACCCAGTCAACAGATCAGGGCTTGATCCATCACCGTTTATTAGCTCACTGCACCATCCCAGTTCAGAACCTGGCTATATGCAAATTAGTCATGCTAGCTGAAAATGTTTACTTTTTGACTGCATTAATTAGAACCCATTGTACACACATTACTATCAATACTAAAAATAAAATAGAGCAGCAACCAACAAAAACATAAACTACCAGTGCAAAAATGGAAAGCTGAGTGTTTGCAAGTAAAATAAATTGTAATTTATTTTACTCCATTCTGTGAATTATAAATCTAAAAAATTACACGTTGAATACAAATAGTAGAAAGAATATAAAATAAGTTATTTATGAAATTTGAAAATATACATTTTCTTAATAAAATATATGAATGCACATTATAAAACAACACACTAGAAATTTGGCGAATAATTTATACATCTTACGATGAAGAAAATCTTCCATACAGAGTTTCTCTTACCTATAATGTATCATAAATGCAAAATAGAAAACATTACTAGGAAAATTCCATCATAGAAAGTAAAAATGAGATCACACGTTTTTATAATTATTGAAATTCAAAATAATAATATTTACCATCCAACATTTTTATTTGAACCAAATAATAGAAATATACGCACGTTTTAGCAATCAAATAAAAAAAATGTTTAATAGTTTTGAATATTTTAAATTCCACTGCATTTTTTGAAGAACACGGTCTCCTGTACCTGAAATAAATAAAAACAAATGTTCCTACCTGCAAAACACGGTACTTCAAAAATCTCAAAAACAAAATATATACACTGCTTACATATTACCTGTAAACTAACTTAACAGTAAATACTATTAAACTGCATGAGAGTATGCCTAAATGTACATACAACAGAAAAATAAACAAATGACCAACCCTTTACTTACAAACCCCCTACATCCAATAACCTAACCTAACCTTATTACAAACCCAGTGGGTAGTTAAACTTAGAAAAGCAAGGGGCATATTATCAAGAACGGCGTTAAAATTATCACCACTTTAGCGGCAGGAAAGTGCAGCTAAAACAGCGATAATGGGCTTGATAATAGACCCTTGTGAATTCCCATAGAAGCCCAGGTTCTGGTGTGAACCTGGGCTTCCATGGGAATTCACAAGGGCATATTATCAAGCCGATTATTGCCGCTTTAGCGGCAGTTTCCTGCCGCTAAAACAGACATCATTTTAATGCCGTTTTTGATAATATGGCCCCAAGTCTCTTTACTTGAAAGGAAGAGCTAGATCCTTGGTACCACCAACCTGGTTTACTGCTGCTACTATTTAATGATTGTTTTAAAATATAAAAAATGCTGAATGATTTTAAAACAGCAATCTATATATTTTGAACCTTTAATGTAAGTATTCCAATTTCAATGCCACTTTTACTAGGGAAAGTAAGTACACATGGGAAGATCAGATTTTCTATTCTAAACCCACTCTCTCTCTCACTGGAGAAAGTGCATAGAATTGGGAATTCAGATTTACTATTTTAACTCAGTTCCAACCTTCATTTGGGAATGGGCATAGCTTTGGTGGAGACAGAAGCAGAAATACTGTTCTAGCTTCAATTCCTCTTTCATTGAGCGAAGTGCATATATATGGTGAGGTGGGGTCTGATTAACTATTATATTTTTAATTACACTTTCAGTGATAAAAGTGCATATTTTTGTGTGGAGGGTGCCAGATTTACTTTTCTAACTTCAGCCCTGCTTACAAAATGGAATGTCTATGGGCCAGATGTAGGTAAATCCATTTTAACGATTCTAAAATACCGAATTTTACCGATTCGGTATTTCAGAATCGGTAAATGAAATGTAGGAAAAAAATCGGTAATTTTTACCGATTCTGTAAAATTCGGTATCGGAGACTCGGTATTTAACGACTCGGTATTTACCGAATCGGAATTTACCGAATCTGTATTCCCCATTCATTCCTATGGGCCTTATTGGCCATAGGATTGCATGGGAAATACCGAATCGGTAAATGCTGATTCGGTAAATACCGAATCGGAAAAAGAAAAAAACCTAAGGTGAAACCTATGAAGGCAGCCAATCAGATGCAAACACACTCCCCCTCCCTACCAAGAAGTGGCTACCCAGGCAGCTGCAACTAATTAGAAGGTACTGGAGAGGCAGTCAGAGCTGAGCGGAGTCACAGAGCAGCAGGGAGAGTTTTTTCAAACTTTACAAACTGACAAATGGCAAGCAGCAGTGAAAGCCAAAAGGCAGGCAGGAAGAGGAAAATCAAGTTCAGCAGCATGGAGCTGCAGGTACTTGTGGAGGAGGTAGTGAGGGTGCACAACAAACTTTTTGGCAGGCACTCCCTCACTGTTCCCGAGTCTGCCAAAAGAAAAATCTGGCTGGCAATTGTTGAGAAAGTGAATGCTGTGGGAGTCACAACCAGGAACACTGAGGACCTTAAAAAAAGATTCTATGACCTCAGGAGCCTCACCAAGAAGAAAATGGCTGAAATCCACAAGCAGGCAGGCCTAACCGGTGGAGGCAGGAACACAGCCCCCCCGACTGACCTGGAGGAGTTGGTGGCCTCAACCATTGAGGCAGACAGCGTCTGCGGACTGGGAGATGTGGACAGCTCAGCCAGAGCTGCAACAAAAAAAGGTAAGACGCATGCGCAGCATGACACCCCATACCAACCTGCTTCCCTTTACCCTTTGTGGACAAGCAAACCCCAGTCCAGTACTGCTAGCACTATATAGGAGCAATGCATTATGGGAAATGTAGTCAGCAAATGTAAGACCATGTGTAACAGCGCAGACATCAGCAAGTTAGCAAAATGATTGCACATAAATGAAAGTGAAATGTGTAAAGCATTTATTGTAGTGACTGTGACACAGTAGCACTCAGTTGATATACGCTCATTTATACCTAGGGGCCAAATCAGGCAGTTGACCCACTGACACAGAAGGGACTGCACCAGGAGAGTGAGGAAGCAGGTCCAAGCCGAGTGCAAGTCTCGCAGGACGAAGGTGACACAACTGGCATGTCCGTGGAATATGACACTGTACTGACCCCAGAGTTGTTGCACTTCCCACAGCTTTCCCAATCCCCTCACTTGCAATTCTCACCAGAAATGTCACCATCACTGCTCCAGTCCACTCCTGTAACCCCACCAGCCAGGAGGCGTGTCGTGGCCCCACTACCATCAATGGAGGCAGCAGAGGGTGAGGGGGAGGCTGAAGTCCCCGTGGATGAGAGTTCAGCAGCACTGCAGTCCACAAATGAGGCGGGCACTTCTCGCAGAAGACAACGCAGACCCAGCAGTGCAGGTGGACGTGGTGAGGGCACTGTGTTCCGTGGGCTGGAGGGGAGCATGGTGCGCATTCAAAGGATGCAGGGCAAATCAATCCAAGCCTGCCAACGCCAATTCAGAGCCCTGAATGTGCACATAGGAGACATAGGGAAGGGCATGAGAGATATAGTGGAGGCGAATAAAGAAGTTGCCAAAACAAATAGGGACATTGCAGCAGGGATGCAGCAGATGAGCAACTCAGTAACGCAGCTATGCTCCAAACTTGACAGTGTGTCACACACAAGGCGCAGGGATGCCCGTGCCCACAATACGGCCATCAATCGCTTGGCCACTGCCACATCCCTGCTATGCACGAGAGGCATAAATATGCAGGAGGCATTGACGCAGAATACAACTGAGGTCACCAGGGGCATGGCCAGAATGACAAGTGGTCTAGAGGCAATGTTGATATCCCACACAGCACAGAATCCTGCCCTGGACGTGGCAGAGGGTGAAGACACAAGTAGCCGGAGCAGCATAGCAAGCACTAATGTGGAGACACAGAGGAGTACCAGGCGCCAAGCTGAGGCTGCAGGGCACACTGAAGAAAGCGGACAACATCCAAGTGGCTCAAGGAAGTGCGGGCGCAAGTGACATTACCGTTCATGGGTGAAGTAACCCGGGACATACAGTCCCCACGTGTATATTGTTTTTTGTTGCACTTACGTGCTTGAACGTTGCGGCACCATTAAAATACGTTGGTCCCATACACAACCTGTCTGTGTCTCATTACTTACTCAGAAATAGTTGCGTGTAATCTCCTCACGTCTGTATCTGCCATCACTTGGTGTTGACACTCCAGCAGGTTGTGGTTCAGGCACATCAACCTCGTCGTCATGATCCTCAAAGTCTGACAACTCCACCTCAGTGCCCTTCTTCACAGCAAGGTTGTGCAACATGGCACAGGCAGCAATGATTTTACAGCAGGTGATGGGGGTATACTGCCGGGCACCTCCACCCTTATGCAGGCACCTGAACCTGCTCTTCCATATACCAAAGGTACGCTCCACAATATTTTTGTGCTCTTGTGGGCCCTGTTATATCTCCGTTGGCTGGGTGTTGAGGGGTTGAGGTAGGGGGTGAGGATGAATGAGCGGAGGGCATATGCACTGTCTCCTAAAAGGAAATGGGAATACATTACTCACATGCATCCATGTACTTCTTTCTGCAATAGGTGTTAATGGGGTCGCACACTGTGTCTTAACTAGAAGGTATCCTTCACCAAATTCCCCTGCTGTCAGCCGTGCATAGATACCGCTGTTTTGAAATATGAAGGAGTCGTGGGTACTCCCAGGAAATGTTGCCACAAGGTCAGTGTAGGCGCACTTGGCATTGCAGATCACCTGCACATTGATGGTGTGGGTGGGCTTTCTATTCCTATATATGTATTTGGTTGCAGCAGGGGGACAAATGGGAATGTGGGTGCCATCAATGCAGCCAGTGATATTGGGGAAACGCGCCATCAGATAAAAGTCAGTTTTTGTTTGGAGCAGTTCAGTATGGGTTTCAGGGAAAGTTATATACTGGTCCATCCTCTGTACCATGGCGTCCAGGAATTTGTGGAAGAAGCGTGACAGGCTGCTCTGGGTCACCCCACCTACTGCAGCAACCACACTCTGGTAACTCCCAGACGCAAGCAGGTGTAGGCTGCACAGCACCTGCACGTAGGGTGGAATGGCATGCGCCCTTGGGGTAGTGTGCTCCAACAGTGGGTGGAGGTCCCTTTTGAGGTCCAAGATGGTGTCTGGGTCCAACCTGTACCTCTGGAGAATCTCTGGCTCTGTGAGCATGAACAAGGCGATCCTCTGTCTGTAGACCTGCTCCTGTCTCTGCCATTCCCTCTCTCCTTCCTCCTGTAGCCGTAGCCGCCTCGCAATGACATAGAATGCCGCCATTGTGAAAAAAGTATTGCATTTTGGGTCCTTTTTTATAGGCTGCACCTGGTTACCACCTGATTTCAATCCATGGTAAATACAGACTCTTAAATACCGAATTTCAAGCAAATTCGGTATTTAAGAGCTTACCTACATCTCAATGTTCAATTTTACCACTTCTTATTTACCGATTCGGTATATTTACCAATTCGGTAAATTTACCGAATCGGTAAATATTCCGAATCGGTAAATTTACCGATTCGCAAACTGTTGCGATTCGGTAAAATTACCGATTCTGTAAATTTACCGATTCAGAGTGTTTACCGATTCGGTAACTTTACCGATTCGGTAAATTTACCGATTCGGACGATTTTCAGTCCCCTACATCCCAAAAGCACAATACCGGTCGGAAACGGCCGAAATTACAGTTTCCGACCGGTATTGGGCTACCTACATCTGGCCCTAAATGTTTGCGATTATCTGATTTACTATTGAAACTCCAATAACACTGATGTAGGCAAAATTACAGATTTCGGAGAGAGGGTGGTCACATTTCCTATTTTAACACCAGCCACTCTTTAAAAACGGATTGTTGATATATTTGAAGCAAAAGGGATTCAGAATTGCTAGCACCAATTACACTTACACTTAAAAAACACTAAAATATTTGCAGGGGTTCTAATTTACTTCATTACTACATTAAAAGCAATCTCACTTATTCTTTTATTATACTTTTCTTTTTAGTTTAAACTTGTTAAAATGCATTTTCTTTCTAAATGTAATGCAACAACTGCTAATTATTTTAATATATCCTAATTTATTATTATATTTGTCTTCCATTATTTACATGTGTTTTTCGAATTCATTTGCGGGTAAAATGCATTAATGTGTATTATATTTGTTTTAAATATAAAAGGATAAAATAATGTTTTTTTAAATTGCAAAATATACATTTAGAGATAAAATGGTGGAATTCCTATATTAATATGGCCTTGTCACTTAATTAGCATTTTTAGTAAAGTATGCATTGTAAATTAAATATTTCTATATTTTTAAAATATATAATTGTAATAAATTGTGTTACTGGTTGAGTAGGGTGAAGTCACAAACAAATCGTAAATTAACCTGTGTTTAATCCGTTGGTAGCTTGTCACAGAGCAGCCTGGCTTAATATATAGGCAATGTGTAAAGTATGTATGCAGCAATTCAAACAGTAGTAAAGTGAAAACACAACACAAGAAAAATCCTGCACCAATTTAGAAAAGTAGAGTACATTTGAATAAATTAATCAAGAGTAAAACAACTGAAATCCAATAATTTTTAAAGATTAAAGTAAAAAAAACACCAAAAGAACAAAGTGCCAGCAGTAGTTATCTGGTTGCCCTGGACCAGGACAAAGTCACAAGTTTAGGTCAACCATAATGGAACATATGCCCACTACAGGGACACAGGCCCACTGAACAAGATCACCTTAAATCCGGGGTGCAAAGAGATGCAGAGTCTTCTGTTGAGGATGCGTTTCGCAGCAGTGGCAATGCGTGGTCTGGGCAAGGAGATGCGTTGCTTAGCTACAGTTCCGGGGAGCTGTGAAGTGCGATGTGATATCCTTGCATGGAGATGAATCACAAAGCGATGGTTTATTGGACTGAATTGGCAAGGTGACGTCCTTGCAGGGAGATGCGTTGGCTCTGATGGGCTTCAATGCAACTTTTTTGCTTTGTACAAGTTTGCGCAGCTGAGGCAAAGTGTCGGTTCCGAGGGCAATGCCTCCAACATCAGTGATGATTCCTAGTTCTGTGGGAGATATTCTGTGCCAAGTAGCAAATGTGTCAATTCGGATGAATCCACAGATGGGCTGGCAGGGCACCTTCAGGCCCACTTCCAATAGTCCAGGACTGGGGTGGCAGGACAGGACTCACAGATGGCAGAGTCCAGGTGCTGGGTTCAAGGATGGTGGAAGACTGCTATGTCCCAAAGGCTTCTGATCAGGAGTTCATCCATCTAGCCTTTGGTGCCACTCTGGGGTTGTGGGTTTAGAGATGTAGGTCCAGTCCTTCTCACCCAGGCAAGTGGGCAGCAGGTCAGCACAGCAGGGCAACAGTCCTTCAGAGCAGCAATCCAGCAGAGTGGCAGGCCATTTAGTAGCCCAGAAGTCCTCCCTGGCAGAGTCCACAGGTTCAGAAGTGTACTGAAGAGTTGAGGTCTGAGGTACAATATTTATACCTGGTACCCACTTTGAAGAAGCTCCTAGAGGTCCCACCAGTGCCACTGATTTGTCAGGCATACCATTACTCCCTGTGCTGGCCCTAGCTTGTCTGGAGTTACAAGAAACTAGTCTCAAACCCTTTGTGAGAGTGATTGGCAGAGCCTTTGTGACATGCAAGTTTGGTAGGTGACAGCTCCTCTCCCTCGTTAACTCAGAGTCGTCCATTATAACACCACCTAAACCTAGTCATTTGACCCAGGATCAGGCTGCATGCATCAAATGGTTAGGACAAGAAAAGCTTTCTTCATCAGTAGACCAGGAATTTTGTTATAGGACGTGGTGCGAGATTAGGTCCACACCACAAACGGAGGAAGTGAAATCCCAGAACAAGGAGGATCCCGGCCTAATGGCACACACAAAACTGGATAAGGGGACCCGCGCTCTGCACAATATGGTGAAAGAATAAGTAATACATTCATCCTTTTATGATTCTAGCCTGGACCTAAGACACATCCCACTAAGAAGGATCCTTACAACAAGACCTGAGAGCCAACACCCTGAAATAACTCAAACCAACCCTCTCCCCCCCTTCCTCTTCCTCCATCCTAGAGCAAGATGCCGTGGACAGGGCACCAACATAGAGAAGAAGAGATAAGACTCAGAAGATTTTAATACCCAACATTTGTCCCCTTCTAAGAAACATAGACAGCCCTGAGGAAGACCTTCAACAAAATATTAGGCCCACAGAGAATGTCAAATTGCATTGGCATAATATAATGTGGTTAAGGGAGCAAGACCCTTTAGACAAAGTAAATAGGGCCCTTAAGAGATATTTGAGGAGAAGATGAAACCTCTCCAACATACATAAAAGGAAGAACAATAGTTCAACCCCTACCACCTAGGCCCCCATGGTACCCACAGGACCACTAATAATGAGGACTACGATACAGCCAAAGCAATCTGAATGCTAGAGGTATTTGTTGAGATAGGTAGGACACTAGGACACTTTTATTAAGTATTTTTATGTTGGATGCTTATCTATGTGATTCAGAATTAGAGTGCATGAAACCAGCATGTCAATGTATTTACCATTTAAAGTCTTCATTTTTGTAAATGTTTGTAACACTGTGTGTTTTATAGAATTGTTAGTGTAAGTGCACATCAGTATTGTGTGTGGTACATAAGTGTCTTTTCTGTGTTTATTTGTTGAATAAGTGATGAGAAAAACAATGTGATCTGACGAAATATCCACATTGAACAAGTTTAATTTTTGTATACCACCTATTATTGAATAAGGTTTGTGGATCTATTGTATTTTTTGTCCGCCAGTAAAAAATAGAAAGTCATACATTTTCTATTAAAAACAGCAATTAATGTACGAGAAGAATGAAGAGACACATGGAAATTGACTCACAGATAAATAGGGTACTTAAAGAGGCCCACGAGATCCGGATGCTAACGGTGGCCTCTGAAGAATGACAAAATTAATTTATGGTGTGAGGGATACAATTTTGATTAACTGGTTATACCGATTCTGTCCCTTATGCCCTCAACTGGATCGCTCCCTGTAATGATACACACAGCTTTCTAAAAGTGGCATTTCTAGAATTGTGATAAAAAATCTGCCTTTACCATTAAAGAGGGCTTTTTATTGCTATTGTTTAGACAACAATTGGAAATTACAGCATATAAAATGCAATAAGGTAACACCAATGTTATCCTATAGGAGAGGTAGGCCTTGCATTAGTGAAAAATGAGTTTCGGAGTTTTTTTACCACCAGGGCATGTGCAACTTAAAAGTACAATGTTATCAACATTCTACACCCTGCCTACTGGACTGTTCAGGGCCTACCCTAAGGATTTCTTATATGAATTAAAAAGCATGGTTTGAGCCCGGCAAAGGTTTATTTTACCAGGCCGAGCTAGCAGTTTAAAACTGCATGCACAGGTTGCAATTGCAGGCCTGAGACATGTTTAAAGGGCTACTGAAGAGGGTGCCACAAAAAGTACTGCAGGCCCACTAGTAGCATTGAATTTACAGGCCCTGGAAACTGGCAGTGTAACTTTCTTACTAGGGACTTACAAGTAAATTAAATAGGCCATTTAGGTATAAGTAAATTCTACCATGTTGCAAGGAGAGAGCACAAGCACTTTAGCACTGGTGACCAGTGGTAACGTGTGCAGAGTCCTAAAGCCAGAAAAACAAAGGCAGCAGAACAGGAGGAGTCAAAAAGTTAAGGGAGAACAATACTAGGGATTCATGGTCCTACAATAATTATATAATGTATGCACACAAACCACATTTAAACCAAATAAGTTTTATAAAATAAAATACTAACCTTTTCCGCTAAAATGGTGAAACCCTGTTAATAAAGGGTATTCATTATTACTAAAGTAATTCCTCAATAATTAAATAAAATAAAATTAAATGAATTATTAAATATATTACTAACATCATTACCAAACATTTTTCTAAAAAGTTAATAATTAAAATACTACACACACAAGAATGCTAAAAATCCAAAACACAAACTAAAATATAAATAATTAGTTAATACTAATATAATCGCAATATCTTAAGATTAAAATTTAATTTGCACTCAATACAACAAATATAAAATAAGCATAAAAGCAACATTATAAACACAAAAATGCTATTTAAACATTACACCCATGCCATATTTTCACCACTGCTGTTTAGCCTTTGCACAACTTGCCTTGGACTTATTTGGATTCTGAATTATGTTTTCCACTAAAATGATGATCGATCCCCATTCCCACTTTGCAATACAATAATAGCAAAGTAACATTCAATCTTACGTGTGTTGGCAGTCAAAGGTTCTTGATCACACCTAATTAGTACAATCTTGATAATAAGATGAGGGAATGCTCCGGCAAGGCAATGGTCGTCACGTTTGGATGGAAGCATAGACATTGATTCACCAATATGCCAGTGGTAGATGAAGTGACATCACATACCCTTTGAGCTTAATGACAACATAGGAACATATTGCATGACTCTATCACTGTGCAAAGCAGAAGGATTTATTCAAACACATAATTTTTCATTTATTCACAATAATGAAACATGGCAACAACTTGTTTAAGAATTTGTTCTCAGTCAGTTCATTTTCTTATTTAATCAGAAGAGTGGCGTTGATTCACTGAATGTATTTACTTTACACAACCTACAGCTTACTGTTTCAGTGGAAGCTGCAGAAAGCAATCAATACTCATTAATACACTGTGGCTACCTTCTGTTCTTGCAATTGTGGCAGGTCATCTTTAAAAGGGGAGGAGCGTACTACTTGCCCTGAACTGTGGCAAGTGAGTGAAACAAGCCTCTTGGGTTCTCTCCATGAGAACTTATTTTAATAAATGTACATTTTGAAGTACATTTTTACATCAATTTGCTAAAAGGCCATACACCCTGAAAGAGACAACCCATTTTTTTTCCAAATGTACGATTGGTGCCCCATTTGTCAAAAATTACTTCAATTGTCCCAGAGTCAGCATTTTATTAGGGGTGCCCCATTATGCCATGGATTCCCCTCCTCAATATAAAATAAATACATGCAATATGCCAATACCAGAATTATGCCATTGGTGCCATTGGTGACCCTGATGTAAAAACAATTCACATTTCACATTTCCAATCTTTATTTCGGCCATTTGGCCATAAAAGATGAACAGTACACATATACATCACAGATAAATCAGTTCATAAAGAGATAAAACCATTGGAATGCATATACAAAAATGCTTAAAAACTGTGGATCTAAAATTTTAAGAAGGACCCAACATCTTTAAAATACGATTATGCGTATGCCAAACCTTGGTAAAAAATGTTGTTAATGCGAAAACAGTTGGGCCAGAGACATCAGATTTTAGAATCCTATACATTGGTGCATATTCCCTGCAGCCCATATTCCTTATCAGTGGGAGGAGCCAGTATTTTCTAGCTACCTTGTAGGCTGGACAGAAGAAAGCCACGTGTAAGTCGGTTTCCTCCATAGCATCACAGGCCGGACACTGCTTTGTAGTGGAGGATGATGACCAAGTGCTTGTAAAGGACCGGAAGGGCAGCGTGCCGTATCTCCATTGGAGAAACAGCTTTCTAGCGAGTACAGGGGAGATAGGATCCAATACCTTCTCAAACCTATAAAGGTCCTTGCTTTGCAAAAACACAAAAGATAAAGACCCTTCTGCCTGTATAGCTTGGGCCCTAGCTAGTTTTTGTTCATGGTATATATTAGCCAGGGACCTTTTGGAGATGTTTAATGCGGCATTCGCCGGCTCCGTCCATAAGTCAGGGAGCCCTAATTCCATACAAGTGGCTTGGATGTTTTTGACCCAGGGGATGCAGAGCGCTTTTGGATGGTTCAATAATTCGACCAATTCCGCCCTGTATTCTGCCAGATCATTACTGCTCCACAGCCTACGCCAGAAGGCTATGGGTCTCAGGCTTATTTCATCGGCTAGCGGACGTAGGCCCAAATCAAGCCTCAAGGGGAGGAGCGGGGTACTGGGCGGGAGTGCGGCTATCTGTCTTATGAACTTGTTTTCCGTTAATGAGAGACTCCGACAAGGTGTATGACCCCACAATTCCGCCCCATACATGATCGCTCCCCTAGCCTGGGCCTTGTATATCTGGATTAGTGCCCCCAATGGGCGGTATGATGAGCCGGTCATCATCCGGGCGATACCCCCAGTAGTTTGTGTAAATTTGAGGTTTGCCTTAGTCTGGTGGGATCCCCAAGACATGGTTTCGTTAAGAGTCACACCAAGATATTCAAAGGTGGCTACTCTCTCGAGTCGTGCAGCTCCCAGTTGCGGATTCGGCCGCAATTTTTGGCTCGGATTCAAAACCATGAATTTGGTTTTTGCCGCGTTGATTTCTAGCTCCCTGTCTGTACAGAAGGCTACAGAGGAATCAAGGATCCTCTGTATCCCCATTGGGGTTTTGGATAACAGCAGGGTGTCATCCGCAAACATAATTGCGGGCACCCTGCTGCCATTCAATTTAGGGGCGTCAGTATAATCAGTGGCATTCAGGTGGGCGATTACCCCGTTGACGAAGAGGCAAAACAGGGTCGGTGCCAACACACAACCCTGTCTTACCCCCCGGCCAACGGGGAATCTATCGGTCAGTTCCCCCGACCGCCCACACCTCACTCGGGCGTAATTATTGTGATGCAGCCTCTGTAAGATTAATAGGATGTCCGGGGGAACGCCCATCTCTGCCAGGACGCTCCAAAGTTTCCCCCTAGGCACCAGGTCGAAGGCGGCCCGTAAGTCCACAAAAATTGTGTACAGACTACCGCCCTCGAATTTTGCTGCCCTCCAATAGATAAGGTTCAATCTGAAAACCTGGTCCACTGTGGATACCCCCCTCCTGAATCCCGCCTGGTAGGGACTAAGGGCACCCACCTCCTCCATCCAATCCTGGAGCCGATTCAGCAAAACCCTACCAAACAGTTTCTGTGCTGCGTCTATTAAACTGATGGGTCTGTAGTTGGCTGGGAGCAGAGGCGAGCCCTTTTTGAAGATGGGGACCACCTCTGCCCCCAGCCAAGTACTAGGGATTTCCATGCCGCCAAGGACTCCATTGAAAAGGGCAGTGAGGTAGGGCGACCAGACAATGGGCTCCTGCTTAAACATATCCCCAGGTAAGCCATCCAGTCCCGGCGCCTTTCCAGAAGCCAGACCTGAGATGGCAGCAGTGACCTCACCCAGCGTTATTGGCTCCCCCTCGTAGCCCGGCCAGCCCGCCTCACTGACAGCAGGAGATTCTCCCGGCTCAGAGCTGTATAAGGACTGGAAGTGTGCCTGCCACACCCCTGGAGCAATGTTAGGCTCTAATGCCGATTGTAAGTTCCCCGACCCCCCCGCACACTATCCTCCAAAACAGACGATGGTTTTGGTTCGCTAGGGCCTTGGTGAGTTCTTCCCACTGATTTTCCTCCCATTCGGCCTTAGCGTGGGCAACAAGTTTCTTGTAGGCTCGCCTACTTTGTTTTAAGCTATCCCCCCCTAGCCCCTCCTTAATTAGTCTGAGGAGTTCTGCTTTTGCCCTTCTACATGCTGGGTTGTACCATGATATTTTGCCTTGCCGCGCCTCTCTTGGCTTTCGTAAACTACAAGAGAGATGAGGGGCCGCAGCTTTTATAAGGTCCTCGTGAGCCTTGCACAATTTGGCCTGGGAATCTTTGTTGTTTGCCTCGGTATCCAAGCTCCCCACAGTTTCCAAGATGGGAGTTATCCCATCATAGAGCATGGGGAGTTTGTTCTTGCTTGTAACCAAGTGCTCCCACCTGATTCTTCTCCTGCTATTATCCAGGAGAAGAGCAGGTTTGTTCCCTTCCGCATTGATCGCGAGAGCTTGGGGACCAGTGTGGACACGGTCAAGCTCAAGCGGAATGTGGTCACTATCGGTCCTCTCCGTCACCCTAAAGTCTTGTATTGTCGGCCACTTCACTATTTGGGCCAGGACATAATCCAGGCGAGACTCTCTTCCCAGTCTGTTATAGGTGGTTTTACTTGGTATGTCAGATTTCATTCGCCCGTTACAAGCTCTGATTCCAAACTTTAGGGTAAGGGCTGTGATTTGTAGTGCTAGTGGGGTCCAAGCCTTCGGGGGGGGAGCTTCCACTAGGGGCACTGCCTATCTGGCCTCTTCTTCCGATGAGAACCCCTCCAGAAGACCAGGTAGTGGCTCAAAGTGGGAATTAAAATCCCCTCCCACCACATAAAATGAGTCACTCGGTAATTCAGATATGTAATTCGAGAGTTCATCTATGGTCGGTGATTCCTTTACATTTCCCACTGGCCTAGAATAGATGTTAATAAACACAAGTTTAGCTTGGTTAGGCCAGGATAATGAAACCACAAGGATGTCTTCAGAATTGGCCGACAGCCGTGTTGCCACGCAGCCCAGATGAGATGCAACCCAGGTCGTAAGCCCCCCTGATGGACGGCCTTTGCCTTCCCACCTAGCTGGAATGAAAAATGACATGTAGCCTTGGTGACCATAATCCTCTCTGGCCAGGTTTCCTGGAACATACATACGTCTCCAGTCTCGATGTAATTTACCCAGTCCGGGTCACCCAATTTATTGGCCAGTCCAGCAACATTCCAGCAAATTAACCTCAATTGTTCAGGGGTGTTAGTTGTCGTGCCAGAGGGGTTAAAGGGGATGGTTTCAGACACTGTTTCAATCAAGAGTTCTGACGCATTACCAACAATAGGGGCAGGTGGCTCAGGAAGTCTGCCAGAGCCATTATCCACAACCACCGGCTCATTCAGTATTCCAGATGCATTGTCAACATTATGGACAGATGGATCAAAAAGTCCGCTTGTGCCATTATCCGGAGTCACTGGATCATTCAGTGGTCCCGGAGTTTTGCCAACAGTCGGGGAAAATGGCTCAAAGAATGTACGGGAGCCGTTATCCCGGGGCACTGGGTTGTGAGCGGAGAGTCAATCAACCCCATCCAAGCCGTTCAAACAATTAAAACGGTTGAAGTGGAAATAGGGTGTGTCCGGCAATTGAAGATTTGGGCGTTGTGCATAATCCTTGAGTCTGCGTCTATGTTCCACCCTTATCCATTCATCATGCGATGGAGCATTGTGCATGCGAATAGGAGGGAAGAAGAAGGATACTGGAAGGGTCTGAATAGTAGAATCCAGTGAACGATTTACGCCTTCACAGATATGCAAGACAGTGCCCGGATCTTTAAAAGTTACCAAAATACAGTCCCCTATTATTGTTTTTCTGGCCCTCCCTAACCAAGGGACCCTTCTCACCATAATGATCTCATTGTTAAAGTGTGATGGTAGGGGTCGGTTCCAATTTAGCCATTTAATGACCTTTTTCTTTAGGGATTGGTAATCTTCATGTTCTCCTGTTCTTAGATGGGGGGCGCCTGCTAGTACCACCGTTAGACTATTAGCTTCTGGCGGGAGATCTGGTCTCCGGAGTCTTGGGGCTGGCCGACCCGGGGAGAATGCAAGGGCCATGCCAGCTTCTTGGTGGCCATCATTGGTCCCTATCTGGGAGCTTTGAGGGGCAGAGACTGTTGATTGTGAAGGCCTACTGGATGACTTATTGCGTGGGGCCTCGACTGAAATAGCCATTAGTGGCTGCAAGGGGGGAGCGGTAGGCGCGCTCGGAGGGGGGACTTTATTTGCACCCTGTGAGGCTCCTGTTTTAGGAGGGTTTCCTACGGGGAGATAAGGTCCCACATTTTTGGATTGCTTACTAACTAAGGTGTTCAAAGTAGTAAGGGATGTCTCTAGTAGAGTGAGCCTAATCTCGACTTTTTTCAGGCTATCGCTAATGGGCTGGAGAAGGGAACGGAATAAGAATTCTATACTCCCTATAGATATTGGCGGGGAGTTTGTATTGGATGTATTGGCCACTGAATCGCTGTTAATAATAGCTATGTTAGAGCTTGGGACATTAGAGGGGACAGCAATAGGCGCGGTCTCATTATCCTTCCCAAATTGGAATACGTTTGTATGTTTTTTCCCAAAATCTAAATGGGATAGTTTGGTTTTCCCCCGCCCCCCCATTGACTTCCTACTGCGTTTGCTAGGTGGAGGCCTATGCAACTCCACCACAACACTTGGTTTTGACTTGCTCTTCTTATTTATATTCAAAGCGGGAGTTTGAGTAACCAGATTCACTGGGGTAGCGCATGTCATGGGAGGAGTTGTGTCTGTGATCTTTTTAGGCACCATACCGGGGGTGCTTGGAATTTCCCGAAGTAAAAGGGGGAAATCCTCAAGAGGCGGGGGATTTGAGCTATTGGGGGGCGTACCTTCCTCTTGAGAGATAGGATACGGGATAATTTCTGTCAAGGATCTACTCTTCATGGATTCAATGGAGCGCCGTCACTCCGCCCTACGTCTCTCTAGGGAGTTTTCTTTGGCCCCATCTCCTTTGGCAGATTTAAAATAATTGTCCAGTGTCCCTGTGTTGCTGCCCCCCTCCCTTGATGGAGTTTCACATGCTGCCGGCGAAGGCATCACCTTAGTCAGAATGGAAGTTGGAAGTAAAAGGTTAGGGGTATGGCCCAGCCCGGCCTCCTTTGGCCCCTGACGGCCACAGACGGTCCCGCCCTTGTCCCGGGCTTCTCCCGGGACGCTCCCGCACGCTCCCGCTTAGCGGGTACTAACCTTCCCTTAAATGGATAGTCCGTAAGATTGCAGGCGGGGCGTGGTGGCCAGGGAGAGCGGCCAGGTGACGGGAGGCGCGGTGTGCAGAGGCTTCTGGTAATCGAAGTCCTGCCCCGCACGCTCGCAGCCCTGGACCTGCCCACGCAACACAGAAAGGCTCCCCTGTAGCTCCGGTGCGCAGCGGGACCCGCGAAGCGGGTTCCGCAAGTAGTATGCAGGTAAGAGGGGTCCAACAAAGTCCTCGACCCTCAGCAGACAGACGGCAACAAAAACAGAGGTTTCCCACGTCGGTCAATCCACACGAGCCTTTTAAGGTTGCAGGCGGGGCGGGGTGGCCAGGGAGAGCGGCCAGGTGACGGGAGGCGCTGTGTGCAGAGGCTTCTGGTAATCGAAGTCCTGCCCCGCACGCTCGCAGCCCTGGACCTGCCCACGCAACACAGACAGGCTCCCCTGTAGCTCCGGTGCGCAGCGGGACCCGCAAAGCGGGTTCCGCAAGTAGTATGCAGGTAAGAGGGGTCCAACAAAGTCCTCGACCCTCAGCAGACAGACGGCAACAAAAACAGAGGTTTCCCACGTCGGTCAATCCACACGAGCCTTTTAAGGTTGCAGGCGGGGCGGGGTGGCCAGGGAGAGCGGCCAGGTGACGGGAGGCGCGGTGTGCAGAGGCTTCTGGTAATCGAAGTCCTGCCCCGCACGCTCGCAGCCCTGGACCTGCCCACGCAACACAGACAGGCTCCCCTGTAGCTCCGGTGCGCAGCGGGACCCGCGAAGCGGGTTCCGCAAGTAGTATGCAGGTAAGAGGGGTCCAACAAAGTCCTCGACCCTCAGCAGGCAGACGGCAACAAAAACAGAGGTTTCCCACGTCGGTCAATCCACACAAGCCTTTTAAGGTTGCAGGCGGGGCGGGGTGGCCAGGGAGAGCGGCCAGGTGACGGGAGGCGCGGTGTGCAGAGGCTTCTGGTAATCAAAGTCCTGCCCCGCACGCTCGCAGCCCTGGACCTGCCCACGCAACACAGACAGGCTCCCCTGTAGCTCCGGTGCGCAGCGGGACCCGCGAAGCGGGTTCCGCAAGTAGTATGCAGGTAAGAGGGGTCCAACAAAGTCCTCGACCCTCAGCAGACAGACGGCAACAAAAACAGAGGTAAAAACAATTACTTCTGGGATGTCAAGGCCAGAATTGTAGCCCCCCACCCACATGTCACACTTCTCCTGCCTTATGCCAAGAACTACCTTCAATGAGTGACACCATTTCAAGAATGTATAGCAGTATTCCAGCACCAGCATTTTCCACAGGTGCCACTATTCCAAGAATTACCTTCAGTATGCCAGTTGCTGCATTTTTCCATTGATTTTCCCATATGCCATGTAATATCTCATGCAGGCCAATGCCAGTATTTTGTCGCAGGTGCCTGTCACATCACACATTGCCTCCAGTATTTCAGTGACTGCATTTTACCATGGGTGCCTCTGTAAGCAAAAATGTCATTCAGTTTGCCAGCGCCAACTGCAGACTTGTAAGCATACCACCACATTCTCACTCAACTCATTTACATTCACACAGTGACTGTAACTCATTCATTCTCATTCGCATGCACTCAACCCCTCATTCTAATTTATTCTCCAGTCCTTAATTTGAGCCAGTGGTTTCCAGTGCACAGCACCAGCACTTAATTGTCAACACTAGCACTTCTTGCCACACATGTTGTCAACTCTGAGGCCAGGGGCCACAAAAGCAGTGTCAGTTATATCAGAGTACACGCCAGGGAATGCAGCTGCGTCCCCTGGCGGCTCTTAACTTACATCCATGGCTGGAAGTTAGATAAAAGGAGCCCTTTATTTATCAGTAATGAGTCAATTTCATGAGTTTCTTCTTAAAATTACTTAGGAACATGCCTGGAAGAGGGTGGTCTTTCTTTCTGAAATGTTCTAAAACTAATGTATAAAAAATGTTGTCATAAGAATACAATCTAAACTACTCAATGTTGTATGTTCTCTACAGGTAATCCAACCATAATTTAATGTGTATCTATCAAACACTCAAGAAATATTGGGTGTTTGATAAAGCCGAAATTGGTTAGACCTTGCTCAGTGCCTATGTTATGTTAATGTATTGGGAATTTATAGAGTGCACCTTCACCATTAGGTGTCTTGGTGCTATAGTAATATAGGCAGCAGCTGTCAGTCGGAATTAATCAATCATGGGCTTGTCTGAAAAGCCATGTTTTCAAAAGCTTTCTAAAGCACATATAATTGGTAGATGATCTAATCTCTGGGGAAATACTATTCCAAGTGGATGGCGCCAATGCAGGGGAACAAGCCCTTCCTAGCCTCTTTTTTTTACTTCTTGAGACAGTGATTAGATTCTGATGGGCAGATCTGATATGGCGATTTGGGGTGTAACGCTGGATTCTGGACAATACGAGGGCAGGGCTTTTGCCGTGTAGAGATTTAAAAGCAATGCATGCTGTTTTAAAGATAGTTCTCTGAACTACAAGAAGCCAGAGTAGCTTTTTCATCAGCGGTTTAGTATGACAGTGTCCTGGTTTTGAATTTTTTGCAGCCTGCGATTAAGGCAAGAGGGGAGTCCGAAATAAAATGCATCAGCATAGTCAGTCCTGAATATCACTAATAGCATCCACTGTAAAGTATATTCCGATTTTCCTTAGCTGGAAAAAGCATGTGGAGGACACTGCTCCTATCCAATGTTTCAAGGATAGATCTTCATAGGTCCACATTAGTCGGGCAGCCTTTTTAGTGCTGCTCGACATGTCGGCCGCATTTGACACGGTCAGCCACTCCATCCTTATCAGTCGGCTGGAGGAGATTGGGGTATCGGGATTGGCACTGGATTGGCTAACTTCATATCTTCAGAATAGACACCAGGTGGTGGCTTTGCCTCCTTTTAGATCAGGGATCAAAAGAGTAGGGCAAGGTGTACCACAAGGGTCAGCGATTAGCCCTATTTTATTTAATTTGTAGCTCCGCCCTTTGATTAGTCTAATTAAGTTCTTCGGCATCTCAGTGATCAATTATGCTGACGACACTCCGCTTATCTTCTCCCTTGAAGGAGAAGACGTCGTGTCTAAGGAGACTTTTCAGCAATGCATGTCTGCTACGTCTGACTGGTTGAGAATCAATTCTCTCCAGTTTAATGGCTCAAAGACCGAGGTATTGTATTGTTCATCTGATCATATCCCGCGCCCCCTACCGGCTGATTTTTGGCCATCGTCCTCTATGGGCACAGTGGTGGCGGCGGATTCAGCTCGTAATCTGGGAGTCATGTTCAGTCCCAATCTACAGATGGATGGCTTTGTTAACAAGACCATTTCCACTTGTATGTTGTTATTACGCACTTTGCGTAAAATTCTTCCCATGCTTCCAGTGCAGGCTAGGCCAGAGGTGGTGCGTGGTATTATCCTAAGTAGGATTGATTATTGTAACGCCTTACTTTTGGGCGCACCTGGCACTCTGATTAGTAGGCTGCAGCGCATTCAAAACATGGCAGCGAAGCTTGCTCTATCAAGGCCACGCGCTGCTTCTTCTTCCCTGGCGCTAAAAGACCTTCATTGGCTACCTGTTCAGCAACAAATTTGTTTTAAAGCTTCCTGCCTGGCCTTCAAGGCACTGCATGACCAAGGACCCGTCTTGCTGCAGAAACTTTTTGTGGTATCGCTCAGCAAGACTGCTACGCTCTTCCTCGGCATGTTTGGCGGTGGTCCCGAGAGTTCGGAGATTGCGAATGGGTGGCTGTTCCTTTAGATACTCAGCCGCTAAACTTTGGAACTCCCTCCCCCTTTCTTTGTGGAGTTTGAGGGACTTTCCATCTTTTAAAAAGGTTTGAAGACCTACCTTTTTCCTAGAACAGTATAATGTGGTGACTGCGTACTTGGTTTAGTGGAGTCAAAGCGCCAGGATACCCTTTGGGTGACAGCTTGCCCTATATAAGTGTACAATACATACATACAAGTATTCCAAGACTTTCCACTGCTTATTGTGCGGGGGGGGCATGTAGGGGGGGGACATCTCCGAGGGGCAAAATTAAGGATTCTATTTATGTAATTTGTACCACGTGACCACAATTTCAGTTTTGTCTGAATTCATCTTCAGTTGGTGGCCACTCATCCAGTCTCAAATAAAGATCATGGAATTTTGAAAAATTACCATAGATTCCTTAGTGTTATCAATGGTGAATATCAGCTGTATCCTATCAGCATAGTTGTATACTTTCGCCTTTTGCTTCCGGAGGCAGTGACTCAATTTGCATATGTAAATATTAAATAAGTGAGGGGATAGTGAAGAACCGTGAGGCCCTCTGCAGTTGAGTTGAACTTTGACAGAGCAGAACAGTGGAATATGGACCGATTGGACATTAGCTTTAGGAAAGGAGGTCACCCACTCCAGAGCAATAACCTGCAATCCTGTCATATTAACATGGTCAACCAATATAGTATGGTCCACAATGTCAAAAGCTGCTGAGAGGTCAAGCAAAACCAATGCCTGAGTAGAGCCATGATCCACTTCTTTCCTCATATCATCCAGCACAGATAGAATGACTGTCTCTGTTGAGTGTGCAGGACAAACATTGGCCTGGTGGGAATTGAATTAGCCAGACTCTTCCAAGAAAGAACACAATTATTGCACAACATGGGTCTCTAACAGTTTAGCACAATAGAAACACCAGGAGATTGGTCTATGTTTATTTAATATGGTAGGGTCCTTGCCAGATTCTTTTAATAGAGGGACCACAACTGCCTCTTTGAATGAGTGTTAGAGGGAAGAGTTTAGAAAGGAAATGGAAGTGTTCATAAATTGGGAAAATATAGTTTTTTGGACTTGTGGTGGTCAGCTATCATTCAGAGAGCAGATTTAACTCTAGCCATCAACTCTAAAAGGTGCTCGATACTGATAATAGGAAAGGCGGAGTTCTTTCCTTCTGGTAAGGTGATGAAAGATTGTGTACTAGGAGGAATACTTTCTTTTATTACTTTTATTTTTCAACAAAAAAGGAACTTGAATCATTGCATAATGTTTTTGTAGGAACCATATAGTTAGTTTATCAGGGTTGGGCGTTCTCTAACAGTCTCAAAAATGGTTTTGGTTTTGTTTCCGGATTTCAGTATTTTACTAGAAAAGAAGGACTCTTTAGCCTCTAAGATTAGTTTTTACTATGATTTTAGTAACAGGATAAAAGTTTCTCAGTTATGAGGCAGGTAGGCCTTATGCAATTTTTGCTCTGCCTGCCGGAGTTTAAGCTTTGCCGCTTTCAAATCTCCCAAGAACCATTTAGAGGTTTCATGATGGTGGATATATTTCATTTTCTGAATAGGGACATGACTATCACTGGCTGCCATTAGTCAGTCTGATTTTATTTTCTCATCAGCCTCAAGGTTTTCAGTAAGAGTAGGTAAAGAGTGTGTCAGTGTGTTGCAGAGTAAGTGAATGTCTGGACTTTTCCAGTTTCTGGAAAGGGTATTCAGAAAATTAAATAATTTAAACAGAATTTGATTAAGTTATGGTCCAACTAAATACAAGGGGACACACTGAGGTTAGTTATGATTAAGTTAGTAGCCCAGACCTGATCCAAAGTATGTCCTTTGATGTGTGTTGGGTCAAGTACATGTTGGTTGATGTTAAGACTGGTTAATGAACAAGACAGGTCAAGAGACATTTAGTCACCAGTATTCTCATTCCTGACTAGGTAGCAGAGCTGTAGATAAACTCAGGTTAAGAATGTCTAGATTACTAAGTTTTAAAATTGTGTCTGATTCAAGACTATAACTTCCTGAGAAAAGAGTTCTAGGATCCCTCGATGAGTATACCTGTTTTTGGACATGGTGACTGGCCCCTTGTTCCAGATGGCCACTGCGGGTGCAGATGGGCTTGCGTCCGTGCTACCACCAGGATTTTGAAGGGCCGGAGCTCTTACAGACTCCTCCCACCTGGTCCTGGTCTGTAAATGGTTCCTCCCAACCAAACAGCAGCACTCTCAGCGTGTCCCTCGAAATGCAGTGGAAGATAAAAATTTTACATAAGAGATTCAAAACATAAGGTGAAGTTACATAATAAAAAAGATTTTCAATGCAGCACAGTAACTAGCATGAAGCTTCCTCAGAGCCGACTGTGTAAGGCAGTATTGTCGCAGTCTTGCTATGTCAAACAACCTCAAATACATTGGAGTTTAATCTCTTAAGGCAAACTATAGCTTCTAAACATAGCTTTGCCAAATATTATTTAAAAGCTAGGTTTTTCAAGTCCAACTCCATCATTGGAGTAATTGTAGGGTCTGGAAAACATTCTCTGCTGCTACTTTAAATTGCCAAATCCATGGCTCAATTCATTGGAAAAAGTCATGTGGGCAGAGGCACTGGGCTGACCTTCAAAAGCATAGTTAAAAATATTTTGGTTAAGATTTCCCATGCTCAGAATATGAAGTTGTTTTTAAAGAGAGATTATCACTTATATTACTGAATACTTATGGCAGATCTGGATCTCAAGCCTCCCAATCAATCTCTATTCAATAAGGAAAAAACTACATTGTTGTTAGTAAAGCATGGCAAAATTGATACACATTAGTGTCTTATATCACCATTGTCTTTGTTAACACCTTTTTCACGGAGGGTGGGGTAGAGACAAATGAGTACAATGTTTCTCTCTGTTGCTATCTGCTTAAATGAGTCTGGTACGCAAATATTTACAGAGATTTTCGATTTTTACGTATGATGAGAGGTTGTCGGCATTAGGTTTTAACAAAAACATACACATACCCTGAAGTGGTCTTCTTGTGAAAACCAATACCTGGAATTATAGGCCTGCGTGACTGGGATGCGGTTACTTGAAATTTAAGTAGTATGTATAAACATAAAGATTAAGAATGTTATTTGGAGTTTGGCGGATGACATGCGCCATCACAAATATGTCATATGTATTAATATGTTCATTTAATTTAAAGACAGGAGACTATTATATTTGGAAATGAGAACACTATATTCTATATATATACTTCCTATTTTTAAACTTCCAAGGGGTTTATGACTCCAGTGTATTTCAATGTTACCTTGACTTATTGAATAGCTGAAAGCTTATTGAATTGCTGAAAGCTTTATGTTTTTAAGCTTTCTGAGAACAAATGAGTGAGCACAACATTTACGCCTGGGGAATAAAAGGAGAGAGCAGGATTTACAGAAGAATACTTTTGACATGCACTAGCAAGGATGCCCCAACAGGATTTAAGAATGACCATAATATTTTGGTTACAATATATATTCTTCACATCTAAGAACAATTATATGATTCACAACACATATTGCTCGTTTCCACTTTATTAAACATAAATATAGGCAAACATTGACAGGAAAAAACATAGATGTTTTGGGAGTTTACATTTCTATTCAGACCACAGAGGTGGGACGAATACTCTAGTGTGGTCTAGGCTTCCAGTATTGCCTCAATTACTTACTGGTAATCTTCCTTACTCTTAGGGCCTGGTTACGAGGTTGGTGGCCCTACAGAGGACTGATAAACCTGTGGTGCACTCATAGAAGCGCCTGCACCTTCCTGCATGGTGTGGCATACATGCTACACTGTGCAGGAACTGAGGGGGCAAATTGAGAAGGTCACTACATGTGCCCTACTTGCATGCACCACCTGGGCCCTAATGCGGCAGAGTGCCCTATTAGGGCCTCTTTAGTTGGCTCACCACCATGAAAAGGGTGGTGGTGAGATAACTTGAAATATGCTCATCTGTGCCACTGTGATACTGCCAGTATATTTCTTCCTCTGACCACTGCGTGAACGCCACTGGATCCTGGATCCTTAGGGTTCATAGCGGTCCTGTGGCCGTTTGGTTGCTGCAGTCGTAATATTGTGGGCAGTTCCGCAGTGCTACCCTGGGTTAGGCACTGAGATGGACTGTCAAACTAGTAATCAGGCCTTTAGTCCTACTCGTTCTCGACCAGTCCTTACCTATGAGGTGTAGTTGCTGAATCCCAGGACAAGAAGCAAAACAGGAAATGCTATCTAACCCCACCCACCTTGCACTGTGTACTACAAGAGAGTAGTCTTCCCCCCAGTACTTCCTGTATACCAAGACTCTTATCAAAGGCCAAGATAACAGGGAGGTTGGGCCGAAACAAATGACTGGGTCGAGGACGAGTAGGAATAAAAGCAATGAAGATTACCTGTAAGTAATCGGACAATTGCCTCAACGCCCCTCATCTTTGACCCAATTCTTACCTATAGGGTATGCAAAAGCTGAGTATCGATCTTCAACAAGAGAAACCCCAGGAGACCAAGACATAATGCAACAGTAAGTGATTTAATGCAAACAAGCTTGTGACCATCATACAATCAATAAAACAGAAATCCCAATCATGGTTATACTGATTGCAAAACCCCAGTGCCAAAATTCTGTTTAGCATGCAGAGTTCGTATAGCCTCTCATGTTTCATCAAGGTGTTTTCTGCTGCCCAAGTTCTGGCTCTACATATCTCATCCAACGCAACACCCTTAAATTCTGCCCAAGAGGCAACCATTTCTCTTTACGAGTGGCCTTGCAGGCCTGGAGGTCTTGGAAGAACAGAGCTGGTGTAGGCTGAGGCATTAGTCTCTTTGATCCAAGGGGATCAGTGTGATCTTGGACCATATCTTACCCTTCCCTGTGATGCCAAAGTGACAAACAGAGAATGCAGTCTTTGTTCCTCTTCAGGAGTGGGAGCAGGAAAGAAAATAAGAAGGATAAACTCTTGAGAAGAATGGAACTTAGAAAGAACTTCAGGAAGAAAAGAAGGATACAGTCTAAGAACCACTGCGTCATCCAGAAATGTGATAACGGGTGGGTGACACAGGAGAGCTGAAAATACTCCCAACCAATGGACAGAAGTGATGGCCACCAAGAAAAGGACTGTAAAAAATAGAAATTTGAGATCTATAATACATTGAGGCTCAACAGGGGTTTCTTGCAATACTTTTAATGTCAAGGGAAGATTCCAAGAGGGAAACCTAGATATAACAGAAGGCTTAGAAATAGCAAACCTATAAATGACCTAGAAACCAACGAAACTGCATTCTTAACTACGCAACCTTTCGCATGGAATGCCTTAATGGCATACCATGGTGATCTCAAAGTAGAAAGGGAATGATTTTTCTGAAAACCATCCAAAAGAACTTGCAGAATAGAAGACACAGAACATTCGACCGAAGAAAAGCCTTGTGCAGAACACAAAGAATCAAAGACTTTCCAATGTTTAGAGCAGGCAGCAAGAGAAGAAGATCTTCTAGATTTTTACACCACATCAATAACATGAGGAGGTAAACCTTGTTATTCTAACCCATCCTTTCAACCTCCAGACCGTGAGGGATAGACAAAGAAGTTTTAACTTGGTGCAAAACCTCAGTGGAGCAGGAAAATGGGGCAGAATCTGCGGAGAGAAAGATGCTATGCATTTCAGGAGCAGGAAAGATGCTTGTCTGGGCCAGTTTGGGACCACCACAATGACTTGGGTCCTCTCCTGCTGAATCTTGCATAAGAGCCTTTGAATCAAAGGAACTGGAGGGAAGACAAACAGGAGTTTCTGAGACCACCTCGGGGTCAAGGCATCCATACCCCAACCTTCCTGTATAGGAAACCTGGAGAAAAAACTCAGAAGAAGACCACTGATCTTGGGGCAAACAGGTCCAGAAAGTGAGTGCCATTCCTCCTGCAAATGGCTTTGAATATGAACCTGGTCAGTCTCAAATCTTGAGATGTGGGGAAATTTCTGACTCAAGCTGTCTGCTACCGCATTGTGTAGACTCTTGATGTGAACTGCTGATAAGGAAAACAGATGAGTCTCTGCCCAGAGATCCAGGCTGCAGGCCAACTTGTTCAGGCATCAGCAGCAGGTACATCCTTTGTAGTGTAGTTCCTATTTCCCTTATAGGCTCTGCGCATTGGAATAATATACACTATAGTTTTTGCTTAGGACTGAGGTCAGTATGCCTCTATCGAGTATATTAAACTTAATTACTTGTGTGCCAGCTAACTCAGAGGTCACTAGAAACTTCTTGAAAAACAAGAAGGGAGTAGTTTCTGACAACCGCATAAACATGACAACTTTGTTTCCCTTAGAATCGGAACAGTCTCAGAATCGTGGAAACAATTGATAACAATTCAATTTCACTCAGTCAATCGTGCATGCTTAGTTTCTTCAGAGTTACACAGAAATAGATAGACAAGCGTTTTTACAAAAGTATTTATTAAACAGTCTTATTTCTCGTGCAAGAGATATGAGCTGGTACAATCGCAAGACAGTATGCGAAATATAATACGTACAGCGTGAGCAGTAGGAAGAAATAATACTGCAATAGCATGGTCTTTTAGCTATGACATATATTCATATACACATACATAAAAACACAGGCTAAAATGTGAATGCTCGTCTTGTGCTTCTAAATAGTTCTACCCCACTGTACCTAACCTAAGTGTAGTAATAGGTAAGAAGTAGGTGCTGTTTTCTAAAGTATGGTAAGCTATAGTTTGTATTGCCAAATGTCCCTCTAGGTTCTAGTCTGCTCCATACTTTAGAATGAGAGAGGTGGGAATCTCTTTCCGGATCTCACTCCCTAACACCCCGCAAAGGGAGTTAGGACACTGGAAGTTGGATTCTCTGCAAGCAGGATGACAGCGTCTGGTCAGTGCGTCAGGGGGGGGACTCGAATTCCTTCCGAACTTGCTGTGGAGAGCCGTATCGAGATATGTAGCTGAGCCGAGCCGTGGTTTGCCATGGTAAGTGAAGGTATATTTATACCTGGAAGGAGCCTACGAATGCTAGCATTGACGTGAAGTCGAGCGGAGGAAGACGTCATGAATGAACCCCTAAGGAATAGTTGTTCATGCATAATAAATGAGTTCTTGGAGAAATCAATAATCTAAGTAGGGAAATCCCCAATGGCTTAAGGGTTTGGTTTCTAAGAACTCGTTGTGACATGGGATGGTCGGATGTAGGTGACCATGCCTGTATTTGGATAGCATGGCTGATGCCTAAATAAGGACTGGGATTCTATGTCTAAATAAGGGCAATATGAGTTGTGCCTATATAAGGGCATGATTCGGGAAACCTATGTACGGGTATCTAATACGAAACACAACACCTTGAGGGTTTTTGTTCCCACCATAATCTTATCAAATCATTGCGGTAAAGAAACATTGATTCAAGTGCTGGAGGGCTTGGAAGACTGTCATCAATTCTCTCCAATTTGATGATCTCCAACCCTCTGTTCCAGACCACTTTGCTTGGGCTGTCAAATTTCTCAATAAAGCTCCCTAAGCCAATGCGCTCGCAGTAGTTATAAATGTTATCGGGGGTCTGGACACACCTCTTATCTCCTTCCATGCTTGATGGCCAGTGAGACAGGAATTAGATAGTTCATATTCCTGACTGAAAGGGCACCATGGCATTGCAAATGATACAGCAGATATCTCATATGTAATCTCACCCTTGGAGCCATGAAAGCTGCTCTTGTCATATGGCCCTGTGCCTCCACCCTCTTGAACAGGGAGGCCTCCTTGTTCAGAAGTAGATCTTTCAGCAGAGTCTTGGGACAGACACGCATCCCATGGGGAGAAAAAGCATGCCCAATTGAGTATTGAAATGTGATCCAATTAAATGAAGGTGCCTGGAAGGAAGAAGGTGGCACTCCGATAAATTCAATAGGAATCCGTGCTGGTTTAGAGTAGCAGTGGTCAAGGAGAGATGTTGCTTTAGAATCCAGATTGACGGAGCTTGAACAAACCAGTCGTCCAGGTATAGGAATAGTGACACAACCTATAGATGAAGGTGATCTAACAGTGGAGCCACTATCTTCGTGAGGGCCGAAGCCCAAAAGTAAGAACTCTGCACTGCCAATGTTTGCCCCCAACACAAAACTGAAGGAACTGCTGATGTACACTTTGTTTGTACATTGAAACAGGAAGATATGCGTCCATTGCGTCGAGGGTATCTAGGCAGTCATTTTGTTCTGTTAGAGGAATGATCTTCTGTAGTGTTTCCATCTCGAATGGTGTCTTTTCCACAAACCTGTTCAGGGCTATCAAATCTATGACAATTCGATGACCCCCCTTCAACCTTGGGAACCAGAAACACTTTTGAGTATTTCCCTTTCCCTCCTCTTCCTTTGAGACGGGAATAATGGCCTTTTATGGACCAATGAAAAAATGCCTTCCTTAAGTGCCACCTGCTTCTCGTGAGACCTGGTTACAGGAGTGATGATAGTCCCTGAAAGAAAAGGTGGAGAGACAACTCGATCTTGTAACCTCTATGGATTATTTTCAGTACCCGTTTGCTCAAAGTGGTTGATTGCCAGGCCTGTTGAAAGTAATGAATTCTGCAAGCAACCTCCTACTTGAAACCATCTGCTTCCTATACTCCGTGATAGTCAAGAGTGCTGATTGGGGTTCTGTAGATCCAGTTTCACTTTCCGCTGGAATTTCCTTGAAGAGGATCTGCATTGGAATCTGGACCCTTGTTCTATGTTCTGCTGTCTTCTAGACAGTTGTCTGAAGGATTTAGCTTTATAGAAGTATGAATTTGTGGGTAAGTTGTGTCGGTGAAAGGCAAAGAATGTTTTGCTCCTTAACCTCATCTATGCTCATGACAAGCTCAGCTCGTCATGAGGCACAGTGCAGCTGCACTCATGACGAGCTGACCTTGTCACGGCCATTGGAACGTTGCACGCGGGGATAATTACCCCGCTGTGCTGAACGTTCGAAAACGGGTGTGGTTGTGACGAGCTCCACTCGTCATGAGTGCAGCTGCACTGTGCCTCATGACGAGCCGAGCTCGTCACAAGCACAGCAGCGCTGCGCGCGGCCCCCCTCCCCCCGCACAGCAGGGGGAAAACACCCTGCAGCTAAGGGGTTAAAGATTTTTTGGTCATTTTTCTCCCAAATCTGAACTAAATAGTTGATCACCTTTGAAGGGCATTTTCAAAGCAACAGCTTTTTGAGTGGAGATTGTGTTCCAGTCCTTTAAGGAAAGATTTACAGCCTGATTCATGTACGGGCCGTTTTGCGTGTCCCTAATAGCGAGTAATAGCGACTCGCTATTGAGGAAACGCAAAACGGCATTCATGTACTTTTCGGGGAAAAAATAGCGACTCGCACGCGGGCGCTAAATCCGTTAGCGACCAACAAAATTCGCAGAAAAATCGCTATTTCCGGCTACCTGCGTCGGGATAGCGACTCGCAATCCCGTGCGATCGGGATAGCGACTCGCAATCCCGTGCGATCGGGATAGCGACTCGCATTCTCGCGCGATCGGGAAAACGGGAAGTCGCTTTCCGAGCACAGTGATGACATCACAACCAGGAAGCAGGCAGTTCCCACCCCCAAACACCACAGCGAGGCAAACCTCCGAGGGAGCAAGTCGGAAGCAGACGCTAAAACAGCGATAGCGACTTCTCTACCGACTGAAATTGCGACATATCCACTGCCATGTCTGAGGAAGCTGTCCCTGGCCCCAGCAACAGCGCAGGACGAAAGCGAAAGCTCAAGTTCTCAGAGCAGGAGCTCGAGAACCTCATTGAAGGGGTGGTGGCCAACCATGACCGGCTCTTTGGGGCCAACTCCAGAAAGGTCCCAGAGCAAGACAAGCGGAGGATCTGGCTGGGTATAGCTGCCAGCGTGAACTCGGTGGGTGTGGCCGATAGGTCATTGGAGGAGCTAAAGAAGCGCTGGTACGACCTCCGAGGTCGTGCCAAGGAGAGGGTGGCGGAGCGCCTTGGAGAGGCATCGGGCACTGGAGGTGGCGGACCGACAGTCCCACCCAACACACCCCTGGAGGACCAGGTTGAGAACACCTTGGAGAGGGAGGCGTGCGTTGGCGTGACCCCTCTGGACTCCTCCCGCCCCACCCAAGACACCCAAGGTAAGTGGCATGCGACTGCGACCCTGTCCCCTATGACCGTCCCTGACCAAATAGGCTCACACATTGGCCCTTAGTCATGCCTATGTTGTGCATCAGGAAATGCCCTGAAGCATTGTGGGAGATGTAGTATGTCCACAATGTAGTAGTACCACAATGCAGCCAGAAAGGTTCCAAAGTACGCAAATCCACAGCCATCCAGGGAATGTCACCCAGCATGCATGTAACATCTGCACGTCTGACAGTCACATGCAACTAATGAGTATCCACTTACCCTCACAGGTGGCGCAGATAGCAGTGACAGCGAGAGGCTGCAGATTGATGAGGAGGCCCAGGAGGAGGATTCACAACCCGAAACCCAGGCACCAGCCCCTGCCGCTGCACCAACACCAGCAGCCAGGCCCCCCACCGTACCTGCTCCTGCATCTAGCATCCCACCGGCAGCCAAGGCCAGGCCCCCCACCGTAGCTGCATCTGGATCTGCCGCACCACCGGCTGCCAAGGCCAGGCCCCCCACCGTACCTGCTCCTGCATCTGCCGGCCCACCGGCTGCCAAGGCCAGGCCCCCCACCGTACCTGCTCCTGCATCTGCCGCTGCACCAACACCAGCAGCCAGGCCCCCCACCGTACCTGCTCCTGCATCTAGCATCCCACCGGCAGCCAGAGCCAGGCACCCCACCAATGTGCCTCCAGTTCCTGCCGCACCAGCAACACCTGCTGCGACACCACCTGCAGCTCGTGCAACGAGATCTGGGCCTGCGACAGCGGCAACACAGCGGCCGATCAGCAGGAGGGGCAATGGGCATCTCCATGCCTGTATGAGCGTCGAGCGGCGCATGCTCAGAATCCACCAGCGCCAGTCGCAGCAGCAAGGAGCCATCCAGCTCCAGCTGCACAAAATTGGCCGCAATGTGGCGGGAGTTGGAGACAGGATGGACCGCATGACGGCGGCCATGGGCCGCATGACTGCAGCCATGGAGGAGAACACTGCTGCGCTCATCAAGCACCGCAGTGTAGCAAGCAGGCGCCACCACCAGCTAATGAGCCGGCTGTCGTCCTATAGTAGGTCAAATTATGTGGCAGCAAATGCCACCACCCAGTTGTCGCGGCGCTCTCTCACCCAGCAGCACCAACTGGTCCAGTGCTGCGAGGACATAACCAGGGTCCTGGAGCACCTAACCACCGCCGTGACGGCACTTCACACACCTGTGCTACCGGCCACTGTAGGGGGAGACGATGCCAGTGAGGGTGCCTCCAGCGTGAGCAGCCAATCTGCCACGCAGGTCCCGCCACCTAGGCGCAGCACCAGGGCAACGCCTGGTACAGGTGCCCAGGATGAGGATGAGCCTCACAGGCGCCTGGGCATTACGCGCCGGAGGCGCCTTTGACACTGTCTGAGGGACACTGGCACAGGCTGACGCTAAGCCTGCCAAGAACCTTCACACTGCAGTATGCAGGAATACTGTAATTTGTAAATAGTTGAAACCATAACCTTTATCTTGTGAATGAAACAAATACATTTATTTTGCTGCACACATTAGCCTTGTGTAATCATTACATTTTGCATGCAATTGTGATATGTGGGGTGGGGGAAGAGGGTGGGCTAGAAATTGTTCGCTGTGATGTGGTTGCGACGTCTGTGGCCTTCAGCTGGGTTCTCCCCGCGTGCATGGTGCGCATGTGCTGGTGGCCGGTCGTCCCCCTCAGATTCACTGCCTGAGATGTCAACAGGTATCCGGCGCTTGGTTGCAATGTTATGAAGCATTGCACAGACAGCCACAATGCGGCAGCACGCTGCAGGACTGTAATACATCGCCCCACCTGTCTTGTGCAGAATACGGAACCTGCTCTTGAGCAGGCCAAATGTCCTTTCTATACAGTTCCTTGTCCGGATGTGCGCAACATTGTAGCGCCGTTGCTGAGGTGTGGCAGGGTTGAGGTAAGGGGTCAGGAGGTATTCCCGTAGGGCGTAGCCACTGTCACCTGAATGAGAGGAGCAGATGTTGATTGCCTGTGCAGCGCAGTTACTTCATAGCAATGTGACATTGTCGACAAAGTGTACTTACCAAGTAGGTGTCCTTCCCCAAACTCTCCTCCGAGCAGTCGTGTGTGGAGTCCGCTGTGCCTGAAGATAAAGGAGTCATGGGTACTCCCTGGGTACTGGGCCACAATGTCAGTGATGATGGTCTTGGCATTGCAGACCATCTGTATGTTGAGGGAGTGGTAGGACTTCCTGTTGTGGTACATATACTCCGTGGCAGCTGGTGGGCAGATGGCGACGTGGGTACAGTCTATGCAGCCGAGGACATGGGGAAAATGGGCGACATTGTAAAATTGTAGTTTTGTCAGGTCCAATTCCTGTTGGCTCGTGGGAAATGTGATGTGGCGGTGGAGCTGGCTGAGCATGGCGTCAACAAAAGTGTGGAGGCAGCGTGACATGGTGGGCTGGGATATCCCCCCAGCAGCGGCTACTATGCCCTGGAAACTGCCGGAGGCCAGGAGGTGCAGGCTGCACAATACCTGCACATGTGTGGGCACAGAATTGTTTCGCCTTGTTGGGTGCTGCATGATGGGGTCGAGTTCTTGTATCAGCCAGGTGATCATTTCCCCATTCAGCCTGTATTTAGCATAAATCTGTTCTCTGGTTTGGCCCAGCAAGGTGACCCGCTGCCGGTAAATCCTTTCCTGCCTCATGCGTCTCCTCCGTGCTGCTCGCTGTAGCCTTCGCCGCCTCACCACCATGTACATCCCTGGCATTGTGGAACGCCTAATGCTGCTGCTGAATATCCTTATGTGTGATTGGTCAGGCCTGGACCTGTTGGTGATTGGCCAACAGTTTTTCAAATTTTACTTAATCATGGCTTTTATGGTTACCACCTGCTTTGAGTTGTCCTTAAATTGCGCCGCGCAAACGTGCGAATTTGCGCTTTTTCGCAATTGTATTTTTTTCATGAATGCCGATTGAGACAATATTGCGTTTCGCTATTCATTTCGCAGATTCCGTGGTTGGTCGCTATTTCCGTATCGCTAATGCTCGACTACCTGGAGTCTGCGACTATTATAGCGTAATCGCTATTTAAATCGCTATTCTGTGTTTGCGAATTCGCTATTTTGTACTTGAATGCCGATTCCGTGTTTTGCACCCGCAATTGCATTTTCGCAGCCATTGCGGGCGCAATTTCGCTTCATGAATCAGGCTGTTAGTCTGGCAGCTGTGGATGCTCCACATGATAATGCAGCTGCCCTGACTGCATCAAAGAAAATATCTGAAAATAGCTCAACCTGCTTCTCCATGTTTTGTAGTAATTCTAGACACATCATACCCTCTTGCATAGATTAAAAAAGTTCTTTAACATTAGATAACATGACTGAGCAGTGTAAGCTCCATATATTCCACTACTAAGGGTCAAAAGGGAAGTAGCATAAATAGGGAACCAATGAAAAGGCGTTCACAAGCTCAAGCTCCAGCATGAGCTGTTGGTTACAAACACTAGTGTGCGAACTCCTGCTGTTCTCCAATCATGTCTCAACCTAATACACATGCACGAGGGATCAGCGTTCTTTTTTTCCTTACGCGCATTCGCTGTCCCTAAGGCTGAAGAAAAAACCCTTTCTAATGCAGATTAGTATATAGGCTTCTTTAAAAAAAAAATGACACAGGGAGGCACCAGCTTCTCAGACAAAGAATGTAGTAGCCATCCTGTAATTAAGCACCATGCATCCCAGAAAAAGGGGGAGATTATAGCTAGAGGTGCAGAAAGTTATCATCGGCCTCGATACAGCAATAAGATGGAGTTTGAAATGATAAGCAAGTTGAAGAATTTTTTTTAAAAGGTACTTATGCCATGGTGCGGGGGAAGTAGCAGTGAGGGGACATGCTGGTCACATACCATAGCTGCCAAGTTTCCCAGGTCTATGTGTGATGTGCTGCTCCTGTCCAGGTTTTCTCTTTGAATTCTAGGGCTTGTAGTCCTGTTTTATAATGTAACAAAAAATACTTAAAGGTTGTCATTTCAAAGAAAAAACCTGAACTGGAGCAGTATATAATGCATGGACCTGGGAAACTTCGCAGAGCTGACATAGGGATACAAAACTGAATACCTGATAATAGTTAACTGTTTTAAAAGTCTCTACTGTGATATGTAGGCACGACTTGAAAGATTAGGGCATAGTCCCGATACAAACTGCAGCAATGTGGGAATGGGATGTAATTAAACCAGGAAAACAAATGCTTGATGCGTTTAAGTCCTGAAAGGTACACTGCAACCAAATAGCAACAATCATTGGTAATGCATCGGCTTTGACTATTTAATTAATAAAGACTGGTTTTCATCAATCATCGTCCGGGACAAGGAAAGAGCCACCTGACAGCTAACATGGGAGTGGAGAGAGTGTTGCTTAGTGGCCAGAGCTACTGACTCAAGAGCTGGGAATCGTGGTTCGAGTTTCAGTGGCGCTGCGCAATATCCTGTAATTCTATGCAAATCACTTAATCGCTCCAGGTGATAAATTGTTATATAAATATGCTGCAATAATAAAAGGCAGAACTTTATGAAAATATTGTTCCACCAAAGAGGAAGTTAACAGTATTTTGGCACCAGGAAATTGATAAGAGAAGCAGAGGTGGAACAAGCATTGGTAAATGTAGGCAAATATGCTACAGCGAATAGAAATAGACTAAAGGTAAGTATCGCACGCAGGAACCAATGAGAAGCCAGGAAAGAGAGGAGTTGGGAGGTAAGTCCCTTTTAAGTAAATTTTTTAAAACAATAGAAGGCAAAACCTAAAAAGGGGAGGGGTGCCTTCCCACCACCACTCCTATCTGTCAGAAGTGAAAATGAAAAGGCAGATGGTTGTTCACATTGTGGAAGGGCAAAATGCTGTTAATCAAGGTGAGGGATGGCAATGGCTGGAGTGGACTGACCGACTGCCTCAGGCTGTACACTGTGGTGGGAGGTTTGTGGGGGTGACCGAAAGTGACAGACATTTGAATAGACCAATCGCTGAATGAAGATGATAAAAAGCCCCCTATCTATAGGTTACACATAATATATACATATATTTTTTTAACTATAGTCTGCCGAGAAAGCCAAAGCTTTCTCATAGACCAGACCTGAAAACAGAGGTCAAATGCAGCAAGAAAGGTAGAGCAAAGAAGTACTTCATAAAAAATAGCATTTCTTTCCAGTATTTTATGTGTTATTATGAAAATCACATACAAAGTGACTCCTTTTGGACATGATTACTCACACAAAATATTTATATCCAAAAACTAATTTAGGTCATTATCTGATCGCTTTCACACAGCTGTTATCCACTGACCTGTAACCTGTGGGCATTTACAAAAAAACGTGTTGTGCTTTACTTTTAATCTGAATAAACAGTTACAAACAAGGAAATAGAACAAGGAAAACCTACCAATTCCACGGATGATGTGCAGCTTGGCTAACAACCAC
The DNA here is from genome assembly GCF_964261635.1 of Lissotriton helveticus. Taxonomy (NCBI): domain Eukaryota; kingdom Metazoa; phylum Chordata; class Amphibia; order Caudata; family Salamandridae; genus Lissotriton; species Lissotriton helveticus. The sequence continues at coordinate 1,028,445,885 of NC_136065.1, forward strand.
TGACAAAGCTGGTAGGTCCCAAATGTGCCAATACTTATTATTTTGCTGTCCAGAACACAATCATATATTTTTAATATTGCTTCACTTGATTTCTTCAGACGTTAAAGGTTTTTACAAGCCTTGTTTCTATATTTCGTAGCCACTCTTAACAAAATTACATAGACAGACCTATGGCATTCAAGAAAACATGTGGTTTTATAGTAATACATAGTAATACATACTGCAAGGCTTTACAGCGTGGTGCTTTGGTTAGGAGAGTTGCAGAAAGTGTTAGTTCAGAAATATAAGCTACATGTGCTTGCAAAGATTCCTCATGCAAGCAACAATAAGACGCAACAGGTATCAATGGATGATATGCAAAGAGAAAGAATGAGGCTGAGGTCAGAAACATGATAGTGGAGCATCCAGGGAGGTATGATGAAAGCCTATACTGAAGCTGAGGTTAGTATTAGAATAACAGGCTTCTGAAATTTGGGAAGTAAATAGACTTGGGGTTCAGCGGAAAGACCTATTTGAGAAACCAGTACATTACCTAGAACATCCTGGTCTGGTAGGCTTTACTGGAATTTAGTCAGTAGAAAAGCCCACCCACCAGGCACAGATTGCTATCCAAATATGGAAAGACATGCTGCAGCACTGATGTAAATGACCTTATTATCTATGCACCAATGATAACTGATATATTGCATCATTAGTACTTGATCAGTGCCTTTCTTAATGATATTTGAGTGCTTAACATGGCAGTGGAACTTTCGCCTCATTGGCTGTGTATTATTCACAGTTTTATGTTAAGAATGCATACAAATGTAATTGCCGCTGTAATCGGTAGTGCCCTCTGCAACGATGTTGCCAGACAGTCTGATGATCATTCATTAAATGATTCTTAATGATATCAGAAGTCTCCTGTAATTTACTTGAGAAGGATTTTACTTTGACAATTTGGGGGCTTGTCCTGTAGACCTCGTTCATCAACAGAAGCCTGCTATGACGTGCAGCCTGGTTATAAGGTGCAAGTGCACAAGAGGAAATCAGCTCTGCAACAAATTTGGAAGGGCCCACACCAGTAGCAGCTGCTGCTGGTTACCAACACATCTATTAAGTGCAAAGGACACAACTCTTGCATGCATGCATATCACTGCTAGCAGTCAGCTGTGCCACTTCGTAATCAAAGGTCGAAAGTGGGGGATACATACTGTGAGATACACAGTGTGAGAGAATGACCTATTTGGTATGATAACCCCATTTTTAAGGCTTGATGCTGCTGGTTTCTGTGTACTGGGACATTGCTACTCAGGCCTATGTGCATGCCCTCTGACCCCTAAAATAAACTTGCTGACCCCTAATTGACATATTTACCTTTCTTATAAGGCCATAGTGTGTGGTGCAGAAATACACCCATTAGATAAAATTTAATTATTTGTAAATGTAGGAAAAGTAACTTTTTAGAAAGTTAAATTTACCCTACCTGAAGCTCCCAGAGGCTAATTTGCATTAAGTCTGCAGCAGCTGCCCAAACAGGATTACGACTTACTGAGGTGTGAAAACTGATCCCAGAACTGCAACAATGGCCTGGGCACGGGAGGTGTTATTCTTCCCCTTGGAGGAAGAACAGTTAGAGTGGATCCATGAACTTAATTAACTTTAAAGGGCTTTCCCTGCCACAAGTAAATGAAAAGTTCGACCTGAGGATTAAAAACATTTGCTCCCCTTGCCAGGCTGGTTCCAAACTCAGTGGGAGTGGAGCTATCCCCAGAATCAGTTTTGAGTGACTACAGTCGAGGGGACGGCTCATTTCTTTGGCCACACCTCTGGGTGGGCACAATGGCTCCACACAAGTGAGAAAGGGTTTCTCCATTTTGCATTTTAGGATTAAGGAGTACTATGGGGCCTGCTGTTTTGGTTCTTCTAAATGTTTTAAATAGTTTGTTTAAGTTAAACCTGTCTGCTCTATGCCATAGCAAGCAGAGTTGGCTCTCATGTTTAAAATATTGAAACCTTTGTCTGGAACTAACAGGCTAGTGACTTTATTATTTGTGGTGAACTACCCTCCGGCTCAATGAATTACTCAGTTTTATCACACAAGTGCTAGAAACCTCTGGTTTCTCAACCATCCCGGTCAAAATACAAAAAGAACCAAGATGCTCAAGCTGAAAGATGAGAGATACCATGCCAATGATCTCCATCTTGGGAAGAGAGGAAAGGATTAAGGAAAGAAGGAAAGTGTCTTACACACAATAGATGAACGACTAAATAACTTTTGGAACCGGAAAAGACTAAGAATAAGCCTCTTTATTTAGATAGTGGTAGTAAAGGTGATCATTATGATTTTAACATTACAGGATGCAGTGTGTAAGAATGAATCTCACCTGTGTAAAACTTCATTTGCCAATGTCACTTATTTGAATATAAAACAAAGGGAAATAATGCATAAGGCTCCAGTGAAAGATTTCATGTTTCAAGATAAAGTGTTTGTGGATATTGTGATGGATTATCAACAAGTGTTTAATGTAACTTATTGTTGGATCCTGCCAGGAAGCACAAATGGGGGTCTGCCTTCTTCACACACACTGTCCGTTCCTTTACTGGTTTGACATTTTTGATTAACATGACTTTTAGGAAATAGCATGAACATTCTGCCATGGCAATACATGCTTTTGAATAGTGGATAAGAATAGGGACAACGTAGTAAGGTATAGCAACTTAAGGTGAATTGCTGGCTTGTCGACAGACAGATAAGAAATTATTGGTGGCATTTAAAATGCTATATTTTATTTGAGGAGGGAGAGCTTATTCCTGGTTGCAGCTGAATTGGGTTGGCTCCTACTATTTGGATCTTTTTTATCCCGCCACATGCCATGTCAAGGAAGTGCCAGAATTATTCCTGAAAAGACATGATATGAGTCATGCTGCTGAGGCAGATTGAAGTTTGAAAAGGAGGGGGAAAAAATAATCTGGTTTATGGATCTTTTAGGAATGATATTCCCATTAACATGGGTAGGAAAAAATTTAACAGCAGGAATGACTGAAAGACTGTTAGGCATTTAGAAACACATAACGTTTTCTCCCATAGACAGGACCTAGTGCCTCAGTACTATTGAAAGCTATTCCCCTACTTGGACACCCATACACACTTCTCGCAGTATAACTTCACCGATTTACACACCTTCACACCTTATTATATATGTAGTAATTTGTGCACAAATATGATCAGTTATGTGATGAAATGCCATGCAAATGCCATTGACCAACAAAATACAGTATGGTAGGGCCAACAAAGAAAGACAGATGTCCTTTAAACAACAAGCACTGGCAAAGTCAATAGGTTTCACCTACGTGAAATCTATTGCCTTTGTCAAATTTTCTTTCAGACATGCTGCACAGCAGCGTGAATCAGTGCTTAATTTGTAACAAAATTTGCACCAGGGCTCTCATCAGGAGGTCACTGTAGTTTACACCACACATTGCCCCTGCCAGCACTGCCAATGATAGTAACAACACAACTTCGAACCATCACACTCCTACAAGTTTGATAGTCAGGACTATTCTAGGGCCCTAAAACTATAAGAATTGCTTGGGTTGCTGGTAATAGCCATTTATAATGTATAATAAAATATTTCTTGACTGTTGTTGTGGTCATCTCTAAAAAAGTCAGAAAATACCAATTTGTGGCAGACTGTCAACGTGCCAGTGTTGACAGTTAAGTGACGGTGCCTAGCACTGGAAACAACGGGCTGGAATTAGGTACTGACCGTGATATCATAAATGATGTCATAGAACATGTCACGAGTGATGTAATATGTGAATTCATAAATAGTGCATGGTGGGGGTGCAGGGAATTGTTAGCTCTGCTAACTATAACTTGTGAATTTTTCTTTAGTTCAAAATGTTTATTGTCCCTGACATATTCACCTAACTACAACTTTACTTTAACCTTTGTTTTTTCAGTGCATATATATATATATATATCTTCTCATTTTATTAGGAAATAGAATTACCTTATAGCAAAGATATGGTTACGAGCGACTACAATAAAAATTAACTCCTAGTTGCGCTATTTCTTTCTTTTTCTTATACCTAGGATTGTTTTATCTGTATTTCCCCATGTGCAAAAATTTTGCATGTACGATGAATGTTGCTATTGATTTGATCCATGTAAACTGTTTATGGTTTGGTTGCCGAAATAAAATATATCTATCTATATGTATATATATATTTATATATGTGTATGTATGTGACATTCTCACCTATCACATTTCTTTAACCTTTGTTTAAATATACACACACACACATATATATTAAGGCTCCGACACTCCGTGATCCTTTAACACAAAGTAGAGCACTCAGGAGGGTGTTCAATCCGTTGTTTTATTCAGCAAACAACACAGCCAAACAAACGAGTTACGGAAAAATCCTTCGTCAGTGTTTACCACAACCACTGCGAGGAAGCATATTAAACTTAAGGGCGTCATCTTGTACATCAACATAGATGACTGTATCAAACATAACTCTCATTGCACTTTTCCAGCGGCTATCTTAGCGTGATGTAATATTACAGTTCATTGCCGTCAAGAGTGGTAATTATCATCTTATTCATGAAAACCAACAAAAACCCAAATTCAAAGTTCATTGATTATTCATTTGCAAAATTACATGTCATAATGCCACTTCTAGCCATATATCAGCACAGTTGCTACTATAGTGACAGACCCATTTATTATACCAAAGCTTATATATTTATTAGAATTGGGGATGCCAATTGGTATTATATGTATAGGAATCTAGCGACTCTCACTCGGTGATAACGCCGTGTATCGGCATGTTCATTGGTGAACTACCCACGTATCAAGCCGTGTATCGGCCTATTCATGCAACATTGTTTCAACATATCCTGATAATAACTCTTATTCACTTTAGCTATTATTGAAAAATGCAAATAATCACAAAATTCTATCATACATGATCAGAAGTCTTAATGAAAATAGTCTTAACGGAAAAACACAGAAAAGACAACAAAACCAAGTGATGTAATATGTGACATCATCAGCAGTGGATTGCGGGCGCGCGAGTTATAGTGAGTCCAACTAACTATAACGTGGGAATTTCAATGGTTTTGTATGAGTAAAATGTTCAGGTAACTATAACTGGTGTGAAACCTATGGTTTTTTCAGTGAATTTCAAAGGTTTTATAAATGCTAATTCCTAACTTTAACGATTGTGAAACCTATGTTTTTTTTAGTGAATTTCAAAGGTTTTCTAAATGCTAATTCCTAACTATAACGATTGTAAAACCTATGGTTTTTTTCAGTGAATTGCAAAGGTTTTTTAAATGCTAATGCCTAACTATAACGTTTGTGAAACCTATGCTTTTTTCAGTGAATTTCATAGTTTTTTTAAAAGTTAATTCCTTTGTATATCGACTTTGTTACCTACAGATTTTTTTTATTAGCTGTTTTTTATAACTATTAATTATAATTATTAAAAAAAAATATATAATTGTTCACTGTATTTTTCTTTTTTTTAATCATTTTTTCCTGGTGTGCTCAGGGTGCGCGCACCGGTAAGCTTACCCGTATCATTTTGACTTGGAGCGCTCAGGGTGCGTTCCCCGGTAAGCTCACCCGAGAGTGCAGCGAGAGCGCTATTCTGCGTTCATAAAAAAAAATATGTATGAGAACTAAATAATAATGCAAGACATTCAGTACCATACTTATAAAAGCAGTATTTTTGATTTTCCAAATGAAAATGATTTAGCATTTCCGTAAAGCTACCAAAACATCACTCAGGGCCGCGTAAGCGCCCCCGGAAGCGCCTACGTTCGCGCCGCGTAAGCGCCCCCGGAAGCGCTCCGGTGCGCGCAGCGTAAGCGTGTCAAGTCATGTGACCTTAAAATAACTCTTTTCATTGGTTGTTAACAATTTTTTTTTACAACTAATGAAAACTCCACCCTTTTCCTTCACTTCTTCATTCACTTTGGTGAGAGCAAGACCTCTTTTTTTCGGTGCTAACAATTTGTGGATAGAATGGATGCCAGAGCATCCAGCAGCAGTGAGTAGTCAGATGGTTTCATTGATGAAGAGCCTCCTCAGCCGAAGGTGAAAGAACATTTTATCTGGAAAAAAATGTCTATACCTGAGGGACATAAAAAAGTAAATGCACCAAAAGTTGAATGCAAAATCTGCCAAACTGTACTTTCTCGAGGAGACCCCAGAAAGAAGTAAAGTTTTGGTAATTCAACAATGATTCGTCACGTCCAGAGGAGGCACCCCCAGAACTATGCTCGGGAGAGTGTCAGGGCTCTGGCACGAGAAGCTCCAAGAGATGGTGCTTCTACTTCAACTGGAGGAGCAACTGTATCGGTGAGGGGGCGACCAGAACAGCTGATCCCAAATATTTAGCCTGTTTTTAATGAAGCCACAATCAAATGCAAACATTGTGACCAACTACTTTGTTATGGGGAACAAAGTATTTTGATCATTGTTCGAGCAATAGAGAACCACCGCTGCCGTCCCCAGCCCTAATTTTGATTTTTTTTTGTGTGCTCCTGTTGAGCAGTTTGCCATTCCCTGTTTTTGTTTTTGTTGAAAAAAAAGAAAAAAGAAGAAAAAAATAAGTTCTTTTCAGAACTACCTCCAATTCTCAAAATAGAGCTGTATTCTAAAAAAAATGAAAAAGTGTAACTGAAGTGGAGTGCAGTGAGAGAGGAGAGGAAAATGAGTGAGAAAGCAAAGAAAAGGACGAGAGGGGAAGGGAAGTGAAGTAGGGGGACTGAAAGAAGGTGAGTGTGGGGAAGGAGAGTGAGGAGAAGGAGAGTGAACATGGGGAATGAGGATAAGTGAAGAAAATGTAGTAAAGGAACGGGGGTGTGGAAGGGTAAGAAAAGAGCAGTGATGTTTAGGAAAGAGTGGAGATACAGCCTGGATAAAGATAAGTGAGTGTGAGACAAGGTGAGTAAGGAAGTGAAGAGACAGAGAAAGTGAAAGAAAAAGTGAGAGTAGAAGACTGAGGGCCTCATTTATGAGGCCAATCGTCACTTTTACGCTGCCGGTGCGTCACTTTTTGTGACGCACCAGTGGTCTACAAAATGCACCTTGTTGAGTCATTTTTCCAAAGTGATGCATCTAGGTAGATGCGTCACTTTGTAAACCCCTGTGCCACATTATACCTGCACCAGGTATAATGTATGCAAAGGGGGCGTATTGACGCAAGGAAGGGTCGTAGAAGTGACGCAGTGAAATCTATGAGATTGCGTCAAAATCTTGCACCTGCCTCACAGCAGGCGTAAGACTGACGCAGGCCCTTTCACATGGGGCTTGCCCCATGTGAAAGGATGCATTGCTGGAGTTGCGTCACTTTTGTGACACACTCCAGCAATGCGTCACTTTTGCGCTTACAGATATGTCAGAAATACTGATGTATCTGTAACTCCTTGCGACATGATGCGTCATACATTAAATATGACGCATCAGGAATGTCGCAAGGAGAGCGCACTGAGAAGTGATGCATCGCTGCTTTCACGCAGCGATGCATCATTTCTCATAAATGAGGCCCTGAGTGAGAGAGGAAAGAAACTTAAGTGAGGGAGTGTGGCTGTGTTATATGGAGTGAGTGTGATAGAAGAGGAGTGACAGACTAAGGGGTCAGAGAGAATGAGGCTAACAGAGAGAGAATGAGGTAAGAGGAGTGTAGAAGTAAGAGGACAGAGGGAGTAAGAGAAGGAATTAGTGAAGTGGAGTAAGGACAGTAAGGGAAGGGAAAACAGTGAAAGAGCAAAGGATGGGAAGAGAGTGGAAGAAAAGAATAATGGCATAGATTCTTTCTCATTTCAGACCCATATTCTTGTACCTAACCGATTAAAATTGTTCCCACACAAATTCAAAACCAAACGGCACATTTTAATTGGTTGTACATTTCAAGACTTTGAAACTCACATAACATTCACCCATCCCCCCAGTGCTCATTCACCAAGTAAACATGGTAACTCCCTCTTAAACTAGCACACAGTTCACAAGTTCATCATACTATGTTGCAAAAAATCCATCAAGGCTGTTTGACCTCTCAATCTACTAGCTAATGAAATGCAATGTTTATTTAAATGACTTTTTCTCAACCATTTAAATGACTTCTTACAAAAAAAAAAGCATGCAGCCTAATTTTCAGTGGAGATTTTTAAGAAAGCACCAATCATTTCTGGTTTTTCAACTGCACTGATTCCCAACCACATTTTTTCATAATCAAACTGCCATTTCATTTCCACAATTCATCTGACTAGAAGCACATCTACCTTCAACATGCAAAAAGTCTGGTTTGTGGGTCATAGCTATGTCCACTGGAGTCAAAAATACGCAGCTAACAGAGGTATTTACAACCTTGATTTACCAAATGTGGACATTGTATGGATTGGACAGAGATGATTGAGAAGTCACCAATTGATACCATTGGTAAAATCCTTTATGCATTTACCACACCCTGACCTTATAATTGTGCACTGTGGTGGCAATGACCTGGGCACTTTGACTGGGGTAGGCCTGGAAATGCTTTTAAAGGACATCTTTGGGCAATTGATGTCACTTTTTCCAAAAACTGCCTTGGTATTTTCTAATATATGCGAAAGGCAAAAATGGAACTGGTCCAACCAATTTTGTCCACAGATTGAGAAAGCGAGGAAACATGTGAATAAATCTGTTTCTGCTTTCCTCAGAGACTATGGTATGGGTTCCATTTACCACAACAACTTGCGTTACAACATGCAAGACATCTATAGGAGAGATGGTGTGCATTTTACAGATGAGGGGAATAGAGTTTTCCTCTTGAATATAAGACTCTGCATTGGTACCTACTTGTAGGTACAAAAAACACCCACATAACACAACAGCTCTTTTCAGAGCTATCCTACCTCTAAGCACTCTAAATTATTTTTTTACTATCATTTTTTACACTGTTTTTCCCTGTGGTGCGCTCACGGTGCACGTACCGGAGCGCGCACCTGGGAACGCACCCAGCACTTACCCCGCGAAAATTTAAAAAAAACAAAAAACGTTTTTTTGCCCTTCAGGGTCCTTCTAGGCCCCCCTCAGAAAACCTAAGGGGTTAGGATGTGTCTACTCTGCCCCCTTTTAATTATATCCCCCTTTCTTTTTCACCTCTTGTGTCTCGATTCTACAGAGACACAAGATGGCGTACTCTCCGGACCGTTTAGAATGTTGACAGACACCCGACAGCCAATCAGATTTGTTTTTCCCCCACCTATGCATGTTTACATGTTGGGTGGTGGGAGGAACATGTCCTCAGGGGCACCCACAGATTGTTATATAATCTAATATTGTCAAATTTTGGAGATTTATTGATGACATCTGTATGATTTGGAAAGGGACGATGGAATCAGCTAGAGAATTTGTTAAATTAATCAACAACAATGATCTTAACTTAAAATTCACAGCTGATATTAGTAAAACCAGCATCCAATTTTTAGATGTGGAAATATACATTGACAATCTTGCAGTTCGAACTAGAATGTATCGTAAGACTACGGCAGGCAATTCGATATTGCACGCCAGTAGTGCACAAGTCACCTGATAAGATCTATTCCATTTGGGGAATTCCTAAGAATACGCAGGATTTGTAGCTCAGCAAGTGACTTAGAGATCTGTCAAACTGAGGCCCATCAGAGATTTCTGGCTAGAGGATATAACATGCCAGAATTAAAGGAGGCTAGAAATAAGACTAATGGTCAATCTAGAGAAGATTATTTGAAAACCATGGACTCTCGTAGCTCCAAGAGAGGTAGCAATCTTAACCAAAATTCATTTCCCCCCCCTTGAACCTATTAGATTGATTACCACTTATAACACAGAGGAGAAGAAAGTCAGGGTATCATCAACAAACATTGGCCGATCCTTAAGACACACATCACATTGGCACAGGTGCTTCCTGAGCAGCCCTCAATTACTTTCAGAAGGGGACCCTCTATGAGGGATATGTTGGTAAAAACTAGCCCAGAGGTAATGAGCAATAAAAAGTGACTCTCCAACATAACTGGATTCCGAAAATGTATTTCATGTAGAGCATGCAAATTTGGTGTAAACACCACGGAATATCATTCTGTATTTCAGCCCAACCCCATTAAAAATCAGGGGGTTATACACATGTCGTACTGATCATGTTGTTTATGTGCTTGAATGTACATGTAAAATGAAATATGTTGGCAGTACTAAATTACAATCCTACAATCGAATTCTCCAACATTTAAGGGCAGTAGTAAATTCTGATGATAACTACCCGGTAGCTCGTCACTTTAAGTTGGTACATAACAAAAACTTAAATGACTTGAGCTTCTTCGTCATTGACTCTGTTCCGAAAAATATAAGGGGAGGCAATAGGGAGAAGCAGCTAAGGCAATTAGAGTCTAAATATATTCTATTGCTTGACACTAGAATGCCTAATAGATTGAATATGGGGGAGGACCGGCACAATTTCCTTTAGACCTAACTTGCATCACTATTCCATAGCTGTTTTCTGTTTATTGAGGTAGGACTAGTTCTGAATTTGAAAATAAGGCATAAGCTGAGCTATTATGTAATGAATGATAATATTTTCTAAAATGTTTTAACATTGTTATGACTTGAGTTATGTAGTGAATAGCCTAAGTATCAGCATAAATATAATCTATGGTGGTTCTATATAAGATTGTGATTTATGAAATGTTTAATGATTACAGTGGACCCCTAGATCTTGGACTTAAAGAGTATTGTTGTAATGTCTTTGTATTGATGTTTGCTCTTTGGAGATATCCAAATTAATATCTGCACTTGCACTTTAAATTAATGGGTCTGGTCTGGAACGAACTATTCGTGAATTTGTTTCTCATATGTACTACACTTTTTTTTTTACTTATATTTTTTATCCTGGAATTTTTTATATGAATTTTAATATCAAGTTTTTCTACACTTTAATTGCACATTAGTAATTTTGTTTTGTTGCACTAGCACTTTTAAGGAGTTAATTGCGGTTACAGGAAGAGGTCAGGTACTGATGCAATGCACTAGGGTTTACATTATAACAAGTTCCAAAACTGAGCCCCATGTCCGGGGGTCATGTGATCAAGGCTGCTGCATTGAGAAAAGAATAAAAGTACTTAATATTCCAATCGGAAAGAGCACTACTGTGGTCTGTACCTGAAAAGTATTGGAGATTTGGAGATTACAGAAGTTCAGGACCTATGGTGATATATATATATGAGGAAGGACTTTGTCTGAAACGCGTTTGTCATTTCATCTTTGCTGTAGGCGTTAATAAATTCTGTCGCCTTACCCGGAGTGCTTGAGTCTGAGGTTCCGTAAAAATTATTACGATGTTCTGGGCATTGCCGAATATGGATAAGTTTGGTATCTACGAACCGCAAATGACGAGTTCGGCAAGTGTGCGAATTTTCGCTACACTACCTGCCAGGGTTCGTCTAATATTACGTGTTCTTCATCTGAACCCTCGGGTTCCATTTTAGATACGGCATCCATTTTGTTTCTTGCCCTCACGTAGTCAGCGAGCAGATAACTGTTCGCCCCCTGACCCTCTAGTTCCCAAGCCTTACGGAAGACGCATATTCCTTTCATGCGTCTTTATGGCCGGAGGAATGACACCGCAAAGGCAGATGGCACAGCTTGAGGGTAATCTGGTTGTACCGGTCTATTGTGACAGCCTTACAGGCAATGGATCCAACTCTTTTGATCTCGCGATCATGCTTCCGATATTACCCCCACACTCTTTTCTCTACCTGTGTCTGACTTCCTTGCAGCTGCTCTTGTCTCTCCTTCTTGGTCATTTACAACTCTAATGGGTGTGCCTAATGGTGGGAAGATGTACTTTTACAGTTGGGAACCGGCATGGCTATTTATAAAGATGTTCCGGGATTCTGAACACATGAAAGCGACCCTTTTGAAGTCTACTATGGGAACCGGATTGTAATCTTTTGTCCACATGTTATGCAATGGTAACACTCTGTATAAAAGAGAGCGACCTACAACCTCAATTTGAAGCAGACTCTCAGAACCTACACACTGTTGTACTTCTTGTGACTTTTGCCTCCCTGCAGTAATAAACGCTGATCTTTGACGCCGAAGGAAGTATCCCGTGTCTCTGTAATTTGTGCGCCGAAACAGGTATCCCATGAAGGTTATAGGTGTTGTTCCCTGGCACCGCTGGTACTGTTAAAAGTCCAGTCCTTCAGTTGGCGCCCAACGTGGGGCGACTTCAGCGGTACCGGTCCAAAGCCTGATGATCGTGAGGAACTTCGTGTGAAATCTCCGAGGGAAGGTGCACCCCGCTTCATCGATCCTGTTGTCGAAATAAGTGGCCCGAAGTTTTTCCCTGCGAAGATTCCCGCCTCCTGACGGCTGCGACGGACCGATGCCCTGACTGTCGACCTGTCTTCGACGCCCGGCGCAGACCTTATGTACAAGCGAGACGATAGACGGGCCATCCTGGTGCCGCCATTGAAGTTCTGAGTTAAGTATTTTGTGGGTCGCTCCCAGTCCTTAGTGGTTGTTCTAGCTTCTTGAAAGCTTTGTTGTTAGCCTTTAAGGCTTTGTTGTAATAGCTCACCGAGCTTTTAATAGCCTCCTCAGGCTTTGTGGTTAGCTCTCCGAGCTTTGTGATAGCCTTAAGGCTTTGTTGTATTGCATGGTTCCATTGCATTTGTGGTTCTTAGTATTGGTCCTTAGTATTATTTGACAGTTGCAATTGCCAAAAACCGAGGGTTTTGACTTACACGAGGTTTAATTACTTCGGTAATCCTTGAAGTTTGATACTAGGTTAGTGTGCACGATGCCTAGCCATAGTGGTTTGTTTCGTATTTTCAAATGTTGCGCAATGGATTCCCGGTTGGAGGACTCGTGTCCGATACCTCCAGTTGGAACTCCGATACATGATCTTTATAGTCGACATGGGGTGGGTCCTATAATATATAATGATTACTGGGTCCGCTATACAAAGAAAGACGGTGACCTTAGATGGCCACCACATGGAACTTTTGAACTTTCGATTTTAGATAATCTTGAGGCTAAATTATTTTTAAAGAAAGCTAGGCCAGCTATGTTTGATTCCTTTCGGATATGGCGTAAAGAGGCCAAGCAGAAAGAAATCAAACAACTTTAAAAGGATCAGAAGCAAGGGTTCGTTCCGATAATGCAAGCTATACGAGAATGTAAACAGGACAAAGAAGAAAAGGAAATGGAAATCTCTACTAGATTGCATCATATGAAAATAGATAGATGTTACCCAGTTTTGCCAAATAATCTAGAAAAGAAAGAAGAAGATTTGAAGGAGGATTCCTTGTTATCGTATTTAATGAAATCACCACCTCCTTATGTACAGGGTGCTACTGCTCCTGTAGTTCCTCCTGTAGTACCTCCTGTTGCTCCCCTTGTTGTTCCAGCGGCTGCGGGTCAGCCCGCTGTTAACCCTACGTTTGTTCCACCACCTGTCCTTGTTCCTACTGCTCCTGTACCTGTACCTTCGCAGACTGTTGTTTCTGCTACTCCAACTATCTTGTCAGTTCCTACTATGCCTTCTTTCACCTCCAGTGTTTTTGCCCCTGTTTTTCTTTCTCCTTCTGTTCGTAAGCGTGTTCCTAACTCTGTTGCTACCCTTTATTCACCTTTTTCTGGTCCGTTATTTTCGTCTGATTCAACTGAAACTCCTCAAAGACGGAGTCAGATCCCTAGTGGTAGGGAAAAAGAGACATTAATAACCATGGCACATAGGTGGATAAGACATCCTGCTAATTACACTCCTCGTGTGGTCTTTGATACATTTTCTCAGTTTAATGAGCCTACGCAGAGATTCGTGTTTGAGGAGATGTGTAACTTTTTGAGGGAAGAATGGTATAATGATGATGTAGATAATGTACCATCCGACATAATTGAACTTCAGAGTCACTTTTCGAACGGTATGATTATAGGAGACGATGTACGGCGTGCCGTGAAACGCTTATTAGCGTTCAGATCCACAGCACATTCTCGGGTGTCCTCAGATGATACCACCGAGAATTGGAAAGCGGTTCCTGGTCAATATCCCATGAGAGAGGTTCCGCCACTGTGGGTGCCTGGTGATCCTAATGCAAACCCTGTGGTTCTACCGCATTTTCGAAGGGTATGGATACATCTTCCATGGAAACGATCGGAAGTTTTGCAAGTGAAGCAATCCTTACCCGATCCGCGTAAAAATCCGGCTGGTTATTATAAAGAGTTATCAAAACTGGTGGAAGCTTCTATTATGAACCTTGCCGACATCGACATGTTGTTTGGCAATGTTGTACCGCAACCAGTTTGGGCCAAAATTCGTCAAGCCAACCGCGCAGTTGAATTAGGGGGTGATTGGGCTGCACTGCTAGCGGCTGATGCATTACAAGTTGGTGGGGCTAAGCCCGACCAGCTAATCTTAGACTTGCCGCAGAAAATCATTACGCTCATGAAAACTATCATGCCAGCGATGAAGGTGAACTGGGATAAGTTATCAGCTTGTAAGCAAAAGAAAGACGAGAGTGTCTCGGATTTCTTTACAAGGTTTGAGGAAGCGTTTGTCGACCACAGCGGTCAGGACATGGGAGCTGAGGGAGGCCAGCGGTTATTTGTTGACAAATTTGTGTCGAATTTGTTGCCTGAATTAAGCAACAAACTGAAAAATTCAGAGAGTGCGTGGGCAGTTTCAACCCCTGCGCAAATACTAGCAACAGCCCAGTATTATGAGAATAGGGAAAAGGAAGAAAGTGATCGTGTAGAGAAGAAAACGAAGGAGCTCAAGACGAAGGTTTTGTTACAGCAAGCATACCCTCCACGATCAAACCAAACTGATTCACAACAGCAGTATCGACCACGAGCACAGCCCAATAGGACAAAGCCGCGTTCTGACAATTTTGATTATAGATCTTCCCTTGGGTATAATCAGTGCGCATATTGTAAGAAAGAGGGACACCTAAAATATGATTGTCTTGCCTTACGGGACCGCCTAAATGGTGTGTCAGCACGAGGAAATCGTGGTTGTGGTCCCCAACAGGCATCACGAGGTAGAGGTCGTGGTTCATCCCACAATCAGAGTGATCGTTATCAAAATCAATCAGATGCAAATAATTGTTTTGACCAGCGAAATGCAGGGTCAGTCCGATCTGCACAGTATAATGTGGACGATTATTACGTAGAGCATGAGACTGTTGTAAATGACCATTACTAGGACAGCCAACGACAAAGAGAGGGAGTAGTGTCAGTTCCGGTCGATCAGAGTGGGCCTTACGTTGCAGTGGCTACATCGGGTGTAGTTGAGCCTTTTCTGTTAGACACTGGTGCGACGAAAAGTTCCATCATGCATTCGAAACTCCCTGGCGCACCTTTGTCTGGCTTAACGAACGTTTCCGTTGGATTCTCTGGCGCCCCTGTTAGCAACCCAGTCTCTAGTCCTTTGCCTCTTATGATTGGTCCTCGTGAGCTAACGGCTCCACTGATTCTATCTACAGGTTGTGGTGAAAATCTTTTGGGCCTGGATTTGTTGAAACGATTATATGCAACATTGTATTGTTCCCCCGAAGGAGTGGAGCTTACATTGGGACAGAGAGTGATCTCTCCAATGTATTTATCAGTCGACAAATTCCCACCGGAATTGAGTTCCCTCCCTGCGTCCTTATGGGCCACAGGTCCCAATGATGTGGGCCTGTTAGACATTCCACCCTATGTGATTCAATTGAAACCAAATGCGCGATTACCACGTTTACCTCAATATCGTATTTCTCTTGAGGGCGAACGAGCGCTGTTAGCAATCGTTCATGATCTCATTGGAAAAGGTGTTGTTGAAGAAACTCGTGGAAACGTGTGTAATAGCCCTGTATTACCAATTCTGAAACGAACTGACCCAACTAAACCTCCTGTGTATCGTTTTGTAATAGACTTAAGAGAAGTAAACAAAATAGTGGTTCCACAATTTCCTGTAGTTCCCGACATTACGGCTTTACTAACAATGATTCCGGCATCTGCCTCCTGGTTCACAGTGATCGATCTAAAGAATGCTTTCTTTAGCATCCCAATTGCAGAGGAAAGCAGAGACCTATTCGGATTCTCATTAGGTGGTCGCAGTTTTAGGTTAAAACGCGCTCCACAGGGCTACTGTGAGAGTCCGTCAATTTACAGCCAAGCACTTAAAGGTCAACTTGATGCCTTTGTATTACCTAAAGGTGCAGCTTTGATTCAATACGTTGATGATCTTTTAGTGGCAGCTGATACAGAAGCTATTTGCAAAACAGCTACAGTATCATTGTTACATTATCTACATAACTTACACCACAAGGTATCGCCTTCAAAGCTACAGTATTGTTGTCAAGAAGTAACCTATCTAGGTCACTTATTGTCAAAAGAAGGGAGAAGGTTGACCCCAGAGAGAATTGCAGCGATTTCCCGAATGACTGTGCCAAAAACCCAGAGAGATGTTCGTGCCTTTTTAGGTATTACGTCCTATTGCAGACAATGGATTCCAAATTTTTCATTGTTGGCGAAACCATTGATAGCCCTTACGTGCAAGGATGTTTCATCCCCATTGCCTTGGACTGAAGAGTGTCAGAAAAGTTTTTCTGAATTACGTGATGCGTTGTGTTCGGCTCCTGTGTTGGGCACTCCTGACTACAGTAAGCCATTTACACTATACGTTCACGAGAGGGATGGTTGTGCGTTGAGTGTCCTGACACAACCTTTTGGTGGTAAGCAACGCCCATGTGCCTATTTTTCTTCGACTTTAGACCCAGTAGCAAGAGCCTTGCCAAGTTGTTTAAGGGCAACAGCGGCAGCTGCGGCGTCCATTCGACAGTCCGCAGGTTTAGTCATGAATAATATGCTCACGGTAATGGTTCCGCATGCAGTTGACACTCTATTGAATCGAACGAAAACTCAACATCTGACGAGCGCAAGATTGTCTGGATATGAGTTGACGTTGCTGGCCAGTCACATACGGATAAAACGATGTAATGTGTTGAATCCAGCAACATTGCTGCCGATCGACACAGAATCAAGTGGTGAAGCAGTACATGACTGCTATCTCAGAACTGAAGAGGAAACTAAGGGT
Source organism: Lissotriton helveticus (assembly GCF_964261635.1). Lineage (NCBI taxonomy): Eukaryota > Metazoa > Chordata > Amphibia > Caudata > Salamandridae > Lissotriton > Lissotriton helveticus. The sequence goes on from NC_136065.1 coordinate 1,028,462,976, forward strand.
CGTATTGACCTAAAAGATACTCCATTGACAGATCCCGATGGTACTTTGTATGTGGATGGTTCTTGTTTCAAGTTGCCGAACGGTGATGTGACGACTGCGTATGCTGTAGTTACATTGAGAACGATTGTGGAAAGCGAAAGACTAAGTCAGAATTCGGCTCAGGCTGCCGAGTTAATCGCTTTGACGAGAGCGTGTGTATTGTCTAAAGATAAGCGGGTGAATGTGTTTACAGATAGCCAGTACGCATTTGGTGTGGCACATAGTTTTGGACGATTGTGGAGAGAGAGAGGATTCCTTACGTCGCATGGCACGAAGATTCAACATGGTCAGCTTGTAAATGATCTTTTAGATGCACTCACATTGCCTAAACAAGTGGCCATAGTCAAATGTAGCGCACATCAGAAAGTAACAGATGATGTGGGTCGTGGAAATGCGTTTGCAGATGAAACGGCTAAAGAAACGGCTAAAGATTTAACGAACAGAATGTATGTTACGAGCTCAGTGAGATGGCCAACAGAGACTGGTATGTGTGAAGACACATTTGAAAGTGTGAAAGGAATACAGAATGAAGCCACTGAGACGGAAAGAACTAAATGGAGAGAGAGCACGGGAAGATTGGATGAGAATGGATGTTGGGTTGATTTATCAGAGAAGCAGAGATGGATGTTACCGGATGCGTATGTGCTCGCTGTTGTTACAATGGCTCATGGTATGGCACACATCAACACTAAAGGCATATGCAAGTTGTTGTCTCATGTATGGAAGAATGATGGGATTACTAAGTGCGCCGAGAGAGTGGTTAAGAATTGTATGGTGTGTTTGATGCACAATCCTGGTAAGGGCACCCCCACTCCACCTGGTCATTTTGCCCCTCCTACGTACCCTTTCGAAGTTATCCAGTTGGACTTTATCCACATGGACCGATGTAATAACTTGAAGTATGTGTTGGTTGTGGTGTGTGCATTCTCTAGGTGGATTGAGGCCTACCCCCTTAAGGATAATACGGCTTTATCCACGGCAAAAATTTTGCTCAAAGAGTATTTTCCCCGCTACGGAATGCCTCGGGTCGTATGGTCGGACAACGGAAGTGAGTTTGTTGGGAGTGTGATGAAGAGTGTGTGCCGCGGTTTAGGGATAGTACAAAAATTTCATAGTGCAAACCATCCACAATCAGCAGGCTTGGTGGAGGGATATAATGGCACTCTAAAACTGAAATTGGCTAAAATTCAGGCAACAACTGGTTTATCTTGGCCCGACGCTTTGCCTCTGGCTCTCCTGTCGACCAGGGCAACTGTACACTCTCGAGTAGGGCTCAGCCCATATGAGATTGTGTTCGGTCGTCCTGCTAATATATGGGGAGTCCCAAGACCTAAGGAAGTTGATAGAATTGAATACCCTATGTTGATTGATTATCTCTATGATCTGACTGCTAAATTGAGTTTGATTCATCAACAGGTCTTTGAGTCTCTGCCATCACAAACAGAGGGTCCTGGTCATCGACTTCAACCAGGGGACTGGGTCCTCGTCAGAAACTACGGACGAAAACGAAACCTTGAACCAAGATTTGTGGGCCCGTTTCAGGTACAGCTGGCTACAAGAACGGCGGTTCGACTACACGGACGTCGGAACTGGGTACATGCTACCCACACGAAGAGAGTCCCGCTTCCTTTGCCATCGGACACCTGGATAAGAAGAGGTCTTTCTTCATCTGAGACCGACACTGCACCACGTTTCGTTCCATTCAGCGAAGCTCGGCTTGTATCTGACACCGTTGCTGACTCCTCTCAAACAATTTCCTCCACATCAACCTTGGAAAATTTGACTGTTGAACAATTGCCTGAACAATTGAACACTCCTTTGCCGTCCAATCCATTGTTTGAAGATCAGACTCGCCCTGGAAGTAGCCGATATTTTCTTCGTCCACGAACAAGCCATAAATAAAAAGATTTTTTTGTTTATAGGTTCTACGTTACTCTGAAAACAGTGGACATTATATATATATTGTGTATCTTTTTCTTTTTCGTACAGCCAAGAACATTATCTAGCCTAGAACCTACCATCCAGGTTGACCGTAAGGCCGTGCGGGTACTTCCTTCTGTTTAGCAGCTATCGACACAAGGTTGGTTTCTATTATCAATTTCTGGGAATTCCTGGGAATTGATAACCGCTACTCAGAACGAAGTGCGTCAAGAACGTCGCGGACGGTCGTTAGGGGATGGAATCATCATTGTCTGAGCTGTCGAAAAGAGAAGAAATGTTGGCGCAAAGATCTACATTGCAGAAAATATGTCATACAAAATGGTTTTTCTCACAAGTAATCATACTGTTTCTCACCATGTCTATGCTATTGGTAGGAGGAATATATTATGGGTCTCAGTTCTTATTGTCTTCTGCTACACCTACTCTTCCATCTCATGATCTATATTTCATTTCTACTGTTTCTCCACATTCCTTTTATCCTCTGCCTCAACACGAACAAATCAGACGTGCGGAATTCAGAAACAACTCTTTTATACAACTCCTGCATCAGCATCAGTTAGTGGTAAACACTACCAACTGTTGGGTGTGTGGGTTAATGCCACATACTATGGATAAAGGTATTCCGTACCTAGTTCTGCCTTATAGTGCACAAGGGTCAGCTCGAGCATTACAAACTATGTTCCGTAGCGCACTAGATTCCTACCCCCATCGAGAACTACGCTCAGCAAACTCTGGTCCTGGCCCATACCACAAGACTCTGGCGAGAGCTATTGCAGACTTAGATAGAGATATTTTTGACGCATCACTCATCCCAGAGGAAGAGGTGCGAGCATATAAGGAACTAAGTGAAGCTGAGTACAGCTTATCAGTGGGTGAGAGGCAGCTTAAAAGCTCGCCACCGATATGGATTGTACCTCACCTTGGTAATTTCTGCTTAAAAGGTCTTGGTCGAAATCCGAGAGCTCAGTTTGGGGAGAGTGCTTGTACCGAGACATATGTCTTACCGACGCTCTCTTCCCCTGTTTTCCTGCCTACCAAGGGTACTTACTTTGTATGTTATGATCGAGCCTATACGTGGTTACCTCATGACTTCTCGGGTACCTGCTATATTGCGAATCTTTTGCCTCCCACTTTCACTGTGGCCTCTGATTATAACAGAAATAGAATTGTAAGAGGCGTGATTAGCAAAGAAGATACTTCCGGACAAGAAGCTGGAGACTTCTTTAAGGGTTTCCTACCGTTCTGGGGACCAATGGTTAATAGCAGGAACCTGAGACAGTTAACTCGTGTAGTAGAATCAACTGCCAACATAACTGCAAATGCCCTTGGTAATTTGACAGCCGAAGTCCAGGCGGATAGACTGATGACGTTGCAGAACCGTATGGTTCTAGATATCGTTCTAGCAGATAGAGGTGGGGTTTGTACAGTCATCCATTCGAGCTGCTGCATATTCATACCTGATAACGCTCCAACGGTTTATCAAGCCATCTCTAAGTTGCACAAAATTTCGGAGTCCATACACGTGGACGAAGGAAATTGGACGCTTCTGGGATGGTTTTGGGGTCTGATATCGACTTGGGGTTGGAAGATTCTGATGATCATAGGGATTGTTGTGACATTTCTGTTCTCGTGTTGTCTTTGTGTGCAATGTGGTCCTGCCTTATGTGGCCTTTGTGCTACGACGTGTATAAGACAGCCCGTTGTCACCAAAGAGGCATTGAAGGATCGAATAATGTATCAACAACATCTGAGTGATCTGATGAGTATCGAAATCGATTATGATTCCGACTAGTGCTTGCCTACATGAGGGCAAAAGGACCGTCTGAGGTTCCGTAAAAATTATTACGATGTTCTGGGCATTGCCGAATATGGATAAGTTTGGTATCTACGAACCGCAAATGACGAGTTCGGCAAGTGTGCGAATTTTCGCTACACTACCTGCCAGGGTTCGTCTAATATTACGTGTTCTTCATCTGAACCCTCGGGTTCCATTTTAGATACGGCATCCATTTTGTTTCTTGCCCTCACGTAGTCAGCGAGCAGATAACTGTTCGCCCCCTGACCCTCTAGTTCCCAAGCCTTACGGAAGACGCATATTCCTTTCATGCGTCTTTATGGCCGGAGGAATGACACAGCAAAGGCAGATGGCACAGCTTGAGGGTAATCTGGTTGTACCGGTCTATTGTGACAGCCTTACAGGCAATGGATCCAACTCTTTTGATCTCGCGATCATGCTTCCGATATTACCCCCACACTCTTTTCTCTACACGTGTCTGACTTCCTTGCAGCTGCTCTTGTCTCTCCTTCTTGGTCATTTACAACTCTAATGGGTGTGCCTAATGGTGGGAAGATGTACTTTTACAGTTGGGAACCGGCATGGCTATTTATAAAGATGTTCCGGGATTCTGAACACATGAAAGCGACCCTTTTGAAGTCTACTATGGGAACCGGATTGTAATCTTTTGTCCACATGTTATGCAATGGTAACACTCTGTATAAAAGAGAGCGACCTACAACCTCAATTTGAAGCAGACTCTCAGAACCTACACACTGTTGTACTTCTTGTGACTTTTGCCTCCCTGCAGTAATAAACGCTGATCTTTGACGCCGAAGGAAGTATCCCGTGTCTCTGTAATTTGTGCGCCGAAACAGGTATCCCATGAAGGTTATAGGTGTTGTTCCCTGGCACCGCTGGTACTGTTAAAAGTCCAGTCCTTCAAGTCTTTTTTTCGTTAATCGAAGGGACTGCTGAGCTTATATATATATATCAACCAAAAAGCCCTGAGCTTTTAGAGAGGCACACCACAAGGAAATTGTTCTTCTAAACCCTTTATTTGCGGCAAACAGCTATAGCACCTGATTGATGAATGTCCCTGACGCACTAACGCTAAGCCATGCACTGTCTTTAGCCGTGCACAACATGGAGTTTGCCGCTGGGTCTGGCCTTTTGCTATCATGCTATATTACAAGATATTACTTTCCTGTTTACACTTAAAATGTATGTTTCTTCTTGTTTCATTTTACAGCAATTGTGTCTATGTCTTACTAAATTTGACCTGATTGCCATAATAATAATCATTTAAGATATTGCAGGGTTAGAGGAAGTTGGTAATATAAATATGTAAGGACTACTAATCTTTTCATGGGTTCATGCACATAGCGTGGAGGTGGCAGTATACCATGTTTTGTAGTGGCATTAGCATTTACAGACCTTTGTACATGTGTAAGTGGAATCTTACTGATCCACTTGAGACTTGGGTAAATTTATGCAGCTAAAAGTTAACCAGATATTCTATTGCTGAGATCCCCAGTGTGTGAAGGAATGCATGTTGTGTAGAAGAGGAGTGTTACTCACTGCATGAGTGTATAGGTGAACCAAAGTGACATAGGCCTGTGGTTTTATTTTGAAAGCTCCTGTCATGTTCACATGCACAAGATGACATGAGGTTGATTTCCCAGACAGTACAAGTGCATTGTTGACGATCCTGAGACACAAGGAATGGAAGGGAGACAATGAAGTGGGAAAAGAGGACACAGGCTTCTTAGAAATTTGATGAGGTCCTTTTGACACAGACAGCTGCTTATTAGTCTTCCTGGACTACTATTTGGTGGGTGGTAGTAGGCGAAGGATGGGACTGTAATTTTCATTGTCAGTTTGTGAATTGTCCTTCAAAAGGTGGTTATTGTCTGTCTTCCTGAGCAATGTCAAGTGTTGCTGTTGATAGTTTTTTTAATTATTTTATTGAACATTTTCAAATAATCAGTACAGGACAATCATTTTAAAATAAAAGGGAAGAGAAAGGGGAAGAAACAAAACCAAAACAAAACGGGGGGATCCAAACCAAAGTACAATCATATTCTTGAAATTAACATTAAGTGATAAAAACAGATGGGGAAATTTACAGTCTCAGCATTATATGTCACATTCAGTGCGTGTTGGCATAGCTGTGTTCCATTTTTCATTAGCGGGATAGATATTACATGTTAATGGCATCCTGGTTGTCTATACAGCGGTCTATTCTTTATATACAGGTTACGGACGCATTGCATCACAGTGAATCTGCCTATGGCATGATCTGGCAGCACAATGCATCTATACTATATGCTCTTACTGGGTCTGATCAAGACACGGTCACTACTGTGACCTCACAATTCTCTGTGCATTTTGCTGTATCCCTTGTTGTCCTTCAGCTACCCACCTCTCTTGAGTGTTTGGTGTGGTGTCTGGAATGGAGAGGAGATAGGTCTTAAGGAGTTCTCATATGTCTTTTGGCCTCGACGAGGGTGGGGGTAATTCTGCATAGGTCATATCTAGAAGCCAGTCTTTAAATCTGTGGGCTCTGCCTCTAACCCGCCTGCAAGTGATTTTGCGTTTTGCTATCAGTAGTCCCAACGCTAGGAACTTCTTATGTATGGTTTCAACCCCATCAGAGTATTCCAGTATAGCTGTTGTCGGGCAGCCTGGAGTGGGGAGCCCACCATTTTTTCCATGGCCATGAACACCTGTTGCCAGTATTCATTGATGGTCTGGCATTCCCACCCCAGGTGCAGGAATCCCGCCCCTTCCCGCCCACAGTGAGCGCACTTATCTCATCTCTTAAGTGGAGTTTATATAACCTAGCAGGTGTGTAATACAGTCGCTGTAGGAATTTGTAATGTATCAATTTTAGCCTACAATTGGCTGATATATATATCCTGTTTGTTTGCAACAATCGTGTAATGGCGGTAAAATCTGAGGCTCTTGTGGGAAATCTGGTGTAATGGCCTGGACACTTTGTCTGAGTCTAACAAACATAAATAGTTCCATTGTTGTGGGAATTTTATCTCAGAAAAATTGTTCTTTTGTTAAAAACTCCCCGTTTTCATAGAGGTCTCCCCATGTTTTTCTCTGAACCCCGTCCAGGATCTGCCTACATATCTTCTCGTAGGTAACTTGCAAGTCAGTGGCACTCTATTGGTAGGCGAGGGGAGTATAGCACCTGTATGTCTAGTCTGGTCGCTATTCTCCTCCATGCGGAGTTGGTGCATACTACCATCAGGGGAGCTGCCCCTCGTTGTTTTGGCTTTGTGGAAATAAATCCCGACAAGGGGACTGGATCCATATAACCCATCTCTACTGCTAGATGTGGTAGTATAGTTTGAGATCAAGTATTCTGAATCCTCCATGTGAATATGGGAGTGTGAGTACTTCCCACTTGAGTCATGGTTGTTTGCCCCTCCCATGCTTGCTGGATTGTTTGTGCTCGAATGGCTTTGAAAAAATCTTTCCCTGGGTTGTTTGGGATGTTTGCGAATAGGTAAAGCATTTTGGGAAGTATGACCATTTTTATTAATGATATCCTTCCCACCATGGACAGCGGCATCGCAATTCAAGGGGGATACAGAATCTGTTAAAGTGTCTAGGGTTTTGCCATAGTTTATGTGTATCAGTTTACTCTTGTTCCTTGTAACCTTGATACCTAGGTATTTAACTTCCATCTAATTCCATTCCCGGGGATAATCCAGGGCATAGGGTGTGATTTTATCCAATTTATGTTTATACCCAAATACTCTCCAAACTTAGTGATTTCTCGCAATAAACGATTCAGATATTCCTGTGAATCTTTTACGTATAAAGTAATGTCATCCGCATATAGTGATATGAGGATGTCTCTGGTAGGGTACACTAATGCCCATTGTTTATGGTGCTGTCCTCACTTTGCATCTAATGGTTCAATTGCTAGGGCGAATAATATGGGAGATAACGGGCATCCTTGCCTCGTACCTCTTGTAATTTCAAATGGGGATGAGCAGGACCCATTACGGAGAACGGTAGCCTGGGGTTTCTAATACAGAAGCTCCATCCACCTCAGGAAGCCTGTGTCCAAGTACTCCACTGAGGTAGTCCCATTCCACAGAATCTAATGCTTTGGTGGCATTAAGAAATTCAGCCACCTCAGGGCTATCTGGGTCTATGTCTTGCAGGGCACAGAACAGTGTTTTGAGGTTGTGCGAGGTAGCTCTGCCTGGGATGAACCCGGCCTGATCGGGCAGAACCAATCTATCCATCAACAGATTTATTCTATTTACTGGGGCCTTGGCGAGGATTTTAGTTTCACAATTTATCAATGAGAGCGGCCTGTATGACTCACAGAGCTCCGCTGGTTTACCCGGCTTAAGCAGCGAGGTGAACATAGCCTCCCTCAATGTCAATGGGAGTATCCCATCTTTATACGCCTCATCGAATACCTTCTTTAGCATGGGGGCTAATTGTATAACATATGTCTTATAAAATACTACAGGCCCACCCTGAGTTCATTTGCATAATGTCTGCTGTGATTTCATCCTCTTCTAAGTCAGCTGCAAGGAACTCTCTTTGGGAGTCCCCCTGTCAGGCTAGTGCAGAGTCTTCGAGGTATTGTGGGAGGTTAAGGGATTGTGTTCTCTGTGAGGTATACAGGGCAGAGTAATATGTTGTGAATATATTTGTTAAGTCGGTGGCACTCCTATGGATGTTTCACTCGGGGTTGTCCAGGTCCGTGACAAAGTTGGAGAACCTAAGTTACCTAATGTAATCAGTAATGACCTTTCCTGGGTGGTCGCCTTCTCTGTAGGTTCTCGCTCTATGGTATTTACTTTGCACTCCCTGTTCGCTGTTAGTTTGTCTCGTTGGGTAGCTTTTGTGTGTCCCTCCATGTTTGGTTCACTTGTTTTTTATTCTAGTTCTTTTATATCTCTCTCTAGCTTGTTCAGTTGCGTGCGGATATCTCTTAGTATACCCCTCCCTTTGTAATACAAAGCCCTCTTATGGAAACTTTGAACGCTTCCCATACATTGGTGATTTTAGGGACAGTGTTATATTGCGCTCGAACAAATCTTGTATCATTTGTCCTTTTTCTTCTTTAAAGTGTTACTTTTGATAGTTGGGTAGAATCTGCCAACACCCCCTTGTGCCTCTAGGGTCAACCTTACTGTGAAGAGCATCACTCAAGTCAAAGGCTGAGTTTGGAAGACAGCCAAAGAAAGGCACATGAATGGAGTGCTGACACAAACTGGTTCTGAAAGGGAAGACAGATAACCCACATCTCCTGTCTGCCATCTCTGTATAGGAGTGGGAGTTGCTGACCCACTTGTTGTTCCAGTTCCACAATCTTTCTGACTAAGGAAAAGGTGCTCCACAGGGTACCCATAGCTGATGTCTGCCTGACACACAGCTTCCCAGATTTGAGGGGACACATCACCTGGAATCTGATCTGGAGCAAGTTCAACTGCCTTATCCTGGAAACCTGAGGAGTCTTGCTGTGTTCAGCAAGAGAAACTGTAGTGATCCAACCCTACAAGAGAAATTGACTGCTGGTTTGGACAGACGTGGTGGACACAGGTGATTTGGTCCATCCACCAAAGACTCAAATCAAGAGTGACTGGTGCTCTAGGCTGTGAGCGGGTCACTGACCTCCTTGAGGGAAGCGCAGCACGCTGACACGTGCCAAAGTGGCTCCCTCCACCATTGCAGATGTTGTACTTGCCTGACTTTAACCGACTAGCCAACCCAACTGAAGATGAGATTGATGTACTCGGCGGTGCCTTGTGGGTGCCTCTAGTTGTGGTTTTCATGACCGTAGCTCAACTAACCAGTGCTTGAGCATTCCATGAAGCTAAAGCTGAAGAATCCTGCAAACCCAGAGGGACCACCCCAGGGTACCTGCCTGACTGCACATGATAATAGCCCAACACTGACCCAGAGTGTGACATGCAGAGAAAGCCATTCCGAAGACAAAGCTGTTTCCTCGAAGTACTCTGTGCACAAGCACTGACTGGAAGGTGTGGCAGTGGGGATGTCGATGCGTTACCTGATTTATCCGTCCGTGCTTACAAAGTGTCTTAAATCCATATAGTCATCACCGGAATCCTGTAAGAAAGACTGCAACATCAACATGTTCCAGGGAGGCCTAGCTCGACCACCATCAATACTCAACAGATTGGTGGAACCGGACCCGCTGCAACTACATGGTCTACCGGCTGCCAACATCATTGAAGCCAGAAGAGGGCTACAACCACAAACCCGCTGACCATGCTGCCATCTTCTGGACTCTGCTGAGCAGCCTGCTCTGTTGGGTGACTCCGCCTTGGTCCAGCACAACTCCAGTGATTACAGACTGAGAACAAAAGGCCCACCATGGCTGCCACTGCCCAGAGAACAGGTGAGATACAATTTTACTACTCTAGCTGTAGACACTGTATTTCAATGGAGGGAAAGCACTACACCAGCACTGGCTACCACACCACGAGACCTTAGATTATCAGTTGTGAAGTGGGTAGAGTTAGGACTCACCTCTGAGAATCCGGTATCTTAAACTTTAGTGTTATGTGTGTATTGTGCTTTGCAGAAAAATAAAGTACTTTACATAAAGAGAAGCACTGGTCAGGACAATCATATTATTGCACTGTTTGATGTTGTTTCGAATGCTGAGGCTTATGTCCCCTAACACCAACCTCTATGATAAGCCTGTGACTGCTTGCCACTAAGAGTCAAGTGCTGAAGGGGTTTTACTTGGTACAGTCTTTCAGAGCAATTGTAAGGCGGGCCGTGGGACAGTAAAGGCACAGAACCCTAGCACCCAGTAGTTCCTGCCCCCGAACACTCTAACAGTTATATTTAAAATTCCACCTGAATTTTACAGTCTTGTTGCAAATTACTTGAAACCAAACTTAATTTCTTATTTTAACAGTATTTGTACTTTTAATTATTTTTCAACACCTAAACTAAACCGTCAATCATTCAGAATTTGACCTTGTGATTTCACAGAATGCACACTTTTCTGAACAGATTTCTGTTTGTACACTGTTTACTTTTTAGACATGCCAAGCTGCTCAGGTGGGAAGTCTTACCCTGCAACCAACTTTGCTGTGTGGTTTGAATTCTGAGCATTGTAAATGGAAAATTGATTTAAATTGAGTCTGCTCTCTATAGTGAAATGTTAAGGATTCTTTCAATATTTCAAAATCAGAAGAAGAGATTTCCAGACAATGAATAAATACACTCATGTAATATCTTCAGATTTTCATCAACAATATAAATAATTTAGGTGCATGCAGTCACTGCATCATAGGTATCTGAAAGAGATGTCTAACCGCAGGTTCCTTACCTAAGAATGTTATTCAGACTTCAGACTGTATCTGGAATATTTTTAGCAATACCTGGTGCGCCAGTAGGTGGTGTCATTTGGCTCCACGTAGCATTGTTGACATTGTCCACTGCAGAATTGACGTGCAAGGTGGCTATATAGTTGCCACCCCAGCATGCAGACCTCAGTCCTTGTTTTCCTTGCCACCAGCATGCATCCGGATCAAGCTTCCTGTAGTCCCTTTTTGACTGAATTCTTTCCCCATTTTCTTGATAATTAGTGTGCCTTTTTGCAATTTTTTGAGGATATCCCAAGAGAAACCCACCGGGTTTAGTGTCATCAACCGACGTCTGTGTTTAACCACCACTTGGTGTGTCTGTGGTGCCTAGTGAGGAACAACAAATCTGTCTTGTATGCAGAGAACAGAATCATGGATCCTAAGGCCATCCATGAGCGGGTCATGAAGCTTCTGGCTGCAAGCCATGGGACTCTCCAGGTCCTGTTCATGTAGGAGGTCTCTGGACTGCTCTCAGAGTCATTCTTATTGGTGTTTTTGCACTCCCAGACTACTTTAAGTAAGTCCCATAAGAAGAAGTCCAAGAAGGTGAGGCACTCTTTGACTTCTCCACATTGCTCCCATTCTTTGGACAGCCAGAGAGAATGATACCACAAATCCCAACCTGGGTCTGCTGCTTGCTTCCCAGAGTTTCTTGAAGTCGGTGCAACCCCGCCTGACTACAAGAGTTTTATGAGGCCATGGGCCACATTTTTCAGTGGCCGAACCCCTCTGGGGACCCTTCGAGAAGGGTCTTCGACTGTTGCATCACTGGTGGCTCCTCCCTCTGCATCAGTTGAACACTCAGGAACCAGTGGTGGATCTAGATCGGCCTTGGCCATGGCTTCACAACCTCCTTTGGGTACTGTTTTCAGTGGTGCCATTCTCGGCACCATCAATGCCCATCGCCGGTGCCAAACCCATTCTGATTCTCGACTCTAATATGAAGCCGGACCGACATAGACCAGGCCCACACAACCTGAATTGGAGATGGAGCCCTATTTCCCTGAAGTGCCCACTGAGGGAAATGAATGGAGGGGATCTGAGGAGCCCTGTACTTACACTGACCCCCTAGCAGAGTCCATGGACAATGACAACCGGTAGAGGGCTTGACTGATAACAGTCATCTGGAAGTCGCGACTCGTGGAGGGAGTTCCGCGGGGGAGGGTCAGGGTGGGGGGTAGTAAACTCCGGCTCATGGCCGACTGGAGTAATGTAAATAAATATATAAATGAAATTAATTTCATTGCGCGCACTAAAATTCATTCTATTTATTTATTTACATTACTCCGGTCGGCAGTGAGCTAGGATGGCACTAATATAGGCACCGTGCATATCACTTCAGGCGCAGACAATGCCAACAACGCCATGTTGAGCCAAACAACACCACCTACCAGCACACAAGGGTGTTGCTCAACAATTTCCTGATCCAGTCTCATGACTAGAGAATATTCTAAGGTAAGGAATCTGCGTCTAGATATAATCTCTACCACATAAGGCATTATTGAAGGTAAGTAAATTGTTCTTCTTTGCATAGCCTCTATTTGCAGGTATTCTGACTTCTGCATTCACAGCAACGCTGGTAAAGCAACAATTTTGTATTTAGAGCTTTCAGGCTTCTTTGGTTCATGCATAAATAACTAAAAATCTGTTTTCCGTTGAGTGAATCAATCTGTTTGTTTATGGAACTCATCAAGTGATCTTGAAACCACTTTTGGCACAACTTCATAATACTATCTGTGGTAACAACGGGCCCGATTCACAAAGGTAAATGAGACGAAAGTCTAACTTTACGACTTTCGGTATTCCCAAAGGGCATTTACCACTTGTAAATTGCCCTTTGTGAGTACCAAAAAAGTAATTTTTACGAGTAGTAAATGCCATTTATGAATACCGAAAGTCGTAAAGTTAGACTTTCATCTCATTTTACTTTTGTGAATCGAGCCAACATTTTTACTTCATTTGGTGTCTCTCACTCCTTTATTGACCAGCAGTGCCTTTAGGTAAGCAGTGATAACAGTGATTACCTGGTGTGTTGCATCTGCAAATTCCCTTAGAAACACACTTATGAAGGTATTATTTTTCTGTAATGTTGCCATTTGAACAGCAGGTAACTTGCTGTCCTATTTTTACTTTAGAAAATGGTATTGGTATTTTCGGTACATAACATTGTTCTTGTGAAGCAGACCTATATCAAGTAGTTTGAAAAGTTGTGTGTTTCAGAAACAAGAAGTATTTTGGTAAGAGAATAATGAAAGAAGCTTTTATCGGACACCACTTTGACTCCACAAATACCTCTGAGTGATACTCTATAAATCAGGGCCAAAATGTAAATGTTCAAGTTTAATTAAACTATATTCGGTTTCACAGTGTAGAACCACAAATTGTACAAACATACAATTACATAAAAGCCATAATTCATTAAAAGTACAGATTAAAAATAAAATAACTTACACAGCCTCCCATGTGATCTATAAGTAGTCTAAGCCATCACAGCTTAATAAAATCCCAATGATGCATATTTTAACTATACATCCAAACAAACCCTAGTTTTTACAGTGGATTTTAGATATCCCACATTGAAGGATAAACCGTCCTCTTTCAGCAATTGCAAGTACAAAAGGGCGGGGCGAGCCTGAGTAAAATCCATCTTTTTTAAAATTGGAATCAAAAAGTGCCTTCGAGGCCAGCCGTGGCCGGTAGTGGGAGTACCGGCCGGGCGGTGAAGTGGGGAGGGGGAGGGGCAGGGTGGGGGGTAGTAATGTATGGATTACGGACTTTAACAGGTAAGTAAACATATAAATAAATAAAAAACAAATTTCGTTGCGCGCACTGCATCGCATTTGGTGATGCAGTGCAAGCAAAGAAATTGGTTTTATTTACTTTTATGTTTACTTACCTGTTAAAGTCTGTAATCCATACATTACTACCCCCCGCCCTGCCCCTCCCCCTCCCCATGTCACCGCCCAGCCTGTACTCCCACTACCGGCCGCGGCTGTTCAAGGGATTACATAAAACGTACATATAAACATAAAATGCAGCAAATTCTGTGGAGACTGACCGTCGCAGCCACTTGGTGCTAGCACATGAACTCTACTGCATCCCTTGGGCTTTGCTAACAGGAGGTGAACAAAGTTCATCCGAAACCTAGTAAGTAAAAACCTCTTGTGTGCAGATAGAAATGTACATGTTCAGTTAAGAACAAATAATAATAAATATATTTATGCTGGTAAGCAAGACCCTTAATTCATCACAGAACATATTGAAGTAATATGTTTCAGGATTAGAGCTGTTTAGATCCCTAAAATGGGAATTTTTGCTTAAAGTTTCTTTCACCTTGCAGTTCAGGAATAGCACAGTGATCCGTTTGAACAATTCTTGGGTGTATTGTAAAAGATGCGGACAATGCAAATACGTTCTCGAATACTTGTAGCAAAAATGGTTGCTGAAATTGGCAGCATTCAATGAGAGAAGATCCCTAAACATACTCTTTATCGTTTAAATGTCCCAGCCACTAGGATAAGAACCTGTTGTTATGATGTCATCTAATTAATCCTAATTGTATGTGGGATTTCAAACAGTCTCTGTGGGACTCAGAATCGAGTACAGAAACCTTTTTCCAGTAGACATCATCTTGAAGCAGAAATTCTGTCCATTTCGCCGAAGAGATGGGAAAACAGTGTCTTGAACTACATGATGAATAGTACGGTTGCAGTTCAACACTAATCGGTTCCTGCTCATTCAAGTTTGAAAAATACTGCCAATGCTTCATTTGAATATTAAAGAACACAAGTGTAATCCATATTAGGAATGCTGTCACAAGCAAACCCACTCACGTGTACTGCCAGGATGATTGCATGTACTTCAAAAACCTGTTTGATGTCGTGCACAATCACAATCATATTGATACTGCTTAGAACAAACTCTGCAGCAGTGTTAAGGTTTCACGAATCCTTACCTTAAGAACTACTGTAGTTGAACTATCACAGTTTCCTGATTTTTTTTCAAAACATCCGAAATTGCTTCACATTGTGTGGTGCCATGCATGGCAGTGCACAGCTTAGCAAACAGCGTTCCCTAAGTTATGTACTATTCTCTTATTCTGGTACCATTACAGGTAATAAACACAACGTCATGGTTCTTTGCTAATGTAATGGGTTTATGTGAGGTATACTACACACGTAGAGGGGTGGAGAGGACAAAACCACAAATAGTGAAATTTTACAAACAGTGACAAACTCATATGTTTGAAAAAACTGCCCTCACTCACACACAAATGAGTGTAACATGCATCATCATCGGGTCTGCTGCAACACCCTGGCATAGCCACGTACAAGGCGGAGCATAGGGAGGGGGAACATATAACGTAAAGAAATCACAAACACTAAATGTGACAAACAGTGTACTAACCAAGACGTGTCAGTACAAGACTGGGTACAGTGATAAGACAAAGTGCAGTCACAAAAGGTAGTTTAAAACTGGCTCATGAATACCTAATATCCCTTTACTTGTTGGTTCCAAGGTAAGGATTAAAAATCAATAACGGATGGTGGTGTTAAGGAAGGAATTTTAGGAACCTATAACACCCCTCCTAAACTGCTGGAGTCAACATGTTTCGACCAGAGTGTGCCCCCAATCAGTAGGTCACATTGGTCTTCGTCAGGACGTCTATCAGTCTCAGTCCCATATGAAAAACTCCTTACCTTGATAAGTAGTCAAGGAGATAATGCTAGATCTAATTGATCTTGTCCAAGTGGAGGAAATTCCGTCAACACGGAGTACATAAACTGTGAAGAGATAAACAACATTCCAAGAGGTATAATCCAGACACATTAACCTCTACCAACGTTGTTCAATGCTTATTCCCCTCCAGAATATAATACTGTCAACCTATTAGAAATGCACTTCCCTTTCCCCCATTAATGACTACTAAATAGTTAGTCTATTCCATCACTGTTCGATAGTCTCAAACTCAAATAAAAATGTAGAGGTGTATCGTGGAGTTCATAAGAGATGCAAGCATCTTCAATGAATAGTTGAGATTGAGTTGAGAGAATATTGTTAGTTAGCAAAGCAATCATGATCTGGTATTCTATATGTATACTCAATCACAATCACATATATACTCAATCACATTCTAGGGCGTAATTTGGCCCATAGTAACCTTCCCCCTTTATTATTTAATCATATTTACTCACCGAGTTTATTAACCAATTAAACTCGAAAAGGTATCGCTGGGGTGGAGTTCCAAAGAGCACAACCTATGTTATCGGGGCACAAAAGGAGACTGATATAAGTGTACCCACACATAAAAAAGCATCAGGAAGGTTAGTGCTTCTCACGAGTAATGTTTTCCCCAAGTGTTTCAAAAGATATGGCAAAACGGAGCCCCATAAGTTATCAATCTAACTCGCGGTTCTTCTTAAGTATACCACGAGGCAGCATGGTGAAATGAAATATACCAGTCAAAAAACATCCTTAGAGGGCGTTAAGCCGCTTTTCCTAGGTAACGATCTGTAGTTCTTCCCCCAATGTTAAGCCCGCAGCTGTATTTCAGCCCGTGGTCAAGCACTCACAAGCCTAACAGGTAAGCCGTAACTCATCCCAGGGTTCATCCTCAGTGAGCGTTCCGCTCTTCACACCCGTACCGCAAGCCCAAAAACCCAGTGCCGCTCTTACTGCTCTGCTGGATGCCTCCGTCACCTCTCGTGCCCCTAAATACGATGCCGCGAAGGTGAGTATGTTGTGAGGCATCCTCCATTATATCCTTCCGTATTGTGAATGATGCCTGTCCCTTGACGCCCCAAACGTAGTAACGTCAGTGTGCGTCCGCGTGCTCCTAAAGTGTGAATCATGGGAAATATAGTCCCGCCCGTTTGTTCAGCACTCGTAACTCCCACAACATCATGAGGCACCGTCCCGAGTTATCTGAGGATATCGGCGGTTCTTGTAAATCATTTACTGTATCAAATATAGCCCCTATTTTTTTTATATATATCCACATAGCAGGAGCTAATGGAAGGGGGACCAGCAACCACGTCAGCATATAAAGAACCCTATATGCCCTGTGTCAAAAACACCACATGTACATCAATGGCGGCCTTATATTCACACCCTTTACAGCGTGAATGAAGCTTTATGAATTTCTGAACAACGTAGAGTCCTCCCATCGCGAAAATAGGATTTATTCCTGTTCTAAAATCTGTTCTCACACTCACACCATACCCCATGCACAATGTCAAACTCATCCTTTTTTTTCCTTTTTTTCCTGGGCCGGAAAACGGGGGATAGATATAAGGAGGGTCAAACCAGGTGTGAGGTCTATGGTCAAAGTTCTCTATGGCCCCATCATAAATGCTCCATGTTTCGTCAGAGGCTAAACACATAATATCACGTGTATACAATGCAACATCAGTCAGTCATACGTATGCCTCCCGTCCAGCTCCAGAGGATGGGCAGACCAGGACTTGGAAGGCCCCCCTGGATGTAGATCATCGACTCATGCCAGGGTATGTCGTCATTGAGTCCATTCAAATGGCTCTTGAGTCGGAACACCCATTTTTGTTCCCGCACAAATAAGGCCCTTTCAGATGGGTGTGGTCCTAAAGATGGCTTTTCAATGATTGTCCATCTAAGGTCGTCTGGCATATGGCCCGCTTCACAAAAATGGGATGTTAGCCTCGTATTAGATCTGCCACATCTAATCGTGCTCCGATGTTCAGTGATGCGGGTCTTCACCTTCCTGTTTGTCATTCCCACATATTGTTTCGCCCATGGACATGTAATTAAATAAATCACTCCCTGTGAATTACAATTAGTGTGTCCTCTTCGTTCCCAGGGAGTGGATAACCCCAGGTCAATGCTTTTAGTATCGGAGGTGAGGTGGCGAACACTGCTCGCCCCACACTTAAAGTGGCCCATCACAGGTGGTAAGCCTGTGACAGTAGATCTTTGCCCTAGTCCGTGTGGGATCCTAGGTTTTGTATTGATCAAGAGGTCTTTCAGGTTGTGACTGCGCCGGAATGAGAACAGAGGTTTTTCCATCACCAGGTTCCCTGAATTCAAGATCCTCCAATTTTTTAATACTGTTTTTCTGATTTGTTGGGAGGAAGTACTAAATGTGGAAACAAACACTGTTTTTTTCACATCTACTCTCGTAGATTTGGACAGCAAGGACTCTCTGTTCGTATTGAATGCGCTTTTCTTGGCTCTTTTGATTATCCTTGATTATCCTTGGAGGGTAGCCCCTTTCTAAAAGTTTGCTTGATAAAAGGGACGCTTCTTCCGTTAAATCATTCCGTTCTGAACAGTTTTGTCTTATACGGAAGAACTGTCCCACCGGTAAGTTCTCCCGCAGCGATCTGGGATGGAAGCTGTTAAACACCAACAGGGCATTTTTATCAGTTGGCTTATGGTACACTTTGTGGTGTAGAAGGCCCCCACGGGGTTCAATGACCAAATTTAGGAACAGGAGGCTAGTCTTAGTGATGGTAGAGGTGAAATGTAATAGGGGATTTATATTGTTCAGCCAGACCAAGAAGGCATCCACTGAAGGTTTATCCCCTTTCCAAATAATAAGTACGTCGTCGATATAGCGACGCCACAGTCTCAAGTGCAACCTCCATGGGAAGGCGCCATCGTAGATGACTGCATGTTCAAATGCCCCCACATATAGGCCTGCCAGAATTGGCGTGAAAACGCTGCCCATGGAGGTGCCATGAGTCTGGAGATACACTTTCCCAGCATACTCAAAAAAGTGTTTGCTGTCGTATCATATTTTACATCAAGTGAGGGTAGACTGTGATAAGTGGGAGTACAAATATATATATTAACTAAGTGTTTGTGTAAGGACTGTGACAGTCACATAAGGTATGGTGTAGCCAGGGCATTTGAGAAATTTGAGGTAGAGACCCCCTTGTTGTTTGCCACTCAAGATGAGTTAAAGGTTATAAGAAGGGACTTTCTCTTCAGCTGTTGACTCATTAGGAGATGGGGCCCAAAAGGCGGAGGAGCCATTTCTCAAGCTGCGATACGCATCTGACTAGAAAACACAGCAGGGACTTACAGCATGTTGGCTACCATTATTTTGAAGACCTATAGGAAACTCCACTGCAGTCTCATTATTGCCAGCTGCAGCCACTACAGTTGTATTGTATCCTGAACATTGCAGTTCTTCTTCTGAATGTGGACGTCAATGCTATATTTTGAGAAAATGGTTTATTAGTTGGAATGAATTTGTGTACACCGCAATTACGTCACTATCTTGGTAAATACAGTCAAAGGTTTCAGTAGTTTAAACCTGAGCTTAACCCGTGGTAGCGATGAGACTGAGCCGGCAGGCTTAACTTAATAAAAATGTGTACTGCATTTAGAAGTACCAAATCAATAGTAATAAAACCGGCATTCCAATTAAAATTAAAATTAAAATAGAGAAAAAATTAATAAGCATTGTGAGACCAAAACAACAAAAATCAAATCAGAAAAAACAGAGATATGATTTGTTTTTTAAACATTTAAGAGAAAATAATGCCAAGATATGCAAAGTGCTAATTGTGCTTAATGGTTGCAGTAGATCGGGACCTTTCATACGGGTTGGATACGCCAAGTAGATTGGTCCCCTTTAGGTCCTGGAATTAGAAAGGTTCCAAAAAGTTTCTAAGTTCTACTCTTCTCCACATCAGACAAATCTGAAATACATTTTGCTGTTGGTCCTCTTTAACCTGTGGATTCAAAGTTTAGAAAAAGTTACCAACTTCCTTTGGTGACCAAACAATTGCAGGAGTACTGGGGGAGCAGTAAGAGGCACTTAGGGTATCAAAGCTATGGGCGATAGCAAAGTCCAGTCCCGAAACAGTTGCCACTGGTCAGCTGTGATTTTTCACAGGAATGTTCTCTTTAACATTTTGTTCCAAGAGCCACCCAGGGGATTAGCCGTCTGATCCTTGGAGAGCTTTCTGTCCTTGGAATACAAGTGAAAGGGGTCCAACCACCTCAGGGTCTTCTCACAGGTCATAGATGCCATGTGCAGCAGGTTGACTCTGTAGTGCTTTTCCTTCCAAACCTACTTTGGTACTCCCTTGGTTGCATGTTTTAGCTGCTTTAGGTTGCCTTTGCTTTCCACAGACAAACACATAATACATTTGTTTTTGTCACACAATATTATTTTAGAGATACGATGCATGTATTATTTATTATTCATTGATTCTTCAGGGATTCAGTCTGAACAGTCTGAACATTTCATACAAGTTCGAACACCATTGAATACTGTTTTCTTGTACCCAGTCAACAATTTCTCCTATCCTTTTTAGACATAACATAGTAGCACAGCTGCAGTTTTCCAACACAGTAGTTCTTTTCATATAAACCGTGTCTCACCCCCTCGGGCACAGAGAGGAGAATTCCGGCAGAAAGACCGGTCCTGGAATGGAGGCAGCAGCCTTGCGTAAACTGAGTTTACATCTATGATGCGAAACATCTAACTAAACACACCAAGTATGGGGTCAGATGCTAATCCCAGATATCACTAATATGTTGTATTTATTTACTAATCGCAGCACACATGCTTCAAAATAGACTACAATAGGTTCAATAACTATATTGTAAGCTTGTTTGGGTCTTTTGTTTTGTTTACTATGGACATGCAAGAGTGAGAATGAAAGGTGATGACCTGTCTCCACGGTTCCCTTGGGGACTAGAAGTCCATGACCAAGTTTTACTAAAATTATCTGCTACTCAGGAAAGGTTAAGAATTCAGGTGAGGCACTGTGAGCTAGTCAGATTTGGGCCTACAGGTACTGATGTTGTAGAGAAATTCAGTCCCTACATTCTGACGTCCTGTTCTCCCAAGGCACAGTTCTGTTTCCAAGCTGAATCCCTGTAACACCTCTGCCCGGCATGGTTTCGCAAGACTAGCAGTTTTTCGATGGGGTGCCTTTGGGGTGCCTCATTTATGCCTGCCAATAGTTAGTGTATGTGGATGCCCCCTGCGCACTCTCTAACCAATAGGGAATTGTTGCCGGGAGCAACCCTACCCACAATTTTCAGTAGTCCTTTTTGCCTAACTGCAAACAGGTCCAAAAATGCCATGTAGCAGGGGACATTGGAGATGGCGAAAGTCTTTGCCACACTTAACTTGGGCTCTGAGGTCTTGTCTTGTTTGTGGATGTGTCATAATGAATCCACCAATGTCCTCCCTGATCTAAAACTAAAATCCACTTTGAAGCTGGCACTGTTCTCGCATCAAACTCAAAGACAGACGTCTTGTTGGTCAGGAACCAGACTGGGGATGCACAATAACTGTCTTAGCATTTGTTCTCTCCTTTTCAAGGGCACCCCGAGTGTTACTTGTAGCACAACAGATCTGTCAAGCAGGATTTGACAGTGTGGTGTCAACAGGATACCCACAGTACCAACTCTGAATATTATGTGAAGTTCCGAGGAGTCATCTCACATTCAGGTCAGCCTGTTGTGTGCTCCTGAAGGAAATTCATACCTCTTTTAGAGCAATTCCAGGGCTTTGGCACAGGCTGGAAAACGACAGAGGCTTATGCTAATTAGCATTCTGACAGTTCAGGTAGGTTAAGGTTAACTTTCTAATATTCTTAAATATTTATTAAAACTCCGACTTCACCATTGAATTTGATGCTTGATATCTATTAAAAATAGTGGTTTAATTCTTTATTTAGGCTATCAAGATAACCAAGATGGTATTACCATTTTTATCTGTACTCCGGTACTACATAGGACTGCTATGTCTGCCACAGTTAAAATAGCTTTTAGAGCCTTGTCACTCTAGTGACAAACTAAAAATAATTTTCTACATATCCCACTTTAAAATACTTTACAGCCTACCTCATGGTCTACAAAGCTTCCTTAGCACTGACTTACTAAGATTTAAAAGGGAGACTTTACCTGTTAAAAAGGGTTACTTTAAAAGGTTACTAAGCAGCTTTGAAACTGCAGCAGTCAAGCTACAGTGGTAGGCCTGAATCCATATATTATGGCCTTATAAAAAAGTGAAATAGTCAGTCAGAGTAGACCATTTTTACATGCTTTAGGGGGTAGAGGCATCGGACAGCAGTGTCCCACTGTACAGAGTCTAACACCCAATAATAAAATTGAGCAAAAAATGGGGGTAACCACAAAAAAAGAAGTATTTTCCCCCCTTTTGTTGTTTTTAGAGAGCTTTTTTTGTCTTTTGCTTTTATCAAACAGGTCAGGAATGTACACTTATCATAACAACCACATCTGACAAAAAGATAGAATACAAGAGTGCATTTGTCACAGTATAAGCCAATCATTATTACATCATTTGGCTCATATGACTCATTCTTCAATAAAAAGTTGTTGTCTCTGCCACTTGTAGTGCATAGTCAGCACTCATCATTGTGTAATGTGGAGGAGATTAGGTGTGTTGATCAAGCACAGACAGATAGATGTGCAGTGCCAGCAAAGCCCATATGTCTTAGGTCTGGAGGTAGGGGAAAGCAGAGTTCCATATATATGAGCGTTTTCAAAGCATGTGGTTAGGTCGCAACACCAATGGACATATCTAAAGACTTTTTAGTTTTTCCAGTTCATAACCACCCTTCTCTTTTCAAGTAGTAGTGCAACAAAAGTACGAAATGGCTTTGCAACATAGTATGACATACCCAAGCAATGCCTTTACAAGTGTTATAGTCAATTCTGGGGAAAGTCTTTGCCTGAACTTCATTGGTAAGCATCTGCAATATGAGATAATCCCAGGGCCGTTTGTGGCAATCCCGCACCGGAAGCACCAAAATGAAAGAAGGTGGAGTCTGTGGCGAGACCATATCCCAACATAGCACGGGTGATATGGTATGCTCTGTGAAGAAACTTAAAATGAATGAAACTAAATCTACCATTAAAGGAGACATTTTTAGTCTGTTAACAGTAGATTGTGCCCCAATTCGTGTTCCCAACCGGCGTTCATATGCATCCCTGTGCTTGGTAATGACTGGATTGTGATGTTGTATATGCCTGTGAATAATCTTATAAGCATGGGATTTGTCAGGAGCATTGTAAGTAATGGCCACTCATGTGGCTCTGCTGAGTTGGATGGGTAGAGGTATTTAAGGAAATTGCATAGTCGATAAAAGATTGTTGTATGTATTGGATTGGCAGAGGCATCACTTAGTCAGTAAAGGCTATAAATAGTTTAATTATGAAAATATCTCTAACTGTTTTAGTGCTCTTGCATGTAGTTTCCCCTTTTTCTGTAGTTAGTTGCAATTGAGGACTGTTGTGTAGTGGAATACATGGGAAATAGAATTTTCTTGAATTTGTGATGTTGGCGAGTCTGGACCATGTACACCTTGTACATTTGATAGTGTGTATTTTGAGTAACAGGGTGTACCGTAAAGGGGTGGGAACAATCAGCCCTGCCTCCAGATTTAAATAAGGAGTATACCTGATATCATGTGCCCATTGGTGAACAAATTGATCCTGAGCTACCAAGCACTTCAAAGTTAGGGGCAGAGAATCCACTGAATGTGAATATTAGCTGCATCTTGGACCATGCAATTGTGGCTTGACAGCCAGCCCTGGCCAGTTCCAGACCAGGGAATTAAGTTGTTCAAAGAATGATTTGGTTAGCGGATTGGAATATTTTAGAAAAGGTAGAGTAGTTTGGGAAGGATTACCTTTTTCATTAAGGCAACTCTACAGCTACAAACAGCGGCAATTTAATCCAGCGCTCTACCATGTTTGAGATGTTGTAGACGCAGCGAATGTAGTGTTCCCTAACAAATAAAGTTATATCTGTGTAAACTAATAAATAAATGCTGGTAGAAGGTACACGGAGTGAGGGAGTAAGAATAAAATATAGCATGGCGCGGCCTTACCACCTGATTATATCCAATCAAAATTCAGTGGAGAGGTGGGGGTCCCGACACTGCGCAAGAGTGGCCCAATGTGTAGCCTGGGCCTCACCAAGGTGAAGTTCGAGGTGAGGGACTCTGTGTGGCAGTAGCTATGTAGCATGGTAAATGGAGTCAGTACTATCAGTGGTGGGTTAAGCAGAGATCTTGCCGTGAAGAATTTCTGTGATCATCTTTTGAAATGCAAGAAACATGACGACCTCCACGTATTCCCTTGAACCAATGTGGACCATTATATCCACTCCTGGCCATCACTTGCTTTTTAATATAACAAAGCCATCCAGACATTAAATTAACCTTTGGGTCGACTTTAGTTATTTTTAAACTCACTTCACAGCAGCCTACTCACTTTATCAAATTTACTCTGCAACTCACCCTTCACATTGGCAAAAGAAAACAACTCGGGCAAAGAGGCCCCATGCGGGCCACTTTGGCCATTGCAGCGCGGGCCCAATGGAATAAATGGAAGGTATTCCTTATTTGTGAATCTCAATTTGCGATTCGCAAATGGGGAATATATAGGATTCTCAAAATGTTTTTCGAATCCTACATACATTGAATTTTGCGATTCTCTAATTGCGATTTGCTGCTAAATGTTTTGCAAATCCTACATACATTGCATTTTGCAATTTGCTAAAAATCGCAATTTGAGAATCGCAAAACTTTTTTTGATACATATGGCCCTTGATTGTTTAGAATTGTCCTAAAGATGAAGTGCAAGACATGGGAATATCTCCATGAAATAACTTTATTCCTACACATGCTAAGTTTAGTGTCCATGTTGCGGCTGGCATCTGTAGGTGCTTTAAAACAGCACCATCTTTATTTAACTGCTAGCCCTGGACACAAGGTCTACCTGGGGAAAGGCGTTCACATTCACACTCCTAAAGCTGTATCCACTCTGGCGCCATTCCTGTCACCTTCGGTGATACAAAATGACTGTTCATAGTAGCAGAGGGAGCCCCTTTGATTCAACCAGCAGAGATCCTGGGTTCTTCCTTAATCCAATTGATAAGTGGGATTTTGAAGTGGGTAGACATGACAGCAACCATTTTAAGTGAGATGTCAGGTAACCACTCGTCTTTAAAGGGGGTATGCTCCCACTATATTGCACAGCAGTAATCTTGCAACCACTATACCTAACCACTACATCACAAGATAAGTATATGTGGACAGGAGAATAGCAGCTATATACGCATCAAGCTGATGTAGTGGTAGGCAATATTCTCAATGCAAAATTCTTGTAGGTCAATATTATCGACCTCGATATTGTGTAATAGAACCTTAACTGGCACCTAGATTTTCAGTCTCATTGGTGGGCTGTAAATGCAGAAATAAGGTCAGTGCCTTAAAACACACAGTGTTAATGGCTGTCATGATCATGGATGCAACAACAGTGTGACTTTGAAAGGAATAAAGAGAGATTTTCACTACTCAATTCACACTAGAAATGCCATGGAGAGACATTCAAAACATTTGAGAATTTATATTCAGCCTTGCTACTTGTCAGATGCAGATTGTTGTCTTTGGCAACTCTATGCATGGGCGTAGTGGCACAGAAGCACATCAAATTGGTCTATACTATCACAGTCAGAGGCATTTTCACAGTGGGTGTGACATGAGGTGTAATGAGGTGCAAGAGATCATTGAGCGCATCATTTTTGAGTATTATCGCTGAACGCCTTCCTTTTCAGGTTAGTTTCACAATGTAATTAGCTTCAAACTCCCTTTCCTGTAAATTCTTTTACTAAGACCTCGGATTATGTATGTGTACATAACTGCATTTCAAGAGAATGTGGTCTTTTTGGTATTTTTGGATGTTCTTTGTATTGTCGTAGCCCATAGTGTGCAGCTTTTCTTTGAATGAATGCATATAGACCCTTGTGAAGTACAGGAGCACCCAGAAAAAAATTACATGGGAAAAGAAGTTTCTTGCTATTTCAGAAACTTTCTATCTGCAAAGTAAACCAGTAAACAAGGAATGTTATAAGAAATTTACAAACATTAGGGTGGTTGATGGCTTAACTTAGAGGGAAATGAAGGGCATTTTAATGGGTTTAAGACTTGAAAGAAAACGCCCAGTCTCTTAAATTGGTTGACTACTCTTGAGGAATAGCCTAAAACGTTTTCGGTATTCGGACCAGGCGCAGCACTGGAAAGTACAAGGAAGGAGATTTTGAAAATACATCTCTGGCCTCTTCCATAAAAGGAATGATTGGTCAGGTATTATCTTAAATAGATTGTATTGTTCAATGGGAAGCCAGTGAAGCTTCGGATGGTGTCAGAAACATTCTGAAACTTGCAAACATTGGCTAATATTTTGTCCTCCAGGCTTTTTAATCAGTAGCAATCCACGGATGGTGTGAGAAGGAATACTCAGACACAGATACAAATGTTAGGTTGAATACTGGGGATTGTTTAACTTGTGCTGGAACAATTATTACAGTGGGGATGCTGGCCATCACATGACTTAAATGCCCTGATTGTATTTTCAATGCTGTTTATGTATATTCTGATATATTTGTACTTTGGTTTGTGACGCAAACATGTCTTTGTTTATGTATGTGTTAGAAAACCTCTGCAAATCTGTGATCTTCTCGTTTCACCTGTATCCCAGCAAGAGTATCATGCAATGAGCGGAAACAATAGTAAACACAGCTCTTCGTGTTAAACGAATTAGCAGCACTTTGTCACACAAGGTTTCTTGTCAGGAGACAGTTTGTATTTGAATGCACAATAAATACTTCAAGACTAACAAATAAAGGCCTCTTAACTGTTTATTCTTCATCTGAACTCGAACAAGTATTTTGCAAACAGCACTACTGGATTGTCTACTCATAAGAACAGAACCTTTGTTTTACTGGTATTAAGTGTTAAGCTGTTGACGTTCATCATGGCCTAAATACCAGAAATGCATAAGTATATGTTCTGACATAGGTCAGCCCAGATGCAGTCAAACTGCGAGAGAATAAGGGTCTCAGCAACATAAGAAATGACAAACTGTCCAACAGACTGATGACAGTGTTAAAAGAATTAATATTCACATTAAATAGGGAAAAAGATCAGTCTTGCTGCACTTGCACTGTAACAGTGGCGTATCAAAAGCCCCTAGGGCTGAGAGCTTCAAACTGGGTTGGAGCATCGTTTGCCCCGTGCATCTACTTTGCATGGGGTCTCCATAATTTTCGTTAAGCCACTGCATTGTAATTTGTAGAAAGTTGAGCAGTAGAGAGCCTAATTGGCTGCTATGGGAGAAAAAAGATTAACCTGTCCAAGGCTGTACCCTTCAGATGGTGGACAAGACAATGTTTCCCTGCTTCTGTGGTGACCACGATCTAACAGAACTAGGCCAACATAGTGTCCAGAAGTCTACCCTAGCTGCAACCTCAAAGAACATTATAAGTGGCACTTTAGTCCCCCTACACCATTGACAACCAGATTAAGTAAAATCAGCAAATTCAGACTTTTGCATGTTTTCACCCTCTTTTGGTGGGGGCGGTATGTAGGTTACATGATATCAGCTGTGCTTTTATAGTTGTTGTAAGTGACTGTCCCCAGGTGAAGTTGGTATGGTGATCAGCTGTGTTAAATTGTGATGTGCCAAAAGTGCCCAATTGTAGGCCTTATTCTTCTTTGCATTATGGTCGGACTTGTTTGTTGCATATATTTCTACCATGTTTTGCTTTCTGTGTTAACTGGGATTTTGTGATGCGACACTAATCACATACATCGCATACTGTTTGTTATCTGTTGGGTGGGTATGTAAAACGTGTTTTTTATTCATTTTACTGTGTGCACTTTCCATGTCTGTCAGAGTAGGTGATTTTTTTGTTAGTACAATCGAGGTCAGACTTTAGATGTTCAATTGCAGTATTGATTTTCTGATGTTAGCATGGAATGCAAATAATATGCGAAACACAAGACTTGGTGTAATGTTCATTTTGGTGAAGATGCTGTCATCAGAAGCTCATAAGCTGTCTTATGGGCATTTACTTTGCTTTCAGCTGTGAAGATGACAGATTTTGTTACAATGGACATACTGACTATGGCCTGATTTATAAATGGGTGGATGGCCCATTGTTCCACCAGGAGGATGGAGTAAATTAGTCTGTCCCCCTGGTGGAGGGACCACCCGCCACATTTATAAAGGACCGCCACTCAGTCAGTCATTTATAATACATTGGCAGAAACCGCGGAGCCCTGAACCAAACAGTTTTCTTTTTTCTTTTCAAAAATAAAATCTAGAAGCCGGATTTTCTTTTTGGAAATAAAAAAATCCCCTCTCACCATGGGAGTCATCTTCATTTACATGTGGGGCCTTTATTTCTATTTTACTGTCCCTCGCTATAAAGATGGCTGTATGTCCACTCATCCTAATTTGGTGGGCAGACATAGAGCCCTTCTGAAAACAGCCTTTACTCCATCAAGCCGTTGGAGAGGTTTGGCTGTGGTATGATGGAGTATTCACCGCCTTAGCCAAACCTATGGTCCACCCGCATCAAAATCTGTCAGGCAGACCATTATTTTGGCAGTATAGGTACTCTGTCGCTATTGTGACAGAGTACCTATAAAACCACTATTATAAATTGGGCCCTTAGTCTTCAGTATTTTTGCTATTTAGCCTTTGCTTGCTCGGGCCTAATGTGTTTGAATTTATTGGCTATTCAAAAGGTTACTACAGATTACAGTGAAAAAAAAAAGAAAAATTGTTAAGAAAGAGTCTGGTGGGTACTATTCTGCTTTTAAGTTTTATTCTGCTATTTTGGTTATAGCAAGAGTAACTTCCTCGATACAAGATATCTTAGTTTTTTTCTACACATTCAAGTATTGTTATCAGCTCAAAACGAAAAAGGTATGGAACCTAACCTTTTTAAGAATTCTCTTAAAATTACCTTTCCTGATATATTTCACGTTAAAGGCAATGTTCAGCAAAGCAACATTTTTGTAAGCGAAAGTAAGCTAACTGGAACTCATCTGAGTGAAATCTTAAACACTTGGAAGGAGCCAGGATGTGCTAATCGGCATTTTGGACCCTGCTATTAAAAAGGAGGAAAAAAAGTAACACCTGTGTATTATTGGCGAGGGAAATCGTGCTTTCCACAGGACATAATTCATAATATACCAAATACTGATTAGAGTTGTAGCATGAGTACAGATAGGCGGAGGAATGTCACCCTGGAAGTGAGATTAATTGTGGAATAATACATCACTGTTCATTTATGACATATTTTAGGTTACTTGCTTCCACCAGACGTCAGTTGAGCATCCCAAGGCGCTGCTGCCCTCTCCAAGCAGAAGGGGGCCGATTCACAGAACTAACTCTAGACAAAACCCAAAACTAACTACTTTTGGTATTCACAGAAGGCATTTAGTAGTAGTAAAGTTAGGATTTTGTCTTAAGTTTGACTTAAGACAAACTTAAGACAGATTTAAGACAGACTTAAGACAGACTTAAGACAGATTTAAGCAACTTAAGACAGACTTAAGTCAAACTTAAGACAAAATCCTAACTTTACTACTACTAAATGCCTTCTGTGAATACCAAAAGTAGTAAGTTTAGGATTTTGTCTTAAGTTAGTTCTGTGAATCGGGCCCTATGTTATTCTCTCCCACAACTAAATGGCACAGATTGTGACGGTGATCTATAAGCACAGCCAGGGATTTATGCCTGATGAAGAGATAGTGGGCCAGGTGTACTATTTCCTATTGGCCAACCAGGGATATGCAATTTGCACACTGATTGGTTAGCAAATGGTTATGCAATTTGGGATGTGACCAATGCCCTGATAATTTGCATCGCAAATTGTACATTCGGAAGGGATTTCAGAATGACTTGCCTAATCAATATTAAATAGACATGTCACAGTTTGTGATCCCTTGTGGTAAGCTGTAAAGGCAGGGATAGAAGGGTGCAAGGAGCAGCAGACATCCGTCCCTCCAATGGGAAAAATATTTTCCATGTGGTAATACATCGAGCAAAACAGGATGTGGGACAGCTGCTTGCTCCACCCCGCCATCCCCAACCCTAAGGCCACTGTCACAGTTCTCAAAGGGAAAGATGCTCCACCGACACTGCTTCACCATTGTGAGTCAGATATCACCCCGTTGAGACATTGCCAGGGATTCTGGAATTAAAAAAAAATGTTGTTAGGGGTTGTGAAAAATCCAAATGTTACCTAAGTGTGAGGGAAGCCAGCCCCATTCAAGGGGAGAGTGGGTGGATGTTGAGAATGTAGAGGGTGATCCTGTGCTACATTTTTGAGTGAAGGATATAATTAAGCATGGTTTGGTGGGAAGTGTTGTATATATGTTCTGTATTATATTGATGTACAGACATGTGGAGCCATGGCATATCAAAACGAACTGCACAATGCTTTTAGTAATCCAGCTTATAACTAATATGAGTTAAGTTCCAATATTTACCAATGACTGGGTCATGTGAACATGTGAATTTGATAATGTGGCCTCATTCTTGCCTCTGCATGGTGTGCTTTGCCTGTTGGTGTAATAATACATCCCACAGCAACATTTTCATCAACAGTTTGGTACATCCAGAAAACGAACTGATTGTATTTTACATGAGAGGGTAGTTTTCTTTCTCATACTTTTGCATGTGTAGGTAATCCTTGGATTCATCAGACTTCGTAGCAAAGAACATGTAGCATAAACTGGGAGGGGATCTCGACTGCTATTGCCTCCAAGAATTTGGAATACATGTGTATTATTTGGATAAAGTATTATTGCCTCTGCATGGTGTGCTTTGCCTGTTTGTGTAATAATACATCCCACAGCAACATTTTCATCAACAGTTTGGTACATCCAGAAAACGAACTGATTGTATTTTACATGATAGGGTAGTTTTCTTTCTCTTACTTTTGCATGTGTAGATAATCCTTGGATTCATCAGACTTCGTAGCAAAGAACATGTAGCATAAACTGGGAGGGGATCTCGACTGCTATTGCCTCCAAGAATTTGGAATACATGTGTATTATTTGGATAAAGTATTATTGTGTATAGTATAATTTTTACTTGAAGTTGTGGAGTCTATTAGTTATAATACAGTTTGGAACTTCAGTTTACCAAATTGTTGTGTGACTGTTCTACTTATTACAGAGTGCAGTTTTTAAATAGTACTTCTTGAACATACAAGTCAAGTCTAGTTTATTTGTATGGTTAATTCATTATCATCATTGCTAACTTTATTTCGGTCGAAGACCATAACAGTGCAAGTAAAATACATACAAAGAAGCACAGATCATTAAAACAATAATTAAAGACAAGTCAATATTAGACTTAAAAATTGATTAAACTAGGTAGTTATCTGGGACATGGAAATATAAAATTCATTGTTGGTCACAGGTATTATACAAAACTTTTCCTTCTACGCCACATGCCAAATAAGAAACGAGATACAGCAAAGACGATGGGGGGGTGAGTATCATACATTAAGACACGACGGGCCTGAGTACATTGTCTGAACCCGAGGTTCTTGCATAATGGGATCAGCCAACATTTCCTTATAGTTTCATATGCAGGGCAAAAAAATATAACATGACAGACATCTTCTTGTTTGTGATTACAAGCTGGACAGGCCATATTTTCTGATTTTGCCCATTTACAAGTAAATGCCCGTGGTGGTAGGCTGCCATGCCTTAACTGGATGTAAAGCTTCCTCGCAAGGGGTGGGTGGATTATATCTAAGAATTCCTCCGATCGTGAGTCAGATTTTACTAGGAGGAACTCTGCAGTCAGTCTTCCCAGGGTAGTTGATCTCTGCACAGCTAGCGAGTTCTGTTGCCTCAGCTGATTTACAAGTTCCAATTTGGATATCCCTGGGCAGCACCCCGCAGGGTTCGCCCAGAGCTCGGGCTGACCAATCTGGATACTAAGAACCCTGATGTGGAGCAACCACGGGATATTCTTGCTTTTTAGAAGAGCCCAAACCTCTAGAAATTCCTCTCTATTGGGAGCCAGTTCGGGCACTGACCAAAGCCTCTTCCAGTAAAGCATAGGCCGTGCTGATACTAGCTCTTCTATTGATTCCAGCCCCAGATCAAGTCGCAGAGGGATAAGTGGTGTACTTAGTGGCAAGCCCAAGAGGTTCCTCATAAAACCCTGCTCCACCCTCAGGAGATTAGATGTACTTTTATGGCCCCAAAGTTCAGCACCATACGTTGAGGCCGTTCTAGCCTGGAGTCGATATATTTCAATAACCGGAGCTGCCGGTTTAAAGTCAGGTCGGTACAAAAGGGGGTGGTGATGGACGGAGCATCTGAACCAATCAAAGGTTTAAAGTCAGAGCTTCTATGGACTTTATTAATACCCCCTGTTACTTGAGATAACCTGAGAGCTGATTTAGAGATTTGGAAACCCCAGTCGAAATTTTCCGTCAAGGTAATGCCGAGGTAGACAAAAGTCTGGACTCTTTCTAAGGGGACACCAGGACAGGGGCAGGGCGTGTCTGCTTTGGGGGATTAAAAATCATAAACTTGGTCTTGTTCAAGTTTAACTCTAATGGTTAATTAAAACCATTGCATACAGTTTTAAACAAAACCTTTTATAGTACACTAATTTATGATAAAAAGAGAAACACATAAAAGCAATTAAAAATTCCTGTGATTTGAACATATTATATGCTCAAATGTAAGTGCCCTCAGTTCCTGTTTACTCCTTTGACATCATCCTTGTGGTTCACAGAGGCCACTCTTGAACTTCCTGAACATACTATTGCCAGGCATTATGGAGGCACCTATTGGTTTTAGCCATCATATTTGTAATTTATTGTAACATTGTTTTTGTTTCAGGTTTTCCGTTGATTCCAATTCGTAACCATGAGTGTAGCAGGTGATAGCAGAGTATCCTTATTTGATTTTGAAGACAGCTCTTCTTTGTTTGGAACATCCAGCACACATGATACTGCTGTGGTGCTTTTTCCAGACTGTACCAATGAAGTAGCTGATGGAAAACAAGTTGTCTCAGCTTTAGGCATAAATAAACGAAGCTGCAAACTTATAACCCAATTGCCTTGCCAACATGTGCAAAATCACTACTAGTCATCAACACGTCCCAGTCTACCAGTTTCAGAGTCGCTGAGGACATAGATATTCTTCTACCTGATGCTGCGGTCCACAAAGCTGATTTAACTGAATTTATCATATAGCTTATTGGGTGCAGGCTGAACGATGAAGAAAATCCAGTTCCTCTGTGGGCTGGAATTCATGCTCTGATCTCCCAGAATACAATCCCACTGAAGAAGATTGGATTTTTACCAGTAATACAATCTCAAGTCACAAACTACGCAACAGTATACACAGCTCTAAAGTTTTTTAAAAATATGCATGATCAGCTTGAAGACCAGTCTACCCTGCCAATTTTCTGCGATGAAGGTGCTTTCCGTATTGTAGCTGATATTTTTATGAGCAATCCATTAGAATTTCATGATCTTTATCCAATGATGGCCATTTTCCACATGCAAAAGTTGTTTTGCGGTGTGCAAGAAGTTATCTCAGTGGATGTGACATTGACAATGCACTTATTGATGCTGAAATCTTTGGAAGCAAAACTGCCCAGTCAATATTGAGCAGAACTCATTTGTTTGGTATAAGGTATGCTCATCATATCTGAGGCTATAGAAACATTTCATTAGAATGCTTTCTGACACAAGAATGACAAATTAGGTTTTGCATATGTTATCTCATAAGTGAACAAACGACATACTACAAAGTCAGGCAATGTTCACTACACTCTGTTCATCATCAGGAAACCTGAAAACAAAGTGTGTAGAGTTTGTCAAAGAATGTGAAGAAAAATCAGATATTTGCCAGTACTGTGGAATTGTTTTAAACATGATATAGCTCTAATGGAAAATGTGGTACATGCAGATCAGAAAGGTGATTGGGAGCTGCACATGAAGTCTGTGGAGTCACAGATTATTGTGTTTTGCAAATTTGATTGCATAAATTCCTGATTTATGGGTCATGGTATTTGGAAAGAGTGAAGAAGCTAAAAGTGGAAAAACCATACCTCTATAGAAAATTCATTGCGATGAAAGACAGAGATGGAAGGTTCAATGTAGTGCCTCCTGATGTGAAACTGGACCAGGCAATTCAGAGATAACAGAAAAGCTCCAAGGGAATTGTTGGTCAGGCACATAAAAGTGAATATGTTGCTCAGTGGCAGCAAGTTTACCATGAAGTCCTTTCTATTTGCAATATTTTCAGAGATATGGCAAATTTAAAATTAATGGACCATCGTAAAACTGTTCCTCACTATGAACTTGTGGGAAATAGAGAGGGGAACGTTTTATTAAACATGTTGACAGCCAACATGGATCAAAACTGTACGCAGAACTGAAGCAGGAGTGATTTGTATTGAAACAGAAAAAGCTGTTTTATATAATCACTAAAGCTAAACTTCCCGCTTTAATTGCCATAGTAAAGGTTCGTCCAATCAGCTACTACAAAACAGGTTAAAAAAACAACTTTCGCAAG
Organism: Lissotriton helveticus; assembly: GCF_964261635.1. Taxonomy (NCBI): domain Eukaryota; kingdom Metazoa; phylum Chordata; class Amphibia; order Caudata; family Salamandridae; genus Lissotriton; species Lissotriton helveticus. The sequence goes on from NC_136065.1 coordinate 1,028,497,505, forward strand.
TACATACAGAGATAGATATAGCAAAAGAAAGGGGTGAGTTTATCGAGGACATTCTGTTGCATGATCTTTTTCCAACAAATGCATTATTTGATGGAAATGCTGCAACCAAACCAGTGAAGCACAACAACTAAACCATGAAAATGTGTCTAAAACAGGAGTGATAATAATCAAAATTAATGGACCATCATTAAACTGTTCCTCATCACGAACTTGTGGGAAAGAAAGGGGAACATTTTAATAAACATGTTGATAGCGAACATGGATCATAACTATATGCAGAACTGAAGCAAGAGAGATTTGTATTGAAACAGAAAAAGCTGTTTTATATAATCACTAAAGCTAAACGTACACGCTTTAATTTTTATATAGTAAAAGTTCGTCCAATCAGCTACTACAAAACAGGTTAAGAAAACAACTTTCGCAAGTACATACAGAGATGGATATAGCAAAAGAAAGGGGTGATTTTATCGAGGACATTCTGTTGCATGATCTTCTTCCAACAAATGCATTATTTGATGGAAATGCTGCAACCAAACCAGTGAAGCACAACAACTGAAATAAGTTTGATACTAGCAAAAAAAAAAGCATATTCTAGAAATAATTTTTACTTTGTCCATTCCACCTCTTCTTACTGTAACTATAGCTTTATGTTGACTCTGTTGAATATCACCCAGTGGATAAATGGGTGTGCAGTCATAATATCGAGTCTTTTATTTCGACTGGACAGAATATCGAGTAAAAAATATAGAATGGACATAATATCGACTAGACATAATATAGACAACAAAAATATCGACTAGAGAAAATTAATATCGAATAGAATGGACATAATATCGAATCAAAAATATAGAATGGACATAATATCGACTAGACATAATATAGCCAACAAAAATATCGAATTTAAGGTAAGTTAATAATAATTTTTATTTTTTGTGTAATATAAGTCTGTAGCGGGTTGTGGGTTTATAGGGGAATAGGGTGGGAAGTAATTTAATTCTAATTAATTAAATATGTTAATTTATTTATTGATATTTATTTAGAATTAATTGTTAATTACTTATTAATTGGTAATTAATTAAAATATAATTGGTAATTAATTATAATTGATTAATTGATAAATATTTTAATTTTAGTAATTTATTTTCTGTAGCGGGTTGTGGGTTTATAGGGGAATAGGGTGGGAAGTAATTTAATTATAATTAATTAAATATGTTAATTTATTTATTGATATTTATTTAGAATTAATTGGTAATTAATTATTAATTGGTAATTAATTAAAATATAATTGGTAATTAATTATAATTGATTAATTGATAAATATTTTAATTTTAGTAATTTATTTTCTGTAGCGGGTTGTGGGTTTATAGGGGAATAGGGTGGGAAGTAATTTAATTATAATTAATTACATTTTTTAAATTATTTATTGATATTTATTTATAATTAATTGTGAATTATTTATTAATTGGTAATTAATTAAAATATAATTGGTAATTAATTATAATTGATTAATTGATAAATATTTTAATTTTAGTAATTTATTTTCTGTAGCGGGTTATGGGTTTATAGGGGAATAGGGTGGGAAGTAATTTAATTATAATTAATTAAATATGTTAATTTATTTATTCTTAATTATTTGGAATACATTGTTAATTAAATAATAATTGGTAATTAATACAAATATGATTGGTAAATAATTGTAATTGATTAATTGATAAATATGTTAATTTCATTCATTTATTTTCTGTAGCGGGTTGTGGGTTTATAGGGGAATAGGGTGGGAAATAATTTAATTCTCATTAATTAAATATGTCATTTAAATTATTGGTATTTATTTTGAATTAATTGTTAATTAATTTTTAATAGGTAATTAATTAAAATATAATTGGTAATTAAAATAAATTTATTAATTTTGAAATTGTAAATTAATTTATTGTTAATAGGTAATTAATTAGTATGAGTAGGCAATTTTTATAATTAAATAATTTTATTTTGTATTTATAAATAAATATTTAATATTTTGTATACACAAGTAAAATATTTTATTTATTTGTAATTGGTATTACTATTTATGTTATTTATATCTATTTGTGAAGTATTTACTTTCCCTATTATTGCACTCTCTGAAGTTGGAATAGTAATTTTAACCCCTACGCTATACAATACTTTCCCTACTGTTGCACCCACTGGAGTGGGTATGCAACGTTTACAACGCAACTTTTACTATGCACTACCATTACAACGAAACTTTTACAACGCAAAAACTTTTACAACGCATACATTTACAAAGCATGTTTTTACAACGCAGATACCTTTACAACGCATACCATTACAACGTAAGTATTGCTAAGTATATAATTATTTTTAAAATGTTATATGTTTGGGTTTTTGGGTAAAGGGGTATTTTTAGGGTTCAGGGTCAGTTTTCAGTTTTTGGGTAAAGGGGTATTTTTAGGGTTCAGGGTCAGTTTTCAGTTTTTGGGTAAAGGGGTATTTTTAGAGTTCATGGTCAGTTTTCAGTTTTGGGGTAAAGGGGTATTTTTAGGGTTCAGGGTCAGTTTTCAGTTTCTGGGGTAAAGGGGTATTTTTAGGGTTCAGGGTCAGTTTTCAGTTTGTGGGTAAAGGGGTATTTTTAGGGTTCAGGGTCAGTTTTCAGTTTTTAGGTTAAGGGGTATTTTTAGGGTTCAGGGTCAGTTTTCAGTTTCTGGGGTAAAGGGGTATTTTTAGGGTTCAGGGTCAGTTTTCAGTTTTTGGGTAAAGGGGTATTTTTAGGGTTCAGGGTCAGTTTTCAGTTTTTGGGGTAAAGGGGTATATTTAGGGTTCAGGGTCAGTTTTCAGTTTTTGGGTAAAGGGGTATTTTTAGGGTTCAGGGTCAGTTTTCAGTTTCTGGGGTAAAGGGGTATTTTTAGGGTTCAGGGTCAGTTTTCAGTTTTTGGGTAAAGGGGTATTTTTAGGGTTCAGGGTCAGTTTTCAGTTTTTGGGTAAAGGGGAATTTTTAGGGTTCAGGGTCAGTTTAGGGTTTTTGGGGTACAGGGGTACTTTGTAAAAATAAAGTAAAATTACATTTAAATTACATTAATTAAATACAATTAAATAAAATTAAATTATATTATAATATTTTAAATTAATTTATATTAAAAAAATATTATATACTTACCAATACTTACGTTGTAATGGTATGCGTTGTAAAGGTATATGCGTTGTAAAATCTTGCGTTGTAAATGTATGAGTTGTAAAAGTTTTTGTGTTGTAAAAGTTTTGATGTAATGGTAGGTGTTGTAAAAGTATGCGTTGTAACGTCATACATCCCTGGAGTGGGAACAGTAATTTTAACCCCTACGCTATCCAGCGCTTTCCCTACTGTTGCACCAACTGGAGTGGGAATAGTAAATTTTACCTCTACGCTATCCAACACTTTTGCTAATGTTGAACTCACTATAGTTGTTACAATAAATTTTAACCATTTTCTATGCTACGCTAAAAATGTTATATATGTTTATTTAATAATATGTTATATATATATATATATATATATATATATATATATATATATATATATATATATGTATTATTTTTGGTGATATAATTTTTTTAATTATAGAAATTATTTATTAAAATTAAATTTTTTAAATAATTATTTCTAAGTTTATATTAAATATATTTATTACTATATTAGTTTTAACTTAATTTTAAGACATTTAAAAAAATCGATATTTTGACAGTCTATATTTTTGTAAGTCGATATTTTGGAGTCGATATTTTGGTACTTACCTGTTTGTAGATAGGGAGTCGATATTTTGGCACTCGATATTTTTCACTCGATATTTGTGTATCTCGATATTTGTGACGTCGATATTATGTCAGTGATCCGGATAAATGCGCCAAGTGATGTCATACTTCTGCCAGATACAAATCCTTGAATTAACATTGCTCTTCATTGCTCCAGGCAGAAATACAAAACTGCGAACATTAATTAACAGTGAAACGGCTATTGCAATTATCTCCCTTCAAACCTTGCAGAGTTATTTCTACATCCTTGGAACATTCTAAGCAACACTGTTTTGTTTTAACTAATGCATACCTTTAGGGATTTTACCTTGTTACCTTTCTGTTGCAAAGGAAGCCTGAGATACAACATTTATGCCTGACACTAGCTAGGGTATTGGGGTGACTACAGGCCCATCCCTAAGAAATGGATAAAAGTTCCCTGGTCCAGAGTTACCTACTTTTGCAGTAGTTCCTGTTTGCCTTACAGTAAACAGGCCCAAAATGCAACATGTCAGGGCATTTTTAAGATGGCAAAAGTATTTGGCCATACTAAACTTGGGCTCTGAGTGCTGTGGGGGTGTGTGTGTGTGAAGTGCACTAAGGTATTCCTATTGTCCTCTCACAACACTAAAATCCAGTTTGAGGCAGGCACTGTGCTCATGAAAAACCTAAAAGACAGAGGTCTAGTTGAATTTGACCCTGTGCTGTCAAAAGGAGACTTACAGCCCTCGCCCTGCAGATTATGATGAGGAGTCATCTCTGCCCATTCAGGTTAGCCCATTGTTTACCCCTGGAAGGCATTTCACAGCTATTTCACACCTATTCAAGGCTGAGCACAGGCTGAGAGCTGGCCGAGACCTATGCTAATTAAATTCCTGACAGTTCAGGCACTGAATCTGTGCATTTCTAAAAGGTACTTTTCCATTAATATTAATTAAAAATCCAACTTCTCCATTGAATTAGTTTTTTAATACCTATTAACCCCTTCCATGCTTATGACGAGCTGAGCTCGTCATGAGGCACAGTGGAGCTCTGCTCATAAAGAGCTGAGCTCGTCATAACTGCCGCGGCCCTCCCACGCGCGGCTAATTCCCTGCCTGTGCGGCTGTTCGATGTGAGTGGGCGGAGTCATGACGAGTCCAGCTCGTCATGAGCACAGCCCCACTGTGCAGCATAACGAGCTGGACTCGTCATGGGTACCGCAGCGTGCGGCCCCTCCCCCGCACCGCGGGGGAAGTAGCCCCGTGAGGAAGGGGTTAAAAGTAGTGGTTTAATTATGTTTCTAGCAGGACCCTGATACAGTATTAGTATTTTACCCTGTACTCTGGTTTTCGGCATAGGACCAGCAGCGTCCGGCACGGATCAGAGGTAGGGAGGCTGCTAGGACACGGAGGAAAGCGGATATAAAAAAATTAAATGAAAACTTGTTTTTTCGCCTCTTCCTCACCGCATCTATATCCCGTAGTCCTCCCTCCCGTGGCCACTGGATGCACACCTGGGCTCTCAGTCAGCCAATCACAACGCTGCCTTAGCAGCTCTGTAATAGGACTGAACTATGTGTTTCAGCGCCCAAAAGCTGACTGGAGGCCTGGACATGTTCTACACGTAGGCTGCGATGCAACCTGCATGGAGAACATGCAAAGTACTCAAGACTGTTTTGGGCGGCCCGAGAGGACCAGCCAAGCAGTCATTGCACAGTTAGGAGGATGCTGCCTACCACTCCTCCTCTGCCCCCGCCCCCTCACATAAAGCTGCGCAAGTTGGAGAAAATAAAATGATAATATCATGAGTTATTATCATTTTATTTTCCCTTTTTTTCGCTGCAAAAAAAGCATTGGGGCAACGCTCCTCGCCTTAGTGGACGAGCCGCCACTGCATAGGACAGGACTGTCACAGGGAAAATAGCTTTTAGGGCCTTGCACTGTGAAACATGGTTATATCAATTTTCTAAATGTTCTACTTTTTAATGGCGTGCTAACTTGTGACCTACAAGGTGTACACAGGGCTGACATACTAATATTTAAAAAGGAGATTTTTAGCTCTCATAAATGGTTATTTTACCAGGTTGCACTGCTGCAGTCAGACTGTACAGGGTAGCCCTTAAGCCATGTCTTATTTGCCACTGTAGGGGAAGGCACAGTAGTTGTTGCGGTTCACAAGTGATACTTCCAGGCTCAAGGTACAGATCATATACCACATACTAGGCAAGTATTGGCAAGTTAAACATACCAATTAAGAATAGGCCAAATCAGCCATTATGAAAGGGTGAATGCAGGCACTCTACTCCTGGTTTGCAGTGGTAAATAGCAGGTGTAAAGTGCACAGAGTTATAAAGCCTGCAAAGTTATAGGGTCCAGCAAAAAGCGAAATATAGAAGGTGATGATGCAGAAATGACAGATGACCAACAACCATATTGTAACCCTATAAGGTAATTTAACCGAATGTTAATAAATTATCACTCATATTCATAAATCTCTTGAAAGCACACATGTGCTGTCACATAACAATCTTGTTACCAGTATGGCAAGAAATTAGATTTGCTACATGATTTACATAAACCTCCTAAATAAATATACTCATACAAAGTTAACAATTTCAGCTTTTGCAGACAAAGCATCCTCAGATACTAAGGATACATTTAATCATGTCATCCATGAGGAGAGAAAGTATCTAAACAATTTGTATGTACATATTAGTGAGTGAAGGCACAGGGTTTTATGCTCAGTAAGACATTTTGTCTAAGACTATCTAGGCTTGACCATATATATTCAGAAATAGCCTCTCTATCTGTACTTCTCAGACATTACCTTTCTGACAAATAATAGCACTGCAAGATCTGTCTCTTTCTCACCTGACAGTTAAATCATTGTTGAAATGTGAGACCTGCCAGACTTCAAGAGCTCCTGAGGTATCATCTTTCCACATATGCACACCACAAGACACACAACTGCCATGTTCTATGATGACATTCTAGCAAGTAATTTTCTTTTTCTTTATTTTTGCGAAATGGTATGGCCAGAATATAAATTCATTTTTAACACATTTTAAAAATATATTCATATCAATGAATATAATCCTGTCCACATGCAGTATAATCTTACCAACACTTCTCATTAGAGAGTTGATCCATTGCACTGACTGATTGATATATTTTCAACTTTTCAAAAGAAATTGAGACAAGGCGATCTAATCAATGTTCGAGTTGGCCTGCTGGAGCAACCTCTAAATCTTTAATAATGGATTTGGAGTGTGTAAAAAAAAGGTTAGAGCTTGTGTTGCTTTGATGGCAGAAGTTTTGCTGAATTGATTTGTAACTCCAGTTGATCTTCACCTAAAATTGTGTCTACCAAATTGGCTACCCCCTTTTTATAGGGGCAGCACAGAACGCAATAATGTGCATTTAATGGAATTGGACCAGGGGTTTGAATGCAAGATCTTATATTTTGACAAAACCTCTAGTATGTTGAATAATACTGTATAAACTAAATGTTCAGTATCAAGATCGTTGTGGTCTTTGATTCAATATAACAGCAGAGTATTAGGCATCTGTTGTTTTCATTTTGAAGTCTTCAAACACATTTCTCTATAACCCAATATAGCAGAATAGCTTCCAGGAGCTGAGTAATGCATAACTTATTTAATGATCGCTTTTATTAAGCAAAGCTGAAGGGGATATTTATACAGTGGTCTGGACACATTCTCTTTCTTATAGTTTCAAAAAACTTTAGTGGCACACTGTCTAGGGTAGAGATACAGTAAATCACAAATTCACTCATGTTTAGCTTATATCTGACCAGAAAAGTAGGAGTTAATTATATTTTTGGAAATAATTACAGCTAATAAACCTATTAGTATTGCTTCTAGTAAAATATTTGCTCGACTAAAATCAATACACCTATATTCAGCCTGAGTTGGAGTCTAAACCAGAAAGACCGACTGGATTTTATAAGATGTCCTCTTCACCAATAAATGCATTTGCATCAGGCAATTGACATGTTTTCTAAACAGAAAACAAGTGGTGTAAAAGCAATCAAGTCAAGAGATTGCTCTGGGTGTTTTTGCTTTTGTCCAGTCATGACCTCACATTTATGTTCCCCAATATAGGGGTTTCACAGTTGTGTGATCAATAGCTGACATTTATCGTTTGTCATTAAAAACAACCAGATGTCTAGTCCCTATAGTACAGAAAGATATTTAGTTTCATTTTAGATTTTCTCTCTTATTTTTATTACCATATGACATCCCATGAAAACTTGCATGATATATAGTTTAATTACACTTGCATATATTTTGAAACCAGAATATTAGAACAATAATTTAGGAATTAGGCACATTACTCTACGTATGCCTTCCACAGTATGACAAAAGTCACAACAGTGTATGAACATAGGATCCAATTATCTACCAAATTTCTCTTTGTAACCAGTAGCAGTCAAGAATTTTCAACTAAATTACAATTTCATCTGTTTTATAAAGTTCATTTTTACAAATTCAAGGACCAGAGCTGACATGTTTCTTGTCTCTTGTTGCTCTTTCAGCTACTTCACTTCGCAGATAGATTAATGCAAAATAATTGTGTAATTTCGAATTATTATCACCAAGCAATCTTATAAGACCACCTTTCAAGGATGTCAGTGACAACTTGAAGATAGCTAATAGTTTAAGTATTTCTGTATTCTTATGACCAATTTAGCAAAATACTTATGGTCCATTCAAATAGCCCATGATCCATCGCTGACAAGTAAGGTCTTCAACATACATGCGTGATTGACCCGGACTATTCTAATGAGAGCACTTGAAATACTTTCACTTTTGTGTTGGCATCCTTGCAGCTCCATGACCAACCAGCAAAACACACATCTAGACTTCATCATCAATCTGTAAGAAAATACTTTTTCCAGGTTCTTTTAAAGGCTACTAAGGATCAGTCAGTCTCAGGTTTAAGCAGTGTATTATCACATGAGATTGTGTTCTTGTGTGCATGAAAGATTTATATATGTATATCAAATGAAGGTTGTCCTCAAACTTGCTTTGTATATGTCCCTTTCAATAACCCAAGTTTAGATCACGAATATATGACAATACTCTGCATGAAAACACTCCACATACCATCACAACACATTTTTTTGTCCGCAGATACCATGACTCCGCATGTTTTTATAACGATGGAAAGATAGAGGGAAGCGCTAATTGTTTGGGCCCTTACCTTGCCGGTCTGTTTGCTGCTGCCCTGGTGGTGCTCATCGCTCTGGCCGGCGGCCTGCTGTTACGCTAGCGGCTGTTGCCGCTCCTGCCCTTGCCATACTTGCGTCCTCGCAGGGAAGGGACTACACATCCCAGAAGTCCCGGCGGAGCAGGAAGATCGAATCATTTGGCAGCACCAGGAGGTGCTTAAATCCCAAAGAGGACACACGCAGCGCGGGAGGAGCGCGGGCGTTCCCGGGCCCGTCCGCGCCCGTCAGAGCCCAGAGGAGGCTGGGCCACACCATTAACTTCTTCTGCCGAGAACTGTAAGATTGCATCCATTGTCTGGGACTATTATTATTATTTGCTTTCCTAATTCTGAAAAGGCTGCCTGGTTGAAACTTTTGTGGGTTCCTTTAATTTTGTGTCTAGTCATTATGAGTAAAAGAAAGGTAGGGTATAGGGTGGTGGGTACATTTGATGCCTTTTTAAATAGAGCGGAATCAGTTTTAATTCACGAGATTCAGGCAACTGAACGTAGGCTCTCTTTGGAACCAGTTTCGTCTAGGGGAGGCTCTTTGCCTAGTGCCCAGCTACCCCCCACACAAGGGAGTAATGAAGTGAATCCCTCTGGCGATATAACCTCACCTAGCTCGATATGTGAGGTGTCCATGCCCCCCATTTTTGGTGCTTCCCTTAGTAGTACCCAGAGCCCGGTTATGGTTAAAACTAGGGGGAGGATTGTACAAGGGGGGGTAGGGGTTGAACCACCTAAAAAAAAAGGAAAGGTCGCTGCCTAGCTAAACAACTACCATCGGTGGCCCCCCACTAATGAAACCAGTGGGGCATATGTTTTTGGGAATCTAGGTGTTAATGCCTCGATAATTAATTCTACTGTTGGCTCTAATGTTCAGTTTAATCAAGAAGATCTGTGCACACTACTAAAGGATCAGCTAGCTGCACTTATCACCCCCATCCTTAAAAGACTAGACTCAGTAGATGAGAGGCTCAATAAAATTGACCAATGTCTATCCAGTAGCAAGCGAAGGATTCCCATCAATCTCATCCCACAGGTTAATGGGGGGGCCCACTGTAAACTTTCAGGGGTAGCAATCACCGTGCAAACTGGTGATATACCAAACGCACAAGTACTCTCTGCTCGGGTTCCACAGGTGCCAAGTGCTGTACACCCAGCTCCGCCAAAACCAAATAGCGGCACTATGGTTCCACTGGTACAGCAGAGTGAGGCATTGGGTATTGGGAGGCGGGATGAAGATGGGTTAGAAGGGGGTCCTAATATGCTTCCTAGCCTCTATCTTCCCCCTGAAGCCACACCGTATACTATAATTCTAGCCAATGTGGCCCCACTCCCTTTGGGTACTCGTGAACACTGGTCCACTCTTAAAAACAAAGCTCTCTATTTCCTGAGGAAAAAGACTGGTATTAGCAATGCACTATTTGATGAATTTAAAATGGTGCGGCGTATTAATTGAGTTGGCCATTCACATAAATCTTTGACGGGTGACTGTGTGGTATTGAGTTTTAGGTCTCCTTCCTTTGTACAACATATCTTTGAGACGGCTGCCCGTTATCCAACCGCTGCTGATGAAATTAGACTACTATCGTTAGTTTTTTTTTACAATCCACGTAAGATGCCACGATATAAGGAAGCTTGGGTTCCCCATAGGGCTCACAACTGAGCTGACTATCCAACTCAGATTAGTAACCATTTTGAGTTACTATCCACGTTAGAAGACATTGATTGACTGAGTGGATGTATCACCCCATTGAGGGTCGAAGGACACGGCGTTAAAAAGATGGCCGATAGGATCTCACTGGGCACCCTCAAGGAGTTGTGTTGGGGGAGTGTTTCCCCTTGGGCAAAATTGATTTAGAGTGTAGGCAAACGTTGTTGGGGCACAGAACAATGGGATACACAAGCTGACCTTGAGGTCAGTCCATCAGTGAGCTCTTGCTCAACAAGACCATTCGTTACCCTATCATCGTGGAATATTGTGGGTCTAGAATCAAAATTACACTCAACTGATTGGGCAACATTTATAGAGAACACGGATGTATGGGCCTTCCAAGAGACTTGGTCTGTGGAAGGAGTTTTTCATGTGGGGTATTTACATTTCTATAAACCAGCAGCCAAGGGACCTAGGGGCAGACCAGTTGGTGGGTTGGCTTTTTGGGTGCGGCAACTTGAGGGGATTAAGGCGGAAGAGGTTTTTATTAAAAGCCCCGACATCATGGCTATCCGGGTTAGTTCATCAATGGGCCTCGACGTGACAATATATAATGTATATTCGATGGCCCTACTGGGTGGGAGGAGTTCCAAAGTTGTTACAATCCTGGAAAGCCACCTGAATCAGGAGGATAAATTTAGTAACTGGATCAATGCTGGAGATTTTAACACGTGTTTTGAGCCCCTAGACCTGGATGATGGCAAGCTCACCGAAGATGTGGATGTATTGTGGGGTGTTCCCTATTTGGACCCACAACTCATAAGGAAATGGTCCGAGGCTGCACTCCAATTGAAGGGTTTGTGCCTGGACAAGGGATTGAGGGTGGTTAATGGTAGGACTCAGTCAGACTGGCAGGGTGCGAAGACGTTTGATAATGGCAGATCTGGCAACCGCATTGACTATATATTAGTTAATGTGGAGTTGTGGCCTTCTATTTTAGATATGGTGGTTGAGAGTAGGCCAGAAAGTGAACACAACCCCCTGGTCCTGACATTTAATGACAGTAGTTTTAGTAGATCCTCTAGGAGGGAAGGTGTAGTAGACCAAGAGATGGCAACTATCTCCAATGACCAAAGAATGGTACGGTGGCCTAGGGTAGCCACTAACGAGAGGACCTGTGCTGATATTAGGGACTTGGTTTCAAGCTCCCTGTTAAAACTTAACGGTTGTGAGTCAATTGAGGTGCTCAATGTTAATTTATTGAGTATCCACAGTGAACTCTTTATGGGCCGTAAAAAGTATTTTATTAAAGACAACCCCTGTAAAAAGGATAAATTGCTGAAGCCAAGCTCGTGGTATAATAACAGCTGTAGGCAAGCCCAAAAAGCTTTGGTGAAAGCTAATAAATCTAGATTGCAGGATAATATTAAGCAATGCAGGGTCACCTACAAATCAGTGCAGAGACAAGCTAAAAAAGCATGGGATGAAGATCGTTGGAAGGAGTTGTTACAGGCCTGCAATGGTCGTAATATGACCCATTTTTGGCACCTTTTAAAGTGGGGTAATAGCCCACAATCACAGACCCCGAGCAACCATGTTGAGCCACAGCATTGGGTGACATATTTTGAAAATCAATTTAAGATTCTTGATAGTAATATTGAGGTTGTCCCGCCCCCTAGTTTTGATGAACCACTGAAGTTCTCACTTAAAGAGGTGGAGTTTGTGCTGAAAGTGATTCCAAGTGGTAGAGCACCAGAGTCCGACTGCATCCCAGCAGATTTATTTAAGCACGACCAAGATCTATGGGTCCCATACTTAACCCTTCTAGTAAATGCTTTAGCTAGTGGAGCACCAGTCCCAGAATCCTGGTTTGGAGCAGAGATTTTACCGATCTACAAGAAAGGTGATCGCTCTGCTCCGGCCAACTATAGACCGATTAGTCTCATCGATGCTGTTCAGAAAATCTTAGCAAGATTAGTATTAGGGAGGATACAGGGCTGGATGACCAAAGCTGACATCCTAAATCCCATACAGGCAGGGTTTCGGTCACATATGGGGACCCTGGATCAGGCCTTCACATTTGTGCTACTGTACTGGAAGGAGGTGGTCTTAGGTGGGGGTTTGCTTTTTGCTGCTTTTGTAGATCTTAGATCTGCCTTTGATCTTGTGTCAAGGGCAAAATTGTGGAAAGTATTTTTGGAGCAGGGGATGCCTAATGAACTGGTTGCTATCTTGGTTAAACTCCACGAACACACTTATGCACAGTTCCGCTGGGGCAAACCAGGGGAGGTCACTGACAGGTTTGAGGTGTGTGCATCAGACAGGGGTGTGTGCTGGCTCCCACCCTGTTTTCCTTATTTATAAATGGGGTGGTCCAGTACTTTGCTAATTTCCCGACTGATTCGCCAATATTAGCTGGCATGAAAGTCCCCCTGCTCATGTTAGCGGACGACACCTTGCTTATATCCAAAACGAGACAGGGATTACAACTGGCACTGTCTCGTTGTGAGGTGTTTTGCCGTGAACATGAGCTGGAGGTCAACGTAGGGAAAAACAAGTTTATGATGCTCCATGGGTCGAAGTCTGTTAGAGCTAGCGTTTATATGGATGGCGTCCCTTTGGAGCAGACAGATGTTTTTACCTACTTGGGGGTCACATATAGTGACAAACTTAGCTGGAAGCCCCAAATTGCTATGCTAGCATTGAAGCACGCCCAGCTAGCTGGTGCACTGATCAAAGAGCACAGGTTATCCCTAACTAAGCCCATTGCCCCCATTGTTAAAATATATGCTTCCAAAATCTTGCCTGCGATTATGTATGGTGCTGAAATATGGGGTTTTAGCAATCTGTCCCCACTAATTGTTACTCAGAATACATTTTTTAGGTCGACAGTAGGCGTGCCCCAATCATCACCGCGTATTCCTCTGCTGTTAGACCTTGGCTGCTAGGCTCTTGAGGATGTAGCACGCTTCAGACCCCTGGCATTCTGGAGATGTCTCTGGATTACTCCAGAGCTCTCCTTGTATGCCAAAGCCCTGGCCGAAGTAAGGGGGCTTGGTTGTTCACATAATATTTCCTGATTGTCTGAAATCAAGTCATTGTTGACTGATATGGGGATGGGTGAACTCTGGGCCCATCCGGACACAGCTGAATTTCCACCCCAAAAAGTTTATAGTGCTGTGTATAGGGAGATGATTAAAGTTAAGAGATTTTCCTCCCACATCAGTAGGTCTCTGACATCAGTTTTTCTTGACAACAAAGATGAACCCCTCCTGGAAGATTACTGGGATATTATCACGAAGCAATCCAACCGTAAACTTTATCACCAGTTCAGAGTAGGCACCTTGCCCCTACGATGGTTATCTAGTAGATGGAACTCTGCTGGTAATGATAAATGTGCATTTTGCCTAGACCTCACTGAAACCACCGATCATTTCTTATTTGCTTGCCCTGTGTACCACCAACCGAGGCGCATTTGGCTCTAACCAGTATGCTTGCTTATAGGAACTAGATCAGCGATGGTAGCTAGTAGAATATTGAAAACTGATACCTCCAACTTAGTCGTAATTGGAGTGGCAACATTTTTGAGCTGGGCTTGCGTTCTTCGGAATACAAAAGGGGGTATAGCAGTCATGTATGATGAAGCTGCGGTAATTTGAAGTAGGGGCTGCTGTTGGAAATTAATATAGAATTGGAGAGTCCACACCATATTCTTTTTATTACTATATATGTATTAAGTCTATTGCTCGCTTTCATATTTAATTCTTTTTTAGGAATGGTTTTAATTGTAAATGTATTTATTAATGGAACTCTGGAAATAGGCTTTAGAACTTCGAATATGAAAACTTTTTATCTTGTATGGAATTTGTACTAATTTGTTATAGATTGTCTTTTATGATGAAGAATCGCAATAAAGACTTAATGACTGACTGACTGACTGACTGGAAAGATAACGAAAAATGTATCTAAACAGGTAAAAGTACATTTACAAAGCATTTCTTAAGAATGTTTCCTTTTGCAACGAAAATAAAAGGCAAATAAATGGGTTTTTTCAATTTAGTCACTTACCTACTGGCACGGGATGATGGGAAAAACAGGGGATTTGGGAGTACTGGCATGGGATGATGTCAAAAACAACTGTCTATAGCATTCCCCAACCAGGGACTGGATTTTAAAGATGTAGTAGAAGCAGCATTTTGAATGTGTTTTTACCTTCGGCTTAACTGGGTTAAATGGAGAAGTGTAACAGTTTTCAATTGTGGAATAAGCTGCAATTGCGTTTTATACCATGATGGCCTCCTCTGTCACACAGCGGCGCCCACCTCCACATCAAACTCTTCTCGCGTTTCATAACTAATAGATCTCCACATACCCAACACTGTACTCAAGTAATGTGTTCCTTTGGCCATACACCTCTTTAATTCACACAACTACCCCGTGATGGAGCAGATCAGCGGCACAGGAATGAGAACTGGAGAATTTATAAGGACAAGTTGCCTTAACCTAAAATCACCCTTCCCTCACCTGAGCTTTTAATCACAAATAACTCATCTATCTTCATGGGGAAAATGAAATACGAGAACGTTCTCCAATCTGGCGTGCAGTTTAGCCACGGTTGTCAAATGTGCTATGTTTGTGATTTGTCTTCAACAGGCTAGGAAATGCAGACACTACCACAATTGTGTAAAATGTTTGTGTGTAGTCTGTGTAGCAACAAAGCTCGCTGATGATTCATAGCTAAATATGCAATCTTGAAAAGGATAGACCCCGGGCGCAATTTTTATTCAACAAGTGTAATCCTGCATAATTTGCATGTGATTTCGGGTAAACTATTTGCATAAAAGTACCGAAATTACGCCATTGTGCAACGCTGTGTAATTTCCCACCCAACCCTGTACTCAAGTAATGTGTTCCTGTGGCCATACACCTCTTTAATTCACACAACTACCCCGTGATGGAGCAGATCAGCGGCACAGGAATGAGAACTGGAGAATTTATAAGGACAAGTTGCCTTAACCTAAAATCACCCTTCCCTCACCTGAGTTTTAATCACAAATAACTCATCTATCTTCATGGGGAAAATGAAATACGAGAACGTTCTCCAATCTGGCGTGCAGTTTAGCCAAGGTTGTAAACTAGTTGCATAAAAGTACCGAAATTACGCCATTGTGCAACGCTGTGTAATTTCAAATATGTAGGTGTAAAAATCCTATTGTGGGGACAAAGTTTTGCTCCAAAAGGGTCATCACATCCCAAAAAAATGCTAGGATATAATTCATGCTAAAATATACAGCTACTAATGCAATGTTAAAGTCACTAAGCCTTGCGGAGTGAATGTATTTGCGGGATGAAAGTATGCGGAGTGAAAGTATTTGCGGGATGAAAGTATGCGGAGTGAAAGTAATTGCGGAGTGAAAGTATGCGTGGTTAAAGTATTCGTTAAAATGAATTCTTTGTGAAGGGGGTTTACCTTAGATCACATCTGGATGAATATGGTGACCAAGCAACAATTTTCAATAGCCTCCCTCCCTTAATAACTCATTTTTAATAGCCTCCCTCCATTAATAAATAATTCTGTACATTAGAGGAATTACCATCAATATAGAAAATATTATTTAACAAGATTGTGGAGGAAGCTGTAAGGAAAACCTCTCCTTTCCCACGTACTCAATGTGTTATTGGGGATTCTCTGGCGCCCTCTGGATGGATCTAGCATTGAAGTGCCCAGCTTTGTTCTGAATCTTTGCATAAGCAACATGAGGTTGGTGAGATTTAACAAAATATTTAGTGATTATGCTTGACAGGCTCTGAGATCATGCTAAGATAATTTATTTGTGAATGAGACCTTCTTTAAATGGATATTTCCCAGTCAATTGTACCGATAGACATTACTAGAAATGTGTTTCTTACTCTATATATCTGAAATATTCTCTTCATGATTCTTGATATGGTTCACTGAAGATTGATATTTAAATATCTGAGCATAGGAATTATATGTAGTGGTTTCTCAAAAGAATCCTTTGGGTCAGGCAGTTCATCTGAAAGGTGTAGAAGCTTGCACTTGCTCCACTGTATTTTGTATTCATACATAGAGTCAAATTACTTTGTAATCAATAAGATATTCTGCAGTTCCTCTTCATGGGCATACCATGGAAATATGTGATCTGACTATAAAGGACCGTGCCAAAATGTATCTCTTTCTCTTATTCAGTAAGTGAGTAATTCAAATACCACTTCAAAATCAAATATAAGACCGGATGGCTTAGCCTGGTGCTTCTCTCCAAGATAAAAAGCTCCAAGTCACTGCTTGAGGCATTCTGTAGAGGATGCTCATCCTGGCTTTCAACTCTCTATCCAAATTCTTTAAGGGTGCACAGCAGAATTGTTGTAACTTGGTATGTTCCCTCTTTACCCTCTCCCCCCCCTCCCTTTCCTCCCCTATGGTATAGCCTAACTCTAGTAGATGGCACTAAAGGATCTGGTTCAAATAAACTCCCTCTCACCTCTTATCGTGTGGAGTTTTCTTCTTAACAATTTGGCAACGTTGCCGTGCTAGGGACGGCTGGATCCTTTCCCCAGTTTATCCTGCCATCTACGAAAGTCGATTAATTTTGGAGATCGAAGTTTTTTCTGAGGGAAGTCGGAATCTGGTAATGAGTTAATGTGAAGCTGGGAAGCAGAGCTGTAATCCTGAAGGATACGCGATGGTAACAAGAAGTGCAAGAGGCTGTAGTCCTGTAGTTTTATCGAACGTCGGTGCATCCGAACAGCAGTCCCATTTTCTTCACTCAGGAAGCCGAGCTATTGTTCCTGAGGTGTTTTCAGGGCAACGGGACGCTATACTCTCCTCCTCTTTCCTCACACTTCGGTTCGTCAGTTTCATTTTGACGGACCGCCCGTGAAGAAAACGAAGTGACGAGGTAGGGGTGTGTGTGCTCCGCCCTCACCGTCAGTGCTGCGCTTGATCTGTGGCACTGTCTTTGGATTTCCTCCTCAGTTCGTTCCTTGAAGAAACTGTGAAGGACGGACGATTTTTAGAGCGCGAAAGAGGTAGGAAACTCCTCGTGGGTTGATATCCAGTGTCAGCCTCTCTCCTAGTTTTTTTCTACCGTCGAGGGAATCGTTTTCTGAGGATCGTTTGACTGTGTCATCTTTCTGAGATCCATTTAAAAAAAAAAAACTGTTCTCAACTTATATTTGGAGTGGTTCTATCTCTAACGAGAACATTTTGGTCTGACTGATTTTCACTCGTTTTTATCTAGAGTGAGTTTTGTCATCTGGTCAGTCTGCATTAACATTTTCACCCTAAGCCTGTTCCCTTTATCCGTGATTGACTGGAACAATATATTACTTCTGTCTGGCTTGGATTCTATTCAGCGTGGAAGAGATAATTCTTCTGGGATATAGGCATTTATCAGAAATCTCTCACTCAGTATATTTTGGCCGTGTTGGGCGTTACAATTTAAGCTGGGTATTTTTGTGATTGAACTAATCATATTCAATTCTAAGGAGCCATCTAACGTTCTTTTCACTGATTGGCTCAGCTTTGGTCTCCCTACTCCTGCCTGAACAATTACATTGAACCTTTTATGACCTATGTATATTTAGAATTTGTACTATCTGTCATAAGTTTCCTGACTTTTCTCACCAGTTTCTTTTAACTCTCATTTTCCATTTCCACTTTTCTTTCTTGAACATGACTGCTTTAAACATGTCCCAACCACCGCCATTCTTGGACGAGGCAGGTGATCCTCTTATTTCATGGAAAAAATGGTTTCAATTATTTGAATCATATCTGATTGCAATTGGGGGAAATAGATTTTCTTCATTAAGGAAGCAACACATTTTACTTCATAAATTGGGTAAATATGCAAGGGATGTGTTTTAGGATTTGCCTGAGGTAGCTGGTGGAGGCGCAAACATCAATGTTGGGGGAGATGGAGTAGCCCAACCCGATGTGTATGAGGCCACAGTTAAAAAATTGGCGGAGCAGTTTGGGAATAGAATTAATATAGTTTTGGAATGTCACAAATTTTTCTTACGTGCCCAGGGGAAAAATTTAAAAATGAAAAATTACATTGCAGTTTTGAGGGGTTTGGCAGCCACGTGTGATTTTGGAGTGATCACTGAGTCCCTAATCAGGGACCAATTGGTCAGGTGCACATGTGAAAAAAAAATTCAGGAGAGACTTTTAGCTGAAGCTCCAGATTTACAAAGAGCTATTGATATTGCAATTAGCATAGAGCACACAAGCTACTGCATGAATGAAATGAAGGAAGCCCATGAAGTGAAACAGGTTAGTGACAATGGTGTGCTCAAGGTGGTTCAAAAACATAGCAGATCTAAATCTACCCTGCCCGATGTGAATAAACATAGCGCACAGATTAACAAGCCCAAATGCTATAGATGTGGTAACTCAAACCATTTAGCTAATAATGTAAAGTGTCCAGCAAGGGGTGTCACTTGTAGCAATTGTAAAAAAAGGGGACATTTTTCGAGAGTATGCCATGAAAAGAAAAGTACTACTCACATGGTGGTCCAGGATTCTGAACAACCTTTGCAGGGGGATATTATCTTCCAAGTGTTGAACATTGGTGAACAGAATATGAATTGTTATCCCGAATGTGAAATATTTCTTGACAATGTTGTGTATCAGGTCTTTGCGGATTCCTGTTCACCTTATACTCTGATAAATGAGACTTCCTTCAAACAAAATTCAGGCCATAAAAACTATAATCTGTTGCCACCTGACATTAAACCTGGGGGATACAATTACAATCCTATTCCACTGTTGGAATGTTGCTGATGCAGATACATTTTAAAGGTAGAACCACACTGGGTAAAGTGTATGTCACAGAAAAGGGTTCAAATTTGTTAGGTTGGAAACACCAAAAGGACCTGGGTATCAAATTAGACCCAAATGCCCCTGAACCTGTACTACTTATTGATAGGCCTTCAGTTGGTAAGGAAGTGTGTGAAAAATTTCCGGAGGCAATTTGGGACAGCTTAAAGGGTTTCTCCACAAAATAAAGCTTAAATCAAATGCAAAACCTGTAGTACACAAAGCCAGATCCATTCCTATGCTTTTGAAAGAACCTTTGCAAAAAGAATTGAACAGACTGGAAGAAAACAGGATAATAGAGCGCATTGAAAGTTCAGAATGGTTGGCCCCCATTGTCGTAGCGGCAAAAGGGGGGGGGAGGGCATCCGCCTCTGTGTTGACCTCAGGGATTTGAACGCTAACATCTGGGTGGATAGACACCCCCTCCCTAACATCAATGAGATGTTGATGACCATTAAAGGTGCAAAGTTTTTCTCAGTCTTAGATCTGTCCTCTGCCTATCACCAGGTCGTTCTCCATCCAGAATCTAAGCACCTCACGTCCTTCATAACTCCTTTTGGTGCATATCAATTCTCTAGATTGCCTTTTGGCCTTGCATCTGCAGCCGCTGTTTTTCAGCGTATTATGCAAAACATCTTGCAGGGTCTTGAAAAAGTAGTCTGTTTCCAAGACGATATTCTAATCTATGGAGCGAGTGAAAATGAGTACAACAAAATCTTGGAGGAAGTATTGTCAAAACTCAGCAATGCTGGCGTCACTACTCAGAAGGATAAATGCAAGATAGGTGTGGAAACAGTGGTGTACCTGGGGCACACGATTTCAAGTGAAGGTATTAAACCCAAGGCCAGCCTGGTAGATGCAGTAAAACTCGCACCGGCTCCCTCAAACAAAGATGAGCTGAAATCCTTTTTGGCCTGGTTGAGTATATGTCGAAGTTTGTGAAGAATTACGCTGACCAAGTCCAATCTCTCAGGGAGTTACTTAAACAGGGAACCAAATTCGAATGGAGCACAGAGCTTCAACAAGCCTTCCAATTCATCAAAGAAGCCATTTCGGAGGCTCCCATCTTACACACCTTTGATCCGAATGCCAAGACCACATTGTCTACGGATGCAAGTAACAAAGGTCTGGGTGCCTCTTTGATCCAATTGGTAAATGGTGAAGAGAGAGTAATAGCCTTCGCTTCAAGAACCTTGAAGACTGCTGAAGTAAATTACTCCACGATTGAGAAAGAAGCACTGGCGTGTTACTGGGCTATACGCCATTTCAAGTACTTCCTGTGGGGAATTCCTTTCTGCCTTAAAACGGATCACAAGCCATTGATTCCGTTGTTTGCAAACAAACTTTTAGAGAACACCACTCCACGCATCTCCAAGTGGGTCTTAGGACTGCAGGGGTTCAACTATTCTATTGTGCATGTCCCAGGTTCAAGAAATTCTTTGGCGGATTGTCTTTCGCGCATGCCGCTTTTGGTAGATGAACCAGAAGAAACTGTGGAGGAAGAAACCATCCTGGCAATCAATATTCCAGCCATTAAGCAAGACGAATGGTTGAAATCCATTCAAGAAGACGTGGTATTGTAAAAATTGAAAGACATGATCACTATTGGCTGGCCAGAAAAAAAGAATGAAGTGCCAGAAGATCTCCAGCAATTTTGGAACGCGAAGGATGAGTTGTCCATAATTGAAGACCTGGTCTGGAGAGGGAACAAAATAATTCCCCCGAATGGAATGAGGGATCGCATCATACAAATCTGACATGAAGGTCATCCTGGACGAAGCTTAACCAAAAGTAAAATCCGACAAAACTATTGGTTCCCTAAAATGGACACACAAATTGAAGAGCTGGTAAAGGAATGTATTGCATGTGGGGCCAGCGATAAGTCAAAGAATGTCCGCAAGGCTCCACTAATTCCGGTCACTGTTCCCACCAAACCTTGGGATAAACTGGGGATGGACATTATTGGTCCTTTGAATTTATTAAGTCAATCTCAAAAATGTATGTTTGTCCTGATTTATTATCACTCGCACTGGATAACGACTAAGTTTGTCCCTTCCATTTCTACTGTGTATCTCATTGAATTTTTAAAGGATACCTTTTCCAAAGAAGGCATACCCAGTGAGTTGATAACGGACAATGGTGTGCAATTTACTTCGGATGAGATGGAAGAGTTCCTGAACAGTTTATCTGTTATTCACATAAAATCTCCACTGTACTCCCCCAAATCAAATGGTTTAGTGGAAAGGGCTAACAGAATGCTTAAGGACTCCATTCAACTTGCCTTGTCAAACAAAGAGCCTATTGATGACAGCTTAAGGAAAATGTTGTGGTCTTATCACATCACCCCCAATTCTGTGTCAGGAGTATCCCCATTTACTTCTCTGAAAGGAAAAAACCCAGGTTCAAAACTGACTCCAAATTGGCTAAATGGAGGGTCCCCTGTGTGGGTAGACAGGAACACTGTAACGGAGAGAGTCAAAGAACATCAAGTCAAGTACAAAAATGATTATGATGCAAAATGGGGCACGTCTGACAGGGAGTGGATGGTTGGGGATTGGGTGGTAGTCAAAAAACCCACTCTGTTAAAGTCCAAATCTTCCTCTTTCTCAAAACCCCTTAGGATCAGGAAAGTCCATAATAATTCTGTCCTGTTAGAAGATGGTAATTTATGGAGCATGGATAGATTGGCTCGTTGCACTAATGTTCATGTTTCCCAACCTTCTAGCAATGATAACTCTGGAGAACGGCTGGTTGATCCTAGTATGGGAAGAGTAGCACGTCAATGTAGGCGTCCGGCATGGCAAGCTGATTACAGTATGTAAAGTTATTGTTACTTGTCACATGAAGTGTTTTTGTGGTTCTCGGTAAGTGCACCCTGGTGCAACTGACTTCAGAAGATATATATCGCATGCTCCATATTATGCACTGTTTGTGAGCTTTTCTGCTTGGGATTTCTAACCTGTGTTTTCTCTCCAGGTCAATTCCATTGTTTTTCCAAACCTTTTATGCTCTAGTGACTCACTCATCCCAGTTCTGCTGCCCTTACATAGGGAGATGTGTTGTAACTTGGTATGTTCCCTCTTTCACCTCGCCCCCCCCTCCCTTTCCTCCCCTATGGTATAGCCTAACTTAGAATGTTGGAGTGGAGCTCTCTTTGGAATGTTGGTGAGCTCACTCTAGTAGATGGCACTGAAGGACTTATCGTGTGGAGTTTTCTTCTTAACAACAATAAATACCACTTCACCCTATTTGGTAACAGTCCCAGCATCAATTAACACAAGCATCACTCTGCCTCCGAGTCATGACCACTTTGTCCTTGTAGACTATACGTCTAATGTGGAGTTTGAATCTGTCTTGTACCATTTTTTAGACATCTTCAGGTCCATATTAAGCAGTGCTATACAGTAACAGCTACTACAGTTTTGAGGATTCTTTCTTTCTTTTAGGATCAAGGTAATTACTTCCTGTATGGAGTCTGGGAATGATCTCTGGTTCAAGAAGAAGTTATTGTGCTTTTTGAGCCAAGGTAGTAGTGCATCTTTATATTGCCTGTAGAACTCAATACAAACTCATTAGGACTCAGTGCTTTACCATGTCATCGAACACGTAATAGTTTATGTGACCATCTCTTCTGTAAAAGGTCTCATGATAGACTGAACCTACTTCCGCTTCAGTTTCTGTAGGATGAAATAGCCAAAGAATGACTCAAATTCTGTTTTTGACTATTTGACTTTTTAAAGTTCAGCACAGAAAGTAAGAAACTCCTTTGTGATGCTGTTCAACTTCGATCAACTCCATTCTCATTAAAATATATTAATTCCACCGGCTGCAGTAATTTAATGAAATGAGTAAAAGGCCCCTTGCTTTGTTAACCCATTCATAAAAGGTGTGATCTGCCAGTTTATTATTTCTATTCCTTTGGGATTAAGGTAATGACTACTTGGGACACGTAGCAGTAATGGTGATGGAACCAGTGTGATTTTAACTTTAGCTTGCTTGGCCGCAAAGTGAGCACATTCCTGTCTCTACCTAGGTCCGCCCTTTCCTACAGTCACTACTCAAAGGCCACATCACAGACGTTTTGTCGCAAGGTGACTCACGTCATTAAGTTCTTTATATTCTTGGAATTCAGATGTCTTGTAAATTTCATAATAATGCTATATCTTCCATGAAGTGCAGGGTTTGAGCAATGGCATTGGGGCCATTCACCCATCCATTTATGAATACTTAAAGTAGTACTTCTGTAGTACTATTTCATGTACTCACAAATGCAATTCACTAAAGTACGGATAGAGATCTCTGCTTATGCCTGGCCTATCTCGTTTGTGGGGATTCTCTGCCATAAGTGCTGAAAACTCCGCCTGCAAGGGTATGCCATTTTGGGGTAAATGTGGGTGTGGTTAGGGGCTGCCATTAAAACAGAAAATATCTACTACAAATTGGGAGGCACAAAAGAAAAATAAGAAGGGACTCCATGAGGCAAATTCAAGTACGCCTATAAAAGTGAAACTTAGTTGCTATTCTCCAAAGTTTCACACTAGTCTACTCCTGTAGTATTATACTACAAATAAGGTCAGATCTAATTCAGAAAGCCACAAACGACACATGGCCCTACGCCGATGCTGCAAGGGAACCCCATACAAATAAATAGAGGCAAGATTATTTTTCTTTCTTTTTTTGTATTTTATATGGGTTTGAAAACCCTGCATTTTGGTTTTCAAACCCTTGCTGACTTGTAGGCATAATCTGGATCTTCTGCAGTATTCCTCGACTTAGTCCTGACCCTTGAATCATGTAGAGGATTCACCATAGGTCCAATTAAGTTCCCTGTGGATTCTCAGTCTCCTGGCAATGGCTCTTAGGGTCCATAATGCATCATGGGGCTCAATTGAATCAACACCTTCTCCAACGAAGTCCCTGAGTAAGCATCTCTTTCCAGGCAAGGTGCTTCGTGGTATTTTGCTTTTGATTACCAGGTTCCCCTCCTGGTGCACACACAACACCGCTGTCATGGTCAGGCATCCAGAACTGGGTTGTTGGACACACACGCACACACTCTGACTCTGACTCTCTCTGACTCTCTGCGCCGGGGAGTGGATGCAGGAAACCCAATGATACTGGTATTATTGAACCTCTCCTCAGCCTTCAACACCATCTCCAATATGAGGCTGATGGAGAGATAACAAGAAATTGGCATCCTGGGTTTGGCATTAAAATGGCTACAGAATTTTCTGAGTGACAGACATCAAACTGCCATCATGAGTCCCTATTCTTCACACAAATCAATCCTAGATAAGGGAGTGCCGCAGGGCTCATGTCTGAGCCCTACCACATTTAATATTTACATGGCCCCTTTGGGGGAGATCGCAAAGCGGTTTGGCTTTGATGTAATTTCTTATGCTGATGATACCCAGCTGCTGTTCACACCTGGCCAGGACCTGGCGGGGAAAAAGTACGGTTCTCCGCAGGCATGCTAGCCATTTCAGACTGGATGAACAAGAACTCTCTCCAGCTGAATGCAAATAAGACCGAGTTGATGCTGTTCGGGAAAGCCCCTGCTTTGTGGACTGACGACTGGTGGCCGCAGCAGCTGGGCACCCCCCTGTCCCCAATCATGCAGTTAAAAACCTGGGGATAAAAATTGATCAAGAGCTAACCATGAGAAATCATAACCTGACCACTACTGGTTCTTGCTACAACTACCTACATGTGTTGCAAAGAATCCTCCCTTATCTTCCTATCACCACCCGGAGAACGCTGGTTCAGGCCTTATTAATAAGCAGATTGGACCATGGCAACACTCTGCTGGCCGAGGCCACTGAATCACTCATTTCTAAGCTTCAAGTGGTTCAAAATATTGCTGCAAGGCTTGTACTCAACTGCCCTGCAGACACTCCTTCGGCACCGCTGCTGAAAGAACTACACTGGCTTCCGATAAGGAAACTCCTACGCTTTAAAATCTGCTGCCTTACGTACAATGCCTTAAAGAGCAAATGGCCACTTTATCTTCAGAGGAGCATAAAAGGAAATTACCCCGTCCATAATTTAACCCCTTCACTGCTAGGCCTTTCCCCCCTGTGCAAAGACTTTTTTGGCTATTTGGGGTACTTTGCTCTTAGGCCCCTGTAACCTTTTGACCACATAAGGTATCCACCCCAAATGTGCGCCCTTTTTTTCCAACATCATGGGGATTCTAAAGGTACCCAGGGTTTGTAGATTCCCCTGGAGGGGACCCAGAAATTAGCCAAAATACAGCAACATTGTTTTTTTTGTTGGAAAAATGGGAAAAAAGGGCTACAGATGAAAGCGTCTGTTTTTTTCTCTGCAAATGGTACCAAAAATGGGTTGTAGTCCTGAAATCCCCATCTTTGTAGCTTTCAGGGACAAGCAGATTTTTGTCAGAAACCAACATTTTTTACACAGTTTTGGCATTTTTCTTGGTCTTAGCCTATTTTTGCTATTTTTTGTGCTTTCAACCTCCTTACAGTTAATGGTAGAAATGGGTATGAAAGCAATAGTGGATCCTGGAAAGCTATACTATTTAGAAAAGTAGATAAAATTCTGAATTTAGCAAGGGGTGATTTGTGTAGATCCTTCAAGGTTTCTTTATAGAAACTAACATTTAAATATAGGCAAAATTGAAAATTAGTTGAAAAAACAGCAATTTATGTCAACGTTTTCACCTGGAACTTCTTCTAATTATGACAGCTGTTCGAAAGCAATATACCGTTACATCCGCTGGACCTTTCTGGTTGTGGGAATATATAGGACTTGTAGGTTCACCAAGAACCCGACAAACTAAGAGCCAATAACTGAGCAGCGACTTGCAATGTTTTTTTATTATGTACCGGGTATATAGGAATTATTCAGGGAATATTTATACATGGAAAAATCGGTAGGAAAGACACATATGTATTTCTGAAATGGGAAAAAATATAGGGGCATATTACCAACGATTAGCGATATTTATCG
This sequence comes from Lissotriton helveticus, assembly GCF_964261635.1. Classification (NCBI taxonomy): domain Eukaryota; kingdom Metazoa; phylum Chordata; class Amphibia; order Caudata; family Salamandridae; genus Lissotriton; species Lissotriton helveticus. Next base: position 1,028,523,957 of record NC_136065.1, read on the forward strand.
CTAACTAGGCTTAGCAGCGAATTTTTTATCGCTAAGCATCGCCGGAAATTAACGCTGAGGTAACGTGCTATTAGCAATGTTTATCTCCAAAGCGATACATTTTCCGGCGATAGCATGAATATCGCTGAGAATACAGCGATATTCAAGCATTAGCGACAAAATGCTCTTAGCCATGTTATCCACCTCCCATTGGATAAAATGGCTAAGAACTGGTCAGAGCAGGCGTTAGTTTTTGGCGATAGCGGGAATATTTCCATCGCTACGCCTGCCTTGCTAATAGGCGATAGCGACGTTAGCGACTGCTTTCAGTCGCTAACAGGTTGGGTACGTCCACTTTGCATGTCATTAGCGATAAATATCGCTGACATGCAAAGCGGGACCCAAACCGCTCGCTATCGCCTAAAGCTGTTGTTAACTGCTGTTAGCGACAGCTTGCTAATAGAGCGATAGAAATATTGCCGCTTAGCGGCCGAAAACGGCCGCTAAAGCGGCGATAATTGCCTATCGCCCTGCTTGGTAATATGCCCCATAGAGTTTAGAAACAGTAGATATTTGCACATTTCCGAAATTGGAAATACCCATACTAGCATGAGAATTATAGGTAATTTTTCAAAATGACTTCTTTTTTACACATTGTCTTTCATTTGAAAGGCAGAAATACATCGAAAGTCAATAGGTAAATGACAGTTGCTCTAAAATTCTGTTACACTAAGTCTCCTGATAAAAATGGTACCTCACTTGTGTGGGTAGACCTAGTGCCCGCGACAGGAAACGGCTCAAAATGCAACGTGGACACACTTTATTTTTACAGTGAAAACTGACCCTATTTTTGTGAAGTGCCTAGCTGTAGATTTTGAACCCTAGCTCTGATAGCACCTAAGCAAACCTATATATTTTTGAAAACTAGACACACAGGGGAATTCAGGATAGGGTCACTTGTCTGGCTCTCACCAGGTTATATTACCCAGATTCTCTTGCACACCTAAAAATTTGTAACAAAAAAACAAATTTTCCTCAAATTTCTGTGGTTGAAAGTTCTGGAATCTGCCTGGATCCACAAATTTCCTCCCACCCCGCGTTTCCCAAAGTCTTCCGAGAAAAATGGTACCTCACTTGTGTGGGTAGGCCTTGTGCCCATGACATGAAACGGCCCAAACGAAACGTGGACACGCCACATTTTTACAGTGAAAACTGACCCTTTTTTGTAAAGTGTCTAGCTGTAGATTTTGAACCCTAGCTCTGCCAGTACCTAGGGAAACACAGCAAACCTACACATTTTTGAAAACTAGACATCCAGGGGAATCCAAGATGGGGTGACTTGACTGGCTTTCAGCAGGTTCTATTACCCAGAATCCCTTGCAAACCTAAAAAACTTGTTACAAAAAAACACATTTTCCTCACATTTCTGTGGTGGAAAGTTCTGGAATCTGCGTGGATCCACAAAATTCCCCCCACTCCGTATTTCCCAAAGTCTTCCAGGAAAAATGGTACCTCACTTGTGTGGGTAGGCCTAGTGCCCGCTACAGGAAACGGCCCAAAACGCAACGTGGACACACCACATTTTCACAGTGAAAACGGACCCCTTTTTTGTAAAGTGCCTAGCTGTAGATTTTTAACCCTAGCACTGTCGACACCTAGGGAAACCTAGCAAACCTATACATTTTTGAAAACTAGACACCCAGGGGAATCCACGATGGGGTGACTTGACTGGCTCTATCCAGGTTCTATTACCCAGAATCTCTTGCAATCCTAAAGAAATTGTTTAAAAAAAAAAAGAATTCTTCACATTTCTGTGGTGGAAAGTTCTGGAATCTGCATAGATCCACAAAATTCCTCCACCCCCCGTTTCTCAAAGTCTTCCGAGAACAATGGTACCTCACTTGTGTGGGTAGGCCTAGTGCCCGTGACAGGAAACGGCCCAAAACACAACATGGACACACCACATTTTCACAGTGAAAACTGACCCTTTTTTTGCAAAGTGCCTAGGTGTACATTTTGAACCCTAACTCTGTCTGCACCTAGGGAAACCTAGCAAACCTAATAATTTTTGAAAACTAGACACCCAGGAAAATCCATGATGGGGTGACATAACTGGCTCTCACAAGGTTCTATTACTCAGAATCTCTTGCAAACCTAAAAATGTATAATAAAAAAAATCTAATTTTCCTCACATTTTTGTGGTGGAAAGTTATGGAATCTGTGTGGATCCACAGAATTCCACCCACCTGCATTCCCCAAAGTCTTCAGAGAAAAATGGTACCTCACTTGTGTGGGTAGGTCTAGTACCCGTGACAGGAAACGGCCCCAAAACGCAACGTGTACACAACTCGTGTTCATGGTGAAAATGGACCCTTGTTTCGCAAAGTGCCTAGCTGTAGATTTTGATCCCTAGCTCTGCCGGCACCTAGGGAAACCTAGCAAACCTATACAGTTTTTGAAAACTAGACATCCAGGGGAATTCAGGATGGGGTGACTTGTCTGGCTCTTACAAGGTTCTGTTACCCAGAATCCCTTGCAAACCTAAAAATGTATAATAAAAAAAACACATTTTCCTCACATTGCTGGGGTGGAAAGTTCTGGAATCTGTGTGAATCCACAAAATTCAACCCACTCGCATTCCCCAAAGTCTTCTGAGAAAAATGGTACCTCACTTGTGTGGGTAGGCCTAGTACCCGTGACAGGAAACACCCCCAAAACGCAACGTGGACACAACTCATGTTCATTTTGAAAATCGACTCTTTTTTTGCAAAGTGTCTAGCTGTAGATTTTGATCTCTAGCTCTGCCGGCAACTAGAGAAACCTAGCAAACCTATACATTTTTGAAAACTAGATATCCAGGGCAAACCACCATGGGGTGACTTGTCTGGCTCTCACCAGGTTCTGTTACCCAGAATCCCTTGCAATCCTCAACATTTGTCCAAAAAACACATTTTCCTCACATTTCTGTGGTGGAAAGTTCAGAAATCTGTGTGGATCCACAAAATTCCACTAATCCCGCATTCCCCAAAGTCTTCTGATAAAATTTGTACCTCGCTTGTATGGGTGGGTCAAGTACCAGCGAGAGGCAAGGGGCCAAAACCTATTGAGGCGACTTTAAAATTACCTATCGCAGAACAATCTGGTTTTGCAAGGAGGGCCCATGAATTTGTTGCCCCAGGCTCAGCGGCCATCTATGGAAACTTACCAAACTCACACATTTCTGAAAACTAGATACCCTGTGGAGTCCAGCAAGGTATGGCTTGCGTTGGTCCCCCAACATTTTCCTACCCAGAATCCCCTGTCAGCCTCAAATTTCGCTAAAAAAACACTTTTTTCTCAAATTTCTGTGTAGGAAAGTTCTGGAATCCGTGTGGATCCACACATTTTCTTCTACACAGCATTCCTCCAGGTCTCCCGATATAAATGGTACCTCATTTGTGTGGGTGGGTCAAGTACCCGCGTCAAGGGACCAAAACCTATTGATGCGACATCAAAATGATCTATTACTAAACAACCTGGTTTTGCAAGGGGGTCCCATGAGTTGTTGGCCCCAGGCTCGGCGGCCACCTAGGGAAACCTACCAAACACATGCATTTCTTAAAACTAGATACCTGGGGTAGTCCAGCAAGTTATAGCTTGCATGGGTCCCCCAACATTTCCCCATCGAGAATCCCCTGCAAACATCAAATTTTGTTGATTTTGACAAAATCTGTTTTTTTTATTATTTCTGTGTGGGAAAGTTGTAGGATCACCGGGCTGAAAAAAATTTCCTACAACCCAGCGTTCCCCTGGTCTCCCGATAAATATGGTACCTCACTAGTATGGGTAGGCATAGTGACTGCAATAGGAAATGGGCCAAATCGTACTGTGGAGACTTCAAAATTACCTATAACAAAACTACCTGGTTTTGGGGGGGGCACATGTGGTTTTGGCCCCGGGCTCGCCGCCATCTAGGGAAACCTTCCAAATCAACACATCTTTGAAAACTAGACACCCTGGGGAGTCTAATAAGGTATGTCTTGCATGGATCCCCCAAAGTTTCCCAACCCAGAATCCCCTGCAAACCTCAAATTTAGTTGAAAAGAACACGTTTTCCACATATTTTTGTGTGGAATCATCGTGGCGGCACAAATGTCCTACCGCACAGCGTTCTCCTTAGTGTCCCGAGTAAAATGATACCTCACTTGTGTGGGTGTCAAATGCAGAATTGTCTAAAAACATTTCTTTTTTTAAATGTAGCGCTTAGAATTCTCGGTGCTATGCCATTATTCCCTAAGTTTTGGGCTCTTTCCAGTCACAGGACATTGCCCCACTGACACGAGTGTGTTACCATTCTACTCTGAAGACTGAGGGGAACGCTGTGGGGTAGGACATTTGTGACGGCACAGTGATTTCACCTAAAAATATGTCTAAAATGTGGTTTTTTCAGCAACATTTTAGGTTTGCCGGGCATTCTGGGTAGGAAAACGTTGTGACCTCAATAGACTCCCCCGGGTGTCTAATTTTCAGAAATGTGTGGGTTTGGTAGTTTCCCAAGACGGCCGCCGAGCCTGGGGCCAAATACCCAGGTGACCTGCCCTTACAAAACCAGGATGTTTTGTGATAGGTCATTTTGATGTCTCCTCAATTCATTTTGGGCCCTTGCCTGTCGCGGGTACCTGACACATCCACATAAGTGAGGAATCATTTTTATTGGGAGACTTGAGGAAACGCTGGGTGGTATGAAATTTGTGGATCCACGCAGATTCCAGAACTTTCCCACACAACAATCTGAGGAAAAGGGTGCTTTTTTCAGCTATATTTGAGGTTTGCAGGGCATTCTGGGTAGGAAACCGTTGGGGGATCCACGCAAGCCATACCTCGCTGGACTCCCCTGGGTGTCTAGTTTTCAGAAATGTGTGGGTTTGGTAGGTTTCCCAAGAAGGCCACCGAACCCAAGGCCAAAAACACACGTGGCTCCCCTTGCAAAACCAGGTTGTTTAGGGATAGGTCATTTTGAGGTCTCCTCAATACGTTTTGGAGCCTTGCCTGTCGCAGGTACTTGACCCACCCATGCCTGTGAGGTATCATTTTTAACTGGAGACCTGAGGAAACACTGGATGGTAGGACATTTGTGGATCCACTTGGATTCCAGAACTTTCCCACACAGAAATTTTAGAAAAAAGTGATTTTTTAAGCTACATTTGAGGTTTACAGGGCATTCTGGGTGGAAAAACGTTGGGGGATCCACTCAAGCCATGCCTCGCTGGACTCCCCCGGGTGTCTAGTTTTCATAAATGTATGGGTTTGGTAGTTTTCCAAGCTGGCCGCTGAGCCCTGGGCCAAAAACCCAGGTGATCCCCCTTGCAAAACCAGGTTGTTTTGTGATAGGTCACTTTGATGTCACTTTGATGTCTCCTCAATATGTTGGAAGACCAGAGGGAATGCTGGGTGGTAGGAAATGTGTGGATCCACGTAGATTTCAGAACTTACTCACACAGAAATGTTTGAAAAAAGTGATCTTTTCATCAAAATTTGAGGTTTGCAGCGGATTCTGGGTAGAGAAGCTTTGGGGGATCCATTCAAGCTGTACTTCGCTGGACTCCTCCGGGTGTCTACTTTTAGAAATGTGTGGGTTTGGTAGTTTTCCAATATGGCAGCCGATCCTGGGACCATATTGTATATTGGGCCAACAAAGTACAGAAAGTTTTCAACCAGGGTGTTTTAAAATGGTTGGAAACTTTCTGTACTTTGTTGGTGAGCAAGCCTGCAGGCCAGGGGAAACGCGTCTGACAATTGTCAGCTGACAATAAATTATGCCGGTGCTGCTTCATCATCAACACGCTCAGTCCGTCGAAGCGTTGTCGTCACGCAGCGTCCGTTTTGAAGGAAATGCGTTGGCTCTGATTGACGCAAAGCTGATGAAGCATGGGTTTTAGAGGAACCGAGCTTCAAGGCCCAGGACTGGAATGGCACCTCTTGACAGGGCAGGACTCACAGTTGGCAGGATTCAGAAGCTGTAGAAAGGTTAAAGGAAGTCTTTGGTGCACGAGACTTCAGAACAGGAGGCAATTATATAGGCCAACTGGGGATAAGCTAATGTTAGCAAAACATAAAGTATTCCACCCTGTATGCATATGCGTGTAATACGTGGGGCACTATTCTCCTCAGGGGGCCCACTGTCCTTTTAGGAGCGGGAAGGAAAAGATTCCTTTTTGTTATATAACCCTCACACACTCTAGTAGTGTCATGTTTCATCATCGGGTTCACCCTGACTCCTAAAGGTCAGGGTGGGCTCAACCATATTTCAGGGACCACTTATGAGAAGTTGACTAGGGGGCTTAAATTTAAAAAATCCTCCTTTAACTCCAACCCCATAGAGCCAGGAGTCGCGGGACCAAATAGGTGATCAAGGGGGGTAGGACCCTTAAACAATGTGTGACTACAGGGCTAGTAATAACCACAGAGTATCCACGGGTCTAACTATAACAAATCAACCTTAAAGAGACATGAACCAGCAAAACCAGTGTATGGGAGAGTGCACTACAGGTATGACTAATGGATAAGAATACCCATCAGTCACTGTCCGATACCGCCCTGGTCATCATCTGGGCTTCCTTGTAACCATCCCATAGTGACTCATAAAAGATGTATAAGAGGACTAGATGGATACGTCTAACATCTAATTATGAAACACAGGGTCACTTAGCAGGTGTAAAGAGAAGGTATCAAGTGAAGGGTAAAGGATGGAAAAAATTGCAGTGCGTGAAAGAATGTGAAGTAGTAGTGAGTTAAAATTGGGTAAATGAGAGAAACCTGAGTTTATTATTATCACTCATTTCATCGGTATCCAGGCCTCAAGGAAGGCCACGCAAGATCCCGCATCATTCCGAAGATGCGTACATTTCACCTCCTGTTGCGATCTTCCAATTCAGCATTTTGCCTCTTGAGATCATTTGTGGCGCTCTGGAGATGTTTTATGATTTTAGAAGATTGGGAGGTCTTCTCTTCCACATCACTTCTGCGCTGCTCCGCCTTGGAGATGCTCTAGTTCATAGTGCTCATATCTGCCCGGAATGCCGTAAGCTCCAATTGCATAGTGTCCGTGTTGCTTTTTGTTGATTTGGCTAAGTCATGGACTTCTGCTAGCTTTTTTAAGATCACATCCATCGTACTGGTCAGTTCAGACCTGGCTTTGATTGGCGACTCCGATAGTGCCGGTTCTGGACGCACCTTCTTGTGGTTGGTTCTGCTTTCTCTATCCGCCATTGTCAGGCAGGGAGGGAAGAGGTGGCTGCAGAAATGTACTGATATGTAAGGCATCTGCTGTGTGGGAGTTTGTTGGAGTGTCACCACTACTTCCTCATGTCTCCCTTTGTGTCTTCTTCACTCTTGCGGTTAGTATCAGGGCTTTTATTTCACACTGTGCTCCTTGCGTTTGTGTTGGTAGATGGATTCAAGAGTATAGGACCACCATGCAGAGTAGCTATGAGAAAGAGCGGTAGAAACCGGTGGGTTATACGTGATAGGGCTGAACAAGTGCGCAGAGCAGTCGGGCAGTTGAAGGACCACACAGCGCCGACCAGCATACAATGGTTACAATGGCTCAGTGTTTATCAGCGTATATCAGCAATGGATCAGCATTTTTAGTGCGTGACACAGACAGTCTCAAGAACCTGACGGAGGCTCTCCAAACACCAGTGAGGGAACTGCGGAGATCAGCCTGGCAGCTTCGTATTTGAGTAGAGACTATAGGACCGCAGCAACACTGGTCGGGTGAAGGCTTTAGGGTAATATGAGGGCAATATGAGCTAATATGAGCTATTATCCTATCCTGCAGTAGGCTGAGAGAGGCTGAAGAGGACGTCAGTGCCTGGTGTCAGTAGAATCAGTACAAAATGGTTTGCGGGTGTGAGCATCACTCATAGGAGCTTATTGTGTGCAGGTTGGTCTGCTGACTATGGCAGATGGATCAAGCTCGTGGTCAAACTTGCGGTCACTCTCCAGGTATCATCGGGTGAGGCAAAGTGAGGTAATTGTGTCGGCTGCTGTCGATTAAGTGAGTCGCGGGTCCGCTGGCGCCTCCATTTTGTGGCTGGGTCACAAGGCATGCAGATATGGGCGGTCAGTTGCTTGATCCCTCAAACTTTGGTGCTGCCGGTATGTAACAGGGGAGCAGGTGCAGCTCAATTAGATAACTGGACGTGCTGTATGGTGAGATCGCTACCTCTAGATGAATCCACCGATTGAGGCATTAGGAGTCATTGCGGGTCTGCCAGAGCCGCCATTTTGCATCGGAGCTCGAGGCACATATATATATTTGGCGCTTACACGACTGTTGGCATAGGCACTTTGGGATCCTTATACAGCAGGTTAGGGCATCAAGGTGGAGACTTTGCGTTACGCTGCAATGTCACTTCATAGGAGGCGCAGGTGCCGGTGCAGAGCTTGTAAGGACGTTTTAAAGGCAACTGCTAGTGCACGTCTGCCACTATTATTAAGTCAGGCAACACGGCTTCTAAGTTCATAAACTGCTCCTCTGGCCTTAGTTGCTGCGCAAGTCACCCACCTCCTGTAGCGCAGATCCTGTACCTCGGTTGCACCTTTATTTTCAGACAGCCGAAGGGCTATCGACGCGTAAATTAGGTCGATGCCACGGAGCGGTGCCCCGCCCTTTTGATGTTGTATGTCCCGGGTCAGTGACTCCTCGGCACCGATGCCAGGAACGATGTCTCCTGGGTATTTGGAGCAGGAATCACAGCAACATTATGAGCAGCATAGATAAGAGAGCTGGATCCTGGTGTTTCTGCCTCGAGAAGCGATGTTTGTCTCCCGATCTCGCCTTTTATTGCTCCTCTGTGAGCCGAGCGACGCGTTCAGGCAGCCATTGCCGCTGCCGTCCAAGCCACACCCCAATTCTGTTGCACTTTTGACCTTAAGTTGTCTTTACGCAAAGGACGATGTAATACACTTCTTTGCTTTTTTTTTTTTTTTTTATTGAGAATCCATGAAGCATAATAAGAAAACAATATACATGATTTGAATGAAAGAAGCGAGATACAATATAAACAATCCACCTAAAGTAACAATAGAAAGGTAATATACAGATCGGTTGTCGAATTACATAGCTTAGTATCTAATTGAATGATTCTTTTAAAACATCAAATAATTAATGTTATTAATATGAATATTGTAAATATTAAGCTGGCTACCGCAAACAAAAAGGAGATGAAAAAAGAGTATAACAATTGAGAACATTGCCATAGCCATGGTCCTAAGGATCCTATGATCTTACTACAATCTGCTAGCACGCCAAGCAGCCACTGGTGCCCAGATCTTCGTCCCCACTTCTCTTGATTTTTTTACCCTTAACTTCATACAGAGCCGCCTCTACATTATGTATTCCCAATAGTCTGGACAACCACATTTGGAAGGTTGGGACCTCAGTATCTTTCCAAGCTGCTGAAATTAAAATTCTAAGTACAGCTATAGAGATAAAAATTAGAGCTTCAGTTTCAATATTTAATTTCAATTTGCTTTGGCATCCTATAATCATGAGTGTTGGAGACAAGGTTATCTGAGCATCCAGCAGCCCCGCCCAGAATGATTCAATCTCTGTTTTAATTGATCCAAGTTTCTCGCACTGATAAAACATATGGATAATATCGGCAGGACCTTTACAGCATCTGGGGCAGTTGCTGTTCTCCCTCTTACCCCAATCATAAAGCTTAGAGGGGGTATAATACAAGTTAAATAATGTTTTAAAGTGCTGAACTCATAAATTGGAGGAACGTAGAAATCTTCTATCCATTAAAAGAGCTCTGTCCAGGTCAATGTCCGGATCCTCCAATTTTGAAGGCCAGGCTGCCTCAGTTTTGCCCATGTCATCCTGGTATTCCTCCACAAAGAGCCTATACACTTCGTTGATTCTAAGTTTACTCCCCTTCAGATAATCCAGTAAATTACACCTCTCCCTTAAGATGTTACGAGGCCTTGTTGATCTAATTGTACTGACCACCTGAGCATATTTGTAATCTTGGCTACCCTGGAGGGTGTGCCTTTGTCTCAGTTCTTCCAGAGTTCTACACTCATCTCTAACCATAACTTGCCCGAGTGTCAGGATACCCTGTCGCTCCCAGTGTCTCCAAGACCCATCATTACTTAGGTTAGGAAAGAGGCCCGAGTTCCAAAGTGGGGTGTGGTGATTATATTTAGAGATTGCCAGTGCTTTCTGAGCTGCTACCAAGACCCCCCATATCCCTTCAAGTGTCTTGAGTCTCGACTTATTGTAATATCTTCTTTCTGTTCTCCTTAATAATACCCCGGTAGCCTCACTGCCAAGCAGCAATTCAAAGATAGATGGAATAACATCTTGTCTACTTGGGGAGTTTGTGCTATTTCCCACGGGATCAAATAATATAGCCATCTGCATAAGAAGACAAGACCAATGATAGTATCTGAGATTTGGCAGTCCCAAGCCCCCCCTCTCCAGAGGCAAAGACATATATTTCATAGATCTTCTAACCTTTCCATATTGCCACAAGAAATTCATAAAGATGGATTCTATTTCTTTGATAATTTTCCCCTCTATTTTAAAGGGGATCGACCGGAATTTATATAGCACCTTGGGGAACATAGTCATTTTGATGACATTAACATGACCTATGATTGAAAGTTGTAATGTATCCATTCTTTTCAGATTCTCCCTCATGGATTTCATAAGAGGGATGAAATTGTCTCTAATTATCAACTCCGGCTGTGCGTTAATCGTTATCCCCAAATAAACCACGGAATCAAGAAATCTGGAGTCTGATTTATTTATATTCTAGGAGCAGAGCACCTGCGTCTTACTCACATTTCAGCGATAACCTGATTGTCCACCAAATTTGCTCATAATGCCCACCACTACACGCATAGCCTCGTCGGGGTCGGTGGTGATGACAGCCAAATCATCGGCATATGCCAAGATTTTTGTTTGAAATCCCATCGTAACTACCGGTTTGATTGCAATGTTATTAATTATTTGGTGTATTAGAGGATCAATATAAAGTGCCCCTCGTAATAAAGATCTTATCCGAGCTCTCACCCATCATTTGAATTTTCGCGACTGGTGTAATATACATAGCCTGAATAGCCTTCATAAACCTCAGTCCAAACCCCCTTTCAGCAAGCACGCTCCACAGAAAATCCCATCTGACGCGATCAAAAGCTTTCTCCGCGTCTAGGAGGATCATTGCGACCCCCCCCCCTCCCCGGCAGCATGGATATCAAACAACGTAATAGCTCGTCTGATATGATCGGTGGTTCCCCTGCCGGGAATAAAACCATGCTGCCAGGGAGAGACCAGGGTCCCAATGATCCGTCCCAAGCGGGTTGCCAAGATCTTAGCGTATAATTTATTGTCCGCGTTTATTAGAGATATGGGTCTATATGGACCCGGGTTTTCCGTGGGCTTGCCCTTTTTATGAAACACCACTATATTGGTGTTCATCCATGACTCAGGGATTGAGCCTGTATTTATAATCCCATTGAAAAGGTCTAACAGAAGTGTAGATGTTTCTTCAAATAAGCATTTATACAATTCAATTGGTAGACCATCGGGCCCGCAGCCTTCCCTGCTGCTAAATCTTGTAGGGCCTCCAAGAGTTCATCCATAGTGATGGGTTGTTCTAAAATTTCTCTATCACCATGAGTCACTTTGGTCCCCAATCCTGTCCACTCAATCATTGGTTCCTCAGTAACCGGATCTTCCTGATACAGTGTTTGATAGTATCTTTTGAAGACATTTATGATGTCCTTTGGCTCCTCGTAGGTCCTACCCTGCTCTTCTATATGTGTAATAATATTTTTCGAGGTCGCTTGTCTAATACGTAGTGCCAATGCTTTCCCGGCTTGTTCCCCCGTCTCATACATATTCCTTCTTTGTGCTTGATATTCAGCGGCTGCTTTTTTAGCTAATTGCTTTTGTATCTCGGCTTTAATAGTACTCACTCTTTCTAAACTTCGCATTCCCTGCCTTCCCTGGGATATATCTTTCCTGTGCTGTTCCTCAGCCACTGTTAATTTATTCATTAATTGCTCTCTCTCTAAGTTAAGTTTTTTCCAATTGCGAGAAGTGTAGCTGCTGGTTTCTCCCCTTAAGGCGGCTTTATAACTGTCCCAAACAGAGTTGCGCGATGCGCTGTATCTATTTGCGTCAAAGAAGGCCTGTGACTAATTCTTCATATGCGCCATATAGGTACTATCTGTTAAAAGCTTCCTATCGAAGGTCCATGTTCTCATTGGTTTAGCTGGTCTGTTAAGAACTATTGTTAATAACAATGGATTATGGTCTGATATTCTCATGGGCAATTTACTGATTTCTACTGTGTAATCTCTGAGGTGGAAATCATAAAATAATCAAGCTTGGAATATTTCTTAAATGGATGCGAAAAATATGTAAAACATGAATTCCCTGATTCAATACTACCCCAGACATCCCTCAAACCGTGTGAATCCATCATTGAACGTACTGCCCGATACACCGGGGGTTTACGCCCGGTATATCCGGTTCCCCCTTCGAAATCTGCAGAGATATTAAAATCCCCACAGACACTTCTTTACTTCAGTGTCATTAAACTCTTTTTGCTATTTGAGCAAATCCCTGTTTTTGACCTTGTGCTTGTTCGGTATTTTGTGTTTCTGGGGACAAGAATACAGTATATGTTACAGTGCACTTTTTGAGCAAAGTATTCACAGTATATAGAATTGTTAATGTTATGCTAGGCTGTTTATCTTGATCAGCTGTAAGCATAATAAGCTTATTACACTAAATAGTTTGAACCTACTAGATTTTGTCCCTAGTGTCTGGACCCAGAATTATCTACCATAGCTGGCAAAAGTCTTAATGTATCTAACATCAATTAGTAAATATTTCTTAAGATAGTCCAGTGTTACAGTGAGATTTAGCATCTGCTCAACAGGTTTGCCTATGGATTCTTCATGACTTGCTGGTTTATGATTCAACAAAGCAACTTTCCAATTTAAGTGTTTATGCAAGCATTGTTGAAGACATTCAATGTAAAGTCTTAGTTAATGCTCCTGTTACATTAATGTTAAGTCATTCCACCCTTTTTCTTCCCTTGTGTTGCTTAGGACACATTAACGTATTAGGGTCATATGCGCCTTCTCTCATTGATAATCTCTCTACTTTAGTGGTGGGGAGCTGATTCTGGCGACTGTAGTGAATGCAAGAAATGGGGAACAGTGACCAGACAAGTGCTCTTTCACTCTTTTACTCTTGATCACCAGGTTTGGGAGGTCTCTCACTATCACATTTGATGGCCTTATACCACTTTCTATATATTAGAGCAATGTACACATGGTCCCTTGTTTTTGAAATCACGTGGGTAGAGATAGCATTAAAGGCGTTTACATTTATCCTTATTTTTCTCATGTTGCCAACTTTGCCATTGGTACCTTTATTTCACACCACCGTACAAGGCATCCATCACCCTCTATACACTTTTATGATCATCAACGAGTTTAAGCTACAACTTCCTGTAGAATGGTTCTTTCAGGTCAAGACAGTGGAAGCTTTAACTTGTTTGAACTTGGAGCCCTCTTCTTACAAGCACTTCATCGTGACTTGCTACCAGTTTTACAAGCCTTCACAGTCACAAATGTTGTTGCTCCTAAGACCGACAGGCCGGCAATGTAAAAGCATACTAGAGCAGGGATATAAACTGGGGGGAACCAGCATAAACATATGTCAGAATCAGATGACCATGAACTTAAGCTGGGCCCTAAAAGCAAATACAAGTAGAAAATATGAGCAGGACAAACAAACGACCTGGGAAGCAACGTGCCTCACACAGGTCACACTTCGCCCACTATCCCCTTTTATTCTTTACCCCTTTACCTACCCGCATAACACCCCTTCTGGTAGCATTTACATGTAAGTAAAGAGCGAAACGATGGGCACCAAAGCCGACAGGCTGCACTGGCTTTCTGCAAATGCACGTGAGTAATTGTGCGCTTATCACCAGCCACCTCTATCTGTCACGCCCTTCATTTCATGAAGTTCAACTTAAAAGCACATTTAACATGAAAAGCTTCTCTTACAAATCAGCAACATTTATGAGCAGGAGAAAGGGCAAAAAAACGTGCATGACCTGTCAGGCCCCTAGGTAAAAAAAAAAGTGCCATCAATTCAACCTTTTATCCTTTTGGTACCGTTGCTTACCAGTCTATGCTTTAATTACTACTCCGTGGCTCAGCTTGTATGCTTCTCTTCTCTACACACGTTTATAGTTTCATCCATATTACCTGTATAACCAACATGCAATTTTGTTAATATAAATCCCAGCCCCATTCCATGTTTGCCAACAGCACCTACATTAAGGAGCCCAAGGGGGCAGTCACATTATTGCCACTTGCATCCCTTCTGCAAATGTTGCTATGCGTCAATTGCCCATTTTCACCCCAAAAACTAGTTGTCATTAGCACTTTTATGTTTTTCTTCCAGTTTGCCCATTATAGACCCCACTGGGACTTGATTCGCCAAGAGACTTGATGGGATTGCCTTTCCTTTCTTAATTTTTGTACCCAGGAACAAAATTCCCAATCCCTAAACTCCAATTTAGTGACACATGCACAAGCCTCCACACCTCCTAGTGTTCTTTGGACTTTCAAGAGTGCTCCTGCGTCCAGTCATCCAAACCACAAAGTCCTGACTGTTTAAAAAATTTTTAAAAACGGATCTGTAAAACAGTCTTTTTTTCCCCCTGCACCAATTATTATGACCGAAAATGTGACAATTGCAATACTAGAACATCTTGAACTCCATACCGAGGACCTCAAGCCCTATGGTTATCAGACTAAGTAAAATCCTGCGATTACCAGCTGATCTTTCTTCAGGTTTCATATGCACTTAGATGATCTTCAAATCATCCTTCGTTCTGTTCTTCACAGTTGTCTACTGGTGCAAATCAGACCGAAAAGACCAAGTCCGGTGCACCGCATGTATGAATATTCAATGATTGTCTTTGCCACCGACATTAACATATGGTATCCCTTACCTCACTGTTTTGACCCAGCAAATTTCTCTGTGTATTATCTGGAGGAGATTGCGCCAAAATAAGCACATATTGCACAAAACCTGTGATTTGAAATTAGTAGAAAGTCCATCTGTGCCCAATTTCAAATATACTGGGGCACTTAGAATGAGGCCTTAAGTATTAAAGAAGTATACTTCTTTCAACTCTATCTTGCAAGGTCTGGTGTACATTCACTAATGTTTATTTGACACATTGCTGGAAGATATATATAAAAACAGTGCCTTTTTAATTGGAAATTACAGAAATGTTTATACTAGTTTCAGAGAGGTTCTCTCCAATGGAACACATCTCCCCCTCTAGGGCTTTTTCCCTGGATTCAATATTTAAATAGTTATATGAGGCAATAGAAGGATTTACAGAATATCAGTGCCATAAAGCTTAAATTATTTGGAAATGTTTAATGTTAACAGGAAGTAGTAGCTGTAAGGCCTGTTGTGAGAGTTCTATTAAAGAATATTTCGAAACATAGCTGTTAAACAGCAGTTGAAGGATGCATTTCGAGAGACATCTGTCAGAGCAGAGCATGCGTTTTGCATTATGTCTGTTTCCATGTTTGCCATTTCAGTTTACTGCTTCACAATATTCTACGCTTAACAGTGTTGGTAACTCTGAGGTTTCTAAAATGAACCCGGTAACTCGTTCCAGAAAAAAAGTATTTAATTCTAAAAAAAAAAAGCACTTCTCTTGGCAGTGCCCTTAATTTGTTATTATGATTGCCGTGACGTGGAAAATCACATTTCTTTAGTAATGTTCTTTCTAAATAGCTCAACATTAATCATAAGTATGGATTCCATTAAGCATTTTGAATCGAAACGTTTCCTTTTTTATTTAAATAAAGTTACAGTCAGCATTTTAAGGGTTGTGGAAAACTCCAGATATGCATTGAAGATCGTGCAAACACACTGACCACTTAGCCTCTATTTGATAGTACTTTATAGTTTCATCTAAACACCTTAGAATCCATGCAGATATATATTCGAAATTAAAAGTTATAAAACATGTATCTGACAAATTGTTAACAATTAGAACAATCTATCATTTATTCAAATTATAGAAACTCCAACCTAATTCTGCTCTAAAGAGCTTATTGGAGAAAAGCAGCTAATTGCAGCGATTTTCTTAAAGTTAATCATTGTGAGCTACCAGATGCTATCCGAATGCTCCTGGATGGAGAGTCAAAACTATAGTGGAGTGCCTAGGCATTTTTATGCCATCAGTATTACAATGACAGTAACCATTACCTAGTAGCCCACTCGTTGTTTGCAAAGAACGTAAAGTACATAATTGTTCCTTCTCCATGCATCTCACAATCGCATGGCTATTGGCGTTCTTCTTCGAATAGCATTTCACAGTGTCTGAGCAGGATGCTGGTTTCTGGTCCAATGAGGACCTGGCTTGGCAGTTTGAGCTGGACTGTTCCCATGAGGCACAGGGTCAAGACTAATTTGCATATGGCTGGGTCTAAACTGGAGTGGGATGGTAAGCAAAAAAATGATGGATTTGACCCAGATCTCTTGTCTGGGGGTGAATGTTTAATTTGCTCTGCATTACATCCATCATCTGTGTGTCTTTTACTTTTAGAAAGTTGGCATTTTTTTGTCCTAACCAATTTCTACCTACAGCCTAACCCTTGGTCACTTGGTTTGGTGTAGCTGGCAGTTGGTCCTTGTGTTTTGCTCACAAATAAGGAGACAAAGGGAAGATAGGTGTGGGCAGGACGGGCCACAATGATTAAACGAGGGACATGAGCTGTCACCTACTACACTTGCACATCACAAAGGGCCTGCCTGAACGGACAAAAGGCTTGCCACTAGTGTTTTGTGTCCTCAGACAAGCTGTGGATGGGGCAGGGAAGAAGGGGATGCCTGACACCTCAGCAGGGTAGAAACCTCCAGAACCTTCTCATACTTCAAAGTGGGCATCAGGTATAAATAATGGGCGCTCACACACAAATCTTCAGTACACATATGGACCTGTGGAAGACTCAGAAGGACTACTGTACTGCTTTGCTGCAAGAAGGACTTCTACAGCCCTGCTGTGCTGCCTGTGTGCTCCTGACTGAGTGAGCAAGACCTGACCTGCATCTTGAACCCTGGACCACCAAAGAAACTCCAAGGGCTGCTTGGCTGGCCACCTGATCATAGGCTCAGGGGCATAATAGGCTCCAGCAACCTTGTAGTAGCACCAGGAGTCTGCCAGCTATGAATCCTGCTGTCACAAGCTGTGCCAACCCAGTCCTGGACCTTTGGAAGTGGGCCTGTAGATGTTCTGCCAACCCAGCTGCGGGTCCCAGCAGAACCAAGGGAGCATGATGCATCACCTCACAAAACTCGGCATCTGAACCGCTGTGCGACACATGCCCAATGCAGGACTCTGATGCGTAGTCTGCAGAAACCTCTGTTCCACAGCTGTGCAGAGATTGCAGGTCTTTGGAGCACAAGCCCTGCAACCTCTTCAGGAACCAACTGGTGCGTAACAAAGTTTCAATGCAGGACTTTGCAAACCCCTCGGCGATGCCATCCTCAACGACAATGCAGGTCTTGCAGCTTCCCAGAACCACTGCTTTGCTTCACACCAGGACTTCGCATTGCCTCAGCTGCGCCAAACATCCTAAAGTGGGACGTCAACAATGCTCCTCAACCTGGGCTTAAGTTACTCTTGTTCAGTGAGCAGTGAGCCTAACTTGGTCCCTGTATCCTGGCCGCGTACCATTGTGGGTGACCTGAACTTGTGACTTTTGCCGGTCGAGCATGACCAGATAACCATTGTTGGCACTTTGGGCTTTTATCAAACTGGTGTAAAGTGCCACCTCATAGGGACTTGGATGCATTTTGATCATATTTGATCATACCTTTTCAAGAATTTTTATTGCAAGCTCTTCTAACCAATTAATCATATAACCATAATATGTGGGGTGGTATGCTCACCAGTAAGCTATCTAAATTATATACACCTTTTTAGATTGGTGTTTCAGAAAGCCTTGTATCAGGGTCAGATCCATAGTTCCAACTTCTTTCATTTATGACAGCAGTCAGCTCTGGATTGATTCCATGCCTCCTTGCAAAATCGAATCATTTGCACTTTTCCTTCTACCTATAGGTCTCTTAAAGAGACGCTAGGTTCTTTGATCAGAAATTCCTGAGAGGAAGTTGGGGTTATGTAATATACACAACAGTGGGAGGGGGTAATTGTTGCAGCGATTCTGTTTAGAAAAATAACTATGCCTGGGATCATGGAATGTCAGCATGTAGGGACTCAATCTCCTTACTACATCAGTACCTATGGGCCCAAACCCAGACTAACTCATAGTGCTCATTCTGCTCTCCTAACCTTCAAGAGAGACAGATAAATTAGCACCCCCAGAAAACAACACTCTGAACTCTCTCATGAGTCACAGTAACAGATCATCACTGTTAGACCTTGCTTTTTCAGTGGGTTTATCCTCAGACATTTTGCTTTTGGGATTCCTGTTTTGTTGGTTTTAGGACTCTGGGCACTTTACTACTGCTGATGAGTGCTACGGTGCATATGCTCTCTGTGTAAATTGTTATTATGGATTGGTGTGTCCATGATTGTCTTGTTTGACTTACTGCCAAGTCCCTAGTACCGTGCACTGTGTGTGCTCAGGGCTTGTAAGTCAAGTGGTGCTAGTGGGCCTGCAGGAATGATTGTGCCACCCACACAAGCAGCCTTGTGAAAGGTTCTCAGACCTGCTATTGCAGTGTCTGTGAGCAATTAGATACTGCCAAGTCACCCTGGCAAGGGCACCCACTTGCCAGGCCCTAACCTTCCCTTTTATGACATGGGAGTCACCCGTCTGGTAGGTCCAAAGTACCCCTGTGGGCAGGGTGAAGTGTCTGTGAAAAGTAGGACATGTCTTGATGTGTGCAACATGTCCTGGTAGTGAATGACAGTGAATTTCATTTTTCTCTATTGAAAGGCTATCTATCCCATGGGATCGAATGGGACTTTATTTATAACATCTTAAAAATATAACTTCCCATTGGGACACGATAGATAGGTCAAGTTTAGTATGCCTGAACTCAGAATGTAAAGATGCATATTTTAGTAAGGATGATTTTTACATTCTGTGTTTGAAAAGACCAATTTTAGAAAGTATGCGTCTGCTGGTGTTGGACTTGGCACTTTTTGGCTAAAGTTTCCTAAACGTTTTGCCTTCCACCTAGACATTTTTTCTGACATGGTGTTGCCAACTTAGACGTTTTGCAGAGAAGATGCCCGACCCTCGTATCTTAGTAAAGAATCTATCAGATAAAGACCAAGTGCAACTTTATGAAACTTGGTAAGGTACTTTTATTTATACCTATTACTCTTATTTTTAAATTATTTTTTGAAGAAATTTTCTCTTTTGGCAGAAATAGATACACATTTACACAATTATACAATATTTACAAATTTGACGAGAACCACCAAATCAAAACAATATCACAGTAACACAGAACAATACACATAAAAAATGCATTTCATTAAGATTTGCAAACGAATTCATACTATGAACAAACAAAGCGATGTGAAACCAAGAGCAGAACCAAAAAACAATATCTTTCAATCACTCAATGATATAACTGGCTCTTGTAGATGTGCCGACGCGTTTCAGGTTCGTATAGCAAGTTTTCGAACCCTCATCAGGGCTTTGTTATTTATCTGTGTGGAACACAAAAATAATAAAGTTTTGTTGAAAACCTATATGCCTCAATGGATTACCTCAATTATTCAGTAAAATGATAGAGAAATACCTGTGTCTTTCAGGCAGGACATAGTTTCATTTATAAACCTGGGGACGATGCTTCAAGCTTTAATTCTAAAGTAGATGGAGCATGAGTTGTGTCAAAGATTTTCACTACTTGTATTGAAATACTTAGGGTAGTTAAGGGTGTAGCCCTAAATCCTACCTACCACACTGCGCACCATCCGGTGCCTCGTGAAGGGAGGAGACTGTGATCACTGGAACAATAACCTAATCGGGAAGAGAATACAGTTGTTGTGCGATCGTTTTAAGTGATGAATCAGAGCTAAATATCGTCATTACATTGGCCCCGTACCTTGTGTCTGTTATCCGAATTCCCAAAAATTATTTCCGATCTCTTAATGGCACGCTGCTTTTGTGGGGTGACCTGTTTGGAAGGATGAAAACTAATCGGCAATCAGGAGGAGGACACGCGTCTATCGGTGTAAACGCCCGTCTCGTGTGTTGGATTGAAACGTACCTGAAGCACCAACTGGATTCAGGTATTAATTTCGTGCAGCCCACAGGGTGTCCATATATTCTCTTGGCTTGTTGCACACTAAACGAAAATAAAGAGGCCCTTGAAGTCATCGAACTGTACCTGGAGATGCGGGTGCGCCCACACAGGGTCCCCACGTGCTTCATTCTGCGACTTGGAATAGATCATAGAAGTCTAACACTTGTTTAATGCAAAATAGTGAGAAGCATCAAAAAAAAGGTAAGGGCAGATCCCAACATCAACAGATCAGTGTTTCACGCCTTGGTCAGTTGGAGCATGTAATGTTGAAGTTTATGCAGTCAGTCAGTCAAAGATACTTTATTCAGCCATAATGGCAGACTCAAAAAACATTCAAGAATACAGCAGCTTAAAAAAGTTCCATATGTACATTTAAAAAGCCGAAATGGCCCAAATGAGTTTGACTAATGCTAAAATATACAGACAAATAAAGATAAAACTCGTCATTAAAAACAGATGTTGAGTGCCGATCTGGAAATAAAATGCAACAGATAAAGTGCAAAAGTGATAAGGCATTAGCTTGGTAAACGGATTGCATTGTCACACCATATCAAGCACAGAGATAACACCTGTATTTCCCAGAAGGCATTAGATGACTGCAGCCTGACTACAGGATAAACATCCTCTTCCTTTGTCTTAATGCCCCTATTAAAAAAACTCACAACCCCAAAGCAAACCATGGAGGAGGAAAGCATTTGTAGGTATAATATAGCAGGACTTACTTGGACAAATTGGCCAAATCTTAGAAGCGCAAGAATACATTTTTTACGCAGGGGGTCATAAAATTAATAAAAAAAGGTCAAATGTAAAATGGTTTTAAGGCACCAGGCTTTGTGTAGCCTTAAAAAAAGGCTAATAGTCAGTGTACTACACAAAGCGATTGTGCACCCCTGCCGCACCCCTTTCCTAACTTCCCAGGAGTCTGACACACCACCGTCCTCATTAAATCTCACCGCAGCAGTGGTATTTTAATGGACAGAGTGTAAAACGGCCACCAGGTCTGCATCCAGACCCAAGTCCCTGAGGATCAACCACAATTTGCATCTGTGTACACGGTTGTTCATGCATTTCAGCCCTACAGCTATACTCTTTTTCTCAATGCAAATGAACAGAGGAAAATTTTGTAGTAAAGTAGAAGCTACAGATAGGCACTAATGCGAAGTTGGGAATTCTCATGGGAAAAATGTGAGAAATCCTTGAGAACTAGATACAGTAAGCCCTGGTAAAACGGCTGTCTTCAATAGTTTCTCAAATTCTCCATTCCTTGTCCCTACTTCAGAAGGAGGCTACACTTACTAGAAGAATTAGATTAAAATGTGCAATGCACAACATGGAATAACAAAATAGCAGAGCATTTAAAATACACGTAAATGAGCAATAATGCTAAGGCTTTAATGTTTCTTTAAGCAGGTATAGAAACGAGTTTGTAGTTGTTAATACAAACAGAATGACAAATACTATTCTACGTTTTCATAGATAATTATAGGAAGACCCATACTTCCATGAACAGGAGTGAGGACGTCATGAAGCTTAGTCTTACTGTAAAATACTGTCAATATTGAAAATATAAAATTGCTGAATACATTCAAAGGAGAATAAAAGTCATGTAAAATAGAATATTAGGATGTACGCCCATTGAATATTTTTACAGGATGGTTGGGGTCTTTGCAAAAGGTTGTGTATGCATGTGTGTCTTTATTGTTTTGTTTGCTACAATAACTGTTTTAGTTGGCAAACTAATTTGTTGTCTTTTAGTATTGTATATGCTACAGACACTGTTCATTGAGAAATTATTATAAGGTTGCTCACTAATCTCAGTATCACAGCCTAGACCTCCTTTGGAGTGACCAAGGCTTTCTAGTATATAAATGCTACAGGGCCAGACAGGGGAGGAAAAAGCAGCTCCTGCACAAATGCTCAAACCAGCCGAATTCCATGTGTCTCCTTGTGCTATCTCCCTTTCCATTCATCCATTCTCTCACTTTCTCCTTCTCTCTTCTCCCTCTCCGATAGCTTTCTCTATACCTTTGCCCTCCCTCTCTCTCTATCTCCTAAAGCATGCTGGTGTTTCTGCAATTAACCTATGGGACCTTGGGAAATGACGAAGGCATTAGGAGGGCCCTAGGCTTTCCAAGCTGGCTTACAAGGGCTCCAGTCCACCATGGAAATGCCCGGTGGAATAAACGGCCTCTCTGTCCCTGAAATGCTACTGTCTTTCTTTTCAATGCCTCAGTCAAAGTACATCATATTCTCCTGACAGTTATAGATGGTACTCTTCAACATGACAATTAGGCATATTCTTATAATGTGGCTAATAAATGCAAATAACTTTCACTAGGCAAAGCCTGCTCTTACTTCTCCATTGCTGTAGACAAGCAAGTATCCAGTGGTGGGAAAGCTTTTCCTCTGCTCCTACAGTGAAATCAAATCATTACTGACTCCTAGGTCCTCTCTGACTTTTGCAACAGTAGTGCTCCTCAGCGCTAGCAAGGCCATCCCTAACCCATTCAGTCCCTACGAATTATCTAAAAGTAATAAACTGGCACATGCATCAACGTAGGCTTTTGTGATTCCTTAATTACAATTATTAAGGAATCGCAATTAAGGAATCACAAAAGCCTATGCCTGTAGGAATCGCTATAAAAATAGCGATTCCTACACATTCCTTAATTACGACTCGCAAATTGAGAGTTGCAACAGAGGAATGCCGTCCCATTCATTGCTATGGGACTCCAGGCCCATAGGAATGAATTGGAGAAGAAACACAGTAACCCGCACAAGGGAAATTGTACACAAGTTGTAATTTTTGCCAAATAATGCAACAGTATTTTTCAGACATATATCATAAGCACTTTCTGATAAAAGGTGAAGTCCAAATCTTGAAGGTTGTGTTATGAGCCTTTTTATTCAAGAAAAACAGAAGTTCAGAAAAATTGCTAGCTGCCAACGCGTTTCGTCACCACCGTGACTTCTTCAGGGCTAGAAGCAATTTGTACATAAAACACAGAATTACACATAGAAAATATTTTTTTTAAAACACAGTATAAACAGATATTATATATACAATTTAAAAAAGATGGTAGTCATACTAGGCCTAGTACAACTAATCAAAAAACAATATGCTCCTTAAGTTTCATATTTTATTATTTTTGTCTGCACTTGTAATTAATTCGTCTAACAAATCCAAAATTGCAATCATTGAACTTCACACATTTGGAAATTGATAAACAGGAATGAAACCTGCTCATCCTTTCATATTCCGTCTAGTACAGATTTTAGGTTGGAAGCTGACTCAGGGAGGAAAGTTAGCCTCACAGAACCTTCAATTATTATAGCTAAGGAGTAAATACTATCTCTTGTGGTCTGATTAAATACTATATAAGATTAGACATGGCTAAATAATTGCCAAGTTATCTGGGACATATTATAAATCCACATTCCTGGCTAAATTAGTTTCATATCCTTACAATATGGAATAGATTCCACTAGAGCTACACGTATATTTGACATTTAGACACATTCGGTCATACCTCTAAAAACTGGCGAACTGTAATGAATATAGCTTGCATCATTCGAAAACTGAGATACACCAAAGCAAGGGACCTATGAAATGTCGAAATCACATATTAGATTACCGCATTTTCTTGCAAATAGTCTATATTAAATAAATGCATATGAATGACACTTACACTTAAAACAGTGTTTTTCGATCCCCCTTATACTCGGTATAGTATTCAAGTTTGTTTAATGTTTTTTATGGTGATTTTCGGTATTTGTCATCAGTATCACAAGAGTCTAGAAAAATACATAAAATTACTAAGTAACAATTTTCCCTATTTGTTGGACCATACAAAATATTAGAGAAAAGCCTAAGAGTTCTACTTACATTGTAAAGGGTACATGGCTCCTCAGCGCTAGCAAGGCCATCCCTAACCCATTCAGTCCCTACGAATTATCTAAAAGTAATAAACTGGCACATGCATCAACGTAGGCTTTTGTGATTCCTTAATTACAATTATTAAGGAATCGCAATTAAGGAATCACAAAAGCCTATGCCTGTAGGAATCGCTATAAAAATAGCGATTCCTACACATTCCTTAATTACGACTCGCAAATTGAGAGTTGCAACAAAGGAATGCCGTCCCATTCAATGCTATGGGACTCCAGGCCCATAGGAATGAATTGGAGATTTCATGAGCAATTTGTGAGTGCCAGTAGGTACTCGCAAATTGCTCATGTGATTTCAAGGGTGCCAGGGTGTCAAAATGACACCCTGTTGCACCCCTGGAATTGATCTGTGCACATATGTTGCACACACACACACACACATGCCCTTTATGCGCAACATTAAACTTTAAAAAATGCACAAAAGTGCATTTTTCAAAGTTTTTGCAAATTACCATGAAGTTCAACTTCATGGTAATTTGCACCCCCTATTAGTGAAATCGCAATTTTTTTTATTTTAATGCATTGCATCTAAGGAATCTCAATTTGGGATTCCTTAAATGCAATCGTAATTTAAGTAATCGCAAATGAGAGATTCCTTAAATTGTGATTTTTGAATTTGGGATGATGTATCCTGTTGGACCTGGCCCTTTTGGCAGGTTTACCCCGCAACTTTTTGCTTTTGCCTAGCCTATTTCTGTAACCTGGTGTTGGTGATTTTAGGCCTCTGCGCACTTTTTCACTGTGGTACAGTGTAAAGTGCGTGAGCTCTCTGTGTGTGTGGTGAGTGACCTGCCCTCCCATAGGAATACATGGGGAATCTGTGTGATCATGGTAGTTCCTGATGTGTGGGGAGTGCAGGGTCGAGTTTGGTATGTGCGAACTCGTGAGATTGAACGCTGCGTAATGATGTATGTGGCATGAATGTGTCTAGTGTGGAAGTACCACTTCTAGACATGGGTGAGCGTGTGTAGTGAGTGTGCTGACACGTGATTGGCTGGAGCCTGGCTCCAGGAAGTCTGGATGGGTCTGCCCAGTGGTGAGTGTTGAGATTAGCATGCTGATGTGAGGGGAGGAGTGCACCTGGGTCCTGAATGAGGCTGGGTTTTCCCCACACAATGCTGGCTCCGCCCCCTGTGGTGCAACTGATGACCCTGTCCTGCCTAGTGAATGGGAGGGGTGGCTGAGCACATCAAGGGTGCTCCCAAACCAGCTGCGCCTGGTTTTTCCCCCACCTGCACCTTTAGACAAAGGAATTTCATGTATAAAAAGAGGCTGTGACCTCTTCTAAAATGTTCTTGTTTTGCCAACTTGAATCCTTGAAGGACTTTTGTGGCTTTCTGTTTGCCCTAGCGCCTGGGAGCACTTTCCTTTGGCCCCCAGCGCTTAATAGCGCTTTGCTCTGCTTCTAGCGCCTGGAAGCGCTTTGGTTGCTGTCATAGCGCTGGGGAGCGCTTCATCTGCCTTTAGCGATTAGGAGCGCTTCATTCGTGCTTATCGAGTGCCTACCTCGCTTTAATATTGATTTTTGAGAGGGAGCCTACCCCTCGTTTGACCGGGAGATCACCGCCGTGACCCCGAGCTCTCCCTGACCCCAGAGAAAGGCAGCAGCCGGCATCCCCACCCGGCCGCGCTGGGATTGGCCCAGCCGGCCGAGCCTCCCGCCGCGACATCGGGGGAGGAGCCGGAAGTAGGAAGTGGTGCGAGCTTTCGCGGGGGCTCCCATGTCCAGGGGAGAGCCCTGCGGTGATGGCCAAAAGCCCCGGGTCCCAGGAGGGGGCCCGGGTGAATCTGCAATGGCGGCCGAGGCCGCCAACGGTAGTGCGGGGCTCCCGGAGTCCAAGGAAGCCCCGCGCCTTGAGAAGCGCCACCAGCGAGGCTACGAGGAAGAGGAGCCCCGCCCGCGGCCCCAGCGAGACTGCCCGCAAGCACCAGGGAAGCCGCCGTTACAAGAAGACCCGGTGAGTGTGGCAGCAGAGAAGAAGGGAGGGGCGCCGGGACACATTGTCGGTGTCCGCCCCCCCCCCAGTAGCGCGACCTCATGCTAGTTGTTGTTGTGAAGCAACGAGGGCTTCAGGGGCAGTTGGTTCTTCTCGGGTCCCCGAGTGGGATTCCAACTACAGCGGGCACATTCGGTATTGAGAGCCAGAGAGGCTCTGGGGCAAATCTTGTGTTCGAGCCCCCCAAGCGGGGCTCCTACGTCGTTCAGTGGCATTTCGTCGAGCCCACGAGGCTCCCCGCCCACATCTGTGACGAGCCCCGAGAGGCTCAGGGCATCTGTGTAATGTTCCTATGCTTATACCCCTAAATGTTGGTGATACTTAGGTGGTTGTTTTTCTCCTAGGACAGGTGTTGCTAGTGAGGTCTTGGTTCCCTGTGCAATATTTTCCTACGGTGGTTAGGGTTGCGTAGGAGGTACTTACCCTTTACCAATAATTACTGGTTGTGTGCTAACTTGTGTAGTAGTAGAAAGCTTTATTCGATTTTAAGACAAGATAAAATCATAAAAGCAACAATCATAATATACAATTTCATACACGATCATAGAAATAGAATAAAAATAGTATTAAACATTGCGTGTACATCAACAAAATAAAGTCTTTCATAACTATAGTTGTTAGATAAAAAGTTTTGATTCCGCAGACTGGTTGTGTAGTATCAGACGTAATTGCTATAATTGCTTCAGTTTTCAGCCAAGGAATTTAATAAAACACCGGAATTACAATTGATCATGTATGCGCCGAATTTTCAGGCAGTTTTTAAGAAACATAGCTATACATTTGGCATTTGATACTGTTTCTAGATGTTGTAATGCCATAAGGGCAGGGCGGCATCTTCTCAGACCCTGGGATAACAATATTGGAACAATCCAACGCTTGCGTGGTAGTTCATAAAATTTACAGAACAGAAATACATGAATATTGGACTGTTCAGAAATACCATCACAAGGACACCGGATAATTGAAATGGACCAGTCTTGTCTCTTTGGAAATGTAACCAAACGGAAAAACATATTGAGCCTAAACTGTGTCAACAAATATTTTTCATAACTGGTCAGACAAAAGGTAAGATACGGTTGGATGCCCTGAGTACATTGGATAGTTAAAATTTGTCGGTTTGAAACTTTATTAATTTCTTGGGCTATGCGTAGTTCCCTTAAATGTGACAAACATAACAATCTCAAGGTCTTTCTTGTAATAGTAGATAAAATAGCAGGTTCTTTAAAATATATAGAAAGATCCAAATCCTTAAGAAAGTTGTGTACAAAGGACAGCCACGGAATATCTGACCAGTTGTCTAGGCCCAAACAGTCTGAGATTAGCGCACGTGTTAAGCTACACTGCTCCGTTGACCAAAT
Source organism: Lissotriton helveticus (assembly GCF_964261635.1). Lineage (NCBI taxonomy): Eukaryota > Metazoa > Chordata > Amphibia > Caudata > Salamandridae > Lissotriton > Lissotriton helveticus. The sequence goes on from NC_136065.1 coordinate 1,028,551,580, forward strand.
GCGGTGCCATAGTAATATTGGCTGAATTTTTATGTAATCAGCGATGTAATCCATGCCTAATTAAACATGGCAAGCAAACGTTGGAGAGCACTGTGGGACGGCCAACAAGTAACGAATAAAATTGTTCTCTACCCTCTGCAAGATGTCCACAGGTACGTAGCCCCACACCCCAGCACCGTAGACAGCTACGCTATGACACTTAGCATAGTATATTTGCATAAGTTCTTTTGGGGGAGGCTTCCCTATTTTACGTGCAAAGGCAGTAAGGGCAGAGGTAGCTCTTAAAAATAAGAGATGCCTACTAACGATGGCCGGTTTCCAAGAAGAAGTATTATCGAATAAGATACCCAAGTATGGGTATGTCTTGGTGCAGTCCAACTTGGCTTCTTCAATAAGTATTGATTTTTTCTTGGCTGTCTTTTTACCAAAATGCATAGCAAAGGTTTTTTTAATGTTGACCATTAGGTCCAGTGAAGCCTTGAATTTGCCGTAGGAGTTTAACTGGATCTGAAGTTGTAATGGGGTTCGCGCCATGATCACCGCGTCGTCCGCGTAAAGTAACGCAGGAATGGGACGATGGGCGTTTGCTGGTAGGTCCTGACTCCCCTCTAACATGGCCTTCTCGAGACCGTTCGTATAGAGGTTAAATAGAAAGGGAGCCAGGATACACCCCTGTCTAACTCCCTTTGTGACTGCGAAGGGGGGAGTAAGCTCCCCGTTCACCCCAAATCTCACCCTGGCCGATGCTTCCGAATACAGCTCGCGTAGGAAGGATATTATCGGTGGGTCTACGCCCAGTTCTATTAGGGTTGACCACTGCCTTGAATGTGAAACACAGTCAAAGGCTGCGGTCAAATCCACATAGACCAAGTGGAGATTGCCTTTCTTAGCCTGGGCATAGTTCCCAATAAGAAGGGAGAGATTCAACGCCTGCTCCACAGTGCCCAGGCCCTCCCGGAACCCGTATTGCAGGTCTGTCATGATGTTGTTGTCCTCAGACCAAGCTCGCAATCTATCTAGGATCAAGCGACCTGCAACTTTACTAAGAGAATCCAGGAGGGAAATGGGCCTGTAGCATGCGGGATTGTTGCGGTCACCCTTCTTGAAAATGGGCAGCAGGGTAGAGGTTGACCAAGATTTTACAAGACCCCCTTTTAGTGCTGCTTCAATTACTCTGGTCAGTACTGGTGACCAGAGCTCCTGAGTATGCGTGTAAATATCCAACGGTACTCCCTCCGGCCCGGGGGCTTTGCCAGGCTTCGAGGATGACAGAGCATTAATTACTTCATCGTGACTAAAAGATAGCTCAATAGGATAAGGCGATGTGGGTGTACTTTCATTTAGATTAACACCTTCATCTGAAAATATTTTTGTAAAGTGGGAGACCCATCCCTCTGCAGTAATTGCTACCTCAATACTGGGGCCAGTATTCACATCATTCAGGAAGGGTGAGTTGACCACTTTCCAAAACATTAAACTATTTTTTCTGTTACAGCTCTCGTGGAGCTTCACCCACAGATCGTTTTTCCTTTTTTGCCTACATTCTTTTTTAGCCAAATTATAAAGCTTTCTCAGCTTCCTAATTTCAAGCTGATCCCTCTCGGATTTGTGTACGGCTATTTTTAGGGTCGAAAGGGCTTTACGACATTCAGAATTAAACCACCCTTTTTCATGCAAAACAGTCTGCTTTTGTTTACGAAGCAGTTCCTTGCTAATTACTTTAGTAATATTAATAAAACTAGTCAAAATCTGGGCTGCAGAGGAATGCAAATTTAGGCATGTTTCTAACATAGGAAGGGCTCTGGTAATGACGCTAGTTGTGACAACATCCAGGTCTACTTTGGCCCATTTGACCGAATAGCCATTGGTTTTATCTATACTCATGGCTCTTTGGGTCAATAACCCAGGGCTACCAATTGTGTCACGTCCAGTTTGCACGGAGATGGTGACACTGTTAGGGAAATGGTCACTGCTAACGTGATCTCCAGTAACAAATGTAAGCAGCTCATCCTTCATGTGGTTAGAAATCAAAATAAAGTTGATTATGGTGTTGCAGCCCCTGACGTGAAAGGTAGGGGAGAAGTCAATTGGGGGTTCAGCTAATTCATTCGCAAACCCCAGTCCTAGGGAAAAGAACTTTTCATTTTAAATGTTCCCAGCGCTGGAGTGTGCGAAATGTGTTAAAGGTCTCCCGTCCTCATCCACAATACCACAATTTGGATTAATATATTCTTTACATAAAGTAATGTTAAAATTGCCGCCCCAAATCAATTTAAAAGGCAAGGAGGAACATCTATTCCGGTGCTCATTTAAAACAGAAGTTATCCTATTTAGGACTTTCACAAAATCAGGTGGTGACAGATTGTTATAGAAATTTACCAGAAAATACGTATGCCCTTGATTCACTGAGAGTTTAATTATCTGGTAGTTCTCTTCAGTTGTTATTTCTACAATTTCCTTGAATGAAAGGATGTTAGATACACATACTGATAAACCTCCCTTGGGTCTACCAAAAAGAGAAGGACGTGCACTTGAGTGATACAATCTATACCCCTGAAGATGGATAGCAGTTACCGACCACGTTTCCTGGCAGCATACTATATTATGGGTTCTGATTATTTCTAGCCAGTTAAGTTGGTCGACTTTAGAACGCAGGCTTGCTATGTTCCAAAATAGGATGGAAAGGGTCAAGCTACTAGATGGTAGCACCTTGGGAGGAAGATGCGGTTGTTTGGAATGAATTTGTGTTTCCGCAATTTGACCCTGAGACAGCAAAGAAGGATCTTGTATTATGTTCCAGGCCCCTTCAATCAAAATACTATTGTCCAGGGCCTTATTTGGAAGGTCGCTGGAGGGAGAAAAGCTGCCGCGGTGGTCCTAAGATAAAGAGACCTTTTGGAGTATGGTCGACTTGTCTAGGGGGCACAAATTAAAATTATCCGAAGGAGTTGGGGTGGTTATTAGTCATTCAATATCGTCTATTCCTGACAGAATGTTAAATCGATTCTGGGTGGGGATCAGAAATGGTCTTGTTGTCAGTTGATGATTATAACTGCGTTCCTGAGTAGGGAAATTATTCCATAATGAGGAATGGTAATTACCTGGAGGCTTGGAATAATCGTTCTGATATTGGAATGAAGGTCTATAGTGATCAGTCTGATGTAAGGGTAGGGACCTAAAATAGGCATCCTGGTGTTGGGATAAAGGTCTGAGGTTATCGTCTCGATGATCAAATTGAGGCCTAAAGCAATCGACCTCACGTTGGAATAGGGGTCTAATGTAATCATCCTGATAACGGACCGGCGGCCTGGGATTAATGGGGTTTTTCAAATTTGTGGGATAAAAATAAGTCAAATCGCGGGCTGTGATTGCATTACTGCCATTGGGAGGAAACCAGTCTAAAATATAACTGACTGCCCTTGTATCTCTAAAATTTATTATGATGATGTCCCCTGTAATATTCTTAGCGCTAGGACCCAACCAGGAAAGGCGCCTAACATATAGAATTTCACCGTTCACGTTAGGAGGAAGTGGTCGGTGTTTCCTAAGCCAAAATATGACTTTGTTTTTTAGCTGATTTTGGTTTTCATTTTTACCGTCTTTACCATTCTCCAAAACCGGGACTCCGGTGAGGACCACCACAAGTGGAGCTGCCTCTGGAGGCAGTTCCACATTGTAGCTCTTAGGAACGGGTGGCCTCACCAAATCTTCATGAACGGTAATTTTTTGAAGATTTCCAGGAGGATAAGGTTTCCACACTCCTGAGCCACTTTATCACTGCTTTTCTCCTTTTGCCGGGATAATTTAGAGGGCATTGGTTTTGGGGTTTTCGGGTTAATTTGATTTGTAGTTTTAGTCACCATTTGAACAATAACATTTGGGGGCGATACGGTAGTTGTAGACACTAGTGGGGGCACTGAAACACCCCTAATTCCTTCTTTGATTTCATCGATTATCTGTTCCCCAGTTGTTGGGCTATTTTTTGTAGTCTCTCTACCAAAGGCAATATGAGAGACCTAACTAGTTTTTCAATGCTTCCCATTAAATCTATACCGGATGGGTCTAGTTATGGGAAGGGAGATTCAATAGCTGATGCGGGTAGCGTGGGTGCATCAGATGAGGAGCTCTTAGGTTTGGCGCAATCAATGAGACTGATCTTTTTTGTCTGTGATCTTCTACCCCCCTTTTTCCTTCTTTTCGGGGGAGGGCCTTGTGGTCGTGGGTTTTTTAAAGGTTTACTACATTTTTTAGCAGTCTTTACCACTGGTGACAGTATAGCTACCAAGGCTCCTGCCTCTTGCGTCATGTTACCTAAAGAGACAGAGAGATTTATGAGTAAGTCATTATTTAGATCGGGAGGAGGGGTGATGTCTTGGAGAAGTAGTGGAATGCTATCTCCGAGCGAAGCTTCAGAACCCTCACTTTCACAATACATACTAGGAAGCGGGGACATGGCTAGCTGTAGCGGGCCCAGAGATGATCGTTTGTTCTTAATTAGCTCAACAGAGCGACGTCTCTCGGCCCGTCGTTCAGCAAGTGAGATGTCATGCTGACGGAGCCCTGCACCACACTGACAATGGTTCTGCCAGTGCTTTAGAAATAGCCACATGCTTGGAGGTAATTTCTAAATTTGGCCGGCTGCATCGCCATCAAGGTGGAGAAACGTGACTCCAGCTGAAATATAAATCTGCCCCTTTGTCATCTATGGCAGTACAGATAGATATGCACACATCGAAACCACTTTTCTAGATGAATCCCGCCTGCACCGACATTGTTATCCTCTGCAGTTCTAATCTTTTCCATTGTATGTCTGAAGCACATTCCAGTTCAAAAAGAATGCAGCGTACCTTTGTATGCCAACGCATATGCACCCTGCAATTCTAACGCACATTTGACCAAGAGGACTTACTAAATATTTAGGTTGCCTGATGCAATGCAATAAGTACATTTCAGGATCAATTTGGACTCTTCTGCAGTGAATGGAGAATATAGATATTATAGCATACTGGTTTCCTATACTAACTAAACAGAACTGTGCATTGGCGTAACACAAAATGATTCCCCCTACCCTGCAAAATGTGAAGAGGGGACCTTGAGGCTCCCATATCTCACAGATATTCATTGGCCTTGGTCTCTATATAGATACATAATTCTAAAATGTGGAACAATAACTTAATGTTGTTACTCACATATGCTCTGCCTCCCAACTCTAATAACCCTTATCCTTCATAGGACCCATGTTGCTGTACTACAATGTATACCCATGTGGAGTGACTGTCACCCAACATTTGCAACTGATACCGCACCACTCTGCCCTTTTGCATTCAATGTGAATGTAGCCTTAATTTCTTTGTAAATCCCACATTAACAATGATTGGGCCCTCACGCTTGTAGATATGTACCACTTTCAAATATGAAAAGCTATATGTCTTCTTCCACCAACATAGTAACTCATTATAAGCTACCACCCCATGTAAATGGTTTCGGTTCAAGGACCGAAAAATACATACAGTCGTATCCATATTTCTAGCCTCAATACAATGCCACCCTATCAAACCCCAACACCAGCCCTCTTCCTTACCTTGACCACTCTGCTTTCCATAATAAATGTCCCCTTCTCAGGATACTCGTATCCTGTGGCTCTCTATCAAGCTAAGTTACACCCCTGCTCAAGAAAACTTCTCTAGACTCCACAGAATGACGAAACAACTAGCCAATTATCCTCTCTCATAACTGAAGAATCCTCAAGAATGCAATGGCCATCCAACTACTGGATCACATTGACTGCCACGATCTGATTATGTCTGTCATCTACAGGAGGTCGATCTCTATGCAGTTGTGCCTATTACTGTGGTACAATCAAATCAAGCAACTCTGACTGCCAACCTACAGTACAAACAACAAGGTGTTGGGTAATGTATATGTTGGACCCGGTCCTTTGGGCAGGTTCACCCTGAGACTTTTTGCTTTTTCCTAGCCTGTTTCTGGAACCTGGGTTGGTGATTTTAGGCCTCTGCGCACTTTTTCACTGTGGCACAGTGTAAAGTGCGTGTGCTCTCTGTGTATGTGTGGTGAGTGACCTGCCCTCCCATAGGAATGAATGGGGAATATGTATGCCCATGGTAGTTCCTGATGTGTGGGGAGTGCAGGGTCGAGTTTGATATGTGTGAACTCGTGAGAATGAATGCTGCGTAATGGTGTATGCAGCATGGTTGTGTCTAGTCTAGAAGCGCCACTTTTAGAAGTTGGCATATTTGTGTAGTGAGTCTGCTGGCACGTGATTGGCTGGTGAGCCTGGCCCAGGAGTGCCTGGGCCTGCTTGTGGATTGACTGTCTGGTCTGAGGGTGACAGGCGCTGCAGAGCCCCCGGAGGGAGGGGGTCGGAGTCAGCCCGTGGATGAAAGGGCACATCTGCTGCCAGGGAGGCGGGAGGAGATAGCGCCTGATGGTGCAGGGCGGTGCCTGCCTGACCACCATGCTGGTTCCCCCTCCTGCCGGCAAACTGTCACCTCTGACCCTGATGCTGACAGGAGACGGAAACCAGAAACACCCAGCGCTCCGCAACCCCCAGAACTGGTTTAGACCGGGCTCAGGGGCCACTTGCACAAAGACTTCAAAGACTTTTCTGCAAAATGTTCTTGTTTCTGACTTGAATCTGCCAGGGGCGTGCTGCTGCTTGGGCTCAGGGGAATCCCTGAGCCCTGCCCCAGCCCCTGGACACTTGATGGACTTTCCCTAGGGATCTTTGCCTATGGACCCCTCCTTGCAGACTCCTGAGGACTTTGTCTTATTTTTGCTAGGGCTTATTATCGCCTAAAAGCGCCTGGAAGCGCTTGGTCTGCTGTTCTAGCGCTAGGAGCGCTGTGGATTGTGCTCTAGCGCTAAAGAGCGCTTTATTTTTGTTCTAGCGCTGGAAGCGCTGTATTTTTGCTCCTTGTGCTGGAAAGCGCTTTTGTGCTTCGCCGGTGCCCACCCGGCATCTGGCGTAAAAGAAATCAGCCCCCGCCTGCCTGCCTAAGGAGAAGGGCCGTTGCGCTGCCCGCAGCGACCCGGAAGTGGTTGGCCGGCCGGCCAATCCCAGCGTGGCTGGCCGGAAGTGCCCGCCCCCGCGGGCCCGGGGGAAGAAAGGAGAAGGCGTGCGAGAGATGGCGGCCGGTGCGGGGCTCCCATTGCTGTGGGAGAGCCCCGCAGGCACCAGCCAGCCGTGAGGAGAGAGCGGAGGGGGCGCGGGGCACATTGTCGGTGCCCGCCCCCGCCGCCAGTGAAGCCGAGAAGAGAGGACGCCGGCGGAGAGAAGATGGCGGCCGTTGCGGGGCTCCCGTGACCGAGAGGGAGCCCCGAGAGAAGGAGTGTGGCCGGCCGCTGGGGCTCCCGTGTGCAGAGGGAGCCCCGAGTGATGAAGCTGAGCGGCCGAGAGAGGAGACGCGCTGCTCCCCCGCCGGAAGAAGCCCCACTGAAGACGCCGCCTCACAGCAGGTATCCGGTGAGTGCGGGCGTCTCGGGCAGACTCTCCAATGTAAATGTAGAGCGGCCCCGTCTGGCAGCGGGCCGCTTCCCAGTAGGGACGCATTTAGAGCCATTTAGAGCCCAGAGAGGCTCATGGGCATTGTTGGAGCAGCAGGGCGGCCCCGGTTGGCAGCGGGTCGCCCCAACATGAAGCAGAGCCTCTGTGGCTCCAACATGAGGGGGCATTGTCTGCAGAGCCTGTGTGGCTCCCACATGTGGGGCATGTGATGCCCAGAGCCTGGGTGGCTCCAGCGTTTGGCCATTTTTAGTTAGAGGGGGCGCCGGGGCATATTGCCGGTGCCCGCCCCCTCCTGCCTGCGAGGAATTTGCTTTTAGAGCCTGTGTGGCTCCAACGGTTGTCTTCAGAGCCTGTGGGGCTCCAGCGTGGGCGCAGTTTGCGCCTGAGGGTCAGTGAGGACCCTGTCGCAGTATGAAGTTCCCAGCTGCCCAGCAATTAGTGGGCAGCTGCACCGTTTAGGTTTTGTGTGATTCCCAGGTGCCCAGCAAGTAGTGGGCACCTGCTACGTTTAGGCTTATGCTGAGACTGGCGCTGCATGGAAGCGCGCCCTGACATTGAGACTCAGGGCATCTTTGCACCTACAAGGCCAGTTGGCCTAGGGACTGCCACAGGTGGTGGCTTATGTAAGGCTGTGCGCCATTGTATGGTTTTTATTCCTGCACCTCTGAATGTTTTTAGACATCATGTGACTCTTGCGCTACTCTATTGTTATGGTACCTCTGAATGTATGTTTATTGCATCATGTGCTTTATTCTTAACACCGCTGAACGTGTAGGTTTATACCTTAGGTGGTTTCCTTTTACTACTCCTCTGAATGTGTTTTATGCATCATGGGTAATGTGTTCTTCCTTAGACCCCTAAACGCTGTGTGATACTTAGGTGGTTTTCCTTTACTACTCCTCTGAATGTGTTTCATACATCATGGGTAATGTGTTCTTGCTTAGACCCCTAAATGCTGTGTGATACTTAGGTGGTTGTTCTTTTTAGTACAGGTGGTCCTAGTGAGGTCCTGGTCCCCGGCGTGACATTCTCCTAAGGTGTTTAGGGTTGCGTAGGAGGTACTTACCTGGTCCCAGTAGTTACTGGATGTGATCTATAACTGTTACTTTGTGTTACAGTGATTTTATACACTTTTATTCTAAGTTCTATAAGTACTATTTCTATTTCTAAAAGTGCTGATTATGACAGTGGCCCATGTGGCCCTGTCTTGTAAATAATCCCATGTGAATATTGCCCGTGCCAATTGGCCCAATGTATATGTGTGATTTTATCTGATATGTTTTGACAATACAAAAGTTATTTTAATATAACCTTGTGTGGAGTTCCTTTTGTGGTGTGCCTAGTATGTTGTTGCTGTTGTGCGCTGGCGCAAATGCTTTACACATCGCCTCCGAGTTTAGCCTTGCTGCTCGTGCCAAGCTACCTAGAGGGTGAGCAGGGGTGATCTCAGAGGGTTATTCCTTCACCCTGACTAGAAGCAAGGGTCCCTATTTGGTCTAAGGTACTTACCTCTGCCAACTAGAGACCCCCAGATCTAACAGTATAGTTTTACAATTCTAGCAAGATGCGAAGAAACACAACTGACAACATGCATTTATTAACTTAGAAGTGCTATGATGAAGTAAAACATTTTTAATAACATATTGCATGAGGAAGGAAGCGAAGAGAATCTAAAAAGAAATAAAAAAGAAACAACCCATCACTTTCCCTTCCATCCAGTGTGGGTGTCCGGGAGAGTATACAGGCTGCTGGTATCCTTCGGCTACGCCCAGAAAGGACAGCTTGGCTTTTGTGCAATGCTTTGGCCTACGCCTGTAACAAATCTCCCACCTACTGATAATAGTATAGTCTTGAATATGTATTCCTCTCTTTCATCCCTTTCAGACCCTTCTAAACCCTGGCTGATCAGTACATCATAAGACTGCATGTTTTTGCCCAATGTGCAAGCAGACTTATTCACAGCTTTTTTGATGCCTCCAGGTTGAGAACTAGGTCTGTCCGACAGTCCGTCAAACAAACCACAAGGACGATGCATGACCATACATATAATGACTAAGAAACTCACTTGTTTTCTGTGAAGCCTACATGCAGCTACATTTACAAAATTTCAATATACCTTTTCAGTCTTGTACTGCCTTATGTGGGTTCACCAAGAGGCTGCTACCAATTAGATCACCAGACTCAAATGACATCCTAAAAGGAAGAAGATCCCACAAAGGTAAGTTCAATTCCTTTATTCCATGTATAGAAGTGAGGGTATACACAACCGGCTAGAGCATGAACTAAACACAACTAAAGCTCCAACCTTCTACAATCAACATTCTTTATGGAAATACACTTAAGCTGGCGTGCGGCCACATTTAAAACTAAACTTACATTAAAGATACATTACATACATTTGGATTTAGAACCCAACACAACCCTTAAGGCTTGTCTCTGCATCTTTGACACAATCCTCTCCTGATTCTTCTCTATCCTTTAAGATCATCACCCGTATATAATAATGTGCTCATACAGAATGTTCAGTACCCTAATCAAGCACTGCATCCTCCATTGGTCAATCCCCACCCTTTGACTTTCAGACTTTACATAGAATCACAGAGAAGGTACATTCCCATGTTGACATTGGCCTATACCAGTACTGCAGAAACATTCAATCTACGTCAGTGTATCATTGACCAAACAAGGCAGCCACCTATGTTCCTGTGTTGATGTCTTTTAGACGTGGATGTCTTCAGTTGACCCAAAACCTAACTCAACAAAGACAGAATTAATCCTCGTAAATGTTGGCACTCAAGCCTTGTATTCAGTCATTACCATGAGCGATGACTCTTAATGTCTTCTTCTACTGCCCTATACACTTATGAAATACCAATCATGTTAAAGAAAAACACAAATCACCTTCTTCTAGCTATCACCCTAATGCAGAATTAAAGACCTCCTAGGCCCAGCTACCACTACACCTTCCGGACACTTTTTCTTTTCCTTATAGTTGGAACAATACAATAGAGTACTTGAGGCTCCCCATAGTTCACCCTGGCACCGCTGATTCAGCCGCCCATGCTACCTCCTGACTAATCAGCGACAAATACAAATTTGACCGCATCATTCCAATCATGAAGAAAATACATTACCTCTTCCAAAACTCATCCAATTCAAGTCTTACTGTGTGATTTAATAAGAATTTCAAACGCTCAAACCAGATTACCCAGCAGAACGACTATGCACTTCAGAAGGAGCCATTCGGTGTTTACCCAGCAGAACAACTATGCACCCCAGAAGGGGCCACTCAGTGTTTACCCAGCAGAACAACTATGTCCCCTCTGTGATTAGTTCTACCTCTGCGAAGACAGAGTTAGAAAAAACAAAAAATCTGAAAACTCATAAACACGCCATTTCACAGATTCCCAAACTCTAGGACTTTTCAGAGTGCCTCATTATTTGGCATAATTACCTCACGGTAAATACCAAAACTGCAGGCTGGAGAAAATCCCGATTGCTGTATACCTTTGCCTGAATCCAGCTTTGTGTTCTCCATAAAACAAATATTGAAGCTGTTTTCCGATGCCATGTTTGGCCGAAAACATTTCCAGCTGAGAAATTTTAACACATTTTACAGTCCCCATTTAGGTATAAATGTCTTTTTGCCCCTAAAATGATATTAGTGGGGCACTCTGAATAACAGCTTCAGTATCTTGCTGTCTGTCATATACACTTTTGCCAAACTGCTGTTATCCATCAATGTGTCTCAAACTGTGGATTCCTCTTCATTTTGTAAATAGACATGGGGTGCAGTCTCTTATCCTGCCTCTCAGACTGCATTCCATTTTGCTGTATAAAGTCGTGTGCTTCTGCAGAGGGGCAGATCTGCTCTATATAAACGCCACCAAAATAATGAAAATAAAAGTAACACATGTACCATTTCTAATTCAGGGATCCAGGAGGCATAAACAAATTAAGTTGGAGGTTGAAGCTCACATATCCAATTTAATGCAGGTTAATGCTATGGAAACATTGTAAGCTTTGTTTGGCTACAGTACACCATCAGGATGTTGATGTAAATCCCAGTTTACTGTTACGGCTAATTATTTACTACAGCATTGGCATATCTGACTGAGAGAACCAGGCAAAAGCATGTCGTAAGCCAAGGCAGAATCTTCTGTTCGTATACGGACTCCTTACATTAAAATCCTAGGTTCTATTTTCACATGCTTTAAAGCACAACAACCAAATTAAGACTTATGATACCATAACAAAAAAAATGTTTTAAATCCTTTTGTTTAGCAAACTTGCAAAGGTGTAATAACAACATCCACAGTTGGCAGTCTCTTAGTACAGTACATCATCATATATTACAATTGGACATTAGTCAGTTCCATACATTGGAAGTAAAGCGAAACTTACTCCAGCCTCTTCCCCCTGTGGGTCCTGGCAGGGCCCAGGTCGGCAGTCCCGGGCGTCACACAGGCTCACCCCCCACCAAGACTCAACCAGTGTCTTTATATTCGCTCCACTGCCACCACACTTTATAGACATTTTGGGGACATGCCTGGGACTGGTTTATCGCCTGTCATCCCTGCATTCGTATGTCCATATTTTGGGCCCATCGGTTCACTCACTGCGTCATTTCACTTCCCCACATCTGTACAACATCTCTCTCGGCCACCATCAGTGCAAAATTGTAAAAATACTGATAACCAGCAGGTTTGCTCAGCGCCAGGACACCCAAGGGTAACCGTGTGCTTTCCAAGTTCAAATAACATAACATAACATAACAAATCCCCAGAAGTAGCAACTTGGGTTGAACTTCACCGTGTGTCCCCTGACACAGGACAGTGTGTGTCCTATCGTAGACCAGAATGGCTGTACCAAACATATAACAAATTCTTGATACTAAATTACTTTCCTCAACTTAAAGCATTTATTTTTCAAATGAATTTGTTTCTGTTGTACAATGAGGTTATCACTTGTCAGTTATCTAGTAGCGTTTGCTGGTAGTGGCTCTTTGGGAATGGAAGCTTGAATTCAGGAAAACATTTCCTATGTCACCACTCATTCCGATGAAGTAGATGGACACTATAGATGCCATACAAATGCAAACTGGGTATAAACATATTCAGTTGAATCTTCACTCCAAGGCCCAGTGTAAATTGATATTTTCACCAAAAAATAACAAATCTATATGATATGATCGAAATGTACATTTGGTTTGGCTGTTGTCTAAACCTGCTACAGCCTCCCTCCATTCATACACAGATAGTCAGTGAAGCAATTACATGTTTTTGTGTCCTTTGGAGTAATCCAAAAATGTATTAACATGTTTAGATGCAGTCACCCTTAAGAAAGATCTTTGTTACATATAGAATAAGCATTGGCATAGCCAATAGGTCTCGCCTTTGGGACCTTATAAGTACTCTGTGCCCCCGCTGGGTGGTGACACGACACGTCTGTGGGTGCCCCCACTTCCCATGTGATTCACTAGGGTTTGCAGCAGGTGCATGTAGAATGGCCACTCTGACATGCAAAGCACTTGTGTGCAATGCTAGTGAAGAGGCTTTCACACTCAGTTGCACCAGCCTCGTGAGTGCAAAGTCATTGCTCAGGAGGCCGATAAGATGGCAAAGAAAAAGGGGCCTTGGGCCAGCATGGACAGAAGACCTGTACTGGGAAGGCGGTGGCAAGATAGCACAGGTGATGCTGAACACCTGACGTAGGCTGTTGATCGGCTCCTGTCAAGATCTCGGGCAAGGGTACGATCCGGGCAGGGGTGACAACTTCTCATCCTTCTAAGGTTGAGAAATCGTGTATAATGGGCTTTGCATTAGTGACTCGTGAAGCGTGCGCGCCAAGAAACTAACGGATTTGTGGTGTGTGCCTTGTAAACGCTCAGCAGTGCTATTACCAAACCCCCGGCGGCGGCGAGTTTATTTGATTCAGTGGAATGTGTACGTCGTGCATTACAAACGTCCTGGAGGGACAGATGTAAATGAGGTGCTCGCTGTCACCCTTTTGATTATCACTTCTGTATCGCTGTCTGCCCTGCATGCATAATAAGGGCTCATTCATATGTATGAGGCGAGGTATAAAGGCTGTGCTTGGGAGCAGAGAAGAGAGGCTCGGCAGAGGGGTGAGGGGGTCATAAGCAGAGCTAGCGTCAGAGGCTGCGCCGAGACTTCAGCAGCGGAGGGTGTCAGAGGAGAAGAGACAGCGACGCTGGAGAGAGCACAGAGCTGGCTTTGTTTACAGAGAGCATATCGGACACCATTAGCAAATACCGTGACACTAAAACACACCTCACAACAATAACTTTTTAGCCCATAATATGGCAGATCAAAAGTCCAACACAAGAAAGTCATAATGTGGCAGATCAAAGGTCCAACACAAGAAAGTCATCGCGATCGCGATCACTGTGAAAGCGAAAGTGATCGCGATGAAGCGTTCCTAAAGCACGTGAGGGATGCGCGCACAGCAGTGCGCGCGCTTGTGTGTGTGAGAGTAAGCTGGTCTCCGCTTTAGTAGCACTTCTAAAAGCCGCTACTAAATGTCTCTCCGAGCAGTCCATGCTCGCTGAGTCAGCGAGACCTAAAAATTACAGTAACACTAAAAAAATTAAACATAGATTATTTCACAGCTGTGTGCCTTCAGCAAGTCTGCCATCAGTAAGTCCCCATACCATAGAGGCCTCTCACATGCTATCGCTTGGAAGAAGACTTACTGTGATCTCATCGCTGATCGGACCCTGATAAGCTCAATCTACATTGGATTTACAAGGGTGCGTCACCAGCATCAGCAATAAATTAACTAACTTCTAGTCTCATTCAGAGTTCATTCTAAGGCATAATTCCTGGTTCATCACGTGGTATATTTTAATCTACTCTGCTGATTTTACCCTTCCTCATCCGGTTTTATTTACCTTCCAGATCTCTGTGCTACCCCAAATGAAAAATCACTCTTATAACGAAAACCATCAGTGAAGACAAGGGGGGAGATTTACTAAGCTTTTGCACTGTGTTTGAGTCACAAAAGTGACGCAAAATCTTTTTGGGGTAATTTACTATCCAGAGCTAAACTTGTTTAGCACTAGAAATAACTTAAAATACCTTGAAATAACACCCATGGAGGCGTACCAAGGGGGGAGCATGAGCGCTCCCATGCAACCACCCAAGGTTTCTCACGCTAAACCCAATTTACTAAAAACATTAGATTAGGTTTAGCGTGAGAAAACTGCGCCCTTTTAAACTAGGCGCAAGGAAGGAAAATGCTTTAATTTTTTCTTTCTTTTTCGACTTTGCATGTGTGCTGCACTGTGCAGCACGCATGCAAAGTGGGAAAAGCTTTCCCTTGGGTCTCACATAATATTTTGTGCAGGAAGGATACCCTTCCTGTACAAAACCTATGATGGACTCATGCACGCACCCTAGTGCTGCGGCGCTAAGGTGTGTGTATGGCGCACGGCAGCTGTAATCAGCGCCTGTGCAAGGGAAAGGGGAGGAGAGAGCCATATTTTTGGGATGTTTTTTTTTCACTCCTGGAGTTATCTTTACTCTTGAGATCTGTAAATCTGGGGTTGGGGAAAATCCAGCTGCTTTAGCAGGCCATCCATAATGAAGAAATAGGTGATTCCAGTTTCTGAAATTGAGGGAATGAGAGGAAATATTGGGGGTTCTCGTCTGAATCCTCCTAAACCACTATCTAGAACAACAGAGAGGCACATGGGACTAGTGCATCAAGGCAACTCACAGTATACACCTAAGGAACACCTTACCCTGATATGGAGGAACTCAATGCTCTGTGTCCCGCCCTATATGTACGTTTTAAGTATTTTTTTTTTGTGTAAGATTGGGCCTTCGATGGTCAGCGGGCTCCCTGTCCTGACAGGGAGCACTTATTATTGTTAGTGGAGTTTGGGAGCCTATGCAAGAATAAAAATCTCGGAGACACTTCCGTAGGCATCACTTTACTGTTGAAGGGTCTAGAAGATGATTATAACGAGATAAATTGTGATGCCTAGGTGTGTCAATTATCCTTGCATCCGCTTGGTCCACATGTTTCAGCCTAACTAGCTAAGTCTTTAGCTGGGATCACTGACTTTCGTCAGTACCAGGATAACTAGTATCCGACTTCACTGGCTAATTGCATTCACTCAAGGTCAGCATGCATTCATACAATACCCGATTTGGGAAGTCAGCTAGAATTGTTCTCCTGCTCTGGGATTTTTTTTTAAGGTCCTGTAGTACACATAATGACATTGTTTAAAATAAAAGTACATATATCAGGAGAGACAGAACAAGAAATAAAACAAATCACGAGAGGGAAGTTTCTAATTGTTACATGCCTCGTTTTGCAGATCACACGTGAAGGGAAAACACTGCAAATAGGCATTTGCTGCTCATTCAGGCCAGGCTGCCCCGCTGCTCTTCTGCTGCACATGCTGCTCGCTGGCCTGCCCGTCAGGGTCATGTATTATATATATATTGTATTATATATCTGGATTCAGTTACAGAAGCAGCAACATATCAGTCAGGCAGCACACTATGCTAAGCACAGATTTTCAGTTTATGTGTTTTTAAGTCACGCCCTTTCACGCCCTTAATTTCATCAGCAACGACCTTTAAGGGACCCCCCCAGTTTTTTTTTTTTATCTCACTTAAAGCCCTGGTCTTACGTTATGCTCCCACACAAAGCCTCCTTATTCACTACGTCAAAGAATATTGCCCTACCACTGTACCGATACTCATGCACAAGCTCTCTTGATGTTACTTTCTGGAGCAGAAGATTGTGTATGAAGCTGCTCAAATACGCAGCACGGCATAATCGGCATATGCGTCATTAGCATCATGCGTACCACCATTATATGCTGGGAAATGTAGTTCTTGTCAGCGGTTGTTAACAGTTAACTATTTTATCCTATGGAATTTCCTATTTGGGACAGTTATTTCAATGTAATGCATGCTTTTGTTTTTACCGTACAACGTATACTGTAGTACAATAAGCCCTGTAACTCGCCTGGGCTGGCAAGGATGGCTACATACGCGCTGCTTTCCGGTGGCAAGTTAATCGTTGCGGGGATTATATTATTGGTGTTTCGGACAGGTGCTACCCTGTCCATATTGTTTGGTTCTAGGCTGCCTTTCTTCCTTTGTTCCACAACAGGTTTTTGCCCCGTTGTTATTGTAGAGTGTTAGTAGTTACTTTTTCCGGAGCAGTGACTACAATTGCTGGTGCATGGGGGCTAGCTAACAAATCTAGATTAGCTATTCCCAGCTTTTCTAAATTCTCTACCTTGTCAGTTAAGACCCTCAGTCTTTCAGTTATTATCGTATTTTGTGATTTTATTAGGTGCTCGAGCTGTGTTATGAGACCCTCCATGTTAACAGGAAGTAAGTCTTGTTGAGCAGTACTCTGGTTTTCGTTTAATTGTGAGTTGCTGCTCTGCTCCGATTTGTTCCCCCCCCCTTGTTTCGAGGAAATTTGAGTTGATCTCTTCTTTTTACTTCTATGTCTCCCCACGTATCTATTTACAGTTACCAGTTTCCTACTGGGTGCCGATCTACCTTTGAATCCACTCGGTCCATTACCACTTATACTTTGTATTGGGTTCATATCGGCTGTCTTTCTACTGAGTTAACATCATCATCGCCACAATCGTCTAACTCATCTCTAACATTAGACACGTTAATAACTGATGGGGGAACCTCACTTGGCTGTAAGTTGGGGGTTAGTGACAGCCTGCTCTCCCGAGCAGCAAAATCGGTGGGTAGTGACTGTTGTAGTACATCAACCTAGTTCTGATCATTCCCCGGCAAGTCCGCGTATGATTGCAAAAATATTGAGTTCTGTGACAAAGCTGTTATTATGGAGGTGTTTGCTGGTGTATTAGTTCCTTGCGTGGGATGAGTTATCAAACACGGTGGTAGTGAAAGACGCCTTTCGGTGTTTTCTATGGCAGTGACGACTACCCCTATTGTTTATTGCAACATTTTGTCAATCGCAGTTAAGCTTGGGAGTGGGGTTGTTGCCTGTGCTAATTTCCTTGATGTGGATCGAGTTGACATTGGTGTCTTTTTAACCATGATTCCACTTAGCGCCTAAGCAGATACTATGTTAAACCGCAATCTGTTCACACACAGGTCAGCAGATTAGTTACCTTGGGCGATGGCTTGCTGGTGTAACCAAGAGACGTGGCCCAGACCAGACTCCTCAGGCCTCGGAGGGCCTAAGAGGGCCCGCCCTTTGCCCGGGCTTCGCGAGGCGGGGCTTACACCGTTTTTATGCGCTTCCTGGCGCGGTTTGATGATGCGTGGGCCGCAGGGGCTGATGGGAAATGTGGTCCCCAGCCCGCACTCCACTCGGCGGTCACGCTGGCATGGTG
This sequence comes from Lissotriton helveticus, assembly GCF_964261635.1. Taxonomy (NCBI): domain Eukaryota; kingdom Metazoa; phylum Chordata; class Amphibia; order Caudata; family Salamandridae; genus Lissotriton; species Lissotriton helveticus. The sequence continues at coordinate 1,028,569,477 of NC_136065.1, forward strand.
GAAAAACCAGCGAGGCAGCGGGAGGCAGGCGGGAGGTTCTGGCGGCAGGTCACAGGCAGCAATCACAAAGGTCTGCAAAGAATCCCCACTCGGCAGGGGCTTACACCGTTTTTATGAGCCTCCTGGTGCGGTTTGGTGAGGCGTGGGCCGCAGAGGCTGATGGGAAATGTGGTCCCCAGCCCGCACTCCACTCGGCGGTCACGCTGGCGTGGTGGAAAAACCAGCGAGGCAGCGGGAGGCAGGTGTGAGGCTCTGGCAGCAGGTCACAGGCAGCAATCACACAGGTCGGTAGGCAGTGGAGGGCCTCCGCTTTCTGCAAAATGTTGTCTCAGGAACTCCAACCGGCACATGCAGGAGCCCGAGATTGAAGGCTGCTATGGAATAGCTGTCTCGTGTGGCTTCTACCAACTATCGCGACAGCTAAAGGTGCTATGATTCGGTACTTCCGGTGGGAACGGTAGCTTTATCCAAGTCATCTCTGACAGAAAAAGGAACACTGCGTAGCTTATGCTTCACTGGATAAGAGTCCTCTTTCACTTTGATCCTGTGTTGAAAACCTTGGATGTGCCCAATCTCATCAGAAAAAACTTTTGGAAATTTAGAACGGAGATTAGAAACAATGGAGTAGTCCTCACAAGAAATATCTACGTCTACAACAGACACCTGTTCACTGGTACCAGGCTTTAAAATCATTCTAAAAACACCCTCATGAAACCAACCCAGTATAGTTAACCCTTTCATAGCCACATACACCTTTCTGAAAATCTTCCTTCCCTTGATGATTAACGCATCTTCAAAAAAAAAAACAAGATCTATGCAGCATCCTTCGTAAGATACTGGCGCACTGTCAGGATGCTCAGGTGTCCTTCCATGTTGAAAAGTTCTTGACGTAACATGGTTATACATGCTCCTGAATCTACAAGAAGCTTAACAGATTTGTTCCCAATCAATATATCAGCATAGGGATCCACACAGGTGGAAGGATCTCCTGATGTGACAACCTTCTCCCCTACCACTGATAACATGTGTTGTAAATCTTCTTGTAATTTATCCAGACAACTTTCAAGAATTTCTTATCCTGAATTCGCTACAAAATAGGGTTTCCTATTGCTCATTTTTACATGACTCTGAAAAATCCTTTGCAAAATGACCTACGTTGTTGCAAAGATTGCATGAGACATTTTTTTCAGGACAAGGCTTACCACTTCTAAAATGTGGCAAATTACCACATCTAAAACTTATATTAGTTTGTTTAAAAAACTTGTCAGATTTAAAGTTATCTTTACATTTCCAGCGACTCAAAATTTTGTTTAACTACATTTACATTTTCTTCTCTTCCAACTCCTTCACAGATATTTGCGAAGTCTCAATGCTTTTAGCAATACAAAGTGTTTCTTCAAGTGACGGGTCAGCTAATGACAACAATTTTTGCTGAATAGACTTGTTCGAGCAATGACAAATGAATTGATCTCTAACTAACTGATCTGTAAAGTTTTCAAAACGACATTCAGCAACCAATCTCCTTAACGCAGAAACATAAACATCAACACTTTCCCCAGACATTTGTTTTCTCATGAGAAATTTGTGCCTTAAGACCACTGTGCTGGGTTGCCTATCAAACCACTTTTCCAAATTTTTATCAAACCACTCCACAGTCTTCCACACAGATTTCTTCCTTTGAATTTTTGAGAGGGAGGAAATCAGCCACCAAAATTTGCCGGGATGGATGAGCAAAGTTCGTGTTTGATGTCATATGGTTATTTATGCTGTTCTAAGGAAAAATGTAGAGGTTGCCAAGTTGAAACACAGTATTCATTTTGATAATTGTAATAGAGTCAAGTTGTGTGATATTATGGTTGGGGGATGCTGTTTTCATTAAGAAAGGAGGTTATGTACGCTAAAGTTGCAATAAGTTCAATGGTCCATTTGTGTTGGACAAAGTGTGTGCTAACACTGTGAGGGTGAATGGTTCTTGTTGGTGGAATAAAGTATGTGTGGTTAAATCTGTTCATGGTTCAGTTCTCCCATGGAAGTGGAAGGTCCCTGTTGTCCTTCTCAGGTTTCCAACTCTACAAGTGACTCTTTTGCAAAAGGTTCCATGGAAGAAAGGAAATCAGAGTGTGAAGTTTGGATTGTACTGCGAAGGAGTGGGCATTGTTCAAGGTTGCTTGTTAGGTTCAGGAAATGATAGTGCTTTTTGTTTTTGGTTTCCATGTATTGTATTATTTCTCTGTATACAGTGTTTGCATATTTTTTGTTGTATGTGCCTATGTTCAGTTTTTGTATTTATGGTTCTAATGACTATGGGCCCGATTCACAAAAGTAATCTGAGACAAAATCCTAACTTTACAACTTTCGGTATTCACAAAATGCATTTAGTAGTAGTAAAAAGTCGTAAAGTTAGGATTTTGTTTCAGTTTAGGAGTAGTAAAGTTAGGAATCCTAACTTTACTACTCCTAAATGCATTTTGTGAATACCGAAAGTCGTAGAGTTATGAATATGTTTGACCCTTTATTAATTAGGCATCCATTATCTCCAGCGTTGTCTCCCCCTGATCACGTGGCACAATATATTCAATATTAGATTAGAAGGGAGATACCTAAAGAAGTTCAGGCTAGATTGAAGTCGGAATGTCCAAGACCCACTGTGGATAAGAAAGTTGTGGTGACACCTGAGCTAGATCCTAAGATAATTGCTTTTGTTGCTAAAAGGGGTGGTGATCCCAGGAAGGGTCCAAATAAGTGTATAAAGTCATGCCAGGACAGGCTTTTAGATGTAGTGGGTCCACCGACTAAGATATTTGAAAAGACTGAAAAAGCATATATGTTCAAGAATTGCACTGAGGTTGAGGAGCTTCATCAGCTACACCAATACGGCATTGGCTAATGAAAGAAGGAAAAGTATAAATTGAAAATAGATCCTAAATTAGTGGACCTAGCAGGCAAAGAAGAGGGCCCTTCAGCTAATTGTCTATTGTTTGGCGATGCCTTTATTAAGGATCTTTCTATGTATGTTGGTGCTTTCAGCCTCCTTCAGAAATCTCAGAAAGAGATTAAGAAGATGTTTCAGGAGTGTGTTTTTGGACTACCCAGGAGAACAAGGAGTCAGTTCCCTGGCAGAGGTCAAGAAATCACAAGATGCTCCTTTATTCGAGCATTTAGAGGCTATTAGGGACAATAAAATTACAGAGGAGGTGGATTTTTTGCCCAGAGGCAGGGACCTCAGGGAAGATACAAACATGGGGACAGAAGGAACAGAGGATCAACCAGTAATTCTAGACCTTTCTGTTATCCCCTTAAAATTGGGTGGCAGGCTAGCTCAGTTTTATCAAAATTGGTTGTTGATTACAAGGGATCCTTGGGTGTTAGAGACTGTTTGTGAATTTTGAATAGAGTTTGTAGGAAGACCAGTGCAAAATTGTATGCCAAGAAGGCTGGTCTTTCCAGGAAATCCAATGATTTTGATAGATTATGTTGGAGATGAGTGTGGATTGTCCGGTGTTGTTACTGATTTTTCCGGGAATTTTACGAGATTCTCAGGTGGAGGTACACAGTCTTGTAGACAAATGCAAAAAGAACAGTTGATGGACAGAATGCAGACTGTGTCATACATTCACCCCAGTACAGAGATCAGGGCCTAAATCCATTGTTTTTTTGCTCACCATGCCATTCTAGTTTGGACCCAGCCATATGCAAATCAGTCTTGACCCTGCGCCCAATGGGAACAGTCCAGCTGAAACTGCCAGTGCAGGTCCTCCCTGGGCTGAAGACAAGCATCCTAGGACTGGTTTCGGGCTGTCAGCCATTATCGGCCAGGATAGCTGGACTCCAGTGGCATGGAGAGCACGGGACCCACGTCTGTGCATACCCATTCCACTCAGGGTGACAAATGCAAAAAGAACAATTGATGGACAGGATGTAAAACAGTGTTATACATTCACCCCATTACAGAGAAATGGGCCTAAAGCCTTCGTTTTTTGCTCACCATGCCATTCCAGTTTGGACCCAGCCATATGCAAATCAGTCCTGACGCTACGTCCAATGGGAACAGTCCAGCCCGAACAGCCAGGCCAGGTCCTCCCTGGACTGGAAACAAGTATCCCAGGACCGGTTTCAGGCTTTCAGCCCTCATCAGCCAAGATAGCTTGACTCCAGTGGCATGGTGAGCACGAGACCCACGTCTGGGCATACCCGTCCCAATATGGGGGACTAATGCAAAAAGAACAATTGATGGACAGAATGCAGAACAGTGTCATATACTCACACCAGTACAGAGATCTGAGCCTAAATTCATCTTTTTTTGCTCACCATGCCATTCCAGTTTGGACCCAGCCATATGTAAATCAGTCCTGACCCTGCGCCAATTGGAAACAATCCAACCTAAACTGCCATGCCAGGTCCTCCCTGGACTGGAAACAAGCATCCTAGGACCAGTTTTGAGCTTTCAGCCCTCATCAGCCAGGATAGCTTGACTCCAGTGGCATGGAGAGCACGGGACCCACGTCTGGGCATGCCCGTCCCACTTGGGGTGACGAATGCAAAAAGAACAGTTGATGGAAAGAATGCAGAACAGTGTCATACATTCACCCCAGTACAGAGATCTGGGCCTAAATCCATTGTTTTTTTGCTCACCATGCCATTCCAGTTTAGACCTAGCCATATGCAAATCAGTCCTGACCCTGCCCCCAATGGGAACAGTCCAGCCCGAACTGGCAGGCCAAGTCCTCCCTGGACTGGAAACAAGCATCCTAGGACCGGTTACGGGAGCACACAGTCTAGAAGAAACAGATCAGCTTCAATTGGTGGCATGGAAACTTTCCAGAGAGTTTGCCAAGTGAGGACATTCACCAGAAGCTTCGAGACTCATTGAGGAGTCATTGGTGCCTAGAACTAGGAAGCCATACAGATTGGCCTGGGGAACGAATGGTGCAGCTGGTGTGTGGAAAGGGATTGTCATCCTGTTTCAGCAGATATAGTACAAGTTATACATTTCTTGGCCCACTTATTTGCTACGGGCATGGCTTATAGATCAGTGAACTTGTATAGATTGGCTATTTTAGCGGATCACATTTTGGTGAATGGTTTTTCAGTACGACAGGATGTTATAGTGAAAAAGGTTGTTAAGAAGCATTAGAATTGCTAAACCTCCAGGCACTAGGTATTCAGCCCTCTGAGATGTCTCAAAGGCTCTTCTTTTTCTAGAATCATGGAGTGTTAATGGGGATTTTAATCTAAAGGATTTGTCTTTGAAGTTGATGATGCTGTTGTGTTTGTTGTCTTCCTGTAGGTTTTCAGATGTTCATGCTTTCGAAGTGTCTTTGTGATCTTTTACACCAGAAGGTATGTGTTTCCATTTGAGACAGTGAACGAAGGCAATTTTTTATCCATACTTTGGTGAGAGGCAGAAGTTGTGTGTGGTATGGTGCGTAAAGGAATATGAACACAGAAAGACCTTTTGGTGTGAAAGAGTTACTTCTATCTTTTAGACATCCACATAAGACTGTTTCATCACCAACTCAGGAGAGATGTGGGAACAAAATGATGCTGAAAATGTTGTGTGGATGTAAGTATGTTTGGCACGCACTCGGTGAGAGGTGCAGCTCCTTCTAAAGCTTGTATGGTGGGTGGAGGTTTGCAGGACATTTTGCTTTGTGCTGATTGGTGTTCTGATTCTTTATTCAGACTTTTTTATTTTAAGCAGTTGAGAATGCAGCTAGATGTTTGGTGGATAAGCTTTCAACTTGCATAATATTGGGCTCTGGTCTTGACATAAAATGTAGATTTTCCACAATCATGGTGGGCTGAAAATCTGGATTTTATTATAGTCACAGAGTATAATATTATCCCTCCCAGTTGTGTTACCCTTCCCTGGTTTTATTTATTTTTTCACTACGAGACAAGTTTAAAAGTTGTTGGAGTTTCAATGGAATTTTTGGAAGGAAGGAAGTGCTTTCTTAAAGAAGAAGTTTTTCCTATCTTAAGGAAGAATTTTGGGAGCATATTTACAATCCAGGTTCGCAGTTCATAAAAAAAGGAAGAGGACTGGTTGCTTGGGGGGTTTTATTATGTTTGTAATGTTTTAAGATTCTAAGTTCTAAAAACTTTAAATATGCAGCTGAGTGGAGGCAACAAAGGATTTCATGATTAATAATTAGCCTCCATGCTTTATTAAAATCCAGATTTTCAGCTCACTGTGGCTGAGGAAAATCTGCATTATCTGGGAAGACACCTAAAACAATCTAAGTCTGTGGTTAGCTTGTGTCAGTCTTACATCAAACTTACTACTAGCCCTCTCCTGTAACCGATTTGAAAGCTAGTAAATCCATTGAGGCGTGTTTCTAAAAATTCTCTCTACAACTTCTGTCTCCTTTCTTCATCAACTGTCAGTCCTGAGAAGCTCATATGTGCCACAACAAAACACCTAGGAGGCAAAGAAAACAACTTTCCTTTTCACTCAGTGGGCACTCAAAAAAGGTAGGCCCTACTTGCCCTTTATGTTGTCTACAAACAAGCAAGTATTCATTTCACCATGAAGAGAACGGTTGCACCAATACCGTTGGGTTAAGTGGATGTCGTCACCAGACTCCACTTCTTAAGAAGCTGCCTCTGAAATCTGGAAGTGCTCCTCTGCACTGCCATTGCTGGCGGAATCTGAATTGATGGCTGGTTGCACAGCCCCTTTACATAGCCAGGCTGTGCCCAAAGATGGTCACCAGATCTCATGGCCTTGCATCTCTCCCAAGATTTTGGACGTGAGTTGTGCCGCCAAGCCCTTGCTTCAAAGAAGATCACAGATCACACTGTAATGTTCCTTACATGCAGCGAGCAATGTGTCAAACCACAACGCTGTGACGCAGGGTGGTTCTAGAAATGTGACTATAGTCAGATCAGACACCATTGCTTATTGGGGAGAGTACACATCCTGCGCTTAGGTTGCTCGGGGGCATCTGGAGAGGTCATGACACTGTCTTTTACCTTTACCATCTTTAAGGAAGGAGCTCACTTTCTGGAGAGGGGTACTGAGGATATTCCTGCACAATGAAAAGGCTGCCTAAAAGTGGAGGGCCCAGCGGAGCTGAGCAGGAAGAATTGGACCTTAGTCCCTTGTAGCCCACAGAAGACTCTGCACTGCCAGGCTGTGTGGTAAGGCCTTGTGACCCTGTCTGCATACAGCTTGTCCCAGAGTGAGACAACTTGCTGTACTCTACCCTATCTTACTTGAGGGAACTTTGGGCTCCCCTTTATCAATTCGCAGAGAGCAGCCAGAGCCGACCAGAGAAGATGAGAGTGATCACTAAAACAGATTACCAGAAAAGGCCCCTGTTATGGCAAAAGCACTAAGGCGCTTATTTACAAGCCCCTTGCGTCATTTTTAACATGGGAAAGGTGACGTACGGGTGGCGCAAGAGGTTTGTAAATCTACCTCTAAGTATTTCCCTTACCCTCCTTTAATCTAGTGCTGCTGCTTCATTTAGCCAGCGCGGCTGTCTTCTGTCACTTGGGACTTTTAAAATGTAGAGAATGGCAAAATTACTGCGCCTGCAACTAAACCTATGATGAAAATGATTTACATCTATTAAAATATATGAGATGCTTCCCTGTAAACAATCTATCTTGTTATTTCAACAATCAAAGCCATTAAATAACATCAGAGCGGTATGCATAAGAAAGTGTCTGTGCGTTAAAATGTTCCTTTTTTTCTATTAAGGAATACAGAAGAGTGTTCCAGACACTGCTGTTTGTTGATAAATCAGGATGATCAGAGTAAAGTGTTTTCGTTAAACTATAAAACTAGGAACCAGATCTAGTGTTATGGAGCCAGCTGTCAGTTCATTTAGGAACACACATCATAGATTTCAGTGCTTTTCAGACATCTGGTGTTAAATGCATGTAAAATACTCTTTCTGTCAGCAAAAAACGCTGGCAAAAAGGCACAGTGCTTCATTTTGTTAAAAAAATGGCATGCCTTGAACTGACAGATTCATTTTTCTGCAAAGAAATAAAAAAATAAAGGACATGGAACTGTGCAGACGTGAAAGAATGTTTTGTGCATTTTTCAGCTTATAACCCCACTCTAAATTGCTAATGCCAGCTTTTGTAGATTGAAGAAAGATAAGGTTAAAAAAATCTCTTGGCGGGCCTCTTGATTCAGAACTATTACATTCATTATAACAGTATCTAAATATTGAAACAAGAGCGTATGGCCGGCATTCTCGGTACGCTTTCTACTACTAGTGTGTGAAGTCAAGACTAACCCTGGGCGTAGTGTGCGGAGTGGGGCTCCGCGGAGCTACGCGAAGTGGGTGCAAAACTACGCCCACCCGCGCACTCCGCGTAGCCCCACTACGCACCGCCCGCCTCCCTCCCGCCCTCCCTAAATATTTAAATAAAAGCATTAAAAGGTTTTAAAAACACTTACCTGTCCGCCGCGTCCCCGGGGCTCCCTCTCCCGTCCCTGGATTCGCGCCGCCGCCATTTCGGATACTAATGCGCATGCGCGTGTGCCCGCGCATGCGCATTTCTCATGAGAAATGCGCATGCACGGCCGCCCGCGCATGCGCATTAGTATCCGAAATGGCGGCGGCGCGAATCCAGGGACGGGAGAGGGAGCCCTGGGGACGCGGCGGACAGGTAAGTGTTTTTAAAACCTTTTAATGCTTTTATTTAAATATTTAGGGAGGGCGGGAGGGAGGCGGGTGGCGTCCGGCTGCGCACCGTCTGCGGAGCGCGCGTAGTGCTGCCTGGCTACGCCCGCTACGCAAAATGCGTAGGAGACGGCACGGAGCGCACTCCGTGCACGGAGCGTAGCTGGCCGCCCACCCTTAGTCAAGACTAACGTTTAAGGTTATATTTTAGTAGTTGGTAGACTGGCAGAAACTCGTTTTTTACGCTGACGTGAAACTGGATTTATCTATCTATTTGCGCAGTACGGTCAGGTAAGTCTAAGATGGTCATTGGAGCGCTTTACAAAGCAGTATTTGAACAGTGGCAATGATTAATATAGGCAGATAGTACATACAGTGTCATGTTTAAAAGGCATGAGTACTCTATACACTACAACATTAAACAGAAGGCAGCAGAGCAAGGGATCTGCTTACTAGCACCTTAAGTACCATGTTAATATTCGAAGAGTGAGGGAGCTATGGGAACGTCATATGAAAGAAGGGTCATGGCAGTATAATCGATAGTCAGGGTCCAAAGTCCTCACTGTTATATGAAAGTTCAACAAGAATGTATACTCAAGTTTCCAGGTTTTACCTTAGGCGATATTCTTTTTGGGACCTCTAAAAGAAGGGAAAAGTAGCTGCCATTGTGAAATCCGTACGGGGCCTCATTCTATGTCCGTGGGCATTCCATGACACCATACCTATCACTATTGTATTTATATTTTCATAGCACAATGATTTTGCTTTTAGTCCCTTTGAGAAATTATTGGGAAGTCTTGGTTTCAAGCAAGAAACCAGGTCCCAAGCAGCAGGGCAGTTCTCTTAGGGTATAACGCAGGCATTAAGTGGTAGGGCAGTCCTCTTGGTGCAGCAGGGCAGTCCTCTGAGAGTCCTTCTGCAGACCCGTAAGTGAACTGAAGGGTGGGTCTGAGAATCCTATTGTTTACTGAGTCCCCCACTTTGAAGTGGAAGAAACCTCAGAATCATTTCCTCCTCGCTGAACATTCTGGAATTTTCTGTCTCCCTGCTCAGGTCCCAGTCTGTCTGCAGTCACAATAGTCTAGTTTGAAGTTGTTTGTGTGTGATCTGAGGCAGTGTCTTTGAAGTGCAAATAGTGCTGTGCTCAGCTCCACCCACCCCATCCTGCCTTGGATGGCCCATCCTGGGAACACCCACTCCCTCTATAGTGTGGCCAACTCCACCTAGTCATGGGACCCAAAAAAAATGCTACAGGCACCAAACAGTTACAACAAGAAATGTAAAACTTTTTAAAAGCAGCATTTTCAGAATTGTAGCTTAAAACTAACTGTACCACTTTAAATTGCAATTCCTTACACACTAAACATGATATTTCTACCTGCTCCCAAGTAAAAGTTATCACTTAATAAATCTAATAAGGTTGCTTAATGTTATCCTATGGGAGAGGTAGGCCTCACAGTAGTGATAAACAAATGTAGGAGCCTTTCAATACCAGGATTTTTTAAATATAATGCAACCTGCCCTTATGGGCTGCTTAGGGCCTACACTGGGGGTGACAAATGTATAAAAACAACTGAATTTCAAGCTTGGCAAATGGTTCATTTTTCCAGGTGGAATTAGCAGTTTAGACTGCAATTGCAAACTTGAGACATGTTTAAAAAGGCTACTTAAGCATGTGGTACAATAAGTGCTGCAGGCCCACTAGTAGCATTTATTTTGCAGGCCATAGTTATATGTAGTATTACTTTACTAAGGACTTACAAGCACAATACATGTGCCAATTGGGTATAAGCCAATTTTACCATAATTTACTTCCCTACGGGGCCAGTCTTAATGACGGCCTTAGTGATAGCTAATTTAAACTTTACAGAATGCTAATAATGTGATTAAATCTAGTGGAATAAATCAAGAAAGATGCTTACTCGGGGGTTGAACCGGAGGAGGAACATGGCAGCAGGCTGACGTCTGCTGTGAGAGCTCTGCACCGGACCGGGAGGTGGTTTCCCCGAATTAACGCTGGATTTGTGGCGCTAAAACGGTGAGATACTACATGAGACCGCACCCCTCCTAGCGACTTTATTCTAATTCCTTTTTTTTGTTTTTAAACTCCTGTTTCCCCTGCAAGGTGAACCCACTGCAGACATACCACGTTAGAGCGTCCCGGCATCCAGCTAGCAATAGGACCCTGCGGCAGCCGAGGTAGAAAGTACCCGGACTATGGGTTGGAGTCGACGCACCTTGTTGTTTGAATTAGCGTCGACCAGGGCTCGAGTGGACCGGGTGGCGGACCAGGAGGCAGGAAAAACGGCGAAAGGTTTTGCTGACACCGCCAGTGCAGAGGCGTGGTGTATTGAAGAGCACCGAAGACCCGCAGAAGACCGGGCGAGTATCTGGCGGAGGTCGAGGCAGCTGTTGGCAAGAGTCAGCCTCGGCTCGCCTCTCTACCGCAACTTTTGTACCCCAAATGGTCAGTGGATGGGACAGTGGATGAGACACGAGAGGTGGGTTGTTATGCTGCAAAGGTTGTTTCTTCGGGTAAGGTAGGGATATTCAGGGGAGGTGCAGTGGTCAGTGTCAGTGTGAGTCCCCCAGTCTTTGCCCCACCCAAGTTGAATTTTGCGCAGTGTGAGGGGATGGACTTAGGTGCAACTCTTGACTCCGCGCTATTGCACCCTCTAGAAGCTGACATAGTTTCTCCGATCGGTGCCTCGTGGTGCAGTTCAGCGGGGGAGAAAGACAATCCTAGAGATAAGACCAAGGTTAAGGCTCTCCCACATGCAGTCCCTGCACCCCCGGCCAGGAACAGATACAAGCTTCGGTCTAATCTAGAGTTACATAAGACAGGGACTGGGATTGGGTGTCTGAGTTCTATCAGAGCAGAGGTAACTCCACTTACCCCCAAAGAGAAGAGGAGAGAGAGGAGGGGGAAAACCGCAAGATCAGGCGAGGTTAAGAAACAAAAGCTGCCTAAGGTGTGTTCATCCCTGCCGAAGCCCACACCCTCCTTGAAATCCTACTTTAGAATCATGGAGAAAGTCGTAGATCTTAAGGAGGGGGCTCCTTCCATTTCAACCCTCGTAACCAATACAGGCGGTACACCAAGCACTCCAAACCCCCAGTCTGTACCTGGTTCTAACGTAAATGGTGTAACTGATGAGATTAATGAGCTTAATGAGCCTAGTATGTCCAGCATGTCCAGCGTGCATGGTATGTCTCACGGTGTGTCTCCATCTCCATCTGTCCCTATTGAGAATAGATTCACGGTTTCGACAGAAATTGTGGATACAGAGGATCTAGAGGACCAGCCGGAAAGAGAAGTCGAACCACTAAGCCAAAATTCCTTACGGGCTGATCAAGCTGATCCACCAAAGATAGCAGACAAAACTGTAGCTAAAACTGTAGCTGCATCTGGGACCGATAAGGCCGACAAAACTCCACTAGTTGTCTCAGATGGAGGCATATTGCAGATAGAGACGCTCCTTCTTAATCTTAGAGAAGATTTGGTGTCAAAACTGGATAAAAAGTTTGATACATCTGAAGCGAACCAGAAAAGCATTCATGAGCAGTGTTCTAACCTGGAAGCAAAGTTAGACGCAGTTTGTAAACGCACGGATGTCTTGGAGGAGGAAGTAAGCCTGCTCACAGGGGCCTCAAAAAGGCTTGATAGAGACATTGAAACTCTCAGAGTACAGAACAGAGCCCTGCAGATGGATGTTGAAAGACTTGAAATTCATTCAGGGAGAAACAACCTGAGGTTCTTAAAGATTCCATAGGGGGTTGAGAACGGTGATGTTAAGGGCCTTATTTGTAAGCTTCTGAGGTAGGGTGTTCTTAAGGACAGCCCGGAGATCGATCTGGAGGCTGAGATCCAGAGAGCCCACAGAGACCCCTTTAGACAGCATACGGGGAGGACAGGTCCGAGAATGCTTTTGGTAAACCTTCATACCTTTACTGTAAAAGAATTGATTCTAAGCAGGGCACTGCAAGATAAAACTCTTCAAATTGGTTCTGCCCACTACCTTATACGCTCTGATGTGGGGAAACTAACAGCGCAGCGGCAATGGGAATTGGGGAATCGGATGTCAGAACTAAAAAGTTTGGGTGCACAGGTGCAGATGAAGTTCCCAGCTTTTTTGAAAGTGGTATGGAGAAACAGAACACACAATTTTACCTCGCCCCAAGTAGTCGATACGTTCCTCACTCTTATGCGAGACAGCCCCCCTTAGTCATATCTGAATTCAAGCTTTTAGAAAGCCCAAGTTAATCGCTAACATAGTACTTTTTCTCTATTAGATAATGTAGAAGAATTGCACAATACCCGTTAAAGACAGAATTGCATGTTTACCTAAAAGCTGCTAGCGGTGCTCATAAGTGGAAAGCGGATGTAATTTAACTGAGTAAATAACATAAAATTGACTAAGGCGGGTTAGGATCAAAAATGAAAAAAAAAATTGGGGGGAGAAACCTAGCAAAAAATAAAATAAAAAAATAATATAATGTACTGACACGCGGTGTGAGGTGGGGGAAACGTACAAAGTAGGTAAAGTAGAGGGGTACGAAAGACAAAGTATAAAAGTATAAAGTTAAAAATATATATATATATATATATAAATGCACAAATGTACATACGAACATACAAACTTAGGCACTTAGAAGAGTTATGATTTAGAGATCGCATTTTGGCGTCCTATCTTTCTTGTTTGTTATTCATCCGGGGAATCACCAAACAGGGCTCCGGTGAGCTCTCAACCGGCGACAAGATCGCCAAAAGAGGTAGGGAGGGGGTTCCTCATGGGAGGAGGGGGGGCGGGTGGGGGGGCAGGGGGAAAAATGGGAAAAAATAATCCTCATGTACACAAAAATCTGCACCGTATCATTGTTGGGAACCGGCCAATGAGTGATTCCGTGTTTGATCATCTATCTGGCCAACATGACATGTAGGATAAAATGTATCAGTTGCAATGTCAATGGGTTGAGGGACAGCAGGAAAGCACGCAGGATAATTGATTTTCTATTTAATTCAGGAGCGAATATATGTTTACTATTTGAGACTCATCTAGAGACAGAGGAATGTAAGTCACTATTTAATAGATACAGGTGGGCTCAGGATGTAGTCTGCTCAGAGCAAAGTGGCAGTACAAGAGGGGTGGCCATAATAATCAGAGCCAACACAGGGATCAGGCTCACGAAACATGAGACAGATCACACTGGGAGATGGTTGGTGGCATCTTTGACAACTGCAAAAACTCCCCTTACGTGTGTAGTATATTATGGCCCCAATCAGGATGCTCCAGGAGCACTGACGAAACTTAAAAATGCCTTAGTAGAGACAGATGGTCCCATAATCCTTGGGGGTGATTTTAATCTAATTTTTGATAAAGAGCTGGACCGAACCTCCAGAGTCAGATTTACTCCCCCTCAAAAGTCCAGATTAGAACTCAAGAATGTTATGCGGGATTTCAATCTAACAGACATCTGGAGACTCAAAAACCCAGGGAAAAGGGACTACTCCTTCTATAGCAGGAGGTATGGCCACCATTCAAGAATAGATTTCTTTTTGCTAGACAAAACTCTCTCTTCCGCAGTGGACTCTATAACGTATATTCCGGCAATCCTGTCTGATCATTCAGTGGTTGAGTTGACGATCCATCTGAAGCAGAAAGTACAGCAAAGGAGGTGGACCTTAGACCGGACACTACTACTTGAAGAGGGGGTCAGACAGGACCTTATCACTGAGTCTGAGGAATTCTTCAGGGTCAATAACGGGTCTGTAAGTAAACAAACAGTCTGGGACACATACAAAGCTTGCACTAGAGGTGTGCTGACTACTCTGATGATCAGGAGGAGTAAATCGATGAAGGAGAAGGGGGAAGCACATCTCTTAAAAATCAAAATAAAAGAGCAGGAGCTTCAGAGAGCCTCAACGGAACAGCCACATAGCAGGCTCACCGCCCAAAGAGAACTGGACATCCTGCGAGCAGAATATCAAGCAGAGCTCGACAAAGACCTAAAGGACAAATGGGATGTGAGCAAGCTACAACACTTTGCGTATGGGGAGAAATGTGGCCGCCTCTTAGCATGGAAGGCCCGAGCTGACAGAATTTGGAATCAGATTGATAGCCTATCACTGACAAGTACAGGGGAAATGACGCAAGATGACGATCTCATCAGAGAAGAGGCTAAAATCTACATGCAGTCCCTGTACGGATCAAACACATCTCAGAGCAGGCAGCGGGTGGAAAACTGGCTCAACAACATACAGCTTCCCGAATTATCAGAGACAGATAGATCCTTCCTCAGCTCCGAGATAAGGGAAGTAGTTGGTAGACTGGCTGAAACTCGTTTTTTACGCTGACGTGAAACTGGATTTATCTATCTATTTGCGCAGTACGGTCAGGTAAGTCTAAGCTGGTCATTGGAGCGCTTACAAAGCAGCATTTGAACAGTGGCAATGATTAATATAGGCAGATAGTACATACAGTGTCATGTTTAAAAGGTATGAGTACTCTATACACTACAACATTAAACAGAAGGCAGCAGTGCAAGGGATCTGCTCACTAGCACCTTAAGTGCCATATTAATATTCGAAGAGTGAGGGAGCTATGGGCACGTCATATGAAAGAAGGGTCATGGCAGTATAATCGATAGTCAGGGTCCAAAGTCCTCATTGTTATATGAAAGTTCAACAAGAATGTATACTCAAGTTTCCAGGTTTTACCTTAGGCGATATTCTGTTTGGGACCTCTAAAAGAAGGGAAAAGAAGCTGCCATTGTGAAATCCGTACGGGGCCTCATTCTATGTCCGTGGGCATTCCATGACACCATACCTTTCACTATTGTATTTATATTTTCATAGCACAATGATTTTGATTTTAGTCCCTTTGAGAAATTATTAGGAAGTCTTGGTTTCAAGCAAGAAACCAGGTCCCAAGCAGCAGGGCAGTTCTCTTAGGGTATAACGCAGGCATTAAGTGGTAGGGCAGTCCTCTTGGTGCAGCAGGGCAGTTCTCTGAGAGTCCTTCTGCAGACCCGTAAGTGAACTGAAGGGTGGGTCTGAGAATCCTATTGTTTACTGAGTCCCCCACTTTGAAGTGGAAGAAACCTCAGAATAATTTCCTCCTCGCTGAAGATTCTGGAATTTTCTGTCTCCCTGCTCAGGTCCCAGTCTGTCTGCAGTCACAATAGTCTAGTTTGAAGTTGTTTGTGTGTGATCTGAGGGGTAAACAACCTTTACAACGCAACTTTTACCACGCAGTGCCTTTACAACGCAACTTTTACAACGCAAACCATTACAACGCATTGCGCTGGGGGGCGCTCTAGGATAGGGAATAGGTTTAATGTACTATCCAACACTTTCCCTACTATCCACGGGGACTGGAGTTGGAATAGTAAATTAAACAATTCACTATCCAGCGCCTAAAAGCACTATGTGTTGTAAAGGTATTCGTTGTAAATACCGCGTTGTAAAGACATGCGATGTAAAAGCATGCGTTGTAATGTCATACATCCGATCTGAGGCAGTGTCTTTGAAGTGCAAATAGTGCTGTGCTCAGCTCCACCCACCCCATCCTGCCTTGGATTGCCCATCCTGCGAACACCCACTCCCTCTATAGTGTGGCCAACTCCACCTAGTCATGGAACCCAGGAAAAATGCTACAGGCAGAGTGACCACTGTGCCTGTAACAAGGCCGGGTCACCCCTCCTGCTCCTGACGCCGATTCCTGCCTGTAGCTGACCCCGAGCGACCCAGCCGCCGCTGAACCGCCCGCCTGCCTGCACAGATTTCCCGCCGCTGCCTCCCTGCGGCCCGCCCACCACCAGCCCATTCGCCGCCCCGCTCCCGCCACCCAGCTGACCCGCCTCCCGGCTCCTTACTTATGACGCCCCCAGAGCGACCGCGCAGCGGAAGCGCGCAGCGGGAGCACCGATTGAGCGCCGAAGGTGCGCCAAAGGTAAGCCCGTTTGCGCCCGTCCGCGCCTGGACCGCACCCAGTGCCAGGACCCCTGGCCCCCGACGATGCCAGCCCACACGACGGACCTACGACGCCGCCACTCTCAACGCACTCAATGCCGGCCGGACCCACGCCTGCTACCGAGCCACCCCGAGACGCACCCATGGACCCTTCACCTGCTGTACCTGCAAGTTCACCTGCCTCCGAACCTCCCCCGCACCCGCCAAGCCAAGCACCAGCAGCAACCACCTCAAGTGCATCCTGCTCAACACCCGCTCTGTCCACAGACACGCCATGGAACTCTGGAACCTCCTCGACGCTACATCACCGGACGTCGCCTTCCTCACGGAAACCTGGATGAACGCCTCCTCTGCACCCGACATCGCCATCGCCATCCCGGACGGGTACAAGATCATCAGGAGGGACCGCGTCAACCAGACCGGAGGAGGCATCGCCATCGTCCACAAGGACACCATCCGCATCACGACCGACGCCAACGACTCCTTCGCCGCAGCCGAACATCTCCACTTCCAGATTCACACCGACCCAAAGACGACCCTCAGAGGCACCCTCGTCTACAGACCCCCGGGACCACGCACACAATTCAGCGAAGACATCACAGACTTCATCAGCCCGCACGCCCTCCCCTCCGCTGACTACATCCTCCTTGGAGACCTCAACTTTCACCTGGAGAACAACAAGGACCGCAACACCACCGCCCTGCTGGAAAACCTCGCCAACCTCGGACTCAAGCAACTGGTCAACACCCCCACCCACTACGCCGGCCACACGCTTGATCCCGTCTTCTCATCCAGCAAGCACATCACCTTCAGCCACTCCACCGGACTCCACTGGACCGACCACAGCTGCGTCCACTTCAGCTTCAGAAGAAGCACGACCCACCACCACCCGCTTCAGATTCCCCACAGAAGCTGGAGTAAGATCACCACCGAGCAGCTCACCACCTCCCTCAGCCAGAACCCACCCGCCAGCGCAATGGACCCCAACGAAGCAGCCCGGAACTTCACGCAGTGGCTGACCGCCTGCGCCGACGACCTCACACCACTGAAGAACCCTCCCAGCAGACCCAGAAGCAAGAAGGCATCCTGGTTCATCGACAAACTCAAGGACTCCAAGAAGACCTGCCGCACCCTCGAGAAAGCCTGGCTCCTCGACCGGATCACCGACAACATGACCGCCCTCAAACACGCCACCCGCAAGCACCACCAGCTCATCCGCACCACCAAGAAGAAATCCCTGAAGGAACGACTGGACAACAATACCCACGACAGCAAGGAACTCTTCAGTATCGTCAAGGAGTTCTCCAACCCCAGCGCTGGCACCAACGACATCACTCCGTCACAAGACCTCTGCGACTCCCTCGCCTCGTTCTTCCACCGCAAGATCGCCGACATCCACAACAGCTTCGGCGCACCACCCACGCACTCAACCGTCGAACCAACGCCCCCCACCGCCACCCTTCGCACCTGGACCACGGTGACCACCGAAGACACAGCCCGCACGATGAACACCATCCACTCCGGATCACCGACCGACCCCTGCCCACACCACGTCTTCAACAAGGCCGACTCCACCATCGCACCCCAACTCCGGAACATCATCAACACCTCCTTCAACACCGCCACCTTCCCGGAGAGCTGGAAGCACGCCGAGCTCAGCGCCCTCCTGAAGAAACCTACAGCGGACCCCACCGACCTCAAAAACTTCCGCCCCATCTCGCTCCTCCCTTTTCCTGCTAAAGTCATCGAGAAGATCGTCAACAGACAGCTGACCGCCTTCCTCAAGACGAACGGATCCCTCGACCCCTCGCAGTCCGGCTTCAGAGCCAATCACAGCACCGAGACCGCCCTCATCGCAGCCACCGACGACATCCGGACCCTGCTCGACAAGGGGGACACAGTGGCCCTCATCCTCCTGGACTTCTCCGCTGCGTTCAACACTGTCTGCCACCGCACCCTAGTCCACTGCCTCAGCAACATCGGTACCCAAGAGAAGGCACTGGAGTGGATCATCTCGTTCCTCGCCGGAAGAACACAAAGAGTCCGCCTCCCCCCGTTTCGCTCCGAGGCCACCGAAGTCATCTGCGGCGTCCCGCAAGGATCCTCACTCAGCCCCACCCTCTTCAACGTCTACATGAGACCTCTTGCAGCCATCGCACGCCAGCACAACCTCAACATCATCTCTTACGCCGACAACACCCAGCTGATCCTCTCCCTCACCAGAGACCCCGACACCGCCAGAACCTGCCTACAAGAAGGGATGAAAGACGTTGCCGAGTGGATGAAGGACAGCCGCCTGAAACTGAACTCGGACAAGATGGAAGTCCTCATCCTGGGATCTTCGCCCTCTGCCTGGGACGACTCCTGGTGGCCCCCAGCCCTGGGCACCACACCCAAGCCAACCGACCACACACGCAACCTGGGCTTCATCCTGGACTCCTCCCTCTCGATGACCAGACAAGTCAACGCCGTCTCCTCATCGTGCTTCAACACCCTGCGTATGCTTCGCAAGATCTTCCGCTGGATCCCGACCGAGACCAGGAAGACTGTCACCCAAGCACTCGTCACCAGCCGACTGGACTACGGAAACGCCCTCTACGCCGGAACCACAGCCAAGCTACAGAACGCCTCCGCCCGACTCATCCTGGATGTCCCTCGACGCAGCCACATCTCCAGCCACCTGAGGAACCTGCACTGGCTCCCCGTCGACAAGAGGATCACGTTCCAGCTCCTCACCCACGCACACAAGTCTCTCCACGACCTGGGCCCCAAGTACCTCAACGACCGCCTGACCTTCTACACGCCCACCCGCCAGCTACGGTCCACCAGCCTCGCCCTCGCAGCCGTACCACGCATCCGAAGAGCCACCGCCGGAGGAAGATCCTTCTCTTACCTGGCTGCCAAGACATGGAACTCCCTCCCCATCCACCTTCGGCTGACCCAGGACCATCTCGCCTTCAGGAAACAACTCAAGACCTGGCTGTTCGAGCAGTAGCATACCCCTTCCCCAAGCGCCTTAAGACTCTCCCGGGTGAGTAGTGCGCTATACAAATGGCATGATTGATTGATTGATTGAGGCACCAAACAGTTACAACAAGAAATGTAAAACTTTTTAAAAGTAGCTAGCATTTCAGAATTGTAGCTTAAAACTAACTGTACCACTTATAAAAGTTATCACTTATTAAATCTAATAAGGTAGCTTAATGTTATCCTATGGGAGAGGTAGGCCTCACAGTAGTGATAAACAAATGTAGGAGCCTTTTAATACCAGGACCTTTTAAATATAATGCACCCTGCCCTTATGGGCTGCTTAGGGCCTACACTGGGGGTGACAAATGTATAAAAACAACTGAATTTCAAGCTTGGCAAATGGTTCAATTTTCCAGGTGGAATTAGCAGTTTAGACTGCAATTGCAAACTTGAGACATGTTGAAAAAGGCTACTTAAGCATGTGGTACAATAAGTGCTGCAGGCCCACTAGTAGCATTTATTTTGCAGGCCATGGTTATATGTAGTATTACTTTACTAAGGACTTACAAGCACAATACATGTGCCAATTGGGTATAAGCCAATTTTACCATACTTTACTTCCCTACGGGGCCAGTCTTAATGACGGCCTTAGTGATAGCTAATTTAAACTTTACAGAATGCTAATAATGTGATTAAATCTAGTGGAATAAATCAAGAAAGATGCTTACTTGTCTGAAAACTATCAAAAAATCCTAAATCTACAGGACTAAAATATTGCCAGTAAATAAAAAAGCATCTACGTCCCTGAGCAAATGCATACATGACAATAAGACCATATGGATTTATCAATTAGAAAGTAGATGACAACAAACTTCACACGTAGCCATATAGAGGCATTTATTCACAATTAATAACATCTGCCTTGCACTGGTCTGCAGTATAAACCAGTAAGATTGGGAAATATATAATGCATTCAATAAAGTATGTATATTTACGAGTGAGTCACAACTCATTTTAGCTTGGAGAAGCATTTTATCTTTTTCTTTCCTCACTATGAGGTCCAGTCCACATAGAATAACACAATCACTTACTGTGCATTCTCACACATGCTACTTCTCTTTCTCTTTCTTGTTCTTCACCTCTAAAAATTGAGACACTATTTTACTTTCTTCATGGTCATGAAAGTCACCAATGATGAAAGCGTGAGCAAACTTGTAAGTACCAATCAGCGGCTCCCCTGGTGATGCTTACATGAGATATTTTCTGACCTTTTACACATTTTTTCTTCTTGATCGCACTCACAAGAGGAATTGCCATTTGGTGGATTGACAAACATTTAAAATTGAACACTCGGATCTGGATGTAACTGGCATTCTGTATGGAGCCAGCCTTTGGGAAGCAACACTGTTAAGCTGCCCCTGGTATCTTTGAAAGGGTTGGTGTTTTTGTACAATCAGATTCTTTAAATATTATGATGTAATGAGTGGAGGACAACCTGATTGTTATTTCCCTCTTATGCTCCTTTTTGTGTATGAGTCAAGAAGGCTTGTACCTTAGCAGAGTCTCCAAAAAAGTGCTCAGATGGGGCCAAATGGACTGGAGTAGGCCCTGTTACTGTCACTACAGGAGGAGTTGAATTTCTAGGCTCCCCAGCTACTCTATCCTGTGTCATGCATGTACTAGTAAAGGACCCCATCCTATTCTGTAACTGATTCACTCTATTTACCAGAGTAGTGGTTTCTGCTCGAGACTCAGAAATGTCCCCCTTTAATTCCGCCATCATAGCACACAAGTCGTTGAGGGAGGCCATTCTGATTGGTACTGTCCAGGAGGATCACAATTTCCTAGGTGTACTATTCTGTGAGGACTCAAGATCCTCAGGGACAGTACCCCCAGAGGCCCACCTTCCAGCAGCTCTTGTTTTGATTATTGTATAACAGAGTGATAGAGTGGCCAGACGGGGGGGCGGTGGAATTAGGGTAGGTATGCCAGGGAAGGAGATCTGCAAAACAAAAAGCAAACAAACAAACATACAGGTGTATATGCATACTCAGGCAACACCGCTATCACAGTGCAAAAAGCACATTCATTTTTGGAGTTTTCAACAGAGCACATTAATACAGTGCTAGAAACATATTAGCTGCATATGCTTTCAGAAGTACCTCTTTTAACTCAATGTAAGTAGCACATTGACGACATGCACTTTCAAGGCTAACACATATCACTTAGTAGTAGTTGCACCCAAAGAAAAAAAATATATCAATGCCTGAGAAACCTCAATATAAATGTATATACTATGCACTCATTGATGAACTCTGTTGGACGTGGCCCTTTTTGGCAGGTTCACCCCTGAACTTTTTGCTTAAGCTCCGACCTGGTGGTAGTGGTTTTAGGTCTCTGGGCACTTTAGCACTGTGGCCCAGTGTAAAGTGCATGCTCTCTGAGTGCGTGTGGTGCGATTGGCCTGCCCTCCGATAGGAATGCATGGGGAATATGTGTGTCCATGGTAATTCCTGGTATGAGAGGAGTGCAGGGCGGAGTTTAGTATGCATGAACTCGTGAGGATAAATGCTGCGCAATGGTTTCCGCAGATTTATGCTGACTGGTAGAGAAATGCCACTTTTAGAAGTTGGCATTTCTGTGTGCTATGTGTCTGCCTGCCTGATGTGAATTGCATGTCTGGCTTGTGAGTGATAGGAGCTGAGAGGTGTGGGCGGCTCCAGGAGGGGCAGGGTGAGTCAGCTAGGCTGAATGGGAGACCTGGGCAGGGAGTAGTGGGAGGACTGTGCCCTGGCTGTACAATGCTGGCTCCGCCCCCTGTGGTGTGTCTGATCACTGAGCCCCCACCTGACAAAGAGGAGAAGAGCTGGGCAAAACAAAGTGCTCCAAAATCTCTCCTAAACCAGTTCTGACTGGTATTCCCAAGCCCTGTGCTGTGACACAAAGGGCTTTTGTGATATAAATATAGGGGCTGTGGCCCCATGAAAGTGCGCTGTATCTGTTCCTGAACCTGCGGAACGTGCTGCTGCAAGGGCCTAGGGGGGCTGCCAGGAGGGCTTGTTTCCCTGTGCCCTGCATTGCCCCTTCTTCACTGAGGACTGATTATTTTATCTACAGGACCTTTTGCCTGTTCTAGCGCACTGCGAGCGCTTTATTGTCATTATTACCCAGCAAAGGAGCACGAGGGCTCCACATCACTGAGCTGCAATCATTTCCAGAGGGAATCCCAGCGTGGGGATTCCTCCCTTACGGAGGCAGAGAGAAGCGGGTGCCCCCCGCATTTCACCACAAGTGGGAGCCTACCCCGCTTTATACGTACAGAAAAGGGCCGATGCCCTCCCTGCCTTATGCTGCCTATTTGTGGGAGCCTACCCCGCATTTGCCAAGAGAAGAGGAGTCACTGGGCCGCTGCCGAGCACGACACGGAAGTGGAGAGGTGGGTGCGACCGGCGCCCCAAGCACGTCCGGAGCCTCGTGGGCTCCCAATCAAAGTCCCGGTCCAGAGACAGGGGACCGGGCGAAGAATCTGAGAAGTTCTGAGCCCTAGGAGAGGTCCCAGGCAGAGGCGGAAGAACAGTGTGGCTGGAGCCTCGCGGGCTCAACAATGATGTCCCAGGTCCCGAGTGGGGGCCCGGGTGAAGGGAGGCAGGCGGCCAAGGCTGCCGATGTCAGTGTGGGGCTCCCAATAGTAAAGGGAAGCCCCATGCCACGGGAAAAGTGCTGCTGGTCCCGCAACGTGGAAAGGAGACCCCGAGCAGCGCCAGTGAGCCCGGTGAGTGGGGCTCGAGTTATGTAGTGCCTGGTGGAGGCACAGATGCTAAGCGGCCCTGTCTGGCAGTGGGCCGCTCCAACGTTGTTGAGCAGATTCTTTGTCAAGCAGTTTCTGGTGAAAGCCAGGGAGCCCGAGAGGGCCCCATGTCTTTGGGGGCATATCGAGGCGCATTGTCGGTGCCTGGGCAGTCCTGCCAGAGAGCGGGCCACCCCAACGATGGACGAACAAAGCAAAACCAAAGGGGATGATGGACGGAGTGTTGAACATTGCAAGCACTCACCCCCAGTCAACTGATCTGGGTTTAATCCATCATCATTATTTAGCCCACTCTGCCACCGCAGTTCAGACATGGCCATATGCAAATCAGTCTGACCCTGTGCCTCATGCAAACAGTCCAGCCCGAACTGACAAGCCATGTCTTCCCTGGACCGGAAACATACATCCTGGGACCGGTTTCTGGCTAATCAGCCGTCATCAGCCGGGCTAGCTTGAATCCAATGGCAAAGTGAGCAAGGGACCCATGTCTGGGCATACCCTGCCAACTTAGGGCGAACAAAGCAAAACCAAAAATTGTGTATCTCTTGCTTTCTCGCGCAACGATGGGGGCATGTGTTTAATGCCACTAGGGGGTCCAGAGGGCACAGAGGTGCTAGGCCCCCTTCATGCAAAGTGCCACAGCTGCGCCGCACCAGCGCAGGCAGCTGCAACCAGAGGGGCATAAGTGTGAGATGTCCCTGAGAAGGACCAGAGACACAGAGGTGCCAGTGAGTTTCCCAGCTTCCTAGCAAGTAGTGGGGAGCTGCTACATTTAGGTTTGCGCAGTTGTGCCCGTGGATTTCGCTGCTAGGCAGCAGCCCTGACATTCTGGACACTGGGCATTTGAGTCCTCCAGAGAAGGCCTGTTAGCCAGGGGGGCTGTAAGGTTAATAGGGCGTCAGGTCCTAATGTGATTTGATGTGGTGCTAAGAAATGTGATTCATGCACTATGATTTATGTGCCCTGTTTTATGCGTAATGTGTTTAGACTTATGAGAGAATTGCATAATGTGTTTATGCCAGTGGGATTATTTCCTAATGTGAGTTATGCTTAGGAGGTTAGGGTCTAATGCATTTAGACTCATGAGAGGATTGCATCATGTGTTTATGCTGGTGAGGTTGGCGCAGAATGTAATTTGCGCCTAATGTGATACTGTGCATAATGTGGTTTATGTTATAGGCTGATGCTGAGTACAGTGGTTACCAGTGATTACTGGTGGTACGTTTATGATATGTCTTACTTTTACTAAGGTCGCTTTGTGATGGTTCTGACAGTGGTCCAGTGGGCCCTGTCAGGTGTAAATAATCCCTTGTAGATATGAGCTAGTGCCAGGTGGCACAATGTATATTATGTGATTACTATTCTAATGTGTTATGAGAATACAAAGGCTATTTTTGATATAACCTTGTGTGGAGTTACTTTTGTAGTGTGCCTGGGGTGTTGTTGCTGTGTGCGTGCGCAAATGCTTTACACATGGCCTTCGGGATAAGCCTTACTGCTCGTGCCAAGCTACCAAGGGGGTGAGCAGGGGTTATCTTCGGCAGGTAACTCCCTTGCCCTGATTAGAGTGGTGGTTTGTACCTGACTTTGGCACAAGCCTTAGCCAACCAGAAATCCCATTTCTAACAAACTCCTATGTGGATTTCTGGTTTTACCACAATAGACCCCCCTCTATCTGGTGGATCGCTAAACAGGAGAATATGAGAACACCCCCACTCAGTGAATATTGCTTTTCAATTATGTGTCCAAGTGCAAAGCGCTACACCAAGGTCAGTATTCTCTAACCCACTATTGAAATACTGACAGCTGAAAAAATGAAGGCGGATAGCCAAGGACCATTTACCTGCTGTCTCATCTACAGCTGTAGTGCAGTCTCCCAATGTTTTTTTTGTACACACGGTCACATGAGCATCCTCAAACCCTTCAGAATACCCGCGCTTGCCCCCCTACTGAAATTCTCCTGACTTAGCTGTCACAGCTGCATGCGGCCGAGCAAGCTCATTCGAGAACTCCACAATGTCCAAATATCCAGCCAACAGGAGGCCCGCCTTAGCCCAAGCCGAATGTGATACACGCCTTGCTGTCAGTTCTGAATCAGTAATCCACAACAGTAGACGCCCGCCTCACACCTTACGCGCCATTAAATACAGTCCCTTCTGAATGTGGCCTCTCGTGAAAATGGCACTTCCTGCTCCCTGGTAACTGCGGTGACCATCTTGAAATGGAACAATACTCTTCTGAAACATTCTGGCCTGCCAGCATTTCCATCACTAACTGCCTCCTTGTATATGACATTTCCTGTATTACTCTTTATTTCTGCCGTCATAAACTGGCACGGAATAGGCTCAAGCACCACACGTCCTGATATAGTAACTGCATCTGTGGTGGCTAGTACACTGATGAGGATATTTACCCCTGTGGGGTCCCCTAAGGAGATTGAATCTAACTGTGGTACCAACTTCATTTCTAAATACATGAAGTCCATGTGGAAGGAGTGTGGTGCGACCTATACGATTTCTTCACCCTACCATCCACAAACGAATGGGCTTGTTTAGAGGTTCAACAGGACCCTGAAGGGGGTGATCATGGGCCTATTGGAACCTTTCAGACATAAGTGGGATGTTCTCTTGCCATTTTGGAACTATAGGGGGAGGAGAGGAGAGCGTGTTATTACTAAGGCTACGGGTACTCTCTCCGTTACTGAGAAGTCAGTTCAGGGCTTCCTTATTAATACCAGATCCCTGATTAAAGACAAAGTGGCTTTTAAAGATTTTGTTCTACAACAAAAAACCGTACTGGGTGTTCATAACTGCCT
The DNA here is from genome assembly GCF_964261635.1 of Lissotriton helveticus. Lineage (NCBI taxonomy): Eukaryota > Metazoa > Chordata > Amphibia > Caudata > Salamandridae > Lissotriton > Lissotriton helveticus. The sequence continues at coordinate 1,028,595,687 of NC_136065.1, forward strand.
TACCAGATTGGACAGAGTAGGACGACGAGGGGGGGGATTGGGTATTTTGTTCAGGGATACTTTTACCTGTCGCTCTGAACAACTCACCGCACCTCTCGACCAGTACCAGGGTTTATACTTCTCCATAAATACGCATCCTACAGAAAGTTTTTCTGGCGTTCTCTGTTACCAACAACCTTGCCCTAGGGCATCCTTCAGTCAGGATTTTTGTAATCTTCTGGAGCCCTATCTAGAAAGAATAAATTTTACACTTCTCTTGGAAAGTATGAATTACTGCGGCTTTTCATAAATGGTTACATCCTCCACACATGCGGCGGGCCACACCCTAGGTGGTATCTTTTCTAACGATCATCGTATTAGGGTGGGAGAGCCCCTTCCGCTAGCTTGGTCAGACCACTTTGCCATTCCCTTTAATTTAAGGGTCTCTGCATCTTGGAATATTCAACCTGAAAATAGGAAATTGGCTGACAAACGGAATCTTAGTCTAATTAGTAATGAGGCCTTCGCTAACTTTCTCACAAATTTTCAGCTTCCAGGACATTTAAGCCCTAACTTAGCTGCAGACGAGTTATCCCAAAAATTATTAAAAGTCATGGACTCCTTAGCACCCGTAAAATGTTATTATTCAGCAAGGAAAAAAGCCTTCCTACCTTGGTTCTCTGACAGACTGCGTAAGTTGAAACAGGAGTGTATTAAGCAGGAAAGACCATGGCGCATGGACCTAGCACCTTCAGGCAGAAAACTGCATAAACAATGCTTGAAAGCATACAAAGCAGCTATCATGGAGGAAAAGGGAAGGTACTACGTAAAACTTTCAGAGTCCCTTAAATCCTCCAAAGTGCTCTTTAACATTGTTAATTCCCTTATCTCTTCCCCGGTTATTGACCCTGTGGAGTCCTCATAGGAGCTCTGCGATAGGCTTTCAACTTTCTTTTGCACTAAGATCTCAGATATATATGCCCAGTTGGAAGCCTTAAATTTAAATAAGGACTTAGATGCCCAGCCTGTAACTCATCCAACGGAAAGTTACAGCAAGAAGGCGACTCCTAGGTTACTTGCTTTTCCGAGTATGTCACCAGAGATTATAGACCACTTATTAGAAGAAGTTAAGTCTGGATCTCCTATGGATCCTTGTCCCTTGAAGGTCCTAAAAAGAGCTAAAGTTGCTATTATACCGCATCGTACCACTGTCCTACATTTAGCCATCTCGGAGGGGCAATATCCCCTGGTTTGGAAGGTGCCAGTAGTTAGGCCACTTTTAAAAAAGCCTCCACTGGACCTGATGGAACTGAAAAATTATCGTCCCATTTCCTTCTTGCCGGTCCCAGCGAAGATTCTAGAATCTCACCTAAATTCCCACCTGAGTGCCTTTTTGAGGGACCATCAAATCTTTGCTGGTTCTCAACACGGGTTCAGAAGCTGTCATAGCACCGAAACTGCGCTCACTGCGGTGTTTGACAACATTCGTACACAGGTGGATGCAGGTCATACCATCCTAATAAATTTATTTGATCTTACCGCAGCTTCTGATACCTTATCCCCACTAAGACTTGTGGAGCGTCTCAGGGAGATAGGTATTGGGGGCTCGGCTTTAGGGATTCTCACCTCTTTCCTTAGTGAGTGGACTCAAGCAGTGAAATTGGGAAATTTCTATTCAGATCCAACTCCCCTATTATGCGGAGTATGTTAGGGCTCTTCCCTGAGCCCTACATTATTTAATATCTACGTTGCCCCACTGGCAAAGGTGGTAAAATCTTTTGGGTTGGATGTGTTGTCGTATGCGGATGACACACAAATAATGGTGTCCATCACTCATAACATCAGTGACTCCGCTCGCAATTTTAAAAATTGCATGCAAGCAGTCTCGTCATGGATGGTGCAGAACTATCTGAAATTAAATGGCGAGAAGACAGAGGTTCTTATTTTTGGGGACAAGCTGGACATTTGGCCTGGGGAGTGGTGGCCCGTCTCCCATGGAAAAAACTTGGGAGTTTTGGTGGACAATTCCCTTTCTTTGAATCTGCAGATTAGCAGGATGGTGGCTACCTGTTTTGGGCTAATCAGGCTCTTAAGGAAGATCTCGCAGTTTCCTTTATTTACCTCACGCAAACAAGTTGTCGTTGCGCTAATATTGTCCAGATTGGACTATTGTAATGCCCTTTATTTGGGCATTAACAAGGGACAGTTGCGGCGCCAGCAGCTGGTGCAGAACGCCGCTGCCAGGCTGGTGATGGACTTGCCTAAACACCAGTCAGTTTCGGCTTCTCTTCTTTCTTTGCATTGGCTCCCTATGGACCGCAGAATTATGTTCAAAACCCTCTACCTCACTCACAATGCTTACTATGGCCTGGGTCCTGATGGCATTAAAGTTTTATTTCAACACTATGCTCCCACTAGGAAACTCAGGTCAGCAAGCAAATATCTCCTTATTGTTCCCAGGTCTAGAAGGGTGAGATGGGGTGGGAGAGCCTTCTCAATTGCCGCAGCCAAATTGTGGAATTCCCTCCCTGAGGAAATTGCGGGACAACAATCCCACACTCTTTTTCGAAAGGTTTTAAAGACCTGGTTGTTCCCTTAGATGTTTGTCTGAGTGTGTCTTCCCCTGCTTGCATAATGCTCTGCTGTTAGCGCCTTGACGCCCTTGGGCTAAGTTAGCGCTCTATAAATGTTATATTAATTAATTAATTAATTAATTAATTCATGTCTATTGTTTGTGGACAGGGAAGTACCACAGCAGTGGGTTGGATTCAGTCGGTTTTAACGTCTGCACCCACCTGGAAAAAAGTAAAAAACCGGGGCACCAACAACAAACCTGGAAAGTGTTGTGGAGGGCTGTAGGAGTTACAACAGCCACCCAGGATTAATATTTGAGAACAGACACTATGTATGTGGAGTCCAGAAAACCAAGACCCTTGGAATTTTCACTTGACTTTTCAAAGCACTCACAAGACTGGTGCTACTGCTCTACAGCTAGGAGTGCAGGCAGGCTTATTCCATTGTGGTGTTTAATGTGACCAGAAGGTGTACAAGGAATATGCATGTAATGAAGTGCCCCCTAGTGGCTGAATCTTTGATTGCATTTTATGTGATCAGAAAGTGATGCCCTTTAGGGCTACTTTTATGTAACTGAGGGGTGGCTGGGGCGATGCTCAGCTGGATGTCCAATCAGGTAGGTCCTGTGGGGTTAGACCCCAGGACTGAGGTGGAGGCCCTGTAGCTGGTGGGTGCAGCCCTAAGCAGACCACTGATTGCTTCATTGCTGGTGTACCAGCCTTGGAGTTGATGGTGGTATGAGGCCCTCGAAGTTTTGACTTTCCCAGCAATTATTTGGCTGGTGAAGCCCCAGCATGGTGGAATGGTGCTGACAATGTGAAGATCCACCCTGACTGTTTGTGATGACAACCAGATCTTCACACTACTACGGTGGCTGTCCTCGACGCCAGGCCTGCTATTCTCACTACATCAATGATCATCCGCAACATTTCCCTGCTCCTCGCGGCCCCCCCTACCGCCAAAGGGCTCCTGGCACTGGACTGGGAAGGTAAATTTTCAGCTGGACTAACCTGGTCCTTGTATCCAACACACACTCCATTGCAGTCAGCCTGAACATGTGACTTTCTCCCTGTCTCGCACGACTAGTTAGCTGCGAGTAGCACTTTGGTCTTTTTTGGCACTATTTTCACATAAATATTTTAAATTGCATATCTCCAGAACCACTGAAAGGAATTTTGTTGTTTTGGTCTTGAGTTATTTATTAAATAATGCTCTATTTTTCTAAATTAAATTAGTGTGGGATTTTTCTTGAGTTGTGTTCATACTTTATTACTGTTTGAAGTGCTGCATTTATGCTTTGCACATCGCCTCTATGTTAAGCCTGACTGCTCCATACCAAGCTACCAGTGGGTTCTGCACAGGTTAATTTGGGGTTTGCTTGTGCCTCACCCTGACAAGGATTGTAGTTGTTGCTTGAACTTAAACACATGGGGGTAAATATACACATGTATATTTAGATTTCTGGATTGACCCCACTCTTATTTAAAATGCTTTATAGGTCCTCATTGGACTTCATGCAAAGGCTACAGTAGTTACGTTGATTGGAATAAGAAAATATCCATCTGACCCATTAAAATCCATTTGAGGTAATGATTACAGAATGTCTGGTTTACACTTCGGCACAGAGCTGCTTGATAACAAAACCAACTGTCAAATACAGGTCTTTCTTGAATGTTTTCCTGTTCATATAACAGAAACATAGGACCATTCACTTTTCAGAAGCTAGTCAACAGCTTCTGCTTGGTAACAAAGTCACCGGGACAACAGCTTGAAACTCGAACCAACAATGTTCTTGAACCCGGCACAGCACCAGAATTCAGCACCAGTAAGAATATTTACTGTTAATGATTTAACAAATAAAAAACTGACACAAGGGTGTCTAGACAGATTTCGATCTAATGCCTCCTGACTAGATATGAATCGCAGATGCATGCCAGTAGTTCTTTTTAAAGTTAGTAAGCATGTGTCAAGTCAATGCTGCTTATGACAAAAGGGATTTCCAACTTGTGTGTCATTCATGAATTGCAGTAGAGTGGCTCTAAAAGGTATGAATTTTGTAGAATGTAAATATTTTGCGTCTAGCAAATGTTAAGGCAGCTGTAATGATCTGTCACCAGAGCTTCATTAGTGGACACAGTAATGATCCAACAAGTTATGAAAATTGCTAAATAAATGAACATTGCACTTCAAAACATCTTGGTTCATTTATCAATGCAAATTAAACAAAAAATAAATGATCCCTTTCTAAGTTCACTTATAATAATGTAGTAATGGTCAACATTAAGTAAGGACAACAGCTTGCCCATCAATTCCTTCACAGTCTGGATCACTGGGAATTTCAGTTAGTAATTGTTTCACTGCCAAAAAGTTATTTGTGGCTTTTCTCTAGTCAGAATGAGGAAGGTGTTTCAGGTCCTTGAGTTTCAGTTTTCATATAATTGTGGTGGGATCAGGTCTAAGAGAGAACCCTAACACTTCTGTCCCTTAAAATCTGTTTCCAAAAAATCTTCAGCATGGGAGAGCATGACCATATATGCAGATTATCACCCTCTAATCCACATCCCTGTCAACACAGACCCATATCATGGGTATAGATTTCTTTCAATTTCAGAGTAGCATATCGCCTCTCTTTTTTTTCCTTACAAATCCCTCTCTCTTAGTCAAACCCGGTATGTGAATAATTAATATACATTGTCATCTTGACATATATGGCCATTGAAAGGCCATTCCTGTATTTGTAGTAAATGCTCAAAATGTGTAGCAAGTGCCTTTTCCCACTGTGCCATGGACCTATTTGCTGCCTTTTTAATGCTTTGGTGCATCGTTCAGTGCCTCTGCTGGAAATACATCATTTGATTGCGTTCTCTGAACTTAGGGTCCACTTTAACTTGGACAAATGATTTAAATTCTACCGGGTGGAAAAGGGCCCAATTCATTCTGCATCCTCCTGCCTACCCTCTACGGTTCTCCCCGGAGTGAAGCCTGGATTTTAGTCAGAGAGGGTATGTGGGGATGGAAAAGCAGTTAGATCCTGTCTTTTTGTAGTTGAGTCGCATTTTTTCAATGTATAGCGTATAAATCTTGGAGGGATAACATACCTAGGAACTGGAAGTCTTGGACAACCATGAGTTTGCCCATGAAGCCTGACCTATCACTACCACATCCAGAAGCATCCAGTGTCTATCTGTCTCATAAATAGACCATTCAAATAGTACTCTGTGTTGGGAGGTTTGATAGTAATTTTTTACATCCAGTAGCCAAAGCCTCCTGATCTATTTGCCTCAACAGTTTACTTGAGATCCTCACCCTCCTCCCTCCTCATTTAAAACTATAGCTATTTGCAGATTCTGTATGTCTGTCTCAGAAATCTCGATCAGCAGGGTTTGAAAGACATATATTAATCAAGGCAGTACATTGAGTTTCACTGCAGCCATTCTGACTAGCCACAATACATACATATTCTGCCAATGGCATTAAACAACCTAGGCTAGTTAACAATTACGATGTTTTGGGTGATAACAATCCCTAACTATTTAATCTTCTCTTTAGCTAAGTGGGACAGGATATTGGAGGTAAGATGGTCTTTATCTATTTATGGGAGTCCCACATTTAGTAGCTTAAAGTTTTTCAGATTAACCTTAAAACTCTGCCAAACTGCTCTACCACTTTTAGGGCCCTGGGTAGGGAGGTCTGTGGCCCTACAACTGTCAAGAGAATGTCATACGCAAAGAGATACGTTTTGTGCTCATTTCCAAATGTTCAGATGCTGTCATATGATATCAGCGAGAAGCTTGATCAACAATTTAAAACGTACTAGGATCAGAGGTCAGCCTTGACGGGTGTCATGACCTTACAATATAGTCTCTGTTTTTGCTCCAACAACTAGCATATTAATCACTGGATTTATATAAATGTATTCTGTCCATGAAATCGTATGGGGCCCTTGTCCTGAATCCTCAAGTACCTGATGCAAGAATGACCAGCTCACTCTGTCAAATCCTTTCTCAGCATCCACAGACAGAATGGCCATGGATATTTTCTTACAGTTGGCTTTTTGTATGAGCTGCAAAACTTGCCCAATTTTATCTACAAAATAGTATTGGGCAGCCCTGTATTCTTGGATAAACTTGATAATTACACACATACAGCAGTTCCCTCAGAGAAAGGATAGACCTAGACTTCCTTGGCTAAACGTTTACATATCTGAAAGGGCATCAAACAAACAATTGGATTTATTTACTGTACAATGATTCAAATAACCACATTATATTGTAAAACAGGTGCTCCGACAAGTAAACAGTGCAGTGGAAGGTAAAAGGCAACAAATGTGAATACATTTGAGCTGGTGCTATATACAAGCATATATACATAGACAAGGGGCTGATAGAAATAACATTTTAATAACAAGACTCGAAATGAGATTATACTGTGTGCATTCTGCAAAAACTATTTGTAAAAGGGTCATCATCAGCACAAAAATGTGGTAGCAACCTAAAGAGGAAAAGATGGGGGCCAGAGTAATTTTAGTGTTTCCCTAAATACAATGTATCAAAAAAGTTCATCAAATGGAATTGGGGGTCATCATACCATTAGTGTTGCAATGAATTACTGTACATTAATGGCAAAATGCTAGTGCCATGGTATCAAGACATTGTGTAACCTCTTACATCAAGAGTTACAACACAGAATTTTTATACATCATAATTATCACATTAACTGTATTTTCAAATTTGTGTTTTTCATAAAAACAAACACTTTAAGTATAATGTATGCATCTGTTAAACTTCAAAACAATCCAGTCTAACTACCGTCTATTAATTCCTGGTGAAAATAGAAGGATACTTGATACATGAAAGTTAAAGGAAATATATTAAAAACATTAAAATAACAATATTTTCAGAATATCATTTCTCTCAAGTAGTACATCAAATACATACTCTTACACTTAAAAAATGCATTTTGAAAGCCCTCTCTAAAGTTATGTTTTATGAGTCACTTCTAAGGAGACCTAATATTGAGTAAGGAGATCAAACATCTAACAAAGAGCACTGTACTGCTGTCTCCATGAAAACTAAAGGAAAGGCAGACTGCATAAAACCAGACTCTTTTAATTATAAAGCAATTAAATACAATATTTGAATATTTTACAAAAAAAGAATAACAAAATGGTATTGTATATTTTTTTGTTGATATAGATAATCCCATTTCACCACTGAACACTTTCTATCCAAAGCAGAATGTCAAGCAGTTTCTGCATGTTTTATCACTTTCTTAAGAAATCGACATTTACATTGCTGAAAACCTTTTCTCTGTCCTCAGTAAAAATAAGCCATCTTTTTTTAGCTGACAAAATAGCAAGAAACACAAATATATGGTCATTAAAGGGTAATTAAAATCAAAACCTGTTTTGCAGCAACATTAACTATCATGATTTGCATACAGTAAGTATTTTTTATTTTTATCACAGACAAATTGAGAAAAAGTGAAGAATTACATTGAAAAATAACATCAGACAGTGCAGACCAATCAGGTGAAAAATGTGCCCCGGAATTAATAAAAATGAAAATATATTGCTTACCTGTCAACAAACAAATTTACCTTGAACATGTCTATTCTTTTCAAATGTTATCATGATTTTTGTAAATAAAAAACATGGGGCATATTATCAAGGGCCTTATCGCCGCTTTAGCTGGAGTTTTTCCCGCTAAAGCGGCGATAATTTCATCGCCCTATTAGCAAGCTGTCGCTAACAGCAGTTAGCGACAGTTTGTAGGTGATAGCGAGCGGTTTGGGTCCAGCTTTGCATGTCAGCGATATTTATCGCTAATGACATGCAAAGTGGGCGTACCCAACCTGTTAGCGACAGAAAGCAGTCGCTAACATCGCTATCGCCTATTATCAATGCAGGCCCATCGATGAAAAAATTCGCGCTAAGCCCGAATATCGCAAAAAACGAACGCCTGCTCAGACCTCTTCTTAATCTGTATATCCAATGGGAGTTGGATATTCAGGTTAAGACCCTATTGGCGTTAATGCCTGAATATCGCTGGACTTCCAGCGATATTCACGCATTGAGCCACTATCGCCGGATATTTTATCGCATTTGAGATAAACGTTGCTAATAGCACGTTTTCTCTGCGATAAAATCCAGCGATGCGCGGCGATAAAAAAAATATCGCTATGCTCATTTAGCGATGAATATATCGCTAGTTGTTGATAATATGCCCCATGGAAAGTTACTGTATGTCACATTTAGGCTAGGGAATTGACAACCATATGGAGTACATGTAGTCTTACAAGTGTCAGAGAGGATCAAGGATAGATTGGAATTGTTTTAAGTACCATAGAAAAAATGTACTGGTTGTTCTAAGTAATAATTGTGGAAGAAAACATTATAACATAACCTTGCAGCATCAGCTTTTAATACAGAAATAATAGAAACTGTTGACAACTTGTAGAGGATAGCCCTTGCAATACTTTATTGGGTACTAAACTAAAGGGTCAAAGTATAAACATTATCCGTCATGCCCTGTGATAGCTTCCTGAAATAAAAGAATGTAGAAAGCATCATCAGCAGAAAGCCTCAAATGATATGGGAGAACCTACCGTAGCCCCTTACTTACTCCATCTTTCATATGAATCAAAAACCTTAACACCATTAACTTTTGTCCTCCAAACAAGTAGACAAATAATAGCAGTGTAACAAAGGGAATGTTGTAGTGAAAATGAGGAACCATTGGTCAAAACTTTAGCTTACTTTGGGGATACCTAGATTGACCATCTAAGCAGGTCCATACAATAAAGACCACCAGGGTTTCATATGTTTGGCTGAACTGCTGCCTTACATGCTTTGAAGAAAGGTAATAACTAATAATGTCATAGAGTGGAGCCATAACACTCTCACTCCTATAACTGAAAAAGTGACCATGGAAACTCTAAACAAGCAACTGAATTGCAATGAAATAGGACAAAACCAGGCAATTTCAAGTACCTTACAATCGAAAGCCAGCAAAAAAGAAAAGAACATCATGTCCCATTAAAATACAGAGTAAGTCAGTTCAACAGTATTTTGTGCATAGAATGGCTTGGGGTAGTGGCATTTATATTAGAAGACTACTAAAATGTGCATTCTAACAATTAAAACCCTGCTTTTCGGAAACCTATATTTTCCTAAAACCATTCTTCGACTAATATGTAGAATCACTAATCTCCTCCAGATTTGATCTCTATTTTAATGACTAGCAAGTCAATCACAATGAAAACAAACTCCAGTAAAAAAAAAAAATACTTTTCTGTTGGATTCTTTTGTCTTAGCACCTTGTAGCAACTAGAGACTCCACAATACTCCAGAGTGTTATATCTTCTTCAAAACCTGAAAAAGGAACACAGTCCTGGAAACCTGAAAAATGAAGAAAGAGAATGTCCTTTTCGGGTGAAGATTCACTGAATAACTCCCATTCTTAAAAAAAAGCACCTTTTCTCCACCATTGCCAACCCAATTCGAACCACCAGCATCCTGAGAAAAAGTTTTTTAAAAACAAAAAACACAGTTCAGAACAATTGCAAAATTAAGTAAAATATGGGTCATTTTTCAGAGTCCCTGCCCCTCGAACTACACTTTCTTAAATGTAAAGTACATCTTCTCCCCATTGTCCTTATCCCTTTCAGGTGCTATTTAAATACTTTTCCACCACCTGCTATAAAAATACACAAATACGTGGAAAGCAAACTGAATATCCATTCTTTCATACAAATATTACATTCCATCTATTTAAATGCTCTGAAATAAGTTAAATATTCCCCATATGCCAGATAAAATAAAAATAAAAAGGTTTCACCTGTTGTACACCTGGTGCGACCATCTGCACTGCTCCACAACACTACAAGTTGAGATACAAAAAGGGCTATCAGGATAGGTGCATCTGAAACACAATGGCTTCTTAATAATAATAAAATAAAACCCCATATTTTACACTGAAACTTTACCTATATATTTCCTGAAAATGTAATATTAAATTGTTAAAATGCTTTGTAAATATTTGCAAAATGTGTATGTATTTTCTAAATGTTCAAAAATTATCACAAAATGTATAAACGTAATTGTTTCATCATTTTCTGCTATTCTAGTATATTTGTATTATTTACATATTTAATGTTGCATTTTAATGTATCATGTGAAATGTCTTAGACATGCAATCATTTTATCTTATTTTGATTTTTAAAAATCTGAGATTATGAGGGTACCATTTGAGCTATTTCTTTGCTTTATATTATGTTATTACCTTATTTAGTATCCGTACAGTACATTACAGTTCAAACACACACACAACCACACACATATGAAATATTATATTACTTCAAAAAAAATCAACGTAAGGGAGTGAGAAGCAGGAAAGAGGGGTTCACTCAGCTTCCTATAGCAATTTACAAAACATCAGGGAGAGTAGCACCACACCATTCTAGGAGCTGGAGTCTCCCATAAAAATGATATTGATACCCTTAACAGCTGTTTTCCGTCAGCCGTAGGTTCTCTCAACTGAAGTACTAATAGCATTATCATAGTGTTTCACCTCCACCAGGAGGCAGGGTCTCTTGGTGTGGAGACATGGTGGGATTTGTAAAAAAAAGTGCAGTGAAGTAAAATATCTCCTACCCCAAGGATGTGCTCTTCAGTGAAATGTTCCGGTGATGTAATCCTGGTTCCCTCAGGATTGGGTAACACCTCCTTGATCGCCCTGGCTATATCGCAAGTAAAGACAAGACGGGCCGTGTTATGATAAGTAGCTCTTTATTATCGCACGGTAATACCAGATGATGAATCTCATACAACTCCCTGTGTATGAGTAGAAGGTAGGTCAAACCGTCCTCTGCATGAATACCGGTCCCGGTATTTCCCAACAGAGGACACCGTGCTCAGCAGTGGCCGACAATACCACTCGATATGTGAACTAGTAAGTTGATTACTCAAGTCGTCCTCCGCATTGGTGTCGGTCCCAACACTCACTCCAACGGAAGGCAAACCGCGAGTTGCACTAACCAATACGGTATCGTTGTCCCTCACACTCGATGACCCTCGAGTGGGGACTGGCAAGGTATGTTAAAGTCCCGAGCGCTCGATAACCCTCGAGTGGGGACTGGCAATGTTCAGTAGGGGGACAAAGTCCCAAGCGCTCGATAACCCTCGAGCGGGGACTGGCAATGTTTGGTAGGGGGACAAAGTCCCAAACGCTCAATAACCCTCGAGCGGGGACAGGCAAGGCTTGGTAGGGGGACAAAGTCCCAAACGCTCGATAACCCTCGAGCGGGGACTGGCAAGGTTCGTAACAGGGACGGAGTCACCAGCGCTCGACTACCCTCGAGCGGGGACTGACTCGGCACTACGGGAGACGGAGCCTTGAGCACTTGCGGCAATAGAGACGGTCCAGTCTCTTTGACGCATACGGTTTCCAAAACCCCACTCTAACGTCCAAAGCTCACCTTCCTTGAAGCCTCTGCGAAGCGGTTGCTCGGCTTGTATTCAAAATATCCGACGCCGTCTGCGTCCTCCGGGTCGGCTTTATGGTGGCGCGATCTGCGCATGCACCTTACTTGGCCTTCTGGGTAATGTAGTTCTGTGCGGGGATCGTTCTGGGTTTTGTAGTTTCTTGGTCGTGTATATGTCGTACTCGGTTACGAAGCCCTGGATTTGTGTCTTAACAGGTGATGAGTTATCTATCCTTCACATCTATCTCTTTGCTCAAAAGGTCAACATGTTTCAGCCTACTTGCGCTATGAAAGGTTGTTGGCTTTCTTCAGGACCGTCATATAGCTGATCCCTGATGGTACCAAGTGGGGAAAAAAACCTGGAACTCTGGATGTAAGTCAATGAATTAATATTATAAACAAGACAAATTGACATCAGGGACAGAGGCTCAGCAATGCTATGAAAAGGGGAACACACTGGGAAAAATTGCTGCATGGTTTGTACATTTTAAGAAGAAAAATAACAGAATTAAGTTGATTACTAACCCTCTCACAAAAAAACTTCAGGTTCATCAGAAATGTCCTGAAAGCTCCTAGAACTATATTAAAAAATGTATATATGAAATTGAAGAGTCAAAAGAATAGAAATTGTTGTTTTCTTTAAGGTGACTCTACCTCAGCTAACATTGTTTTGAAACTATCCAAATCCTGTTGTCTTTCACAATTGAATCTATAGAAGAGGTTATATCAGGAGTACTAAATAGTAAAGCTTTACTAGGGACTTGCAATCAGGTGCAGGTCAATTGTACTACTTTTTAAGGAGAGAAAGTACTTTGGGTAGCAGGGGTAAAGTCCACAGAATCCTAATGCCAACAGAAACCAGTTCATATACACGCTACAACTCTGTTCAGAGATAGCCCCGCTCCTTTTTCAGATTATGATCTTCTCTACTGAAACATAAGTGATGTGCGATCGATAAGATTAACACGTTGTCCGACGATTTGGAGCGCGCATTTCACGACGCGCCCGACAATCTTGCTCCTCAAGGAGGTTCACCCACTGCTCCCCACTGTCCTGAAGAAGACCCGCACTGTAAGGGCAAACATCCCTACATATTAAAGGGTCGAAACGTAGACTCTCCTCCTTCTCATCCACCAACTCCCAGCGCCAGCAGGATTTGTACAGCTATATGTGTTGTTTGGTTACAAATGTTTTCGTAATGACTCATGCCTCTTTTCCTGTGGCCCTTTTTACAGGGGACCATTTTTAAGATTGTATAGAGAAGTAATGACTAATGAGACTTTTCTATGTGTCAAATGAGTATTTTGTTACTGTTCACTTCTTTCACTGAATTCCCTCATGGCACTCCCCTCCCTCACCTATACAATATATGTGGGCATAATTAATATATTTGAAAAAAGTGCAAAACCTTTGATTATACATAAACCTATTTTAAGGTTGTCTGTGAGTACTCTGTGAATAAAAACAATTTCGTTTTTCTTTTGACTTTCTGCTTTAATAATCCCTAATGGAGACCATTTGTTCGTTGTAGTCCGGGACCCCCTGTCCATAACACAACAGAAACCAGTTCAGCAGGGATACTTCACCAGTGGGAAGCACCCAAGGTGAGTTGCGGGAATAATATTATAAACAAGAAGAACTGAAATCAAGGACAGAGGCTCAGTAATGCTATAAAGAGGGGAACACACTGGGAAAATGCTGGCATGGCTTGTAAAGGTTAAGAACTAAAAGATCAGATTTAAGTTTATTCTTAACCCTCCCAGAAAACAATTGACTTCAGACCAATCAGAAATCTCATGAACATTTCTAGAACAATATAAAAAAAGTATAGTAAAATCAAAGAATTAAGAAAAGAGATATTCTTGTTTTCTTTTAACTGACTCTCTCTCAGCTAACAGGGTATGAAACCACGCAAATCATGTCTCCTTTTACAATTGAAGCACTAGAAGAGGCTATAACAGGGGTACCAAATAATGAAGCAACCAGTGAAAATCTCTTCTGAATTCTATAGGAAACATTTAAAAAACATAGCTCCAACTATGACTTTAATAATAAATCAAATGCCCACTGGAACAACTCCCCCACCATCATTCCACAACAAGAACATTGCCAGTTTTCTAAAGCCAGGTAAAGAAGCAGTTGTTAATTCTTACCGACCATTCACATTATTGAACACTGATTTTAAGAGCACGTTACAGCATTGGCAGTGCAGGTTTCTAGATCAGCTGTCTCAATAGCACAGAGCAATCAAAAGGACTTGGTATTAGGTAGACAATTATATACCAATCCAAACTTTCTGGTATTAGCAATAGACTTCTCACAAAACAAACACATAACTACAGCAACTTTGCAGTAGGAGGGGCTTATAAAATCAACCATCAAAAAACCTAAGGGCCTGGATTAGAGTTTGGCAGATGGGTTAATCTATCACGAAAATGATGGATTGCCCGTCTATCTTATTACAAGTGTATTGTATCCCATGGCACTTGCAATAAAGCGGATGGGATATCCCTCATGTTTATGACAAAGTACCCATCCCCCAAACTCTTAATCAGGTCCTGAATCTTTATTATTTAGTTGCTCGAGCAATGTACTTCTAGAAAAGATTAAAGTGGGACACACAAATCCCCCTAAGAGATATTCAGGAATTTATGTTACCAAAGAGTAAGAAGTGCTTTATTCCCAAAATTATAAACCTCTTTATAATTGTATACTCTGCTAAATAGAGTTTGCTCCCTTTCACAAGAATGGGGTGGATTGCTTTGATAAAATTGTCAATAATGACCTTGTTCATATTCTTATTTGCAAGTCTTCCCATTATCTTGAAAGTTTTTTCGCCTGGGTAAACTCCTCTATAAGTAGATTCGCTTTGAACAATACGAGACCTACACTAACTTTAGATTATCTTTGTCTTTCCAAAGTATTGGGAGTGATCTCCTAACCTAATAACTTGCAGCATTCACCAGTTTTTGTAGTAGATGGTCCTCAAATCTTTAGAGATTCATTCAATAGGAATATATTGGAACCAAGCATCCCAGATATTGTTTGCATGCTGAGAAATCTCAATAATCTAAAGCAAATTATATTGGAGATGGTGTTGATACTTTTAAAAGGAAGAGCACTTATTTAGTGATTTTAAAATTCCTTTAATTAACACCTATATCAAACTAATTGACTGCTTTCACATATTTCAGTTTTAGGTCTTATTTTAAATTGTTGCAACAATATTATCATGCTTCGAAAAATTGTCAGCATGTGGGTCAAGGAGACTGGAAGTAATTTAGCAGAGAAATTATGCGAATGTCAAAATATGCTACATTTTTCCACATTAGGAGGAGCTAAACTTCTGCATATGCATTTGCTAGCAGAAGAATATTTATCCAACAGTTTTCCTGCATAAAATTGGCATTAGCGCTCATTCACCATGTCTTAGGTGTTCAGATAAGGAAAGAGGGGACTGGTTACACGTGATTTGGTGATGCCCATGTTTAGAAATTTATAGGATTAAAAAGGTGAAAACTATGTCACAGTTTATGGGAATCAGGCACAACTAAGGTAGTAATTTTTGAGAAGCACACTAATAAACTCAAACAACAATGGAGAACAGGCAATCTGAAAATAGCAACAACTAAATATAACTGGGGGTTTGGATCATGAGTATTGGTAAGCCCACAGCACACACTGCATCCCCAGAATCAAAAGCTAAGGCGGTGACGTATGCCCTATGTAAACTGAACTCCAAACTGTGCAGCCCGACAATGGAACCCATTCGAAAGGTCATAAGAGCCAATTACATATGACCAATTAGTATTTCCTGCGGTAATAATTGACACCATGGAGCTCGCCAACTGCGGACCACTCAAACAGATCTTGTGGATACCCGACCATGCCCGTAACGCCTTCGTATGGCTGGAATTCAGGCTAAATAAACAATTTTATGAACATTGGGCATCGATCGTTGGGTACTATCGAGGGGTCTGCGCAGCTCCACCAAATACAATGAAAGCAATTTTAAAGGAAATTTTCACTAAAGGTAAAAATTGCTGGGCCAATTGCCTTATTACAGCCTGCACTAAATTGCATCTTGACCTGTCCAACTGGCAGAATTTTATCTGCCAACCAGGAATTTTTAAATCCATTTTAAAGAAACAAGTTAGACTATTATCTAAGGAAGACAACATGAAGATAATAGAGTCCTCCAGTAGCAATATCGGGCTCTTAGTTAATACCTTCCGGGATAAACTAAGACAGCCATATCTCGACTCAGCCTTGAATAAAACAATCTTAAAGCAAATTCTGTCTGCCAGACTTATGATACTGCCAATAGTAGACATAAATACTCGCTGGAAAACATTAGAGGCAGTTACCACCTGCAAACTGTGTCACCAGCACGAGGAATCAATGGCTCATTTGGTTTGCATCTGCCTTCGATTGAACCGTGCATGTTGCGCTTTATTGAAACCTCTTTTTTAAAATACGGCACTCGTTCCTGCATAGATGCAATGAAACTTCTCTTTAATTTGGAGGTCCCAATGGAACTGGCAGACTAGCGAAATTTGCACACCATTTTAAAGAACTTATAAGTAAAGACTCAGCCAAGAATCAGAGTCCTAAAACAGTTTTGAAACAAGTGAATATACATCTATTTTTATCTGTTTCTTAATGTCCTGTAATGTAGACTTGTTAAAAGAAATGATATCATTAAGTTTTATTCCCGATCGACGAAGGTGCGTTGATGGAGATATCCTGCTCAGTCCTTTTGTAACAATTTTAATGAATTGAAACAAGAAATAAATTCATTCATTCAGTTAATGGGAATCAATTTTAACCCCTAGTCCAGTTATTGCTGTACCAGGCTGCTTTCTAAGTATCATGATTTACCAAATGTTTACATCAATCAAATCTTCACTGCATTTACAGTTCAAAGATTCATTATAACTGCAGGATGGAAATCCATTAATTAAAGATGAGGTTAAGAAAATTTCAAGAGTTTAAGTTCTAAGTATATACTCAGAGAGCACGGGGGCAATTATGAGATTTGGGATGTTTGGGAACCTTAATCCATTTGCTAATCTGGTTTATTGAGTTGCTATTCTGTTTCATGTTATGTTGTCTAATTTATGCACATTTCCGTGTTGATAAGGAATTTTGTGAATTATTAATCAGTTTATATTTTGTTTTTAATATCAAGTCAAGTCAAGGAAAGCTTTATTGGACTGCTATATTAACAATCATAAAAACACTTAAATATACAGTCATATCACATAATTACAATCATCAGAATAAAAATATAAAAAATAAAAAATCTAGTGGCGGCGTATGCCTTAATATTTATAGTTCGTCCATTCTAATAGACTTCCTTTGATAAAGTACTTTCTTTAAGAACATAGCCACACACCAGGCAGAATGTTCGTCCTCGGAAAACTGTAGTTTAAGCAGTGCAGGGTGGCATTGCCCTATTTAAAAGTGGTAAAATCCATGCTTTCCTTAAGAGTTATAAAATTTGCAAAAAAAAGACTAAATGGATAGTAGATTGGGCAGACTGATTGTCACACGGACATGATTGGACTTTACGTGACCAATCGTTCACACTTGGGAAAGTCATATGCCTGTGGACAGTATCAAATCTGAACCTGGTTAGTCATTCCCTATCATAGACACCGGGCACAAATGTTAGATAAGGTTCCATATATGAAGAAGTGACAGTTAGCTGATGTTGGCTTAAAGATCTCTCCTGCCTTTCTTATTGTGCCAACAGTTGAAGACCATCCTTCCTTTGGTTCTTCCTGGGTATTGTCTGCATGGACCCGGGGTCTGTAAAATATTCTACATGTCCTAGGTCACTCATAAAATTATGCACAAAACTCACTCATGGGATCTTTAAGGTCCCCACCAGTTTAAGGCAGTCTTGTAAAATCTCCCTATTTAGCGTAGTCTGCTCTTTTAACCAGATCCTATGCCACAGGAGAAGAGGTTCCAATTTTATAAGGTCTGAGACATAGGAAAGGCCCAACTCGTCGTGGCAGGCATATGAAGATGTATTGGCTGGGACCGATAAAATGTGTCTTAAGAAAGAGTTTTCTACAGTTTGCAATGCGTGGGTGTTGGTAAAGCCCCAAACACCAGCCCCATACTTTGCGGTTGTTATGCATTTAGCTTTATATATTTGAATAAGCTCACCAGGCGGTTTCCTGCCTAACTTCTTCGAAAAAGAAGCCGGCGCTGCTGTTGTCTTTATAAACACCAGTTTTTTTGCATTTACCGCTAGGGCCTATGCATCGCCTTGGTCAAATAGGATCCCAAGGTAAGTAAAACACTTAGGGGTTGATTAGGATAGCGGTTTTTCCGCCTCCCCCGGGCCGGCGGAAGCCACCGCCGGCCCGGAGGATACGAAAAAACCGCAGCGAACCCACCAAAGACCCACCGCCACATTAGGATGGCTGGTGGGTCCTGGTTTCCGTCTGCAGCTTTTCCGCCGCGGTTGGCTTACAACCGCGGCGGAAAAGCACTAATATGGTGACGGTGTCTCTCAGACACCGTCAGCCATATTAGGATGCCCAAAAAGAAATGCTTTTCCACGGCGGGTTTTCCGCCGTGGAAAAGCATACGGAGATTCACTGTGGGGGCCCGTTGCGGGCCCCCTGGGTGAAGGGGGGTGAGGGGTGCACATGGGGGGTACCTATGGTACCCCCCTGCATTTGTATGCAGTAATCGGCAGGCACCGCGCCTACCGCTTGCTGCATACAAATGCAATGTATGCATTTTTAACATTGCGGCGGGTGCAGCCTGAAGCTGCACCCGCCGCATTGTTAAAGATTGAGGATGTGACCGCCACCCTGGCGGTCACATCCTAATCTGCACGGATGGACCGCCGCAGCCCCTGCGGACGGTCCCTCCTACTTTATGGTGGCGGACGGACTCAGGTCCGTCCGCCATCATAATGTGCCCCTTAGTCTGCACCAACTTCTGCCTATCCACAAACATGCCTTTTAACCTCTTACTTCTATGACCACAGGACATAGTAAATGTCTTGGAAATATTATTAGCAAGGCCAAGGTCCTTCATAAAATTACTAAAGCTATCTAAAACCCTCTGGAGACCATTTTGAGTTCTTGACATTAAAACTGCGTCATCCGCGTAAAGGAGAGCATGTATGGGTCGTCCATTCCCTGAAGGAAAGCCTTGATTATTCTTAAGCAATGCCGTGGCCAGACCATTAATATACAAATTAAAAAGAAAGGGGGCCATCACGCTACCCTGCCTGACCCCCTCTCCTGATGGGAAAAGCAGATGTACGCTCACCACCTAATCCGAAGCGCACGCTGACCATTGCATCACTATACAGACACCTTAAAAAGAGAATCATGTAAGGGTCCACCCACATCCCTGAGAACCTCCACAGCCTACCATGTATTACAGAATCAAAGGCCTCGGTGAGATTCACGAACACCAGGAACAAACTTCCCTTCTTTGCTCTTGTGTATTTCCCCACAAGAATGGCCAGGTTTAAACTCTTCTCGGTTGTCCCCAGCCCCTCTCTAAAACCATACTGGATGTCAGATAAAAACGCACTTTCTTCAGCTCAAGCTGCATGCGTTCTGATAAAACATGTCCAACTATCTTGACCATGGAGTCCAATAATGAGATGGGTCTATAACACCCAGGCTTGTTTCTGTCCCCTTTTTTAAAGATTGGGACAATGATGGATTCCGTCCAGGTCCTGGGCATTGGAGCCTCACAACTCGCATTTATGACCTGTGTTACAATGGGCCCCCATAGGGCAATATTAGTCTTTAATAGATCCACTGGGACTCCATCCGGGCCAGGGGCTTTGCCACCCTGACTCGAAGACAGAGCATGTTCAACTTCCTCCAAAGTGAACTTTAAATCTTCTAAAGCAATGTCAACCGCTGGTGTATTACTGTCTGTTAATATGGAATTGTCCTGCCCATTGTAAACTCTAGAGAAGTGATCAATCCACGATTTGTCCGGAATAGCTATTTCTATAGAAGGTCTGCCCAGAGGTTGCAAAAATGGGGCTTTCACTGCCCTCCAAAAAGCGACACTGTTTTTCCTCTGAGCCGCACTATGTAGGAACTCCCAAGCTTCAGTTCTCAAGGCTGATTTTCTTTCCTTAAGGGCCAGCCTATAATCCATTCTTGCCTGCTTAACCTTATTTGTAGTTCTAGGCTCCCTATGTAACTCGTTCTTTAGGTTGGTATATGCTTTTGTGCCTACTGTATCAAAGCACCCCTGGTTTTTAACTTTATTACGGAGTTGTACATGTAATAACTCCCTCACCCAAGCAGTTATATTCTGGGAGGACAATAGGATCTGGTCATGGGAGGCTGACTCACTCAAGCACGTGTCAACGCCAGTATTGCACTTTACAACTAATTGTTGCAAAATTGCGGTGAGAGCTACCTTGGGCCATCGTAGAGTATAGCCATTAAGTTTGTCTAGTTTTACCTTGCTTAACGCCTCAACCCCATTATCCACCCTTCCAGATCTATGTGCTGGCAAATTAATCTCTAAACACAGGGGGAAGTGATCACTCATGGCATTTATCATCAACCATAAAGGAGTACAGCCTGGGAGCATTATTTATTGATATGAGCATGTAATCAATAGTTGAGGATAAACCTCTACCCTTAAATGTAGGTGGCATGGAAATAGGACTGGCCAATAAATCATTCGCGAAACCCAGCTCAAAACTTAACATCAATTCATTAAATAGCTCTCCCACTGGAGTATGGCAAAAATAGGTATTACAGGTACCCTCATCATCATCATGAGGTCCACAGATTCTTCTGTCCTCATGCGGGCATAAAACACAGATGAAATCCCCCACAAAAATCACCATAACATCTTTTTTGCTGCCATTACTGATGGAATTTAGATCACCACCAAGGTTCTTTAAAACCTTGTCAAGAGCGTCTGGAAGGATGGTATTATAAAAGTGAACCAGAAAAACACAATGGGACAAACTTAAATGCAATGTGACCAACTGAAACTGACTGTCCCCCAGCTTTGATTCTATTTTGTCGATTATCAACATGTTTGAAATATATGTGCAGAGCCCTCCCTTTGCTCTGCCCCCTAACCCCTTCACTGCAGGTGTGTAAAATGATCTAAATCCATTTATATGGAGCAGTTCTCTAGACCAAGTTTCCTGTAAACATAGTACCTCATAATGTGATATAAACTCGTGCCAAGGTTGATTTTCTACCTTATTACGCAACCCTGCAATGTTCCAAGAAATGATCTTGCATGGAGAGTGCTCATTATTAGACAAGGGTGTTGCTGGGGCTGAGATAGAGGGAGCTGGACTATCATTGCTGGGTATTACTCGGGCTTCAGTTGGTAATTCAGCCGGTACAAGATGGCAAATAGTCTCACTCCCTTGTTTATTTATAGTAGGGGGTGACCCAGTCGCTATAACCTCTTAACCTGAATTACAAACGTTTATGAATGTTGCCAACTCACAACCCCTAAGTAGGCCGTAAACATGATATAAATATCTACAAGGGGATGACCCAACCTCTATTTTCTCTATGTTTGGATTACAGATGTTTAATGAAGTAACCATCTCACAACACCTAGGTGAACCGTCAACCTTCTTTAAGTGCCTGCTTGAGGGAACCAGCCAGTCAATATCCTCCATTGTGTTAAACATTTCTAAGTGGTTCCTGACTGGAACCACATACCTAAACTGTCTTAACCCACTAAATCTCTCATCTATTGGTGTGCGCTGTAGGGGGCTGACTGGTTGGTAAAAGAAACCCAGAGGTAGAACATTTATCCCATTAGTTCTAACTGAGATATTGGCCACCTTATATTCTATGGTATAGACAAGGTCTGGCGACCCAAAAGTTAAAACTACACAGTTGCCCAAATAGGACTTGTTGGAGCTACCTACCAATCCAATCCACCATGCCATCTTGAACTCCGCAAATAGCAGGTTTGTTAAGCCTGTCCTTTCACTAAGTAAGTGCAGTGACTTGTTCCTCAGTGTTGACCAATGCTCCACCACTCCAAATAGCAGAGGAGGGACATTGGCCAACACAATAGTATATGGTGTCACTGCTGGAGGCAGGTGTCAAATATTTGGGCATTCAGGGGACTGCTGGTTAATATGGTGAAACAAATTACCCTGGGACAAGTATTAGCACTGTGATTCACTTTGGGGCTGGGCTCTCTCAATGCATGTCCCGTTATTACTAACAGGGAGGGCACCAATTCGAGCATTAGTCATCTGGTCATTCTCACTGGTCATATCCTTTACAGGCTCTCCTTGTCTTTGGGTAGATGATGTTTCTCCTAGGTTTGTTGTCGACACCCCGGCCATGGTGTTGGACTTAGACATAGAGTCCAAGGAGGCTAATTGGGATGTTTTCCTAGTCCCATTCCCTGTGTTGTCTTCACGCAGACTAGCTGTTAAGATTACATTACTTCTTAATGCGGCAGCCTTTGTTCTACATTGGCAGATGTCAGTCGGAGCCTAAAGAGCATTACTAATAAATGCTTCTAATTTCCCCACAATCACCTCCAAATGCGATATTCTAAGCTTTAAAGGATTCAAATGGTTTGCGACAACCAGATCTAATTTTTTGCAAAACTCCTTACTATCATTACCCTGAGTTGAGTTTGGAGCTCCTGATACTGGGACATTATGTAACGTGTCACCACCAGGACTAGATTCTCTCTCCACAATCTTAGATTTACGGCCTTGATAAAAGCACTCAATCCAGAAAGAGTAGAAGAAGTAGAGTTGCTTTAATGTACAGCCATCAACAGGACACAAGATCAGCAAACTGATATCCCAGCAATGGAATGTTAACATTCTAACAATGATGTAATCAAGCAGGGGAAGTCTTAAAGATACAGTGAACATAACACATCCCCTTTTCATAGTGAAAAGAAATAAAAGGAAAAAACAATGTAAAGCATTAATGGAAAAGGAAAAACACATGAAAAGTTAAACTTTTGACACAGGAAACATCTAAGCTAATGTAGTACATATTCATTGAATTTCCTAGGAAGTTGTATGGATCTCCTGGGAGTAACCCTGTGGTAGCTAGTAGAAGGAACAGAGCCAGGATCAGTGGAGAGACTGGAATTATTATTGAAATGATGTTTGACATCATTGCATTTGACTAATTTGGACATGTTCCAGGTGCAACCATTATCTAATGTGACAACATTTTTTCTAATTGAGATAATGGTGAAAGGCCCTGTGAAATTTGAGATACCTTTGTGACCTAATCTCGATTTTTTAATTAGAACATTGTCACCTACATTCCATTTCTTAAGTTTGACAACCATCTTAGCATCATAACGTTGTTTATATTTCTGCTGATAGTTAGTCAAAGCTTCTCTCCTCCTTACTGCCTCTTCAATGCTGTCATCACCCTTTTTCTCAGGAAGCCAAGCGGGATTGAGTTTAGAGCAAGCCAACCTTCCCCTCAAAGCTTCAAAAGGCGACCTCTGCATGACAGCATTGGGAGTCGTGCGATGTGCCCACCAGGTCTCTCTCAAGACACTGGTGAAAGAAACTTTGGACTCTAAAGCCCTCTGTGCACAGCCCTTCACTACTCTATTCTTCTCTCAGTGAGACCATTTGCTTGAGGAGAATAAAGAGCCGTCTTCTGATGTATAATCCCCAAACCATTCAAAAAACAACTCATCTCATTGGAGGTGAACTGTACTCCATTGTCAGTAAGTAAATATTTAGGTACTCCTTCAGATACAAATACCTCTTTCAAAAATTCAATCACAGTCTTGGAACTAACAACACCCATGCACTTTGATACCACCCACTTGGAAGTGTAATCCACGAGCAATACAACAAATCTCTCATGAGAAGGCATTAGTTCAAATGGACCTGCAATATCCAGTCCTAACTTGGTCTAAACAGTAGTTGGCACCTCAACAGGAGAAAGCGGAGCCTGACTGGTGGTGTGTGATTTGTCATTAACAGCACATAAATGACAATCTTTGACTACGGACTCTACCATTCGGTCCATACCAGGCCACCAGTATCTTTCTCTCAACCGAGCTTTCGTGAGATTCCTACCCAGGTGCCCTTCGTCAGCAAGATTAATCACTCTATCTCTCAAACCACTAGGGGGCACAATTCTGTCGCCTCTCAAAAAAAAATTCTCTAAAAAAGACAATTCATCCTTCACAGTCCAATAAGGCTTTAAAACAGATTCAAGAGTATCATAACTTGGCCATCCATTCATGACCACAATCTTCAACAAGCGAAACTCATCGTCATTCTCAACACAATGAAACCATTCCTCCTTGGATATGCTAGACTCCAACACCCAATTTATACAGGTTGTAACATCATCATCAATACAATCACTTTGGATAGGAAGACGTGATAAACAGTCAGCAGGTTTGTTATTCTGGCCAGGAATATATTGCACCTTGAAATTATATTCTTGCAAACCTTCACTCCATCTTTTTAACCTAGGTGTCATATGATCACTTTGATGACAAGAAAAAATTTGGACTAGAGGTCGATGATCAGATCTAACGATGAACGGTATTCCCCACAGATAGAACTTAAAGTGGAGTACAGACCAAAATACTGCTAATGCTTCTCTCCCAATACACGAATAGTTAAACTCAGCTTCCTTCAAGGCTCTTGAAGCAAAAGCCACCACAACTTCTTCACCATTCACAACTTGAGAAAGCACTGCACCCAGACCTTTGAGGCTGGCATCAGTAGTCAGAATGGTCTTAAGTTTAGTATCAAAATGACCCAAAGTAGGCATTTTGCCAATTTCTCTTTTTACCAAATCAAAAGCCTTGTCACAATCAACAGACCACAAAAAATGAACACCTTTCTTCAATAGAGATCTTATTGGTTCAACCAGACTAGCAAAAGTTTTAACAAATTTGGAATAAAATTCCGCCATTCCTAAGAAGGACTTAACTTGTTCCTTATCCACGGGTGTGGGTGCGTTCACGATGCTCTCCGCCAATTCTAACTTAGGCTGAATCCCATTCCCAGAAATAACATGTCCCAAGTATGTGACTGACTTCAGACCAATACGACATTTTTCTCTTTTGACAGTGAGTCCACTAACATTTAGCTTATCTAACACAGATCTTAAAACTCTATCATGTTCACACTCATCCACCCCATGAACCAAAATGTCGTCTTGAAAAAACATTACATTAGAAAGGCTGCCAAGAACCAATTTCATTACCCTTTGAAAGCACGCAGCTGCCAAAGCTAGACCAAAAGGCATCCTAAGAAATTGGTAAGCGCCCAAAGGTGTGACAAATGAAGTCAAATGTCTTGAATCTTTGTGTAAAACAACCTGGTGGTAGGCTGAAGAAAGATCAAGTACACTGAATATCTTGGCTCCTTTTAAAATGCTTATACTTTCCGCTATGTTGGGTAAAGGTTGTCTATCCACCCAGATGCATTCATTCAAACCACGTAAATCCACACACATCCTGATAGACTTTCCCCCATCCTTGGGTGCCAAAACTACGGGGCTCAACCACTCAGAGGATTCAATTTCTTCAATTACTCGCAAACTCAACAATTTCTCAACCTCAACTTTGAGTGGCTCTAACATCATGTTAGGTACTTTCCTGACTTTGTGTACACATGGTTTGGCAGACTTTTTAAGAATGATCTTGTGTTCAAATCCCTTCAGACACCCCAAGGCATCAGAAAAGACATTAGGATAGTCAGAAAAATACTTGTCATTCCCACCCACAAAATCTATCTGAGTGGGAAGGAAGCTCGAAAGAAAATCTTCCATCAACATGACTTGGTTCTTGTGGTCTTCGGCTCTAGGGTTAAGAATGATACCTAAATCATGTTGATGTCGCCAACCAAGCAGATTGTCACCCCTGACAGCAAAATAAACTTTACCATTGATACTCTTTCCTTTGAAAGAGATGTTGGCTACAATGTATCCTAAGATTTCTATTCTAGACTTATTATAGCTTATAGGAGAAATGTCAGGAGGTAGAAGTTGGACACTATCTAGACCCACAGCCTCATCCCAAATCTTATTGCCAATTAAGGTGAAAGGAGACCCTGAGTCTGCCATGAGTTTGAAATCAAACTTGTCAATTCTAATATCACAGAACGGCATATAAATATGTTCCGTGTCAACCGAATCACCCTCCACACTAGAAACAACTACAGTACGTACAATGTCAGAGTTAGAGTCATTGGTGTCCCTTTTCTTACCAGACCTACACACGCGTGCATAGTGTCCTTTGATGCCACAGTTATTACAAATACTGTCCTTTGCAAAACAATGAGGAAAATTAGAAGTGTGTGAAAAAGTGCCACACCTAAAACAACGTATTTTCTGATTGTTAAAAGCGCGTTGTTGGCGAAAATCACGTTCCTTAGACAAATTAGGTTCTTTAAAGGAAGGACGATTCTCCAAGGAACTTTTCTGAGGCAGTGAAGTCTTCAGAGGTGGTTTGCCTTTAGAACCAGCACTGACTTTGGCAATCTCTTCACTACATTCACCATCAAATTCATCTTCATCTAACATGTGTACAGAGTCTGAAGACTTTTTTTTATTATCACTCACGGTATGACTTTCATCTTCTTTATTTTTTCTTATCTCCTTGACCCACGTTGAAGTGTTTTCCATACCCTCTACTATATCTACAGCTTCTTTCAAGGTGGGGTTCTTAGACAATAATTTCTCTTGAACCCTAGAGCTGTTTGTGCAACGAACAAGTTGATCTCTGACAAGAGATTCGGCCAAATCTCCAAAATCACAGGTACGAGAAAGAGTTTTTAAGGAAGCAACATAGGTCCCAACACGTTCACGAGAACCTTACACACGTGTAAAGAATCTGTGTCGTTCAAGAACAACATTAATTCTTGGACCGAAATACTGTTCCAACATAGTCATGGACATTTCGAAAACATCTGCAGGTTCACCATCAGCTCCACCAACAGGTATGCTGTCCATGCTATCATAAGTATGCCTGCCCTCAACTCCTAAATTGTGTAGTAAAATGGCTTGTTTCCTAAAGGCTGAAAAATTTTCTCCACCAATAGCAACCAAATAGGAGTCAAATACATTTCTCCATCTCTTCCAAGGAAGAATAGGCTCTCCTTCCTCCGAAAGAAAAGGAGGTGGTTGTGACATGCTAGATGTTGTAGCCATAATTGGAAGAAAAATGAAAGAAGACCAAAGCAAAACAAAGGTAATGAGATGTGGTAATCTCTGAGTAACAATCCAACAAAACAATCTAGGGTTTCTAGAAACAATAATTAATAGTTATGCTATTTACTAAAGTCTTGTGTGTGAGTAACACAAGATATTTATTTACATGCAAGTGTGCTCACTGGTGTGAAGAATTACTGCATGTTTAGCTGTGCACATCAGCGTGAAACTCGTAGACCAAACCACAGAAGAATTGATGTGCAGCTGTGCACATCAGCGTGTAGACGAACTGGTTTGTGGGAATGAGTCACAATGTTACCTTCTCTGTGTGTGTCCTCGATGCGCAGTCGCGCATTTCAGCGTCTCAAGGTGTTGAAACAGTGATTACACTCAGCCGTGTGTATCGGCGTGAGAAGCGTAGGCTTCGTAGTTCAAGAATGATGGTTAACGCGATAATCTACGCGTTGTGTTGATGAAGTATGTGTTGCCAAGGAGACAGACAAAATGGCCGCCAACGCGATGACGATGCACGTAGCGTTGGGGCGTAATCTGAGGACGTCAGACGTTTGCGGCTTTAGTGACAGAGGCTGCACTCGCGCTGAGAGAAACTTCCGAATGCCGAATGGAGAATCTCCCGTCTGTAACGCGAGGCAAGTAGCGTTATATTTTAAAAATCAACAGTGTTGCCAAAAATCATAGAAATTGTAAATAATCGGAAATAAAGCCTCAAAATTGCGCAAAGTGTCCGAATTTTCCCAGGATAATGGCGATCGTATTTTAGAGTAGTATGAAGAGTTGACAAAAGAAACAAGTAGACCAAGTCAGGTTTTGTCATCCAGAAAATCCAAATACGATATCTTGAAGGAATATCAGGCCAAGTAATCTCAAGAATACAGGTGGAAATAAAAGTCCAGAGTAATGTAGTGCCAGAGTGAGTCCAATAAGAAGTTCAAATCCAAACGAAAGTTAAAAGTTCAAAATTTTCTCAAAATTAAGTCCAAATTCATATCTAGGGGAGTTGAAGGTTGTGGATGCCTGTCCCCAATCAGGCTTTGACCCTCGTCGCCAGTGATAAAAGCACTCAATCCAGAAAGAGTAGAAGAAGTAGAGTTGCTTTAATGTACAGCCATCAACAGGACACAAGATCAGCAAACTGATATCCCAGCAATGGAATGTTAACATTCTAACAATGATGTAATCAAGCAGGGGAAGTCTTAAAGATACAGTGAACATAACAGGCCTCTTTTTGGGAGGGGGGAATTTTGCCTATTTGACCTTTGTTCCTTTCTTTTTTTGGATGAGGGTGCGGGGCTACTCCCTTGGCAAAATTTTGCTTTCTGAGCCCTGGTTACTACTATTGGTCTTAATGAACTATCTGTTAACTCCGGAACCCCGTTAGTTCCTGTTTCATACACTGTAGTGTGCAGCTCCTTGCTTAGGGGGGAGTTAGAAAATGAATTAGGATGTACCAAAGGAGAGGTTGTTGCCAGATGGCTTAATGGGCGCTGAGGCTCTAAGGATAATCTGCGCCCAGTAAGAGCAATTTCATGAATTAACGCTGACTCAGCCCTCAGTAAAAATGTATCCAGAATCCCTACAACTCCCTGGCCTGACAACGATTTTCATTTACTCATCATCAATACACCACGAGGCCAGTATACACAGAGCTTATAAATAAAGTGTTTGCACCCTATACTACAGTCTGGGACTAGACCATGTATGTCCACAAGCTCAAAGGTAAATAACGTGGCCCTGCCCGGCCTCCCTCTGCCTCTGACGGCCTCAGACAGGCCGGCCCATGGCCTGGGCTTCACCCAAGCGCGTCCCGCCCTGCGGAACGGCTCACCAGGTTAAATAGTGCTCCTGCGCTCGATTGGTGATGGTGTTGTGAGCCTCTCCCCTCGCCAGCCACAAACAAAGGGAGCTGCTCTAAAGTGCTCCGTGCTCAATTCCAGTGTACTGGGGCAGGGGTAGCAATAAATAAATTCATTCATTTATTCAGTTTTTGGGAATCAGTGTTACACTTAGTCCAGTTATTGCTGTACCAGGTTGCGTCCCAAGTATCATCATTTAACAAATGTTTACATCAATCAAATCTTCATTGCAATTACAGTTCGAAGATTCATTATAACTGCAGGATGGAAATCCAACGGATACACCCATTAATTAAAGATTAGGTTAAGAAAATGTCAAGAGTTTAAGTTCTAAGTATATACTCAGAGCGCACTGGGGCAATTATGAGATTTGGGATTTTTGGAAACCTTAATCCATTTGCTAATCTGGTTTATTGAGTTGCTTTTCTGTTTCGTGTTATGTTGAAAAAGTGTACGTCAAAACAAAGAGAGAGGGACCCAACGACCAAAGGGGAAGGGTACCAGCAAAGACCAAAGTCTTGAAAAAAGTCCCCTTCGGGTAAATGTCATACACAATATGCACCAATTTGCCTCATACACCCTTTACACACCAGTCAGATGAAAATGAACAGAGAGAAAATGTAATCAAACAAATAAATAAAAACATAAGTAAAAAAGTACAACTTTTTTCAGAAATTCATTAAAACAGATGGGAGCACAGCATACAATTTATTCAATCTAATTTTTGTACTCCTTCCCTAACATATACAATAATATTTAAAAAATGGCAATTGTAACCAGACAAAAACTGACATTACATATAGTTCAAAAAGAAAAACACCAATTAAAAACAAACTAAATTGATAAACACAATTGCGAATACAATAAGGAAAAAGTGATTCCTATTTTTGAAGAGGCAATACATCAGTCGGACATAGATCAATTATAATTATTGAGGTTATTATTCCAGCTTTTTCATTCAATACAATTGTCTCCTCAGACTTAACGTAGTTTCCTCTTTTAGAAGCATTGACGCGTTTGAGTGGGCAATTAATATACAGCCAATACCTTCTTCAGGAAAACAATATATATTCCCAATAACAATATTAAAATCTGTAACAAATGAAAGCAGTAAAAAAATAATTATCAAAAGAACAACACTAAATGGCAAAAACCATGATATAGATACATAGCCTCATTGTTCAACAAATTCAAATCACTGGTGGTAAGAAAAATGCCATCTAAATGGCAACATTACATCCATACTCAACAAGAAGCCATACAGCACACTGATCCAATAGACAGAATGTAAGACAAAGGGGCATAAAAGCCTCCATTCGTAATGGTAAGTGCCATTGCTATTGCAGTACCGAAGTCTTTCAGGCTCTCTTGTGTCTCACATAGGCATTACATGTCACACATATATTTTCTCCATGCCCTAAAGCAGTGACCTCACCAGTCCTTTAAGCAGAGTGATGGGGACAAAAACCTCCATCCAGAATAAGTAATTATACCATCATATCTACATATTATCTTTATAAGGTCTAAATCAAATACCTGAAAATCCAGGGCAGAAAAGGCCTCCTGAAATAGCTGTGGACTGATACTTGGATGGCCAAAATCTACATGTATAAAAGAGAGACCAAAGTCCTGATTACTCAGGATGTACATTAAATCATCCTGTCACGTATTATTGATGTAATAAATTCTAACATCATACCTCTAATAAAATCCTCTGGCGGCACTGTCTTTGCAGTATTTATAACATTTGGCCACCACGAGTCCGGCGTGTCTATTCCCTTTTGGAGAAATTAAAATCTGAAACCAGAAAGCTACATAGAAGCGCTAGCGGCATTGCGCTACATAATCAACAGATACAGAACCGGGGGCGATGGAATACTAACCATACAGTCCCCCTATCACGACAGGAAAGCTAGGGTTATAAAATAATGTAGGGGGTCTCCTTCCTCTAGATATCCCATGTGGGCGCTAAAATATCTCTGTGCCAAACTTCCCGCATCTCCCCTGCTAACAATGGGCAACTCAAGTGAAAGTTATTTATGATGTCATTGCCCACAGTGGCGTCACTAGGGAGGTGCGGGGGGTGCGGACCACACCGGGTGTCACCCCATCAAGGAGTGACACCAATCTAGTTACGCTGGCTCGCTCTGTAACACAAACACAGCTACAGCTCTGCACTGCAGTGCAGAGATACAGTGCAGCCTCATCTCTGCTCTGCTGCTTTGCTTTATTAGCGCCAGGATGCTCCTTCCGGAGCGACAGTTCGCGCTTTACAAATATCGATTAACATAAAATAACATAGTGCAAGTGCACGGTCACGGTGCGCACCTGTTTACAAATTAAAATACTACTGCTGCAGTCAGTGCAGTGCACCTGCGCCGTTGTCTCCCCATCATCCGGTAATTTGGGACTGACTGGGTTCCGGAGGCCGAGGTGAGAAATATATCATGTATATGATGAAGTTTAGAAATGTCGTGCCAGGGTGTTTTCAATTTCAAATGCCTGCTGCAGCCAGCCCAGGCCATCTAGAATTGTTGCGGCCGTAAATTAAAGGGAAAAGAGTGTCCGCCTCGGCACGTGCTGCCTTCCCAAGCTTGTGTGTGGGGGCAGTGTTCCCTGGGGGCTGTGTTCAGTAACGGGGATGATTTATGGTCCCGTTACGATATCTGTACGATTGATACTACATTCTACAGTAAGGCGGAGAATTGCCTAACCGGCTGGTACGAGTGAACATGGCTGGTTTAGGTTTCCTGTTTTAAAGATGTCCAACGCTGGTGCAGCAACAGAGTGCTAACCCTGATGAATCTGCCATAAAATTACTGGGCAGTGAAACATGTTGGTTACAGGTAGTGGTATGCGACAATAAGCCTTTTTAATTCAGTAGTGCACACCTTATTCGGAAATAAAGTGGTACAGTTGGTATGACTGCTGATTTTACCTTCACTCTGTATTGTCTGTTACGTGAGGGAGCTATGCTCTGAGCTCCTTTTTCTGCACCTTTACTTTTATTATCTGTCTCACTAAATTCTTTTTGTGTTGTGACACCTTTGATCATTGGAAAAGGAATGGCAACCAATGATGAGAAAGGGGTAAAGTATTGGTAAACATCTGACCAATTTCCCCGAGGGTGTTCGCCCGTGAGGTGCCTTCCTCTCCGCCACACATTTTTTCTGTTTCAATTGTTTGTGTGTGGTTGTATGTATTGCCCCAGTAGGGCGGACATTATAGGTTGTGTCGAGTTGAATACACACGGGAACCCCCATTAGTCGTTGCAAACAGTGTTTAGGCATGGACAGTAGGGCATTAGAGACAATAGATACCCAATCATAGAGGGGGTAGATCTAGAATTTGGCGATAGAAGATTCTAGTACAGGATGTTCTCATGTCCGTTAGATGATTACTAACTAAAGTCCTGGGTACAGGAATTTCTTGTGTTTGAATTTCATTGAGTGGAGGGCTTTCCCTTAGGTACCCGTCTTTCCCTATAAGCTCCCCTTGTTATTGTATGTTCAGTAACGGTGAGACAGAGGAGGTGCAGAGGGCCTAAAGGCTTTGAAGATTGCGCGCCATGCCCTTTTCAAAGGTGGTGAGTGTTCCACATTTGATATATCATAACTTTTTGGAGATGAAGTGCTAAAATGTAGCGCTATAATGCAGTGCTTCCCATGACTTGTGTAAATTTGCCTAAATGAAGAGGCATTCGATTCAAAGTTGAAATGAACGATCCTGCATTGATTTATTACAATCTCTTATAAAATGGGGTTCTGGTTTAAAAAAGTAATCGATAACGAAGATTCTCCTAAATGATCAGAACACATTCCCAGTTAACACCATCGCTTCCTATTACAGAGGCCTAAAGGAGCTGTAATCCGCTAACTATAGTAATTAGAAAAAGAGAATAGTCCGACTGAGAGAGATCAGAAGTTGTACCGTTAGGCAGATGTAAAAAATATGTTGAACAGTAGAGAAACACAGCATAATAGGGGCAGTATACCATCCTCCCTAATTCTTCAGGTCCAAACAATCAGAGTAATGCTTAACCAGCGTGAATGCACTAGACATTGATACAGATGTAGAAAATCCTTTGTCCCTGCATTGAAAAAAAGCATGCTGCTCCTTCATAACTGGTTACAAATTCATAATCTACTGCTAATATGGGTGCAATTTCTTATGTTTTTCCCTCGTCTTCATTTCTCGATTTTGCTCGTGAGAAGGTGTCACTCATAGTCATTGAATGTCACTCATAGTTTCACTGAAATTATGAAAATGTCACACATGGGCAACCTGAAACCTTTGCAGCTATGCACGAGGCACCGCTGAACTTCTTCCTTTAGCAGCATTAACACTGCCTGTCAGTAGTAAACGTCGTTGTGTGGGCAGGCCTAGAGCTGAACGCACATGCGCACTGCTACTGACCAATTAGTGCCGGGGGATGTAGCCAGCTCAGTGTGCGCTACATTACGCATACGAAACAGTCCAATGACTGTTTCGTGAAAAAGCGCGGACCCACCAAAAATAACAGAACTCGCATTGGCTGCTGTGTGCCACATGGAACCTCACAAAATATTGTACTCAACAAAGCAAGAATTCAGGTAATAAACTCAGTCTTTTAGTTTGCTGATTTGCGTGACAATATTTTTACATGCGGTTATGCGGTAATGTGACTTCAAATGCGTTAGTATGACGCGAGATGTGTGACACTTGGCAGGACTGAATGTGGCACACAAACACAATCAGATCGCATCGCATCGCAATCGCATTAGACTCCCAGTCCCCAAGGCCGGCCCAAGACAGTCACAGTGCTATAAAAAAGGAAGGAAGCTTTAAAGACGTGTCAAGGAGCGATTTATTTTCAGAGCTGCCTGGTGTTCGCTATCGCTATATGAAGCATCTGTGTCGGGAGCAGCACCTAGCTTTGTATCTAATCTATTATCGTATGTGCTCCAGGGTTTCTTCTGCTTAGGGAATCCCCTCGGATAAATCAGATATAGAATGAAAAAAAGATGGTGGGCTAAAGGCAGCACTGTGTATTTGGAAGATCTGACGCATGACTGTGTTGGCCTACCTTCTTGGCGGACTCGGAGCGGAGGAGGTCCATGCGGTAAGTCGTGAGGGGGTGACACCATGAGTTACCAGCACCGGGTGACACCAACCTTAGTGACGCCACTGATTGCCCATAATTTACAGATGGCACAATCACACCTTTTGTGCCTAATGTCCCAGCCCAGGAATGAAAGGGATTACCTTAGAATGTTTTGTTGGCATAAAACACAGCTGTTAATTGCAATCCGGCATTTTGTTTTATCAGCATAAAAATAAGCGATTAGTAGAAGTCCCACGTTGGAATAAGTACACTCCGAACAGAGATCTAAAGATAACATAAACAAAGAAAACCTAATAGTAAGCACCAACGTCGGGCACTTGAAACCAAAATGTTTCTCTTTCTATCAAAAAACCCCTGTGCCACATATCTGTTTTTGTAGTCAGAAATCACGGGGCCTACACCTCCGGAAATACATGGAATTAACGGTGCCGCTGCTGCCTGACATGGGCTCTTAAATACGTCCATGTCGCGGCAAATACCCCGGAAAACCGCCTTCTTCTTCCGGTCAGAAGGTGAACTAAAACACCTAGTGCAAAATAAATTAAGGAATCTGCCATATTGGAGAAAAAGCCACAACACAGACAGATCCTATCTCTATCTAATGTGCCACTCAGTGGCGTCACAAGTGGGGTGCGGGGGTGCGGACCGCACCGGGTGTCACCCCATCAAGGGGTGACACCAATCTGGTTACGCTGGCTGCTGTGTAACACAAACACAGCTACAGGTCTGCACTGCAGTGCAGACAGACAGTGCAGCCTCACCTCTGCTCTGCTGCTTTGCTTTATTAGCGCCAGGATGCTCCTTCTGGAGCGACAGTTCGCGCTTTACAAATGTCAATTAACATAACATAACATAGTGCAAGCGCACGGTCACCGGTGCGCACCTGTTTACAAATTAAAATACTGCTGCTGCAGTCAGTGCAGTGCACCTGCGCCGTCGTCTCCCCATCATCCGGTAATTTGGGACTGACTGGGGTCCGGAGGCCAAGGTAAGAAATATATCATGTATATGATGAAGTTTAGAAATGTCGTGCCCGGATGTTTTCAATTTCAAATGCCTGCTGCAGCCAGCCCAGGCCATCTAGAATTGTTGCGGCCGTAAATTAAAGGGAAAAGAGTGTCCGCCTCGGCACGTGCTGCCTTTCCAAGCTTGTGTGTGGGGGCGGTGTTCCCTGGGGGCTGTGTTCAGTAACGGTGAGACAGAGGAGGTGCCGAGGGCCTAAAGGCTTTGAAGACTGCGCGACATGCCCTTTTCAAAGGTGGTGAGTATTCTATGTTTGATATATCATCACTTTTTGGAGATGAAGTGCTAAAATGTAGCGCTATAATGCAGTGCTTCCCATCACTTGTGTAAATTTGCCTAAATGAAGAGGCATTCGATCCGAAGTTGAAATGATCGATCCTGCATTGATTTATTACAGTATCTTATAAAATGGGGTTCTGGTTTGAAAAAGCAATCGATAACGAAGATTCTCCTAAATGATCAGAACACATTCCCAGTTAACACCATCGCTTCCTATTACAGAGGCCTAAAGGAGATGTAATCCGCTAACTATATTTATTAGAAAATGAGATCAGTACGACTGAGTGAGATCAGAAGTTGTACCGTTAAGCTGATGTAAAAAAATATGTTGAACAGTAGAGAAACACAGCATAAATGGGGCAGTGTACCATTCTCCCTAATTCTTCAGGTCCAAACAAGCAGAGTAATGCTTAACCAGCGTGAATGCACTTCTGGATTGAAACAGATGTAGAAAATCCTTTGTCCCTGCTTTGAAAAAAAGCATGCTGTTCCTTCATAGCTAGTTACAAATTCATAATCTACTGCTAATATGGGTGCAATTTCTTATGTTTTTCCCTCGTCTTCATTTCTCGATTATGCTTGTGAGAAAGTGTCACTCATAGTCATTGAATGTCACTCATAATTTCACTGAAATTATGAAAATGTCACACATGGGCAACCTGAAACCTTCGCAGCTATGCACGAGGCACCGCTGAACTTCTTCCTTTAGCAGCAATAACACTGCCTGTCAGTAGTAAACGTCGTTGTGTGGGCAGGCCTAGAGCTGAACGCACATGCGCACTGCTACTGACCAATTAGTGCCGGGGAGGTAGCCAGCTCAGCGTGCGCTACGTTACGCAAACGAAACAGTCCAATGACTGTTTCGTGAAAAAGCCGGTCCCACCAAAAATAACAGAACTTGCATTGGCTGCTGTGTGTCACCTGGAACCTCACGAAATATTCTACTCAACAAAGCAAGAATTCAGGTTATACACTCAGTCTTTTAGTTCGCTGATTTGCGTGACAATATTTTTACATGCGGTTATGCGGTATTGTGACTTAAAATGCGTTAGTATGACGCGAGATGTGTGACACTTGGCAGGACTGAATGTGGCACACAAACACAATCAGATCACATCGCAATCTCATTAGGCTCCCAGTCCCCAAGGCCAGCCCAAGACAGTCACAGTGCTATAAATAAGGAAGGAAGCTTTAAAGACGTGTCAAGAGCGATTTATTTTCAGAGCTGCCTGGTGTTCGCTACCGCTATATGAAGCATCTGTGTCAGGAGCAGCACCTAGCTTTGTATCTAATCTATTATCGTATGTGCTCCAGGGTTTTTTCTGCTTAGGGAATCCCCTCGGATAAATCAGATATAGAATGAAAAAAAGATGGTGGGGCCAAGGCAGCACTGTGTATTTGGAAGATCTGACGCATGACTGTGTCGGCCTACCTTCTTGGCGGAGGAGGTCCATGCGGTAAGTCGTGAGGGGGTGACACCATGAGTTACCAGCACGGGGTGACACCAACCCTAGTGACGCCACTGGTGCCACTCGTCCTCAAAGGTTCGTAAAACCAAATAGCATTTCTGTAAATGCCCAAAGAGGGAGAACACCAGTTATGTCCTGCAAGTGTAAATTCATAACACTAAAAAGATATAACGTAATGCGCACGCATCAAAATATCGTTGTTTTACCTCATAGTTAGAACTAGATAATGATAGAAGCATGTGAAAATAAGAATACACACGCATCAGACTATAACTATTATATCTCATAATTGAAGCTATTTCACCATTGCTTAACCATATAGAGATCGTAGTGCACACATAAAAATAAAGCT
Source organism: Lissotriton helveticus (assembly GCF_964261635.1). NCBI lineage: Eukaryota > Metazoa > Chordata > Amphibia > Caudata > Salamandridae > Lissotriton > Lissotriton helveticus. The sequence continues at coordinate 1,028,632,994 of NC_136065.1, forward strand.
GTTTAATCTCATAGTTAGTTAACCATGGCTAGAATTTTCTGTTTATGATCTCTGTGCACGCATCAAAATAAAGCTGTTAAATCTCCTAATTAGTTAGCCATGGCTAGTAGGCACATTTCCATGTTGATAAGGAATTTTGTGGATTACTAATCAGTTTATATTTTGTTTTTTCCTACCAAATAATTACTCATCCTGGAAAAAATGGAACAAAGTACAGATTGAGGCACATATATTTGTTAAAATGATTCAAAGAGATACCTTATTCATAGTTGAACATAATGAGTTATTATCTAAAACAACAAATAAGCAGGTCGTTTTGCAAATTCAATGATATTTTCAATTGTAATCTGCTGCCTAAAATGCACTGCTATCCTTTTAAAACAGCCTAATCAAACGTACCTTTTAATTAAAGAACAATTCACTTTCCCTTAAATCTGCATCTAATATACCAAACTTTATTTAGTGCTCAGCACTTATTTTAAACAGGTCAGTAACATAATGTGTTAACAGTGCCTACAATGCTCCCTCTCAATTATCTATCACCAAGTGTACAACAGAGCAGACTGCATGCCTCTAAGAAAGCACAACCATGGCACATAGTTGGGTATTATTGTATACACAATAGTAATAGACAATAAGAAATAACACACACTCACAACAACCAACAGAAAATACGTACTGTGAGAATGTACACCCAAGTCCTAAAAATGGCACTTAAGTGGATAAGTGTTAATTGTGCGCTACACAACGGCCATTATCGCCTGAATCTCACACGTTGCTGTGAGGAGCATACAGAGAATGGATAGACCGTTGGCATGGGCGCTCATTACAAATAAGCATTTTCAATGCAATCGGTCTTCCCTTTGGGACCTTATAAGTGTGTAGCCATGCAGGACGCCCATCGCAGCATTGTAAGTGTTGGGATAGGGCCCGGTCCTGATTTGATCCACCCCCTCCACGGCTAGAAACACCGGTGTGTGGAAAGTCAACATTTGATCATTAAAAGTAGCTTGGTAAATAAGAGACAGAAGCTCCATCCTACTGTGAACAACACCGTTTCATAGCCCTCCATGGGTGTTGTGTGTATGGCACTAGATCACCAAAATATTCGTTTGGCAGTTCAGTGGTCGGACTCAGTATGCCACTATCACAGCACACAAAGCAATGAAGGGTGAATAGAAACGTAGTGTTCTGAAGGCAGTGCGCATGTGCAGTGTTGCTTACAGAGAAACACTGAAACTGAAAGTCCGTTTCAGAACTCTCACAGAGCAGAAATTAAGAACATTTTCATGCACGGGAAAATTGCTGTCTCTTGAACTAGCATCAATCACAATTGGGGGGGGCGTGGCCCCAACGCTCTTAGGGAGCAGCTGCCCCTGTCTTAAGCAAGGCCCCTCGACAAAGAATGCCACCTTTCAGGCACGCACTCCCCTAGCCCTCTCACGCTCAACATAGTTTCCCTCGCGCCTCTTTCCTTGAAATCCTCTCACGTTATTTTTTAATAAATTAAAGTGAGAAGGGCGGCGGCCTGCCGCCTGATCAAAGAGCCTGCCAGCCTGTGCTGCCTGAAATGAAAATCAGCGGACACGCTTTGGAGCATGGAGGTCACTGTGTTCAGTTGTTGGGGCCGATTTGGACCGAAATCGGCCCCAACAACAGAACCGGCCCCCTGTCTCAAAACCGGCCCCCACCCCGTCCAGCCGACCGGGGGATTGCCTGGTGCCCGGAATGACCAGTCCGGCCCTGGAAGGCACTTGAACTGAGAAGTGTATACGGATGGAACTGTGAAACCCGAAGAACATTGCAAATAAAACAATGCATCAAAAGGGACCATGAATGAAGCACGTTACTTCAAAATAATGCAGATCTTCAATTGCCCCACCCTACCAAATTATATGGTTGCATTGAGAAAGGCTATATGAACGGGGAGCTTTGGCATCAGCTGCCGGAAAACTGCACCATACATTAACATACCACAAATATATATGTATATGTAGTCCCCGCAGTGCTACAACTTCCAAAGTCACAATGTTCTTGGCTGCCCTTCGTACTCCAGAGTCTCCCTTTGATTGGTGAACAGATCTGTCAAACGAGAGAGCGAGCACAAAGGTCTCAGACCGGATCTAAGTAATAGGGCCAATCGCCAGGGACTGGAATCACCCACCGAAAGGCCGGACAAGCGCGAAAATTAGCCACAGAAAGGAAGGTAATTTCAAAGAGCACACGAAGGAACCAATGAGAAGCAAAGGGTGTAATCAATGCCCCTGTAGAATACTGCATGCATCGCAGAGCAGTGCATGCGTGCAGCTAGGCTCGACCTAAAAATGAGGGAAATGAAATAGCAGTTATCAACACTGGACAGGCTAAAAATCAAAGAGAATGACAAATGGTTCCTTATTGCAAGAATACTTGGCGAAGAGGAGGAGATGAGGCTTAACGACCAAACTTGCTGAAGTTGGAACAGGGGAAGCAGGTTCAAGTCTTGTGTCAGATCAACATCCGAGGATTCGAGAGTCTAGACAGATCACTTACTCTCCCAATACCTACAATTAAAAATGAATCTGACCTAGTGAAATGTAATCTGATTTTTATGTACTACATACAACTGGAAAAGTAGAAAAAGCTAACAGCATGATACCTGCAAATCCCGTTCTATATTTTTTTCAGAACTATACTGAAAGTACTTAAGATGAATGGTAAACTGGCTTGGTGAGTCCTCATTGCAACTGAATGTTACCTTGATTAAACTTGCATGTGTGGATAGAATGAATTTCAACATTAAAACTGAACTCTCAAAATCTTAAAAAAGCAATTGAACAATTATACAAATACCAAGATTAAATTAGTGTTTGTAAACAGCAGATTTTTTTAGATGTATGTATGTATGTACCATTGAGTTGTATAATGCTGCTAATGCTCACAAAGAGATTCTGTGCACAGCAAAGCAAGAGGAAGGAATTATAAAAATAAAACAGAAAGCTAGGGGACAGCAGAGATTGTAATTACCAACGATCGAGCTCTAACTAAATACAAGCAAATATCCAAGTTTTGACATTTTTCAAGATTCTCAAGTGATCTGATGTGGATCGGAGGATCAGAGGAAGTATGTTCCAAAATTCTGCTCCAGTAAGTGCTGCAGAACATCCTCCTCTCCGTTCTGCGGGATTTGGAGGGGAGGATGCAGACGGTACTAGAAAATATCAGAGACGTGATAGAATAATAAAACTTGAAGAGTTTGTGTACACTTTGGGTTCCAGAATAGTTGACAGCTTGAATACTTTGTTCTATTGGCAGCTAATGAAGAAACTTCAGTTTGGAAGATATGGAGCAATATCTAGGAAGATTACATTATAATCTGGCTGCTGAGTTCTGTACCAGCTGGAGTTTAATAATATGCTTGTTGGGAAGACCCAGATAAACCAAGTAATGTAGCCTAGATGTTATAAGAACGTGAATCACAGGTTTATTTGCGCTTTAGAGAAGAAAAGCTAGAATTTTTAGAAGAGTTTTGAGTAACCTGAAGGAGGCAGATGTTACTGCGAGAATGTGGTGTTTGAAAGAGAGCTGGTAATGAAATTTAACATCAAGGTTTCTGGCAAACTCTAATGGAAATACAGTTGTACCATGTTTGGGCAGTCACCAGAGGTCTTTCTAAGATTGCTGTTTTTTCAGGGAATAATAGCGCAATCTTGTCTGAACTGAGCTTTAAATAGTCCTCATTTATCCATGATGCTTAGACATACGGCGTTGCCTGCACCTTTGTTTGATTACAATCAGCATAAGACAACACATCAAGTACAAAATACCGCATCAGGTCTGCAAGAAGGGTCATATAAAATCTTAAAGAGCATAGGGCTCTAAGATGACCCATGTGGCACTCCACAATCAAGTAGGACAGGTGTCTGCAAAAAAGGGGGAAGATGTGCTGCTTGTAATCTCTTTGTGGCAAAGTTGGACACCTACCTCTGTTGACATGTAAACATGTAAATGAGGATGGGATAGGGTGTCCAACAAGTCTAAGAGGATGAGGGCAGCTGCATTTCCATTGATCTGTTTAAGGTGTTCTGGCACTGTAATAAGAATGGAATCCATGCTGTATGCAAACCATATTGTGACACATCTAAGATGTTATTGGTTTCAAGGAATAAAGACAATTGACGATTCATATGCATTTCAAGTGTCTTCACTGTGGCTGGGAGGAGTGAGATCAGCCTGTAAGTAGCAGAAATGCCTGTTTCCGGTCCAGGGAAGAAATGGATTAGCAGTTTGGGCTGAAATGTTCCCATGAGGCACAGGGTCAGACTGATTTGCATATGGCCATGTCTGAACTGGGGTGGCGGAGTGAGCTAAAGATTGATGATGGATTAAACCCAGATCAGTTGACTGGGGTGAATGCTTGCAATGTTCAACACTTCAACAAGAGTACTTCACCTCACTGACCTCTGCGCTCTCTTCGCCCAAAGAGCTGTTTAAGATCGCTGACATGCTCACCTCTCTGAAAATACCAGACCCCGTGGTCAGTTAACAGCGGCTCTGTGATGATGTGGCACAATTCTTTCAATCAAAAATTGTGGACATTTATTCGGCCTTAGAATCCCAGAGGTCGGCACTATCTCTCTCTCAGAGCGTCCAGGTCCCTCCTCTAACACCCTTGGAGGAGATACCGGCAGGGTGCCTCTCCAGCTTTCCCCCCCTCGCCTTGATGGATCTTGAAGCTCTCCTTTTGAAGACCAGATCGGGGTCTCCTTTGGACCCTTGTCCTTTAAAACTTCTTAAACAATGTAAGGAGACTCTTCTGCCCTGGTTACTTGAGATTATGAATAGGGCAATGAGAGAGGGGATCTTCCCGCCACAATGGAAAAAAGCGGTGGTTAAACCACTGTTAAAAAAGCCTACCTTGGACCCGGGTGTTCTTAAAATTTTTCGCCCTATTTCACTGCTCCCAGCCCCAGCAAAGATATTGGAAACCCATCTGAACCAGCATCTGGCGGTTTTCCTGGAATCTTCTGGCCTTTTAGATCACTCGCAGCATGGATTTCGGAGAGAGCACAGCACGGAGTCAGCCCTTACCACGGTGCTTGCTAACATCCGCACCAGGGTGGATAAGGGCATGACCACTCTCCTCATCCTATTAGATCTTACGGCTGCGTTTGATACCCTGTCTCCCTCAGTGTTAACATCACGGCTGAGGGAGATAGGGGTTGAGGGGTCGGCACTTAGTCTGCTTTCCTCCTTCCTTGGCCAGAGGGAACAGAGAATCAAGCTAGGGGAGTTCCTATCTCCATCCCTTCCTGTGCATTGTGGGGTCCCACAAGGGTCGGCAATAAGCCCGACCCTTTTCAACATCTATGTGACCCCTCTCGCCAGGCTTATTAGATCTTACGGGATGGAGGTAGTCTCCTATGCCGACGACACGCAGATTATGATGTCTCTCGCCCATCCGGTCACCTCGGCTGCCTCCAATTTTAGACACTGTATGGAGGCAGTGGCTCAATGGATGATTTGCAATTCATTGAAGCTTAATGGCGAGAAGACCGAAATTCTGGTGTTCGGAGGCAAGGAGGACATTTGGTCAGCGGAATGGTGGCCTCCTTCCCTGGGAGTGTGCCCCACACCCACCGCCCTGGCTAGGAACCTAGGAGTTATGATCGATCCTCATTTGGGGTTGGGCCAGCAAGTGAATAGGACCATCTCCACTTGCTGGGGCATAATAAACATCCTGAAGAAAATAAAACATTACCTGTCCCCACCAGCAAGAAAGCAAATAGTAGTTGCACTGATAGGCTCAAGACTCGACTATTGTAATGCCCTATACCTGGGCATTAACAAGAGTCATATCACGCGACTTCAAATGGTGCAGAATGCGGCCGCAAAATTTGTTTTAGATCTGCCCAGGCGGGCCTCTGCTACGGCTGCTAGGAAAGCATTGCACTGGCTCCCAATCGATGCCAGGATCTCGTTCAAGTGCCTTTGCTTGATCTATGGGGCCTTGGCCACAAACAAGTCAGGAGGTATAAGGGATCTATTAATATCCTACACCCCCTCCAGATCCCTGCGCTCGGCTAATAAAGCCCTGCTATCTATCCCCCGTGTCCGTAGAGCTAGGTGGGGTGGCAGAGCCTTCTCAACCTTAGCTCCAAGGCTGTGGAACTCTCTGCCCGTTGACATTAAAACCCTCCCTTCAAAACAGGCCTTTAGAAAGGCTCTCAAGACATGGCTTTTTGCCAGTGCATATCCTTAGCTTGGTTCTGCCTTTTTTGATTTTATTTTGTTAGGCGCCTTGATGCCTAAGGGCTTAGTTGCGCGTTATAAATTTCATTTCATTTCATTTCATTCATTTCACTTCGTCCATCATCCCCTTTGGTTTTGCTTTGTTCGCCCTAAGTTGGCAGGATATGCCCAGACATGGGTCCCTTGCTCACTTTGCCACTGGATTCAAGCTAGCCTTACTGATGATGGCTGATTAGTCAGAAATCGGTCCTAGGATGCTTGTTTCCGGGCCAGGGAAGACATGGCTTGGCAGTTCAGGCTGGACTGTTCCCATGAGGCACAGGGCCAGACTGATTAGCATATGGCCATGTCTGAACTGGGGTGGGGGAGCGAGCTAAAGACTGATGATGGATTAAACCCAGATCAGTCTCACTGGTGGTGAGTGCTTGCAATGTTCAACACTCCGTCCATCATCCCCTTTGGTTTTGTTTTAAGGTCAGAAGCATCGAGGAAGGGTTTTAGGTTTCTTAGGTAACTCAGGTGAAATCTGGCAGTTTTGGCCATCGAAATTATATGGCCACGCATGTTCAGGCTGCCGTCAAGGGTTATTCCAAGGGTTTTCGCAGAGTCAACAATGGTAGGAGGGCAGTTTAGTGCTGTGATGGTTTTGATCCATTCCTGGATGTCTGGATTGGTTTTGGGTGGGGAGATTAGAAGAAATTCAGTTTTATTTGCGTTAAGTTTAAGCTGGTTGGCGGTGAGCCAATGGACAGTCAGCTTCAGGGCCTCATTCAGTGAGGAAATGTCCTCAGGGGGAGAGATTTTGATGTAGATCTGTGCATCGTTGGCATACATAAGGTGGGAGATATTGGCAGCACGTAGCACCTCAGTGAGTGGTTCAAGGTAAAGATTGAAGAGGGTAGTGGAGAGGGTTGATCCTTGGGGGACTCCAACCGTAACCGGAGAGGGAGCAGATAGATTACCGTTGTTGAGGACTCTCTGTGAGCGCTTTTGGAGGAAGAATCTAAACCATTCAAGGACGGTGCCATCCAAACCCATCCTGAGTTTGAGCCGTTCAAGGAGAATTTCGTGGTTAACCGTATCAAAGACAGAAGATAGGTCTAGGAGGATTAGGAGACAGGTTTTGCCTTGGTCGAGAGCTTGGAGGGCGTCATCCATGATGTGGAGGGGGGTGGTTTCGATGCTGTGCCCAGGTCTGAACCCGGATTGGAAGTCATCTAGAAGGTGGAAGTTGGTGATGTGTAGGCTCAGCTGCTGTTGTACACATTTTTCCAGAACTTTGGCTATGAGTGGGATGTTGGATATGGGTTTATAGTTGTCAGCGGAAGCAGGGTCTCACTACTCACTAGCAGTCAATTCCGGGGTGCAGCCCTCTTTTCACCGGGCCTCCACGTTGAATCCATGCACTCCTACTGCTGCCCTACTACTGCCCTCTGTACAATTCCTTTAGGCAGCCCTTCCTCTCACTCCATCTTTACCCACGACAGGGCAAGGGGAAAGGAGGGACAGCAACCCTCCTCCCCTCCAAGGTCGCAGTGTGTCTCACCCCTGGATCTCCTCCATCCTCCAAGCCAGCCCCTGGCAGTCGGGTGAAGAAGTTTCTCCTAACTCTTCTCCAGGAGACTCGACCCTCATTGCTCCCTCATTGCCAGCTCCTCCCACAGTCCGATATAAATCCTTTCGGTCCTTCTCACGCCAGAGCTGTCTCTTCAGGCAAACACGTCAGACCGCTCCTCTGTCCGCAGCGATTCAGCCGCTCATGCCCCGTCTCCCATGAACACAGGCGGGAAGCAGGACGGGGAAGATGATCTCTCCAGGCCAATCACGTTGCCCAGGCCCTCCAACCTGGAACCTCAACACTGCCGGTTCTCCTTGTCGCTTGTTCTTCGTCCATCTCTGTGTTATTCCCCACAGGCCGCCGCGCTTGATTTCTGGCCTGTGTGCTGCGTCCCTGCATCCTCGTCATCTGCAGCTGAGCCTCCTTCTCACCGTTTCTGTCTTCCCCCTGTGGGAGCTCGATTCCGTTCTGATTACCCCCAGAGGGGGCCAGGGTATCGCAAAGGTAATCTCCGTCTAATTTCTTTTTTATATTTTAAAATTTTTTTTTTATTGAGCAGAGCATAAGGGGCATGACAATGATAATAATTAACAGGGAGTTTAGAAAAAACTTTTGATCCAAGCATACAAATTATGAATAAAACCAATACAGTGAAAGTGCAAACTAAATGCAATGAAGCATATTGCAACCATAATCTGGCAGCATACGCGTTTTTCAAAAGTGCTTAAATTAATATCCCAACTTTTTACGGATATACAATTCTAACTTGCTCAAGTGCTAAAGTGCTAAAGTGCTAAAGTACAGGGGAAAACCCGGAACAAACTATCCTTTACCAAGCAAAATCGTTCCACGGGATACACCAAATTCCCGAACGTGTGCTTTTTTATTTTTTTATTCTTTCTTTTTTCCCTTTTTCATTTTTTTTATAAAAAAATGTTTAAGATATTGACCACAGCCTTAAAATGTTAGTTAATTTTGTTTAGAATAACGTCATAGTTTCAAGATTCGATAAATGTATTTCCAAATCGCAGTGAACCTTTTGTAGCGCCCACCCGCCTTGCATATGCTTCTTTGAAAATCCTGGATCATATAATCTTATTTAGCCACCTCACATATGAAGGTGCTTCCACCGACCTCCAATTCTGAAGAATTAGGGAGTGAGCAATGAGGGAGGAAATAGCTAGAAAAGTCTTCTCCGCTTTTGTCAAGTTTGCCCTAGATCGGGTAATGCCGAAGAGGGTGACCTCAGCCTCTGGATCACCCCTTTTCTGGATTGCCTGGCTTATGGCCAAAAAAATCTTACCCCAGAATAGCCCTATCTTTGACAAGTAAAGAATATATGTAGCCAAACGCCTTCCCCTTCTTCCTGACATCGGAAGCATCTATTCTCTATTGCAGGATATTTTTTGTTGAGAGCTTTGGGTGTATAGTATACCATCTACCGAGACAAAACAGCCATTCTTTAAAAATAGGCAGCTCTTAACGCCTTGCTCCCTAACTGAGATATGGCCTGCCACTACTGACTTGAAAAGGTACATTGGGTTTCCCGAGTTACTCTTTCTAAGACTTTCTCGACCAGTGGAGAATCACTTTGGGTGCACAAAAGACTGTACCAACTACCCACCCCTCTTACTTTTGCTCCAAATAGAGCGGTCACTAGCTTAGTCGGGGCACCACTAGATGAAAGATTATATCTGTTTTGAAAATATATGGTCTGTAAATATTCAAAAAAGCCAGGCTTGCTCCGGGCACCGCATATAATCTGAACCTCCTGCCAGGTAATTACTCTATTCTGGATTAAAAAGTGCCCCAGCTCTTCTAGACCAAATTCCTTCCAATTTTTAAGATGACTAGATTGAATTTTTAGACCCCAGCTTTTAAATTCACCTAATTTTAGATAGAAAAACCCAGAAGAATCAGCTTGTCTAAAAAAAGGCTGTAATCTAAGGGAATATTCCTGCAGATTCTTATATCTGGTCCGCTTGGGAAGTTTAGAAGTTTTTAGAAATATCGGGATCTGCAAACCAGATTCCTGCACCATTTTATCCCCAAAAAAGTTGTCTAATAAACCATTTCATGCCAGCAAACAAGCTGTTAAATCTAGAATAGCCGCTTCATAGTATGTACGAATTTGCGGTAATGCTAACCCACCCTGATTGATTTACAGTTGTAGCCCCAAGAGTTTAACCCTGGGTGCCTTCTTACTCCAGACAAACTCTCTGAACATAATTTTAAGCTCTTTGAAGTACCTAGTAATAATTTTATGGGTATATTTATAAAAAGAAAAATGAGTAAAGGGAGTATGGACATTTTGATAAGGGCTACATGGCCTATCAAAGTTAGTGGTAAAAGCGACCAGTTATCCAGCAATTTTTTAAGTTTACCCCACATGACTTCGTAGTTCAATTTATATAGCTGCCCGTATTGATTAGAAACATAAATCCCCAAATAACGTATTGGATCCAACTTAAGGGCTTGGTGTTTGAGATTTGCAGAAAGAAAATTGCTATTAGTATTTAAAATTTGAATCTCAGTTTTGTTTTGGTTTATTTTGTAGCCCCCAATCAGTTCAAATTGAATACATTCTGTTAAGACCTAGTCTAAATTCTGGCTCTCAGGACTAAGATATAAAATAATGTCATCCGCAACAAGCTTTAATATTGACATACCTGGAATCAGAGCTCTAATTGCTACATTGTCGCAGATTTTAATAGCCAGGGATTCGATAAAGAAAGTAAATAATAATGGAGAAAGCGGACACCCTTGTCTAGTCCCACAGTTTATATTTGCTATCCCTACTTGGTTTGCATTTATTGCCACCTGAGCCTGAGCCCCCTGATAGATATTCCAGAGCATTTTTGTGACCTGAAGGGGGACACCGAACCTACCCATGCCATAAAAATAGGGCGTCCCAATTAATTAGGTCAAACGCCTTTTGGGCATCTACCACCATAATGCATGCCGGAGTACCGTTATTATTAATAAAGTTGAGAGCCTGTATTAAAAACCCTGTATTCAAAGACATAAACCTCCCGGCAATGAACCTAGACTGGTCTTTGTGGATCACTTCCTGAGCTAGGAGAGTAAAATGCTGAGCCCAAATTTTCATAAAAATGTTGTAGTCAGCATTAAGAAGGCTGATTGGTCTATAAGAGTTTACACCCTTGGAATTCTTACCCTTTTTCACAAAGCTGACAATAATAACTTCTTTATTGACTATGGGAACAGCGCCAACTGTCTTTATATAATTAAAAATCTTTGTCAAGAAGGAGTTCAACTTCTTAGCAAATGCTTTATAAAATTATACAGGCAGCCCATCGTTTCTGCAGGCTTTTGCTCTGGCGATTGATTTCAGGGCTGCCAGGATTTCAGCGCCTGATATATCAAGGTGAATCTGTTCCACGAGGGAGTTGGATAACCTCGGGAGATTTACACCTTCGAAATATTTCTGTATTGAATCTTGGGTGACTGTATATTTAGCAGTGTAGAACTGTTGATAATGCTCCATGAAAACTTGAGCAATCCCATCCCTATCCGTCACTACGAATCCGGTCTTAGGATCTACGATCTCTGTAATGAAGGCCGCTTCCTGTCTGGTCTTAGTAGACCCAGCTAACAATATGCCGACAATTTTTCTTTCTTCATATACTCGTTGTTGAAAAGTCTGAGACCTGTTAAATTCTTCGATTAAGAAACATACCCTTAACGCCGTTCTAGCCTTTTCAAGCTGACCCCGTAAAGGGGTATTTCTTAGATTTAGGGCACTCTCGACTGCCTGCTGAAGTTCAGCTATTGTAACACATCATGTTTTGGCCTTAGCAGCCGAAAAGGCTATCATTTGCCCACGCACAGACGCATTGACCCCCATACTGAGAATGGTTTTGCCGTCCCCTCATTTATCCTAAAATAGTCTAGTATCCACTCTCTCAAGCCTTCTATTCATTGGTGATCTAGGAGAAGGAAGCAAGCCATCTTCCACCTGGATCTCGTCTTCTTCCCCTCTTCGATTTCTAGATCAAGCTTAAGAAAAGAGTGGTCTGAAAATGAATTAGCCCCAATTTCAGAAAAAATCAATACGAGATGCTGTCTGAAATTGGCGGGAGTAGCATGTATAATCGCATGCTGCTAGATTGGCTTTACGCCATGAATCAATCAGCTGATAATCCTGTATTATGGCATCAAGAACTTTTTTGGTCTTTGGCTTCAGTTGTTTCTTATTTTTGTTGGAAGTGACTTTTCTTAGGTCTTGGATGAAATTAAAATCCCCTCCAAGAATGATCTGACTGGGGGCTCCCCTGAGCAGCTCATTAACCGTCATCAAAGCGGAGGGGTCATCATTAATTGGGCCATAGTAATTAACAAAATTCAATGTACTCCCATTTAATTTGGCCATGACCCATAACCATCTTCCCTGAGGATCTCTCCAGACTTGGACAAACTCCCAAGCTACTCTTCTACAACAATAAATAGCTACTCCCCTCAATGCCAACCCGGCTGATGCAAAAAAAACATTCGAGAAAACTCTAGGAAGAAAGAGCTTAGGTGAATTTGTTTTAAGGTGAGTTTCTTGAAGAAAGAGAACTTGAGGCATGAAGGAGGCTAACCATCTTATGAGCCCTCCATATTTTTGTTTGTTTAACATACTATTCACATTTACCAACATAATCCACATTTACTAACCATTTCTATGATTTAAATAGCGACAATAGCCATTCGAGTTCAAAACCCTGCTTTCCTCTTCTTTGTCCCCTTTGCTACTGCTCTTTTTACTGCCATAGACACCCACTACCACCCTCCCCCCCAGATGGCCCCCACAGGAAATGTATAAGACCCCGCTGGCCACATCTCACCCCCTACTTTGCTAAGGGGTGTCCTGGAGCTGCACCCTGGTGACCCTCCCCCGACCCTGGAGACCCTTAGCGTCAAATTATACACTTTTCAAGGGCTGGGCGTAGTTCGCGAAGTAGCGCTACGTGTAGCTACGCAAAGTGCACTTCGCACTATACGAGCAACGCGTAGCACTACGCGTACTGCGTAGTACCCTGATCGCACTGTGCAAGATGCCGTTTTCAATTATTCCACAGTGCGGACAAGCATCCAGCACTGTGCAATCATTGAAAGCGGCATCTTGCACAGTGCCAGCTGTAGTTTTCTGCCGCTCGAGTAGATTTTTACTAGAGCGGCAGCTTTCTCAACGCGGACTGCTAGTTTCTCATTGCGAGCGGTCGTGAGCATACGTGACCACTCGCAATGAGAAACCTGACCTCCCCACGTTGAGAATTTCGCCGGGAGCTTTATTTTCCACGCTCGCGATCTGCAACTTGATGTTGCTGATCGCGAATGAGGAAAAAGACTCGCCGGGATGTCATTTTGCTTGCTCGTGGTCGCAAACTTGATGTTGAGGACCACGAGCAAGCAAAAAATGACCGCTGTACTATGCTATGCTACGCTACGCGTGTTTGCACTGTGCTACGTGCAGTTTGCATAGTGCGAAGTAGCGCAAACTTCGCAAACTACGCGAGCGTAGCGAAGTGCTTTGCCCATTGTTACACATTTCATTTTGAGGAAGAGATCTCTTTCAACAAATCCTGGACCTCTATATTCGAGAATATATGGAATTTCCCTCTCACGAGGACTCGAAGCCTAGATTGCTGGGCTATTGAAGCCTGCACCCCTTGAGCTTTAAGAAGATATAATAGTTTCACAAACTCTTTGTGCCTGCTCGCGGCTACTACAGACATATCAGGAAATATTTAACATTTTGAGACCTCATTGATAGAAAATTGTCTCTGCTGTATTGCCTAAGCTAGAATCTTCTCTTCGATACGATCGTCTGCAAAGTTAGTCAAGATAGTACGTGGGATATTTGAATTGAGAAGGGGTTGTGAGGGGACTCGATGTGCCCTTGTTATGGTAAGGTCTCCAGTAAATTTGGGCAAGACCTTCTGCTTAATAAACAACTCAACCCATTGAAGAGTTTGAGATCCCTAACTCCCCTCTGACACTCCGACTATACGTAAGTTGGAACGTCGAGAATTATTTTCAAGTTCCTCAACTTTATTCTCTAGAACAATTTTATCTTTCGCTGCCTCCTTTTCTCTAAGGAGCATAGAGTTCATTTGCTCCTCCAACAGGGCAATCCTTGATTCAGCTTTTTGAATTGTAGCTGGAAAACAAGCCACAGCCTCTTCGAATTTCCCAAGACGCTGGTGGAGGGAAACTATCTCATTCTCTTGGGATGTCTTCATTTCTTTTATCTCCTCCAAGATAAGATTCAGCATGGTCTTTATATCGATCTGTTCAGTGTTTGCTCCTTCGGTTGATGATTCAGACTCGTCCTGTAGTGACTTCCCATCTGGCTTCTGGTTCCCGGATAGCTGGCCTGAGAATTCCGAACCGTCCTTGGAAGGCATCTGGGTCTGGGACTGTGCCTGAGCCTCCGGCTGCTGCACTAATATGTCTCTAAGAGGTGCTGAGGCCTGAGTCAGTAGTGTTGATGATACAGTCTGACTGTGCAGAGGTTGACCGGACTTTTGTGATGTCAGAGCGACTGCAAAAGGAGCCTGCACAGGTGCCTGGGCCCGTGGAGATGAAAATAGCGTGTGCAAGGGCTAGTTGGCGCACCCACTGCTCCCCCCTATAGGTTGCAGTGATTTTGCCGGAGATTTAGCCGGAGCCGGCTGAGATGCTTTTTTAGAAAATAATGTAGTATTTGGAATTTTTCATTGCGTCCTTGTGTGTCCCTGCTGTAGACTTGGCTGCCTGTTCCTTCACCACACTGGTTGAGCCACGTGTTTACTTCTGTGCAACGGGGTTCCCCCCTCTTGATGAAACTCAGATTGGTCTTCTTCAGAGCACTCAAAACTTGAATTAAAGCCAGGTCAATTTGGAATATTCTCCGCTCTGGCCGCCGATGACACCGCTTTTGCCTTGGCTAAGCAAGTTTTGGCTTAGAGCCCTGCCGCAGAGTCAACTTCTACGATAGCGTTCACCAGCTTTAAATGTTTTCCCATTTTCCCTTGGATTTTGGGTCCAGTTTGCAAGGTATTGAAAGCCCCAATCAATAAACAACAGTCTTGCTTTACCCCACCGAACCTAAACCTTTAGTGGGGAGAGCTGATTCTGAGACCATCAGACCCCTGAGGTTGACAAAGCAGACAACCCCTCGACCTATTCTGGTAGTCAGCTGGGATAGTTATTGCTGGCAGGCTCACCTCTGCAGACCGGCTTCGCTCTTACTGCAACGTTGCCACTTCCTGACTCAGGCACTGAAATTTCCCCAGCGCCTCGCCGTGCTGCGATCTCCACCTGCTAGTTATTCCCCATCCGGCGTGAATCGAGCACCTGTGGCCACGGTGTCCAGCCGCGTACACCATCACACTGCAGCTCTCCGTAGTGAGCCCCGCCTTGAGCAAATTCAGGATGCCAGCTGTCGTACAAAAACACCAAAAGTCGCCGAGTATGCGAGCCGGCCAAGACCTCTGCTCCAGTTCCAGGTTGCTGATGCTCAAGTGTAGGAATCCGCAAGCTCCAATCCGGGGAGAAGGAGCAGCGGTCACCTGTGGCTACGCGGAGGGGGCACGGTTCTCCGCCGCCATCCTCAATCTCTGTCTAATTTTATTGCAGGATGTCTATTTCTTTATGAGGATTAAGTAGGATTGTATATTTTGGTGGAGGAGCTCTGCCTCAGTGCATCTGATTGGCCATCTTGCCAGGCCATGCCTCCCGTGTTTTCGACTTTTTAACTGTTTTGGTACTTCCAAATGCCTTACTCATTAAGCTTAAATTTAGCCTGTCTGCTCTCTACAGCAGCTTCCAATGGGTGAGCTCAGTTTAAATTACCAACACCTTTGACTGGATCTAACAAGATAGTGACCTTATTACTGGTGCTTGACTTCCAGCCACACCAACTAATATACAACTTACTCACAAGAACTCCACAATATTCATAATATCATTGGGACAATTAGGGTTAGAAACGTGGATGTGTGCCTCCATTGCTCTTGAATGTCAGTGAAATATGTGTGTATATTATCACACATGTACATTATGATTAAATCATAAGGGAAACATGAGGGATAAATTATAAGCACGTCAGGTGCATTAGTGTACAGGGGGCACCTCCGCTAAAGCGGAGTAGCGCCACCCAGGAAAAGGAAAAATAAAATTATAATTACACAATGTTGTAATTTTAATTTTCCATACTGAAGCAGGTTTATGGGGCGTGCAGCGCTGGGCGGACATCACAGCCAGCAGGGAAGGAGCGGTTAGGGCATTTAAGAACGCATGACAGTTTTGCCAGCTGTCTTGGTCCAGCCAAATCATCATTCGCACTTAGTATGTTCCCCACCCAGCTGTATTGCATCACTTGGGTGGAGAACATGCACATGCTCCCACTCCCTGTCTGAGTGCCGAACCACAGCGCTCCGACCAATGACGATGCTGCTGTTATGCTGGTGACAATATGTGTGCCAGGACTGATAGTTTTTTGGGAAAATGAAACTTATGAATGACCCCTATGAATGAAACATAAACGTCTGCTTAAACATTTGCATCATTTAATGATATAACTTAATCTTTTATTTTTTCCAAGTTTAGAAAGAATATTTTCTGTGCGAAAAAACACCTTATACAATAAATTCTATATACAAATATGTACACGATATACAAAACATTTACAATTGAACAAATTGCACTTACACCACATCCAAACCTCTTTCAAACTTCCCATCCATACTACACAATTGTCCCTAGGTGCACCAAAATCAAAGTGAAAAAATTAAACTTCAATAATGAAACTAATTATAAAACAACGTTTGTAGTAATTTTTCAATCTCTAACACTAGATCAGCTAGAGGAACGATGATGACTTCTTAGTTCGGATGACCTGGGACTAGGTCGACGCGTTTCGAACCCTCAAAATCGTGGGGTTCTCATCAGGACCATAAAGACTCTACAAAAACAAAAACAAAACCAATTTGTGGAAAGACTACTTTGAAACCTCATCTTAAGTGCCTGACCGATTGTTGGCTTCCCTACCTTAAGTCTTCTCAACAACCAAGATCGTACGTGGTGAAGCTGTATCGGGATCTGAAAATTAAATGAACTTGAATTCAAACCTTCTGTTCACCAAATGACAAACTAGTGGTCTCAAATACAACACCAATTAGTAAAACTCAGAATTCGCAACTTCCATTCTCTGAGCACACACACTTACCCCTATTGCGAGCAATCAGGAATGGGATCTCCTAACTGCCAAGCAGTGTCCTAGTTCCGCCGTGGACTGATCGATTATCCTTGTCGTTTCAGTTCGTGATAATCCTAACCTTTTCCAAAATGCCTGTGGAGATGAATCAAAACTAAGTGCACCTGTAACACGGAGGTGTGAGTTGTCACGCGTTTTAAATAATCAGTAGTATTGCACGTTGCATACCTGACAAGCTAACATCGGTAAAAATCACAGCGTCTATGGTATGGATATGCGAGGCGCAGCTGGCGCCTGGAATCACATTGGTGAAATCCGTGTCATTAGATTTATGAGTCCGTGCGGGGAGAGCTTAGCGTTTGGAGTGGTGGGATGGTTTTTTGCGCGGAGACCATGCGGGGGCTGTCTCTTACCTACGTCGGAATTCTTTCTTTCATCAGGAACGCACAGCCATCGGGGCGAGTTCTGTTGCTCCGTGGAAGAGTACAAGACTGATTGGACTTGTGAGGAAGGGGAGTTAACTTCCTGGTGGTCACATGTTCGAAGGGCAGCTCGGCTTTCAGGGAGATGTGGTTGTTTAAACTAATTGGTGTTGTATTTGAGACCACTAGTTTGTCATTTGGTGAACAGAAGGTTTGAATTCAAGTTCATTTAATTTTCAGATCCCGAGACAGCTTCACCACGTACGATCTTGGTTGTTGAGAAGACTTAAGGTAGGGAAGCCAACAACCGGTCAGGCACTTAAGATGAGGTTTCAAAGTAGTCTTTCCACAAATTGGTTTTGTTTTTGTTTTTGTAGAGTCTTTATGGTCCTGATGAGAACCCCACGATTTTGAGGGTACGAAACACGTCGACCTAGTCCCAGGTCATCCGAACTAAGAAGTCATCATCGTTCCTCTAGCTGATCTAGTGTTAGAGATTGAAAAATTACTACAAACGTTGTTTTATAATTAGTTTCATTATTGAAGTTTAATTTTTTCACTTTGATTTTGGTGCACCTAGGGACAATTGTGTAGTATGGATGGGAAGTTTGAAAGAGGTTTGGATGTGGTGTAAGTGCAATTTGTTCAATTGTAAATGTTTTGTATATCGTGTACATATTTGTATATAGAATTTATTGTATAAAGTGTTTTTTCGCACAGAAAATATTCTTTCTAAACTTGGAAAAAAGAAAAGATTAAGTTATATCATTAAATGATGCAAATGTTTAAGCAGACGTTTATGTTTCATTCATAGGGGTCATTCATAAGTTTCATTTTCCAAAAAAACTATCAGTCCTGGCACACATATTGTTATTTAGAGTTTTTTTGGTTTAGCCTGACTGGTTCTGAGCCAAGGCCCATTCCCGTTTTCTGGTTATGCTGGTGACAACAGCATAGTGATTGGCTTAGAGCAGTGTGTGTGTTTGTGTGCTTCCTGCATCCGGCAGGTGCAGAAGAGGACGGAGGCGAGGCGGTGGCCGGCAGCCAGGTAATTCACATTTATTTATTTTTCTACCCATGTACTACTCAGTGGCAGCAGTCACTGTTAGTGTACCTTACCTATAACATACTGTATGGGTGTCTAAATCACCAGTAAAATATTCAGCTAAGGCACAGGCAGTAAACCCATGCCAGTGAAAAAAACATATTTTGGTCTAATTTCTTAATGTCCTACTTTAATAATCAAACTTATTAATGTATTATACTGTAAATGTATAATTGCGTTTTTATAATGCCTACTAACTCTGACAAGGTATTGAAACACTTTTATGGCAAGTACCATGCTACTTCAGTATGTTTGAGGGTTGGGATATAGGAGGTTATGCATGGGATTCAGGGGAGGGGGGCGGCGGCGGGATGGTTAGTGCATGGAAAACATTGGTGGAGTGATTACATTGATAGAGAGCAAGCAAGTGATTAATAGTGTTAAAACGTCTGTGCTCTTTTACGCAGCATGATGTAAATAATTGCCATTTTGTTTTTCTGCACAGTTACTCATGTGTTGTACATACTACTGAACACGTAATTTTTCATCTAAACTAAAAGACAGAAATCCGACATTTTGCTTCCTTATTAGAATTGTAAGAGAGCAGTTCTGCTTTAGTAGAATATGCTAATTTGGTCCGAGGTACAAACCTCAGCCCTCAGAAAAGTTCAGTCTTGTTTCAGTTCCTGTAATCTGAAAAACATTCCTTACTTTTTCCCATGTGCCTTTGATGTCACTGTAGATGTCACACTCCTTGCCACTATTGGTCTGGCTCTTAGTCAGTCAAGGAGGCGAGAGATCAAACGAAGGCCTGTTGGCTGTTCACTGAGCTCCACACTTTCCTACAGCATGAACCACGGTGACAAATATTTTTCCCTTCCCAGATTATATGTTTCTGCCAAGTCTTCAGTTTCCTGAGATACAAAGGAGCACAGTGCAGGCGAAGAGAAGCAACGTTGTGTTTAATAACAGTCATTCTTTTTTCTTTAACGAAAATACACAAAAATACAATAACGTAGCTCCTGGATTCTAAACAAATAAATTACCTGATTGTTTAACGTAAACTAAATGGATATATAACACACTTTGCTAAACACACATAGGAGTACACTGCTCCATAAGAAATAAATGGCGTTCCTCTGTCAGTATCTATTACTTGAAGGACTCTTGACATTCTCCAGATATCCCTGTAGGGAGACTAACACCCGATTCCACTTAAAATGCAGCGTCTCCCCCTTAAACCCACACCTCGCATTTAAAAACGCAAAGCACAAAAGAGAACAAGGCTTTAATTAGCTGCGAAAAATACCCAGACCTCGTGTTGGTATGCTGATGGTAACACATGCATTGCACGAACAAAGAGGTGCAAGAAAGAGCGAACTCGTTTTCTTTATTCTAAAACGTCGTCTGTTTAAAAGCTCGGATTTTTCTGATTAACAGATTCACCTAAAATGGGCATAGATAGTTTTTAGTCAGCAGTACAGTTATATTGAAAAGGCAATGCCTAATGAAGATTGGAAATACGCCTATTTTATTTGGTTTCTACTTACATGGGGCATTTTCCATCAGAAGATGGAATAGCAACTTCTGAATATACAGCCTCTTAATAGATCATTGCTGTCTATTGTTGCAAAACGAGCTCCTTTTACCATATGCTTATCTTTTCCATTATGTTTACTTTTGTTGCGTTGAGACAGCCTTTTCCAGATTCATTAGGTATAAGTAGTATTATAACACATGCTCTAAGAATAATGGCTTTATTGCCTTTTATTTACATAACTCTTCATATCTTAGCGTATTTGTCTAAACACTGTAGGCAAGCAGCAGGCTATTTATTACCCCATAACATTGGTGCTCATTTTATCAACCTCAGATAGATGAAAGGCTGAGTGAACCTCGGTCGAAATCAACATCTGCTTTCTGGTGAAGGGATGAGGCTTCCCATATTTTCTCTCACATCAGGCAGCTGAGCTATCCTTCCAGCCTATTTGATGCAAGTTATAACACTTGGAGACTTTAGTATGTGAATACGATATCACCCTTTTGATGTTTACACAATTTCCAAGTGTAGTGCAAATACACACTTTACTATGTCACTGTATTTATAGAGTTTAGAAAAACAACAGAAGGGATTTTCCAAATGAGAGCTCGAGTAAGCAATGCAATGCAATTAAACATTCCAGACTAAATTGAGGAACTTGTTGGTCATTAGTCTTCAACTTCCTCCAAATCTGGGCACATCCGTAAATGTAGTCTAAAACATGCACAACGGAATGATTTAAACAATTATGTTTAATATTGGGATAAGGCATCCTCCATGACTCACTAAGGTACTTCTGGTGTTCTCAGGTTATATATAGATTGTAGTATTTGCCCTTAGTTGAATTCCATAGTAAAAAGGGGGTGAGTTTTTGACTGACAGCTGGAGCATTTCACAGATGTTTGAGTTAATAGGTGCCTGTAAATATGCTTTTACAGTGATAGGCAGGCATGATAGTTAAAAGAAAGCTTACGTTAAAAAAGGTACGCCCTATGACAATAAAGAATGCATGAGCAATAAATAATAGCGCAAAAGGGAGCTGAAGCACAACGGAAACGATTCACAAAAAGTGAAAGAAACAAGGTGGCCCGCACTCCCACATGAACAGGAAAGTGTTATTACCTGCCTAATTGTAGAGTTCAAAATGCCAGCTGTGTCAACCAGATATTTCATATTTTTTGTAGACTACAGCAATTAGGTATATTTCATTGTGTCAAGTTTGATGTGTATTACCCGTCCAGTGCTCACCAGAACTGCACATGTGCTATCAGAAAATGTTTCCATTGCAAGACTTCAGTTGAGCCTGACAATTAATTATACAGACTCATTTGATAATAGTCAGTGAAGGAAAAGTGTTTGTTACCTTTTCACAGTGACCAATTTGATCAAGAGTATTTGTACTTATGTAAATCATCCAAGGACACATTGAACGAACAGAGAAATGTTCACACTGGCGCATGGAGATTTTCACTTTGGGTCCAAAGGGTACAAACGTTGATTAGTAAGTGGCTCTGCCAACGAACACGTTTATGGATATTTGTCGAGCTGGTTTCTCTATTCCTGACCAATCTAAGATTTGCTTGTTGGTGACGTATACCTTGGTTTTAAATAGGGGAAGCTTTAACATAATACATTCATTTATTGTTCATATATGCAGTCATAACTGAAAAAGACATATCAAATACACTTGCTTACAAATTTGATTGAAACCTTTCAAAACGCAATTGCATTAATCATTATATGCGTTGTGTCCATTATCTATTTCATAATTATTCATCATCACCTGATCTAAAATAATTTTAGACGAACACATGTATTTGAGATTGTATGATCCCAGAGTAAAAAAATATCTTTGCTTTCCAATCCTAAATGAATATATCTGTATTTTCTGGTTCTGATAGAAACTTCTAGCCGCAGATTCCTTACCTTAGAACTATCCCTAGGCGTCAGACTTTATCAAAGATTTTTATGTAAGTCATACCCCTGCGTGCCGGCAGGTGGCATTGTTCAGCTCTGCTGGGCAACGTTGGCAATGATGTGCACAGTGTCTATATAGGCGCCACCACAGCATGCTGATGCTCCAGTCAGTGAAGATCCGGAGAGAGATACCCTCAGAACTACCCTGATAATTTTAGAGACTTGTCTCTTGGTGTAGCAGGAATATCAACAAGCCATGCGGCGCCTGTCACCATCAAATGTATCTTGTCTGTCTCTGGTGCCTTGAGTGTGACCATGATGCCAAGACCAATGTCGATTGTCACGCCATGCTTCCCAAGGCCTTGTGGGAGTGATCCCTCAAGCTCTTTGCAGCTCGAAGTGCCACACCATGACAGTCTTGGTCTCGGTTGAGAAGAAGGTCCCAGGATTGGTTGCGGGCCATCAATCTTCGTCTCAGTCGAAGTCGTCCCATTCCAGTAAGTCCCACAAAAAAAGAAGAGCAAGAAGATGAAGTGGTCTTCTACTTCGTTCAGTCAGTCGAAGTCATCTGACAAGAGAGTGTGGACACTTGAGGTCTGGATCCGTGGTTGAGCCTGTGCCTGGGCCGTCTCTGAACCTCCCAAAGTTTCTAGGAGCTGGAGCGACCCCCACCCAACTCAAGAATTTTATAGGCCATGCCCCTCATATTTCCACGTCCTGCCCTGCTGGAGCACCTTCAGCCCCGCTGGTTTTGGAGAGGCCCCTGCTGGTCTTCCGCCAGTGGGTTTGCACTAAGTACCAGTCAGGCCCCTTTGATTCATAGATGGACCCTGACCGGTCCTTTGGTGGGGCCGTCCCCATCTTATCCCAAAGCGATACAAAAGGGGATGATGGACGGAGTGTTTGAGCAAATCAAACACTCACCCCCAGTCAACTGATCTGGGTTTAATCCATCACCATTCTTTAGCCCACTCAGCCACCCCATTTCAGACATGGCTCTATGCAAATCAGTCTGACCCTGTGCCTCATGGGAACAGTCCAGCCCGAACTGCCAAGCCATGTCTTCCATGGACCGGAAACAAGCATCCTGGGACCGGTTTCGGATTCATAATCCTCATCAGCCAGGCTATCTTGAATCCAGTGGCCAAGTGAGCAAGGGACTCACGTCTGAGCATGTCCTGCCACACTTAGGGCGAACAAAGCGATACAAAAGGGGATGATGGACGGAGTGTTTGAGCAAATCAAACACTCACCCCCTGTCAACTGATCTGGGTTTAATCCATCACCATTCTTTAGCCCACTCAGCCACCCCATTTCAGACCTGGCTCTATGCAAATCAGTCTGACCCTGTGCCCCATGGGAACAGTCCAGCCCGAACTGCCAAGCCATGTCTTCCATGGACCGGAAACAAGCATCCTGGGACCGGTTTCGGATTCATAATCCTCATCAGCCAGGCTATCTTGAATCCAGTGGCCAAGTGAGCAAGGGACTCACGTCTGAGCATACCCTGCCACAATTAGGGAGAACAAAGCGATACAAAAGGGGATGATGGACGGAGTGTTTGAGCAAATCAAACACTCACCCCCAGTCAACTGATCTGGGTTTAATCCATCACCATTTCTGTGAAAGTTGGCCTGTACACCGGGTTATGTGTATGTTTCCTAAATGCTATCACACATTGTTACTTAATTGATTGAAAAACACAGTGATATGTGAATTTATAAAACTTATTTTTTTCTTTTTTCTATCAAATGCTATATTGTTTTTTTCCTTTTTTTTGGACAATTTGTACACTTTTTTTTAACAATAATTCATAAAAATTCTAAACATAAATATGCACCTAATCACAATAGTTTATTATACATGTTCTAGTACATATGTCAACAATTGATTTTCATCGCCAAATACAAAACCGAATCCGAATCCTACGCGTTTCGGCGAGTGGCCTTCATCAGGAGTTCTGTATTTTCAATTGATGATTAGATACTTAAGCGTCTTGTAAATGTTTATACGCCGTATCTAAATGTTGGCAGTAAATAGGTCCTGGATAAGGTTAAAATCTGTTGTCTGATATAGTCTGACATAAATTGTGTAGCTCAAGTTCACGTCACGGTTGATTTAGTGTGGAGTAGGGTACTCCTGTGACACTGGGTTCTGTCAGGTGGTATTGAATATTGTAGGTTCTGTGTTCGTTTTCAAGGGCTAAGATGGACGGTTATATGTTCATCATCGGCGCAGCAGGAATTGCTGAAAAAATCGGCAGCCTGTGATTGTCCCTTCTTAAAAGCTTTAGGGGATGTCTGTAGTTTTTCTTGCTGGTATAACAATAATCGATGGTAATGATTTCAGCGGCACGGGTAAGATGGGACCTCGCAGCGACTCAGTTTTAAGATTTCATCATTACCATCGATTTTTGTTATACCAGCAAGAAAAACTACAGACATCCCCTAAAGCTTTTAAGAAGGGACAACCACAGGCTGCCGATTTTTTCAGCAATTCCTGCTGCGCCGATCATCCACATATAACCGTCCATCTTAGCCCTTGAAAACAAACACAGAACCTACAATATTCAATACCACCTGACAGAACCCAGTGTCACGGGAGTACCCTACTCCACACTAAATCAACCGTGACGTGAACTTGAGCTACACAATTTATGTCAGACGATATCAAACAACAGATTTTAACCTTATCCAGGACCTATTTACTGCCAACATTTAGATACGGCGTATAAACATTTACAAGACGCTTAAGTATCTAATCATCAATTGAAAATACAGAACTCCTGATGAAGGCCACTCGCCGAAACGCGTAGGATTCGGATTCGGTTTTGTATTTGGCGATGAAAATCAATTGTTGACATATGTACTAGAACATGTATAATAAACTATTGTGATTAGGTGCATATTTATGTTTAGAATTTTTATGAATTATTGTTAAAAAAAAGTGTACAAATTGTCCAAAAAAAAGGAAAAAACCAATATAGCATTTGATAGAAAAAAGAAAAAAAGACAATTAAAAAGAAGTTTTATAAATTCACATATCACTGTGTTTTTCAATCTATTAAGTAACAATGTGTGATAGCATTTAGGAAACATACACATAACCCGGTGTACAGGCCAACTTTCACAGAAATGTTATATCCCTACTAGGGTTTATCCGTTTAGGTAGGGGCCTCTTTCTTCCGAAACAATTTAATCCATCACCATTCTTTAGCCCACTCAGCCACCCCATTTCAGACATGGCTCTATGCAAATCAGTCTGACCCTGTGCCTCATGGGAACAGTCCAGCCCGAACTGCCAAGCCATGTCTTCCATGGACCGGAAACAAGCATCCAGGGACCGGTTTCGGATTCATAATCCTCATCAGCCAGGCTATCTTGAATCCAGTGGCCAAGTGAGCAAGGGACTCACGTCTGAGCATACCCTGCCACACTTAGGGCGAACAAAGCGATACAAAAGGGGATGGTGGACGGAGTGTTTGAGCAAATCAAACACTCACCCCCAGTCAACTGTTCTGGGTTTAATCCATCACCATTCTTTAGCCCACTCAGCCACCCCATTTCAGACATGGCTCTATGCAAATCAGTCTGACCCTGTGCCTCATGGGAACAGTCCAGCTCGAACTGCCAAGCCATGTCTTCCATGGACCGGAAACAAGCATCCTGGGACCGGTTTCGGATTCATAATCCTCATCAGCCAGGCTATCTTGAATCCAGTGGCCAAGTGAGCAAGGGACTCACGTCTGAGCATACCCTGCCACACTTAGGGCGAACAAAGCGATACAAAAGGGGATGATGGACGGAGTGTTTGAGCAAATCAAACACTCACCCCCTGTCAACTGTTCTGGGTTTAATCCATCACCATTCTTTAGCCCACTCAGCCACCCCATTTCAGACATGGCTCTATGCAAATCAGTCTGACCCTGTGCCTCATGGGAACAGTCCAGCCCGAGTAAAAGGCACAGGGTCTGACTGATTTGCATATAGCCATGTCTGAACTGGGGTGGCAGAGTGGGCTAAAGAACGGTGATGGATTAAACCCAGATCTTTTGACTGGGTGTGAGTGTTTGATTTATTCAGATGCTCCGTCCACCACCACCCCCTTTTGTACCACTTTTGGCCGCCATAAGTGTGGCAGGGTATGCTCAGACGTGAGTCCCTTGCTCACTTTGCCACTGGATTCAAGCAAGCCGGGCTGAAGTCGGCTGGAATGCCAGAAACCGGTCCTCAGAAGCTTGTTTTCGGTCCAGGGAAGACATGGCTTGGCAGTTCGGGCTGGACTGTTCCCATGAGGCACAGGGTCAGACTGATTTGCATATAGCCATGTCTGAACTGGGGTGGCAGAGTGGGCTAAAGAACGGTGATGGATTAAATCCAGATCTTTTGACTGGGTGTGAGTGTTTGATTTATTGAGAAGCTCCTTCCATCACCACCCCCTTTTGTACCCCATTCTTATCCCAGGCACACAGCCAGATAGACGTCATCTGACGCCTACTCTGGCTGGGACCATGCCACCCAGGTCGGAGCCTAGCCCTATTCATATGGGTTAGGACTTGGGGAAGATTGGGAGCCTTATTAATACCAGCTCCTAGACTCCAATGAAAACACCTGGTGTGAAGATCTGGTGGACACTGGTGGACTGGACGCATCCCCAGATACTGGATTGTTCTCTCCTCTGACCGTGGCTATGGAGGAGGGAGCCTCACTTCCTATGGAGGTGAGGGGGGCGACTGAGGTCCAGGACCTTCAGCTGCCCTCTATGGCTGTCAAAACAAATGTTGTGTCAGAGGTGCTTCAGCTGGGAGCCACGACATCAGAACCGCTTCTTCCATTTAACAAAGCCTTCACGGACATCCTATAGGGGCCTGGTCCAATCCCTGCAGAGGAGCTCCTGTGTACAAGAAAATTGACCACCACCAACGCCCCACCCCTGGGGACCACAGTTTCCTCACACAGCACCATAGCCTGGAGAGCTTGGTAGTCCAAGCCTTCACTTCTCAAGTAAATCCTGGTACATTTCCTACCACCCCACCAGATAGGGAATCCAAAAGGTTGGACACATTGGGCAAAAAAAAATTCTTCCGCCAGCCTATACCTGCAGTTGGTTACGTACATTCTTTTTGGGCCATTACTCCCATTCACTTTGTGATTTGGTTGCACAGGTGGTGCCTGTGTTCCTGGAGGAGGCTCTGGACATACTCTCCTAAATTATTGCTGATGGGAGAGACGCAGCTAAATTCACAATCTGATGTGGGCTGGTCATGACTGATTTCCTAGGAATAGCAGTTTCTTCATCAATAGCTTTATGGTGCCAAACCTGGCTTTTCGATGTATGTTCAGGCTTCGTTCACGGACATGCCTTTTGATGTCTCCAGTCTCTTTGGAGACAAGGCTGACACAGGGCTGGAGTGCTTCAAGGATAGCAGAGTTACGACCGCATACTTTGGTCTTTCTATGGCCCCTCGCCAAATGCAGTTCGCCTTTCGCTTCTTTCATGGCCACGGAAGGGGCTTCCAGTCCTGTCTCAACCCATCCAGCCGTCATGACATGCAAGCTTCACAGCCCCTGCATGGCCACTAACATGGTATCCACAGACCATGTATCAGACAGCCAGAGGTCGGGCCAGTACAACACTCCCCCAGCACCCGCAGCCTCTAAGCCTTTTTAGTTTTCCCTCCGACCATCATGGCACGCAGTTAAAGACAGGATACGCCATCACCTGCACCACTGAAGGAAGATAACATCAGACCGCTGCGTTATCCAGATTTTCTGAAGGGGTTACTCCCTCCACTTTGTGACTATCCCTCTTCCCATGACAACCACTTGCAACAGGCTGATGGAGGACCATCTTTCCGTACTCTGCCAGTAAGTGGCGGCTCTCTTGTCCAAGGGAGCGATAGAGAGGGTGTCAGCAGCAGAAGTAAGTCATGATTGCTATTCCCGCTACTTTCTGGTGCCAAAAAAGGACAGAGGCGTTCATCCTTTCCTAGATCTGCACCCTCTCAATTTCTTCCTGAAAAAGGGGAAATTCAAAATGCTCACACTCGCTCAAGTCCTGTCTTCCCAGGGGTCTGGACGGTAGCATTGGACTTGCAGGATGCTTGCGTCCACATTTCCATCAAGCCTGCTCATAGATCTTACCTACAGTTCATGGTAGGTCACAAGCACTTTCAGTTCACCATGCTCCTCTTTTGCCTTACCAGCTTCTCTCAGGTGTTCACCAAGGTGATGGCGTGGTTTCAACTCATCTCCGGAGATCAGTGGTGCAAGTCTTCCCTTATCTCAATGACTTGCTATTGAAGGCAGGCTTGTCCCAGGCAGTTGTCTCCTGCCTTTAGACTATGGCAGATCTCCAGTATTCCCTGCGATTCACTATAAATTTGCTGGAGTCACACCTGACCTCCTTTTCAGATGCTCCTATTCTTCTGAGCTGACCTGGACACAACCTCAACTCTTGAAATTAATGTAAAGTTCAAGATCTCGCTCAACTATAGAATTTAATGTATTCCATCTGCACCTGAGGGACTCTAGTAGTATTTTACAGCTGCTTAATCCTCTATCTGGTTTAGAGAAATAAAGAGAGTTAGAGGAGAACATGATGTAAGTAATAGGGCTGAACACTGTCCGAAGCCCGATTGGTCTAAGGTGGTGAGTTCCACCATTCTGCTCATGCCCTGTAATATGTGAACAACTGACAAGCTAATATTTGTCATCCCTAGAGAAAGGCATGGTGTTGCTGACTCACTGAACTGAGAAGATGAGCATTCCTCTATCCTGTAGTCAACTTTCAGTTTGCTCTGGTGACTCCAGTATGTTGCACTGGAGAGTAGAGTCTAGAATTTTCTTTGGGTGCTTGTGCCAAAGTCTAACTAAGATGAGAACAGTCAATTGCTAGACGCCTCCTCTACCCTCGCAGTTCAGCCTTCCTCTGTTTTGGTGAAGGGAGTTGTTGTGGAGCAGATGGCAACAAAGTCAGTGAGAGACAAGCCAGATTCCAAGAAGAAATAAAAAAAGGCCACCCTACTTAGCATGTAGCCTCAGCTATGATTGAAGCACAAAAACACAGAAAGGAAGAAAGGCAATGTTGGGCATGAGCTCCCCTGAGAATGCCTCAGTTCAGTCATGAGCAGCAGTTTTGCTAGAAGGTCAATTCAAGGTGCAAATTGACCGTGGATAACTTGACCTCACCATGTGCCCTGCACTGGCACTCCTGATCATGTAACCACAAGACATTGGACCAGATCCTAAATGCAACCTCAGGTTAAAACCAGATAAAGTCTCAGAGGCTACTATAAGCTCATTGTTTATGAGTTGCCTCATTCATTCCATCTCCCTTCAGAACCAAATGATGACTTTGACAAAATGTTTCATCCATGTTTGGCTCAGTCTCCTCCCTGGATGCTGTGGATGTGAAAAAGAAGGCCCAGAAGATACCTTCAGAGTTTGATTCTCAGAATCCAGTGGTGCAGTTTCCAAAACACGAGGCACACAGTTGATGGACAGAATGAAGAACAAATCAAAACATTTACCTCCAGTCAAGAGATCTTGGTTAAATCCATCATTATTTTGGTCACCATGCCAGCCCAGTTTAGACCTGGCCATATTCAAATCAGTCTTGACCCTGTGCCTCATGGTAACAGTCCAGCCGGTACTGCCAAGCCAGGTCCTCCCTGGACCAGAAACAAGCATCCTAGGACGGGGTTCGGGGTTTCACCCCTCATCAGCCAGGATAGCTTTAATCCAGTGGCTCATTGAACCCGGGACTCACATCTGGGCATACCCAGCACACTTAGGGCGAGTAAGCAAAAGACACACAGTTGATGGACGAAATTCAGAACAAATCAAAACATTCACCTCAGTCAAGAGACCTGTGTTAAATCCATCATTCTTTTGCTCACCGTGCCACCCCAGTGTAAATCAGTCTTGGCCCTGTGCCTCATGGGAACATTTCAGCCCGAACTGTCAAGCCAGGTCCTCCCGGACCGGAAACAAGCATCCTAGGACTGTTTTCGGGGTTTTACCCCTCATCAGCCAGGATAGCTTGTATCCAGTGGCACAGTGAGCCAGGGACCCATGTTTGAGTATACCCGGCGCACTTAGGGTGAGAAAGCAAAAGACGCACAGTTGATGGACGGAATGCAGAATAAATCAAAACATTCACCCCCAGTCAAGAGATCTGGGTTAAATTCTTCATTTTTTCGGTCACCATGCCACCCCAGTTTAGACCTGGCCATATGCAAATCAGTCTTGAATCTGTGCCTCATGGGAACAGTCCAGCCTGAACTGCCAAGCAGGGTCCACCCTGGACTGGAAAAAAGCCTCCCATGGCCGGGGTAGGGGTTTAATCCCTCATGAACCAGGATAGCTTGAACCCAGGGGCACAGTGAGAAACATGAGCACAGCCTGAAAGCACCAGCCTCCCTGCTAATTCTTACTCTTTCAGTTCTGGCTCAGTTTCGGGTTCCGGGTCTTTTTGTAGATGTTTCAAGAGGGCCATCAGTAGTGTGTGATACTCAAATGGGTCTGCCAACTAGGTTCCTCCTCACAGGAAGCCTTGCTTGGAAGATCTTGATACAGACCTGCAAACCAAGCCTAATGGCTGTGCAGAAGACCACCAGGGACTGCAACCAATCAAGTGCTGTTTCTCAGGGCTTGACAGGCCTTCTGTGTTCTTTGTCCATTAATACCCAGACTTCCCCATTCCAAAGAACAAGGACATGTTTGCTCTACTGGCAACTACAGCTACTCCCAAAAAAAAGACACCTATGGTGATTATGCCCAGAAAAATATGGAGGGATCTATACTCAATGCAAGCTAGATTAAGGTACTTGGACAATAAGTATCAGTCTCAAAAAGACAGCCCAGCATACTTGTAAAAACCCCACTCAGACAGTTTGATGATTTTGGCTTTCCTCAGAGTTGTGTCCTTCTCCTTTAGACAGCGGTGGGGAAAATGCTGTGTTGTCTAGTTCTGGTGGTTGGAGAAAGATGTAACCTTGGTACTAGATGTGAAATGGTGCCTCCCTCCCCCTTGAGGTAACCATTGCTCACCAGTATTTCAGACTGGGAAGCACAGAGTCCCCCTCAAACCAACTCCCCTGCCAGGAATAGGGGGATAGATAGCAGTGGTACGAATGGAGATGAAACAAAATAGGCGGACTAATGAGCAAAGTCTCCTTGTAGTACAATGGGATGATTTGTAATTCAACCCCTCCCCACTATCAGACTTCGCAAGTGAACTGCCTTATCCAGAGTTCACTCCTGCTGATAATCTCTATCTTCAACAGCAACTTCAGAGAAATGGTAATACATTCTTCAGAAGAATGACTGTGAACTGGCACTAATGAAAGAAAGTGAAAACATTCAGAAGGAACCTCAAAGGATAGATTTGCTGGATCAGGCGTTGAAATGAGTTGAAGTAATTGGGAAAAGAGGGTCTGAAGCAAGGAGAAAGAAGACTCATGGGACCTACTTAAACTGAAAGGAAAGTAAGGCAGGAACTGACTTAGATAAGTGCAGTGCAAAGTCTGGATAGCTAAACAGTCTTGGTAGAAGAAGGAACGGGTCTAGCCAACAGGAGTAGTCTTAGCCGGGTTTCTCTCATATTGAGGAAGTGGCTGAGGCACTGAGACTGAGACTCTGTTTCTTTATTGACATTTCCCTGGTTGGCAATTGATTTCAGGTCTGCTGGTAGGGAGTACATGTGAGAGAGGATGGTGCCTAACCCGATGGGCTTGCCCTATCGGTCAGCGGATTTCATCTCCCTACCTGGTGTTACTGTATACTGGAATCCCTTGCTGTGTGGACTGCCTCCCACGCAGGGGACAGGGCCCTGGGAGAGTTTAATACTAATATGGTTAGCAATGGGTTATACTGGTCTCACCAGTTTGACATGTCTTCCTCCTTGCTACTCGACTACAAATCACTGACGGAATATCAATGTCGAAAATATCGGTGGCGGAATATCGAAGTCAAGAATATCGAAGTCCTATCTACATGAAAGTAAGTACAAAAATATAGAGAAAAAAATATTGTAAAAAATATCGTTTTAAAAAATATCGTTTTTTTATGTTTAAAAATGATATAAAATGAAATAAATAATACATATAATTAAAATAAACAGTTACAAATATATTTAAAATTATAAGTAATGCATATAATGTAAAAAAAAGTAAATATATACATAAATAATATATATACTTAATAACATTTACAATTAATTACTCTAATAACTTATAAATTGTTAAAAACACATTTTATAAATTATAAATACATACATAAACATACAACTATAATATAAATATAAATATCAAAACTATATATAACAAACTAAAAAAAATGATTTAAAATAAATTAGACACTACATTAACTAAAACAGAAAATATTGGATAGCGTAGTGGTAAAAATTACTGTTCCAACTCCAGGAAGCGGAACAATAGGGAAAGTGTTGGATAGCGTAGGGGTTAAAATTACTATTCCAACTCCAGAGGGTGCAACAGTAGGGAAAGTGTTGGATAGCGTAGGGCAGTGGTTCCCAAACTTTTTTGACCTGTGGCTCCCTTGACCTAATCGACAATTGGCCGTGGCTCCCCACCATTTTTTTACCGGTGGGTGGGTGAGGGGTATGTACTCCCTGTTGTCTTCCTTAAAGTAATTGGGACGCAATGAAGGTATTATAATGGTTGGAATGCTTGAATTATTAATCTCATCTTTCACTTCACTCATCTATCCATCCTTTTGTACATCTATCCCCTTTCACTCACTCATCAATCCTTACATCCACCCTTTCACTCATCCATCCATTCACCATTTCACTTATCAATTCATCCATCCACCCATTCACTTGGCCATCATCTACCCTTTCATTCATCCATCCATCCATCCATCCTTTCATACACACCCATCCACCAATTTACTCGCCCATCAGCTGCCCTTTCACTCATCCATCCATCCTTTCACACACCCATCCACCCTTTTACCCATCCATCCACCCTTCCACCCATACATCCATCTATTTACCTTTTCTCTCATTCATACTTCCACTCATTCACTCATCCATCCATCCTTTCTTTCATTATCTATCCATTCAATCAATCAATCAATCATGCCATTTGTATAGCGCACTACTCACCCGGGAGGGTCTCAAGGCGCTTGGGGGGAGGGGTATGCTACTGCTCGAACAGCCAGGTCTTGAGTTGTTTCCTGAAGGCGAGATGGTCCTGGGTCAGCCGAAGGTGGATGGGGAGGGAGTTCCAAGTCTTGGCAGCCAGGTAAGAGAAGGATCTTCCTCCGGCGGTGGCTCTTCGGAAGCGTGGTACGGCTGCGAGGGCGAGGCTGGTGGACCGTAGATGGCGGGTGGGCGTGTAGAAGGTCAGGCGGTCATTAAGGTACTTGGGGCCCAGGTCGTGGAGAGACTTGTGTGCGTGGGTGAGGAGCCGGAACGTGATCATCTTGTCGACGGGGAGCCAGTGCAGGTTCCTCAGGTGGCTGGAGATGTGGCTGCGTCGGGGGACATCCAGGATGAGTCGGGCAGAGGCGTTCTGGATGCGCTGGAGTCTTTTCTGTAGCTTGGCTGTGGTTCCGGCGTAGAGGGCGTTTCCGTAGTCCAGTCGGCTGGTGACGAGTGCCTGGGTGACAGTCTTCCTGGTCTCGGTCGGGATCCAGCGGAAGATCTTGCGAAGCATACGCAGGGTGTTGAAGCACCCTTTCATTCATCCATTCATCCTTTCAGTAATCCATCCAGCCATTCAGACATTCCTTCACTTATTTACTCACCCACCTTTTCACATTATGAGCTGAGCCTTTGTCTGCAGAGTCACAGACAGAAGAGGCCTATCAAGAACAAACTACAGCAAGGGGTGGGGTGGTGGAGAGTTCACTATGCCCCTGCACATAGGCAGACTGAAAACGTAGAAATCATGAGTCACACATGATGCACAGTGCCAGGACGTGAGGTGACTGTGACATGGTGTTGTTTCCAGGGCTTTAACCCCTTTGATGCTCATGACGAGCTCAGCTCATCATGAGGTACACCTCTCGTACGCTCATGATGAGCTGAGCTCGTCATGAACCGCGGGTTTTTTAAATCTTCAGCGCACCGCGGAAATCTCAAACGCTTTGATGCGGTTAAGTGGTGTAAAAAAACTGGGGGGTCTCTTCAAAGGGGGTGTTGGATGTAATTAAGAGCGTAGTTTAAAACACCTAGGCTAAAAATCTGCTCTTAGCGTAGTGTTGCGCCCGACTGGTATTATTTTATTTCTGTCATTGCATCCAGATATATAATACAGCAAGTATCATTACACCAACAACAAGCCAGGACTATTGGCTTTTTGTCAATGGTTGCTAGTTCCTTAAAATAAAAAAGCAGCGACCATGGCTTTGGTGAATATAATATTGAAAATACTTCAGTTCTAAAATGACGAGACAGAAAAATAACGATAACCCGTTCTTTTTAACTTGTTTTACAGGCTTCTTTAAATGAAGTGTTCTCTAACGTTGCAGCTTGGGCGTTTTACTTTTTATCTAACAGAATGCCCTTCTGTACACTGAGGCAGCAGGAGGACGCCACATGCTTTAACACCCCAGACTGCCCCATTGTCATTCTGTGTGTGGCAATCAGCCCCACACAGAATGATAATGGGCGGGGTGGGGCTGCTCTTGTGCTCTAGGATGAGTGCGCGGAGGCTCCATCAGCGGGGATGAGGCCTCTCACAGGGGAGCAGCGCTGGTCCCTGTGATGGCCAAAATTACAGACAAAAGGCGTACGGACAATCCGTGAAATTTACGGACGGTTGGTTACCCTAGACTGTGCGCGGCGCCCCTGGCACCTCATTACGGCGCACCGGGGTGCTGCGGCGTACAGTTTGGGAACCACTGGCGTAGGGGTTATAATTACTATTCCAACTCCAGAGGGTGCAACAGTAGGGAAAGTGTTGGATAGCGTAGGGGTTAAAATTACTATATCAACTCCAGAGGGTGCAATAGTAGGGAAAGTGTTGGATAGCATAGGGGTCAAAATAACTTACTAATAATTAAAATATTATTTTTTTTGTAAAAAAACACAATTTAAATATTAAATTACAACAAATTATTAACAATACCAATAAATAATTAATTAAAATGAATTACCAATTAATAATTATTTAACAATTAAAATAAGTACAATGAAACAATAATTATTAAACATTTAACATATAATAATAAAAAATAAAAAAAATACTGAAAAACAATAATTATTAAAAAATATTAAACAATTATTAATTAATTAACAATACATTATTGATAAATACCAATAACATACAAAATCAAATTTAATTACCAATTAATAATTAATGAACAATTATTTTAAATGTTTCTTTTTATTAAAAATGTATTACCATTTAATAATTGATTAACAATAATTTAATTATCAATGCACAACACTAAAAACAATAATTACTTAATTACAATTAAATTACTTCCCACCCTATTACCCTATAACCTCACAACACACTTCAATAATAAATTAATACTCTTAATATAATTACCAATTAAACAATTAGTAAAAATGAATTAGCAATTAATAAAAATGAATTACAAATGAATAATTAATTAACATAAACATATTTATCAATACCAATAAATACAAATTACATATTTATTTAATTACAATTAAATTACTTCCCACCCTATTCCCCTATAGAGACACAACCCGCTACAGAACTAAAACGCAAAATGTATTTAAAAATATTTAATAATTCCTAAAACATATCTAATTAATTTACTATAATTAAATTACTTCCCACCCTATTCCCCTATAAACCCACAACCTGCTATGGTACAAAAACGCATAATTTACTTTAATAAATTACTACTAACTTCTAAAAATGTAATACATATATTTGAAAACTAGTACAATAATTAACAAAAATTATAAAAACAAACAAAATATATACTAAAATACATAACATTAAGATTAATATTGATATTAGTAACATCAATATTTTTGCTATCAATATTATTAACTTCGATATTAACAAAAACGATATTTCTTACCTTCAGGTCGATATTCTTGATTTTGATATTCTGCTCCTCCAAAATTATTGTCTGTCGGAATAAGCTGAGCCGCTGTCAACCCATCCTGTGGTGCACCGGCCACCCGGTGACATGGTACCTGCTCCCTCTTGCCCAGTCATTGGTAATGCGGCGTACCTCCGGTCCACCTACTGGGAGAACCCCTACCCCAAGTGTGCCTCTAGATGCTGGCCTGAATGTCACTGCTGGTCCCATCTACTGCTGCTGACCTCCTGCCTGTTCTCCTTTCCTGTGGTGTGAGTGCCTGGGCTGGGACACCGCCATCCACATGGGCCTCTAGCCCAACTACCAGTCAGAGAATGGGGCGAGTACCCAAGTCCCCGGGCCATGTTGCATGCCAGCACCCTCTCGGGCATGTGACAGAGACTAGGAGGCCTGGGGAGAGGGCTGCAACCTGCCAGCTGCGTCACTCTGGCCATAAGCCTTTTCATGGCCCCTAGCTTGGTGCCCACAACATGTCAGTCCTCGGCCTCTAGCCCAACTACCAGTCAGAGAATGGGGCGAGTACCCAAGTCCCCGGGCCATGTTGCATGCCAGCACCCTCTCGGGCATGTGACAGAGACTAGGAGGCCTGGGGAGAGGGCTGCAACCTGCCAGCTGCGTCACTCTGGCCATAAGCCTTTTCATGGCCCCTAGCTTGGTGCCCACAACATGTCAGTCCTCGTCTCCTGGGGCTGACCGCAGATTGCTCTGCGTGCTCTCTGCGCCCCTGCATCTTACCCCACACTGCAGGGCTGTCGCATCGATTTGCTCCGACACTACCATAGTCACCAGCCATACTTTACTTCATTTCGGCTACACTTGCGAAGCATCTCCACGGCATGGGCTGTAAAGACCCCAAACAGAAGACCCTACCATTTGAAAATCTCACAGACAAGGCTCCTAAAGAAAGCTCCAACATGGCGGAAAGTGCACCAGGTGAGGACCATGGGAACAACCACCCCGCTCTGTCCACATCCATCCTTCAGGAGATGAGAGCAGGCTTTAAATCCCTAGGCAGGCGATTTGACACACTGGAAAAGAGCTTGGCGGATATGGGGGCTAAAATCCAAGTACACGACAGATGCCTGGATGTGGCGGAGGCGTGCATCTCAGATATTGAAGATAGCACTGCTCAGTCCCTAAAACGTTTAAAGCGCGTAGAATGCATCCTCAAGGAGGTAGCGATCAAGAATGAGAACCTTGAAGCATGCAGCAGGCACAATAACATTCCCATTTTGGGGATACCAGAATCCACTTCAACTGGCCGCATGGATATGTTTGTTGAGAATCTTTTGTTTGACCTGTTTGGAAAAGAGTCCTTAACCCCCGGGTTTGTGGTTGAGCGTGTTCACCAATCCTTGGAGCCACGGCCTAATGCAGGTTGCCTCCCCAGACCCATTATTGCACGAATTATGAACTTCTGGGACCGAGACACAACGCTGCACCTCGCAAGAGAGTGTGAGGACACCCTCTGGCAGAGCTCAAAACTCTCCCTTTACCCGTTGTCACAGTCACGGTACAGGACGCACGACGTAAATATAATGGGGTCAAGGCCACCCTCAGAAATCTTGGCTTGAAATATG
Organism: Lissotriton helveticus; assembly: GCF_964261635.1. Taxonomy (NCBI): domain Eukaryota; kingdom Metazoa; phylum Chordata; class Amphibia; order Caudata; family Salamandridae; genus Lissotriton; species Lissotriton helveticus. The sequence continues at coordinate 1,028,670,552 of NC_136065.1, forward strand.
GCATGTTGTATCCCGTCAGACTGAGGGTCGATGTGGGAGGCCGGGCTCGCATCTTTGACACTCCAACTGAGTCGCAAGAGTTTTGCCATATGTACAAACAAAACAACACCCTGGCAGGGGCTGGAGGAGGGGGCCCCTCCCACTGCATAGTGGATCAGACGCAAGTGTTGAACTCTTCTCTAGCTCTGGCACTGGCTGACTCTGCGGCTGGGCCACTCCTTCAGCATTGTATAAGTAATACGGGGATAATGTTCTTCATCCTTCTGTATTTTTGCAAGTGGCTGGTCGACTGACGTGGCATTGCCAAACCTCACGGTGTATGGCTTTGGGTTTGTTCTTGTTATTACGAATGTTCCATTATAGGGTTTTCTCATTTCAATGTAAAGTCAATTGGTACTTTCCGCTCTACTATTGGTTATGGTTCTGCCTCGCTTTGATAGTATGATAGTAGTGAGGTTGGGTGGGGGGAGGGAGGGGTTTATCTCATGGTTTTAACACCTCTATATGTTTACAGAAATGGTCACTGTTTTCCTTTATGTACAGCTGCTTGAATATGGTAGGCTTGACATGTACGTCTGATGGCTCGATTAGGTAACGTTGATGGTTCTTCTGGCTTGTCCTTGATGTCCTGGAATGTCAAGGGACTTTACAACAATCGCAAGAGAAGTCAGGTTGTTTACTACTTACTCAGACATAACAAGGATATTGCTTATTTACAGGAAACTCACCTACCCAAATAGGACTCTGCCAGTTTTGCAGCTAGCTGGGGGGCGCACACGTATTTTGCTAATTACAGCAGTTATGCCAGGGGCACAGCCATCCTTATCCAGAAAACGGTTCCCTTCAGCTTCAGGTCAGTGGTAGGGGACAATGACGGCAGATACATAATTGTCACAGGCTCGCTCTGGTGTGTGTGTATGGCCCAAACACTGATTCCTCTGACTTTTTCCATTCCTTGCATGCCCAATTGGCACGGTTAGAGCCTTGCTTCCTTTTGTTAGGGGGAGATTTTAACTTACTCCCGCACCCCAGCTTAGACAGCACCTCCACCTCAGCAGTTACCAAGCCTCGAGCACGCCGCGCGCTAGTAGATCTTTGTGAACAGCTATCGCTGCTAGATGTTTGGTGCCAGCACAATCCCACTTTCACGAAGCTACACACATTATTCAGGCCAACACAACACCTGGAGTAGAATTGACTTCCGGCTGGTATCACCTGGCGTCGGAGGCTGGGCCCAGTCACTGGTGACTCTGCCGAGGATGTACTCAGACCACTCTCCGGTACAGCTTAGCCTGTAGGTCCCCCGTTCTGAGAGATTTGAGCAGCAATGGCGATTCTCAAGCCGGGACCTCCACGATGATCTTTTTAAATTAGAGGTGCGCAAAGCCATTGAAGACTACTTCTCCATTAATACTGGGTTTGTGGATACATGGCGGTCTTGTGGGAGGGCTTCAAAGCTTATATCTGAGGCGTCTCTATCGCAAAACATGCTGGAGTACTTAAGGATCTACATAACACACTCGCACGTATCGAACATGAACACAAGGTCTTAGATACCAGAATACTTCACTCCCCAGTCCAGGATGCGGCGGGTCGTCGCTTGGCTCTATTGGTCAAGTTTCGGGAAAATGCAGACCATGAGCTCTTATATTTGGGCAAGTATCAGACCGCCAGGTGGTACGGAGAGGGGGAGCGACAGGGTAGGGTACTTGCTCAGATCCTCCAGCCCCCATACAGTAGAGCATACATCACTGAACTGCGCTCTTCCGCTAACCAGTCACTTACCTCCACCTAAGAGATTCGCACTGAATTCTTCTCATATTTTGCGACCCCTTTATTCTACTAAAGCGGAAAGTGGCCTCTAGGCCCAGGAAGACTACTTGTTTGAGATTGCACTGGTATATCTTGAAAAACACATGCAAGATTTTTTACCTTTCACTGTAGCCGACGTCATCGGAGCCATTGACACCCTCCGCTGCTCCTCAGCCCCTGGACTCGACGGCTTTACAGGGGACTTTTACAAAACATATAGGGACCCACTGGCACCACAGCTGATTGAGGTCTATGCAGCGGCCCTTGAGAAACAGATACTGCCCCCCACGCTCCGAGAAGCAGTCATCATTCTCTTTCCCAAGCCAGGCAAGGACCCTTCCCTATGCGGATCCTACAGACCTCTATCCCTATTAAACTTAGATTATAAAATTTTAGCCAAAATCATAGCCAACCGCCTATCCCAGTTGATGGAGTTCATTATTGCACCGGCCCAATCAGGCTTTGTTCCCCACCGCTCCATTTCCCTAAATCTCAGAATGCTCTTTTCTGTTATCCACGGAATCATCCTAGAGGTCCCTGCTGCCGCGATCCTCTTAGATACGGAAAAATCTTTTGATTCCTTAGAATGGCCCTTTTTTATTTCGGTTATGCGCTACATGTGCATGCCGGTGGGTTTTATGGCCACCACTGCTATACAGCCGACACACGGCGAGACTTCGCTTAAACGGCACATTAGCCCAACCTTTTTCACTTTCCCGGGGCATACAACAAGGCTGCCCTCTGTCCCCCCTATTGTTTATCCTGGCTATGGATCTTTTAATTTGCCATTTCCAGGAAAGAATTTTGCATTGAGACTTGCAATTCAGCACTGGCCCCCTTCTCGTTTCGCTCTATGCAGATGACACCATTCTGTATGTTAGAGACCCACATGTCAATTTGGATCCGCTCATTAGAGAAATACTCAAATTCAGGTGTTTTTCAGGCCTTGACATCAATTGGCACAAATCAGTTATCTCCGGTTTGACTATAAGTACAATCTCGTGGGAATGCGAAATCCCTCTTGACTGGTGCACTGATTCTGTTAATTTTCTGGACATTCACATGCACCTGGACACTGCTCAGATCCTCCACTTGAATTTCGGGCAAGTAGTCTGCACCCTAGAAGTGCAAGTGGATAGGTGGTTGTGTTTACCATTGTCAATTGCCGGCAGAGTCGCGATACTTAAAATGGTAGTGCTCCCTTAATTTTTATATCTTTTAAATAATATTCCCATACCCCTCACAAAAGTTTTTTTTCAACATTGCGCACACGCCTAAAACGACTAGTTTGTGGAGGCAAATGAGTGCACATCCATTGGCAGGGGGTCACACTCCCATATGAGAGGGGGGGATATGGAGTCCCAGACTTCTAATTGTACTATTTAGTAGCCCAGTGTTTCTATGCCCATGCATGGTTCCATCCGGACGCCAGAATCCCATTTCTCCGCCCGGAGGCGGACTTTGGACTACTGGACCGGCTGTCCACTATCCTGCCCAAGGGCATTCCCGGAGACCCTAAGGATATACAGCCAGTCTTCACTACCTGTTGGGCGTGGAACAGGCTAAAGCACCTCACCCGCGCCACCATATTATACTCCCCTGCACTCCCTTTCCCCAATGCACCCTGACTGCCAATAAAGGGAGAAAAACTGGTGCTGCGCACTTTAGATAAATTCAACATCGCCTAAATGGGAGATTTATACCCAGAGGGGCATGTCTTGTTGGTTTCAGACGACGCCCATTTCCGAGAGATCTCTTTCATGGACAGTTTCTTCCTAAGCCAAATTCGATCAGCTCTGTGCGCCACACTGCCTAAGTATCCCATTGAACCCGACCCATTCACACCACTTACATTGATTATAGAGAGTGAGACGGGGCACATTTAACTTCTAAATTATATAAAGCATGTGCGAGCATGAGCCCGGTGGATGACGTTGAGGTCTGCAGATCATGGGAGCAACACCTGGGCCGCCCCATCACTGACGAGCAGTGGACAAAGGCACAAACTTCTCCATTGCAAATTCTTACGCCGCATTTATTTTACCCCCTCAGTGGCACACAGACTAGATCCGTCCAGACCACACAACTGCCAGAATTTCTTTGCCCCACATGCTAATTTTGCGCATCTCACGTGGACATGTCCTAAACTGCAGGCTTATTGCGAACAGGTGCACAGTACTCTAGGATCCATGATTAACCTGACCCTTATTCCTACATTGGAGGTTGCATTACTAGGCTACACAGTTAACTTCCCCACAAAGGTCAGATGATTTGCAGTCCTCGGACTACTGCTGGCCAAGAGAGAAATCGCTATACTGTGGGACCGTAAGTTGGTGCCCACTCTGCAGAGTTGGTTACACATCCTCGTCTACTGTAACACTAACTGTGAGGTTTATGCAAGTACAGTGCCCAGCTCACCCTGCCCTAAAGAAATATGGGGCCCTTACAGATCCTATGTAGGGAACTCACGGCAGACCATAAACTCCCAACTGGAAAGGGGGATAGTCCCGGAGGGTGTGGGTTGACGGGGCTCCACCCATGGATACTATGTTACCAGAATATAGGACTTCACATTTATATATATATCATCTCTGCACTGCTTGGATGCTTTTATGTGGTGGTCTTGGAGATATAAGATTGATGCCGTTATCGATTGGAGATTACAAGTCACTCTGGGGTTTAATTTGGGGAATGTGATCATAATGTTCTGCAATGCCTGCTTTCCTGATACTTATTGCCTTGTGGATCATACAATGCTGAAGTCTGCTATGACTAATATTTGTTCATGATGCTGTCTGTGATGGTGTACCATCATTTCTGTATATTTTGTTATGGGATGAAAATGGAACATAAAGTAAAAAACAAAAAGGTGACATTTTTCAGCAGAATAAAATAGCCCAGGCCAAATTGCTAAGCATGACCTGAAGAGGTAGTGTCCAGACATTTTTTTGGCTGGCAAAGCTTTTCAATTTGTATTTGATGCGTATTTTTAAAGTGCGGCCCTCAAAGACTAGCTGCCCCTCTACAATATATATAAAGATAAAGATAAATCACACAGTTTCAAAGTATAAATCAATATATGTAACACCAGGACATATAACCAACCAGAAGGAACAAAAATGAAATTGTCAAAACAGTTACTGATTGAGATCAGACCTGACCATCACCAAATAGCTGAGCTCAGATCCAAAGAGGTAAAAGCCAAATGCAACCCCATCTAGGCAGATAGTTTACCTGTTTCTTCATAGATAGCTTGCAGTTCATAATGATGCCGAGGTTGTGGGCGTGGTCTATCAAGCCAGTGGATGGGTTGAGCTCAGCAGTCCACCATTCATCATTCTCTGGCAAGGTATTGCTCCCAATGATGAAAACTTCCGTCTTGTCCGAGTTGAGCTTGAGACAGTTGTCCTTCATCCAGTCGGTGACAGTTATACATCTGTGGAAGTAGGCTCTGGTGTTGGAGGGGTCTTCTGACAGTAAGAGCATGAGCTGGGTGTCGTCTGCATAGGAGATTATGTTGAGTCCGTGCGATGTGACAGTATTGGCCAGTGGGGTCATGTGTGTGTTGGAGAGGGTGGGGCCCTTGAGGGACAATCCTTAGGGGATTCTGCAGATGATTTTCTTGGGTTCTGTGGTGAATGGTGGGAGACAGATTCTCTGGGTTCTTACGGTGAGGTATGAGGGTGTCTCCCTGCATTTAGAAGTGGTGCAGTCTTTTGATCAAGATGTGATTAGAGATGGTGTCGAAGACGGCTGACAGGTCCAGAGGCTGAGGGCTGCTGTTTCGCTGCAGGCCAGGAGGGCCCTGATGTCATTGGTGGCTGTGATGAAGACTGTCTCAGTGCCGGCTCTAAATCCGGATTGAGAGGGGTCCAGGAGGTTTTTATGTTCTAGGTGTTCGGTGAGTTGTTGTTGATTGTGTTTTTAGAACCTGTGCTGGAAAGGGGAACAGGGAGATTGGTCAGTAGTTCTTCGGTTCGGCCAGGTCAGCGGATGATTTTTTCAGAAGGGGCCTCACTTCAGTGTGTTTCCGGTCCTCAAAGAAGGAAGCCAAGGTGATGGAGGCATTCTGGATTTGCTTGAGCTAGTTGCCAATCTTCTTGCTCCCGAGGTTGAAGATGTGTGGGAACAGGGGTCCATGAGTGCTCCGGACGACACAGAGTTCATGATGTCGATTGTGGCTTGCATTGTGAGAGGCTACCAATGGGTGAGCTGGTTTGGTTGAGGATGTTATGACTTTTTTTCAACATTGGGCAGAATACTGTGTGCAGGTGGGAGCCTGCAAGACTTATTAACATAACAGTGGATCCTTTTGATACAAAGTGGACACCACCCTTATCCCCATGGAGGTTTTCATTTAAATCTGGCAGGCCTAATGCACTTGTCTCCTTGTTAGATATATAACAGACTCCTACGGCTTCAGAGTGGTTCCAATTATAATGATTTACAAACCCTTTAAGCCTCTCTCCACTTGTGACTTGAAAGTTCTCTACTGCAAAACGTCCTCACTGGAGGCCCTTAAATAAGCCTGGAGCATTATTAAGTTTGAAGCCTTGTCTGCTTATAAGCCTTACACCTTGTTTCATTGGTACTAATTGGTCCTGATTGCTCGCCCAGCCTTTCTTACCATAGCCCTGACAAAATGCATTGTTATTTGTCTCCCATTCTTCTTTGAGTGTCCATATGCTTCCTCCGCTGAGTAACGCAAAGCTTACATATCTGACGAAATGGACTTATATGGTTCAACATGACATTGGTAAGAAAGAAAGCAAGCAGGGCAACAGTCACAATTTTAAAAGGTTACAGCTGTATCACATTAAATGAGTACTGGGAGCACTAAGTTAATACCCTGTTTCGCCCGCAGATTTGGGCTGACTATCGTATTGGGTAGAAGAGCTTGAACAGCACTGTTTTACCACCTTAGGTAGTGATAAATGGTTACTTGTCACAGGACCTTTCAAGATGTGCAGCCTTTTGCCTGGGAATGCAGCATTTGCTGATATATCTAAGGTAAATCATTCTTATCAATCAGTGGAAGAGGTGTGGCGCAGTGGCCAGGGCAACTGACGCCGGATGCTGGGGATCACGGTTTGATCCCCGGCACCGGTGGCAGGGGTCTGCCCAGCACCATGTGACTCTGGGCAATAGCTTGCTTAATCTTCCCGACGGCCCCCAGCGCCGAGAAACCTGCTACGGGTAGCTGTGCGCTTTACAAATTCAGGATTATTATTTTTATCAACATAACACAATAAAATACACCAATCAGCGTAACTTCTTAACTAAAACACAATAGGTCGCATCACAACAAAAAGGACAAACCCTAACACAACAACCGCAGTACAACATACAGTGCAATAATGTAGCAGACAAACTCTACACCACAAAAACACCAGAACACATCACCACCATATGAAAGATTACCCATACCACAAATATGCCCTATCGTTCTTGACACACATTGGCCTAACGGCTAGTGCGCTCGACCTGGGACCTGGTGTTCTGGGTTCGAGTCTCGGTAACGGCGCCAAAACCTCCTGTGAATCTGGGCAAATCGCTTAATCTCCCCGTGCCTAAAATGAATGCGTGTCTTCATGTAACGTAACTGGAAAATATGTAAAGTGCTCTGATACCTGATTCGGTTCGGATCTAGTTCAAGCTTTATAAAACTCTGCAAACAAACCTTCAGAATCCTGTTTTCATAATACTGTGGTATAAGATGTTTGAAGCAAGCTTAGTCTTAACTTATGACCATGAAATAGCGCCAGTCAAAACTGCCTTGTGATCCCACTCTTATTCCGAGAAATATTATTAGCCTCAAAAATTCAACCCAATTTATTATCCACGAGGAAACTGCACACAGTTCCACTTTCCTCAACACTGAAAAGTAGGAAAGCAAGCACTGCTACTTATTTATGCTTGCGCTAAATTATAGTACGTTTTCAAAAGTCTTTCTAATTTATGCGCAAATGCAGCTTCATCTCAAGCAATTCTCACAAACTTTGCTCTTCATGTTTAATCTAAAGTATTTCATGATAGGGAGAACGAAAAGAAGTCACGAGTTACAAATCACAAATGTCACAAATGTCCCCATTCAGTTCACACCTTTGCATTTTGCCTCTGTTAGTTTAGATATTTTGCAGCACTCAACAGTGATGAAGTGAAAAGACGCATTATGATTTAAACGTGCGCTTTGCACATAACCCTGAACATCAATCTATATTGACTTACTTTTCACAAATGAGGCATGTAGGCATCCAAAAACATGTAACATTGTTTTAACATTGCATTACCGGGGGCGTGGTCATGCTAGCGACCAAGATCGCCGCCTAGTAGTGAAACTCTGGCACCGGTAGCCCCTTATTGCTGGGTTTCACTGTCCTTTGACATCCAGGAGTAGCCTAACACAGCAAAATAGTTGGCCATGGGACACGCCTGTCCCAGAGGCACCTCCTTGACCGGCGTGTTGCGACACTGAGTACTGATATGCAGTTTAGCGCGGCTTGAAAAAGGTCTCAGAGGCCCCGTGTTGACCGGAGCCACGTGTGAGCCTGAGGCTGAGGCTACCGAGCCGTGCTGAGCTGCACGATCGGCCTGCCCTGACCGTAGCTACATGGTGGCTGAAGCAGTTAGGCAGCCCAGAAGAGCAGACCTGTGGGGCAGGCCCCTGCCTTTGGTCAGCGGCACTTTAAGGGTTCCGCGGCAATCAGAGCCATTGGTGAGCCTGAGGGGGCTGCAGTTGGACCTCAGTAGGCCTCAGTAGGCCTCCTCGATTGCTGCTTACTCCACCTTCTCCTGCAGAACATTCTGTCCATGACGACAGCAGGGCAGAACAATCACCTACATCGCTTCTTTCCCACATGGCGGGGTGATGAATTGGGATGCCAACCCATTGATGTCCTGCTGGATCTGTATGTATGTATGTATGTTTGGATTTATATAGCGCTTATAACCCAGGGGTCTCTAAGCGCTTTGCCTTGGGAACCCGTCCTGGCTTTTCCCTGTGAGATAGCCCCTAGAGGGCATCCCCAAGGTGAAAGCCAGGCATCCCGCCGCGGGGGGCCGTTGTGGAGATTAAGCAAGCTTAATGCCCAGAGTTGCAGAGTGTGAACCCATGATTAGGTCAGGCACCGAAGCGAGAATTATCGAGTCCGTGGACATTTTGAGCTCGAGACCCTGCCGCGTCGGGAATTGAACCCTGGTCCCGGGTCTGACCTCTGCTTCAGGGTCTGCCTGCTCTAACCAGTGAGCCACACTTTTCCACTGTGAATTAGCACCCGAGAGTCCCCTTTATATACACTGAGGTCCACTCTAGGCCATTGGGAAGTGGGAACTGCGTGGCACTGACAGCCAATTTCTGCTCCTGAAGTGACATTGCATTACAAGTGGGGAAAGAGGTTGAGATCTCTAGCTTTGGTTGGCATGACAGCACTTTAATAGTGTAGAGTCCCTCATGGGTTCTGAAAAGCACATCAGCACAGAGAAATCCACGTAGACATTCGCCTATTGGGCTCGGTAAGTGCTGTTATCTATTTTTGTACCCACTATTGGTGAGAAGGGTTTCTGGCACTTCCTTTAGCTTGGACTCAAGGTGATATGCTTCAACCCTTTAGGAGACATTTTCATCACAGGGGCACCCATCTCCCCCAAAGAATACAGCAAAGAATGTTGCAACCCCAAGCAAAGGAAGCTCATGTTGGAGCAGAACAAACCCACTCAATGGCAGCATTTCCTGTCAGATACTGAGGATGGCCTGGTTGTGGAGACCATGAGCTGGGCAGCAGATGGCACCGCTGCCATAATGGTGGAGCTGCGTGTAGGCTTCAATCATACGATGCCTGCTTAGAAACTGTCACATACATTGTCAGGTTAATCCGCTGAGCACTAGGCTGGATGGTCCCAAGAAGAGTATCTTGGTGCTGGATGATGATTCCTCATCAGTCACGAAGCAGCTGGAAAGAGTTGAAAAACTGCTTAAGGCAGTGAATGCCAAGAATGAAGATCTCAAGGCCTGGTCCCGTAGCAATTAAAAATCGGATATTGGGGTGGCAGAATCCACAGATGTGGGACACACTAACTTGTTAATTTCGAGTGTCCTTACAGAACTCTTTGGCAAACAAAGCTTCACAGACTTGTTTGTGGTCCCTCTCATAGCCTTCCTGCTCAAGGCTCTGCACCTGTCCCAAAGCAAAGTCGCTATCATACCAGGGCTCAACCATCACCATTTTTCCTGACTTCCTTAGCAGTCCAGTGAGGCATACCTTTTCAGATGTAAAGAACACCTTCCGTAAACAGAGCCTTAAGTATAGTATGCTGTATCCAGCTCGGTTGAAGGTTGAGGTAGATGGGAGAGTTTGGATCTTTTCTACACCAACAAAAGCTGTGGACTTCTGCAAACAGCACTTCAGAGAGAGGAGCTCTTCCCAAATTACCAACCCTGATCGATTCCCACCTGCTGATGCTGCCAATGCAGCTCTACCGCACTCTGAGTGATCATCAACTGCTCCTAAACAATCTGCTCTCTTTCTTTCTTTAACGGACGCCGGCCATCATAAACTACCTTATTCATTGCACATTTATAGTCCCTTGGGAGGGCTGTGCGCTTTACAAATACTGGATTTACATTTTATTTACATTTCACAGCTAAGGCCCTGGGATCAGCTACACCACCGCTCAGTCTTGATGGATGAGTTTTGGGATTTGGCAGACAGAGAAGGGTCCTACTTTGGAAAGTATGCACAAGCGAGACAAAACGGAGATGGTAGCCAGGCCACACACTGGCACACTTACTATGCCCTAATAGGCAAAGTGGGTATGTAACAGAACTGCAGGATGCTAGGGGATAGCCGATAGTAGACTACACAAACATATTGCGGACACTGGTTCGCTATTATGAACAACTGTATACCACCCGGATAGAGGACATTTCTTCTGCAATCCCTGAATACTTGGCCGTGGTGGCAATGGTGTGGTTGACAGACGGATAGAGGCAGTTTCTAAGTGAACCCATCTCCTGTGAAGACATTATTCAGGTAATAATCACCCTTTTTTTTTTTTTTAAGTTCAGAACTTTTATTAAAGTAGCTTCAAACAAAATAAGCACAATAAATCAATAAAGATGTTACATAAGATCAAGCAAAAATACAATAGCAAAAGTCATAAGACTGGATAAAAGTAGGAGTTAGAAAGAAAAAGAAAAGGGGAAAATAAATTTTAAAAAAAACTGCTGACTTTAGGCAGTAGACTGTGAGCATGACAAACATCTGAAAATGTATACACATAAACCATTTAGGAAGTTGAAAACTGTAATATGAAATATACAATTTGTAAAATACACAAGTAGAATATGAAATATGAAACATATGAAGCAATGTGGAATAATGAAGAGGCATTTACGGAGGTTTAGGGACTTCTTGCTGTCGGGGAGATAGGGGCAAAGAGCGACTGGCACTATCATTAAACAGGGAAGTAACAGGATCCCACAATTCCTTTCGTTTTGTAGCCAGAGTCAGTGGATAGACAAAGGTCGTGTCCAATCTATGATTGTAGCAGACAGCATACCACCAAGCCTGATACGAAATTTTCGTAAAATCTTTCCAGTTTTTGGTGATTTGTTGGAAAGCTACTGCTAACAATAAATCAGTTATCTTTGTACGCATTGTGCAGTGACTCCAGATAGGAGAAACGCTCCCCAAGAAAATGTGTGAAACAGAGAAAGGATGTGTGGAGGAAAATATTCGATTTAATTGGGACCATACCCGCACCCAAAAAGTACGGACCAGGGGGCAATCAAAAATCATGTGGAAAAGATCTGCATGTGGCGCTGAGCAAGACCAGCATGAATCTGTGGAACCAGGAAACTGTTTGCTGAGAGAGAGTGGTGATAGTAATAGGCGATTGTAAATAAAAAATAGTGTCTGAGTCGCATTAGCAGCTCTAGATGACTTGCGCAACTTCAACCAAATTTTATCCCAAATATCAATGACGCTCTTATTTGTATTCTTCCGAAGCCAGGTAAAGATCCGCAGCATTGCAAAAATTATCGTCCAATATCTCTCGTAAATATTGATTATAAAATCTTCTCGAAAGCGCTGGCCCTGCGTCTGGAGTCCCACTTACCTGACCTTCTTGGTAAAGAACAGTCTGGTTTTGTTAAAGGTAGATTTCTTGCAGATAATACTAGATTATTCTTTGTTATCCTCTCTAAATCTTCTCATTCATCTCAATCTCTCGCGGCCATAGCTCTAGATGCTGAGAAAGCTTTTGATAGGGTCGAATGGCTATATCTTTTTCAGGCATTAATCACCCTTAATGGGTCCAAAGCCCATGGACTAGACAACTTCACTGGCAATTTTCTTAAAGGCTATAAGCATTTCCTTGCCCCGCATATCCTGGAGGTATATGCTGAGGCACTGGAGTCAGGGAGCTTCCTCCAACACTCCGTGAGGCAGTGATCACTCTGCTTTTAAAACCCAATAGGACACCTAATTTATGCACATCATAATATCAATTCCTCTCGCTCCTCAACCATGACAACATCTTGGCTAAGGTCATTGCTTCCTGCCTTGCTCTTTAAGTAGAGCAAATAATATCACTAATACAAACTGGTTTCGGCCCTAACAGATTTACTGCCCTTTAATATGCACACAATTTTTGCACTATTAAATCAGATATATCCTGATGTACCAGAAGCAGTTGCCCTGCTTGAGGCATTGGTTTGCTACAATGGCCTTTTTTGAGAGCAAGACTATACAAGCTAGGACTCCCGCGGGGGTACATAAACGTTATTATGCTGCTATATTTGAACCCGGTGGCTTGCCCGAGGGTCATTGAGTCCCGACCCTTACAGACCCATTCCCAGTGACCATAGGGACCCGTTGGTGATGCCCCCTCTCTCCGCTACTGACCAGAGGGACCCATCATTGATGCCCCCTCTTGCCGCTACTTTTTATTATAGCAATGAACCCCCTGGTTAGACAACTAAAAGAGCGTCACCTCCACCCCGGCTTAAGATTTGATCCCGGTCCATTGTTGATATCTATGTATGCAGATGATATTTTGCTCTTTGTACGAAAGCCCGCTGACAATCTCCCTCCTCTAATATGCAAACCTATTCCCTTCAGTGGCCTTTATGGCCTCTCTTTCCATTGTCCAAGTCAGCGCTCTTTCAATTCACAGCTGCTACTGCGAGATGCCCGCTGGAATACTCCCTTGCCTGGTGCGAACAGACAACTAAATACTTGGTCATCATACTTCATATATAAAAGGAAGCAGTAATTTGCTTAAATTATGGTCTAGCCATTGACAAACTGACCATGCAAATCGAACATTGGATTAAGCTACCGCTCTCCATGGTGAGCTGAATTGCCATTATCAGGATGACTGTACTTACCCACTTTTTATAACTGTTCACTAACATCTCGATCCCTCTGACAAACAGTTTCTTCACCACTATGATGAGCCTCTTGGCACAACTAATTTGTATGGGCCATAGACCCTGGATCAAATGGGATACATTGATGCTCCCTTATGAAAGGAGTGGTTTTGGCGTCCCATATCTGCAGTTATACTTTCTTACGGCACAGTGCCAGTTTGTGTACCACTGGTATGCTGAGCACACTTGCCCTGTGTAAAACCAGAGAGGGAAGAGGCTGAGGATACTCTGCTTTCCCTATTCTCCCCCTGGGCATACCAAGGGACCTGCGGAATTTCAGACATTATCCACTAATAGTTGGACATGGGGGAAACTCTATTGCTGCTTCGATGGGGGTTTACTTTATTGTCCTGCAATCCCACTCAAGCACAACAAATAGCTTCCTCTCACGGCTGAAAAATTGGTATACCACATACTGCAAGATCAATTCTCAGAAGGCCATGACATCACCGATGCAGATATTTAGGGACCACTACATAATTAGACAGCTTCATCATACTATTTGTGACAGACTTCTATCTTTCCTGTTGGTGCTGGAGGAATTTCCTCCACAGACCTTGGTAATTACCTCCATGGAAGGGGCATGACTGGTCTCCAGACTCTACCAAGCTTGTTTCGCCTTGAAATCAGACACCACTGGTAGGGTCAGGGCTGTGCGGGATTGAGATCTTACATGCCTGATCCCTGACAAGACTTGACGCTATTGTTGTACCTAAACTAAGCTAATTTCCACCAATCATCGGCATAAGCTGTTACATTATAAGTTTCTCCATCACCTGTACATCACCCTTTATGGCCTGGCTAGAATTGATTCTACACATCCACATCAGTGCCCTGAATGACGTTGCTGATAATACTGATTTCATACATCTAGCCTGGACTTGCCCAACCATTCAAACCTCCTGGACGAAAATGATCGCCCTTGTTTTCACCATGGCTGGCACTGCACTTGTACCTGACCCCCTAAAGGTCTTGCTTGGCTACGTCAAGGATATCCCACCTGGCAGATGCAAATTCCTTGCCATAGCACTGTTACTTGCTAAATGAAGGCTGGCGAAGTTCTGGGGTAGTAGATATTGCCCTACTGAATCCTACTGACTGCAGGATATGATTTATTGTGACACCACAAGTGAAGTGTACGCTTCCCTCAACTCACCATGTCGCGACCCAAAGACATTTGTCACTCACTACCTGATTACTTTCTGCCGATAGACTCTCATGTTTCTGATCAATAGACTCTGAGGCCCCTACTTCTATATGTAATGAGTGTACCATTTCCCTCCTTGTGTACTACTCTGTTCAAATAACGGACTATTTTTGGGTCTAATGAGTCTGATGTGACATCTGTCTCCCTTTATACATGCATAACCACATGTCTCACCGGTTTTTCAGTTGCAGTTTCGAATTATATATGCTTGAACAGTAACCTAACGCTATTCTTGATTGTTTTTGTGTTTTATGTTCATAATATATGAGCGAGTACGTAATTTATATTTTCTCATTGGCTCAGAGAATAAACAAACCACATACAGTTTGCTTATGCAAATTCCGCAGGGAAACAGTTTTCCTCATGCTCTATCTTGTGGCGCAATGTTATAAATATGGCTCTTTTATGGTGTTTATTTGTTGACATTTCTGTCTATATTCATTCATATTTTTGCTAACCTATCTTTACTTATCCATATTTATTTTGTGTTGTGTTAAAATTAAGCTGCAATGGGAATAAGTCCAGATTTATTTACCAGAAAACAAAAATTAATGTTTAGCTTAAAGGTTTTAGCCATTTACAGTAGAATACAGCCATCTGAAAACAGTTGCATTGTAGAACAGATTAAACAGATGCACATCTGCAGTCAATTTAACTGCTTTAAGATTTGTTGTTATGCTTCTTTAACTACTCTGTCAATTTGCATAGCTACTGACCTGGCACTTGTGTTTGTCAGTAGTTGAAATCCTCCACAAGGAGACCTGCTGACAAGAAAATACATGTTTTCTGCCTATATTTATCTGTAAGATAAGGTCAAACAGATGGCTTGAACTGTTAGATGTTAATCTTACAGGTGTCAAAGTATTCATGCAAAAAAATCAGAATTGGAACCTTAAAACTATATGTGTTTGAAACAATGCTATGAAGTGTGTTCCTAAGAGCTTCATTTATGTGAAGGCTATTTAACTGCTAAGATGTTACCATTGCTCTCCTACTGGAAGTTTACTCTTTCTTTCTCACACCTACGGGTAGCAACTCCAGTTTTTCCCAGATCAAGCATATGACTTTCCCGAAGACCAATAGTCTCCTGGAAGAACCTCAAAACAAATTGGTGATGACAAGGCATTCATTGTTTTACAATGATTCTTTGTAGTTGATTGAATTTACCTCCCAAAATTGCACTCTAGAAAGGTTACTTATTGTAGGGTATGTAGCTGAAAAAAATGCCGGTAGGAAAGCCTATTTTTAGAATTTGACCGGTAATTCATCCTACTATGTGATGTCCTTTTTCAACTGTGAGAATCCAATATATGTGGTTACTGGGTTTGTTCAGACTGTATTTCCTGTTCTATCTCGTTTTGAATACTTGGGTTAGTAGGGTAGTTCAAGTGTGGTCACAGGCAGCATGGCTCTTGGAACTTCTGACAGACCTGGCTCTTTTCCAGACAGTCAAAGTGTTCGACTTGACAGACTTGGAGTGGTATTCCCCCAAACATTTTGCCTTGACACCTTGATTTGTGCTGAACTTGTTTTTGTAGACATTAGGACTCTGTGCTTCTCTACTTCAGACGTGGTACAATTGGACTAGACCTAATTGTCACATTTAATTTCCTTGTAGGTCCTTAGTAAATTGTACTACCTGTACCCAGGGCTTGTAAATTAAATGCTACTAGCAAGCAGCAGCGCTCATTATGCCACCCACTAAAGTAGCCTTATAAAACATCTCAGGCCTGCCACTTTAGTATGGTTTTAAACTGCCATTTCGACATGGCAAAACAAAACTTTTGCCAGGCCTAAACCTTCCTAGTTAATGCTTATAAGTCATCCTAAGGTAGACGCTAAAGGCTCATAAGGCAGAGGGCATAGTATATAAAAGTAGGACATGTGGGTTTAAGTTTTACATATCCCTACAGTAAAGGACTCATAAGGTATTTTTTCACTGTGTAAGGTCTATCTTTCCCATCCATTGACTAGCACAGTGTTATCTTCTTGCATTTGTGCTGACTTTAGATTGAGAGCAGACAGAGATATGCTGTTTACACTCAAATGAATTGGATTTTAAAATCCTATTTAATTGTAAAGTCGAAACTTAAGTTACAATTCTAAAAATATAACTTTTAGAAAGTTGGGATTCTTCTGCCCCTTCTACTTAGCCTTTTGGCAGTATACTGGTTCACACGATTGTGAATGGCTCTGTTGGGGTTTGTGAATGGCTCTGTTGTTGGGGTTTGTTTATTACTACCAGTCAGAGAGACAAGGTGTGTACCAGACGGCTGGGGAGGGGCTGTACCCAGCTCCACTTACACTTCAAAGGGCTTTTCCCCCTGAATATACAAAGGAACCTGACACCAGGCAGTTTGGAGCCTTGACAGGGGAGGATGGAAAAACTTTCCAGAACCATATATAAGGTAGTAGTAGGATAGGAAGTGTCCCAACACAAAAGCTGGCACCAGGTATAAATAGTGGACCTCCAGACCCGCTCATCAAAACGCTCCTGGACCTGTTGAAGTTACACATGAATAACTATCCTGCTGCCAGATGACTGCCTTGCTGTTTGAAGGACTAACTAGCTCCATGAAAAGGGAGATTGGACCAGCTTGCCTTTATCCCAGGCTACCCAGAGAAACTCCAGTGGTCAGTTGGCTGACCTCCTGTGTGAGCTACAGGGACACAACAAGCCTCAGAGGCCTCCCTGCAACTTCCCAGCTGACGTGCTGCAACTGGACCTGCCTGGGCCTGCAAGTGGACCTGCCTAATCCCTGCGGGTCTCTGTTGGAGTGAGTCCTTATCCCTTAAATCTGCCCCCCACATCCTGGACACTTGACCGGCATCAGTGAGACCTCGGAAAGAAAAGGGAGAAGATTCTGAATATTGTGCTCTTCCCAATCGTTAACGGCCCAATTTGTGGCAAGACCCTTCCATCCGGATATACATCAGTACAACGCGATCTTTTAGATCGCGGTACTTTACAATGCTGCCATTACAACGACTTGCGTTGGTGTGCGCGGATTGAGGATTATTATAATTTTATATTCCAACACCAGCCCACGTAACAGTAGGGAAGGTGTTGGAATATAAAATTACAATATTCCTTATCCAACAGCGCCATCCAGCGCAAGTCGTAGTAACGACTTGCGTTGTAATGGCATCGTTGTAAAGGTAGTGCGGTGTAAACATCGCGTTGTAAACGATGTTTCCCGACCCTTCCGTCCACAACAAGGGCCAATTCAAACCTCTGGTGGAACCTGCTCTTCATGCTGACACTGACCACCAGGAATGACCAGCAGTGGGAGAGCTGTACTTTGCACTACAGCAATGACAGCCCATGAATAGCGTCAATGCAAAGATACAGCGATGACTGCCTATGATGCCTGACCTACTCTTCGCGTTACAGCGGCTAATGTCCACGATGTTCATCCTGCTCTTCATGGCCTCCTTCAACTAGAATGGAACTCTGCACCGGACTTGAGAAGGTAACTCCTCACGGGACTAACCTGGCCCTCATATTCAGCCCATGCTCCATTGCTCATATTTGCAGTGCAGAGGCTCAGTATTCTTAAGGTTTTATTTATGGCTTTTTTAAAAGTCTTGATTTGTCGTTGCTGGGCCTCTGGGCCCCTCACCTGGTGGCCCCCTTTCTGAGGAGGACTTTCACTTTTAACTATAGTTGCATGTACTTCATCCATAGTTTTTGTAAAGCCCTCCCAGACCGACAAAGGAAACTTGTCTACTTCTTCTTGCTCTTCAAGTAAGATTTTCGCTGATCTCAAGCTTATCAAGGGATCTAATTTCACATATGATTCTTTTACTATTGTGAGAATAGATTTAGCCAATGTCTTTTGCGTGATGAGCAGTCGTTATCGAACTTGCACTGAATGCTATTTCTTGGGAAAGATGGTCGCTGTTTCTTTACCATCTGAAAGACTTACAAAAGTGTAATGAATTGTTTTACTGGCCAAATGAAAGGTTGACACTGGAGGGTGGTCTGCACAAAACGGCTATTAAGGGCTCGGAGGTCAAGCTATTCCAGATCCCGTAGTAGCTTCATTGCAGTTTTATCCTGTTTCTCCCATTGATTTGTTGGGGGGACGACGACGGGGGGTATTCCAGTAAAGGGATAGATTTGCCAGGAACTCATTTCCGTTATTAAACCCAAGTAAGTGCATGTTAAAATCTTCCGTGATAATGAAGGTTGATGTATTATCAACCTTCAAGAGCCTTGAGCCCTCCGGGTTTATGCTTTGGGTACAGGTATACATTTATTCTAACTATCAGCATTTCTTTATGATCTTTCTTGAATGTTACTCCGATAGCTTGTAAGGAGTTAGCTGAGGGGCCCGAGTGACACAACTATTTACCCTTGCTGCAGCTTGAAACTGAAAGATATATTGCAAAACCGCCTTGTAGATGTCCAAATCTTGAGCCTTTACGAGCAGAGTTGATAAACAGTGAACCCCGGTAGATGGAGGGGCTGATCCAGTCATGTCTCCCGCAGTGCTATGAGCTCAAAAGATTGCAAGTACAGTGGCAACTCTGGATCTGGGATTTTATTGTCCAATCTATTGATTTTGCATGAACCAAAGTTTTTCCCGTGTCATTGGCTCGTATGCTGACCATATATAGAACGAGGGAGCCAGGATAAGTCTGTTGGTGCCACAATTCCTGATAGTTGTGGCCCAGTCTTTTGGGCAGTTAATTCTGATGTAAATGTGGGGGATATACCCAGGGCTCCTCTGAGAGCCGAGTAGGAATTTGTCACAGAAATCTCCCTATGAGATATTTTGGGTGTCTGCAGCTTTTCAAGCAGTGGCTTAGGGTAGCTCAGGTTGTAATACGGCGTCAGCTTGATTCTCCAGCTGTGCTTGTGAATCTAAAATTATTCTTGCACTCTCCATATTTAACTATTTGTCTTGTGTCACTACTATACCTTGACGCTTGCTGGCTCTAGTAAATTGTTTTGCTTTAAATTGTGGGTGGATGAATTATTAACCTTTTGAGTGTTTACCATCTCCACGCACTGATTCAGTTGACTCTGCATTGTTCCCTGCACCTGGGTGTATATGGAGGAGTCACCAGATGTTACTAACTGTCGGACTTGTGATCTTTCAGGTTCCCTGTGTTGCCATTGGAATGTGCTATTGCATTTCTTTCTAGGTTTTGATTCAATCATGCTACTTGTTGAAGTGGTGTTACTGATGTCAATAGTTGCCACATTAGTGCGTTGCTGATGAAGGTTATGCATTGGTTGAATTGCAGAGCCCAATCGAAAGTAGGCTGCAATGTTGCTCTTGCACTTCTGGCCCTTCCTCCTTTGTTTTCGTCTCGGCTTGGGGCCACTGGTTTGGGCCTGTTTGGCATCTGAAGCCGTTGGAGGTATTGGTGAGAGTTGGACCATGTCTATTGGTAAATTTTCCCTCTCAGTAGACAGACATTGTGAATGTCCTGTAAGCATTCGTGGCCCTAGGTGGTTTTGGGCATTACTGCCTTGCTGTAGTGCTTGGTCTGTGTTGGTCATTGATGCTCAAGCTTCCTTAGTTCCTGGTTTGTGAATACCAAAAGTCGAACTTTACAACTTTCAGTATTCACAAAGGACAATTACGAGTAGTTAATGCCCTTTGTGAATACCAAAAGTCGTAAAGTTAGAGTTTCGTTGAACTTTACCTTCGTGAATCAGGCCCACAGTGTCTGGCACACGTGTCAGCCTCCAATTTCCCGAGACCACTCAATTTAACACAGCATGGAATTTAGTTGTTTGTTTTAGGTCGACCAGAAGATCACACAGCATTGATGGCAGGGTTGCTAATTTTCTACAATTGGTGCGCACTAACTGCTTGGCAACAGAATCTCTGTGTCGTTTTGAGCTCTTTTGATGAGGCTCTTTAAATCTCCCAGCTTCTCATTGATGTTTGAGACCAAGACAGCTAGGGTGTTGAGTAAGAAACGCTGTATGTCCATATTATCTGGATGATATTGCAGTGCATTAACCAATAGCTGCATGTTGTTCAGCAATGTAGCCAAGCCTTTTAAGTCCTAGTTCGAGTCTCCTGGTCATGTTTGCATTTGGCCAATGGATCTTTTTCCTCCAGTGGAGCGTTAGACATGCATGAGGTTACTAACTTCTCCCACTCTTGGGTTGTGAGGAAGGATGTATTGAAGGGTTGCTCCTGCAGCTCTAAAGTCTGTGAGGTGGCACTGTCAGGGATAAGATAAGGTTGGCTGGTATGCTGACCATGTGCTGTTTCTGTGGGGTGACTTGAGTCATGGGCCACAGTTCATCTACGCTGTTGTGATGAAGGAGCGGATTTTCTTTTCCCATAGGATGATTCTCTCAGGATTGAGCACCTTCTTCCCTTGAGGTTTCCCGGCCCAAGGAACACATAATAGGTTGACCAATCAAATTCTTCACCAGAAGTGAGGCTGGAGCTTCCTCCGGTAAAGGCCTTTTCTGCTCTCTGACCCCTACAGGAGGGGCAGAATTCGGTTGAGTTCCATCTCATTCAACTATTTGGACTTCCTCAAACTCGCTAATGCCTTTCTGCCACAAGGACATCCCTCTCTGAATGCCTGTTGAAGGTGTCAGTGCGGTACCAGACTCCCTTTTGACTGGCGACATCATAGCTTCCCTGGTCTCCACACTCCTTACTCTCCTTGGTGTGAATAATAGCCATGGGCTGTAATGGTGAGGGTAGTCTGTCAACCCCTTCAGTACTTGAACACAAGACTATACTAGCGTCCTTCAGATACGTGAATTTGCTGAAGATCTTTCTCTGATGACTTCGCATTATGGGCATTGAGACAGATTCTAACTTTATTTATTGAGGCACTGTGGTAATTAGAGCCTCGTCTTTATTTGCCTTTTTAGTGTTAGTTCCTGCTACATCCTGGCGGCTCATTTTCCTTTTGCTGGCACCTGGAGGGACTTGGTGTCTTTCTTTACTGGATCTCATGATCCTACGTTCTCAGGTTGATTTTTGAGGGTAGGGCAGCTTTACGGCATAATTTCTTTCACACACATTCCCACCGATTATAGCCACCTCTACCTGATCTAGACCACTAATCTGCTCTTTTCCGCTCTTGTAACCCACCCCCTGTTGTCGAGCTAAAGCTGAGGCTGGTGATCTGGTTGCTGAACAATCCTCAGGGCCCTGCACTTGTATTCCTTGAAGTCACCATCTCCCCACAGATATTGGCGATCCCTAGTCTGCGCTGACTAGGTTGCACAGATTGCTAAGTGAGGTGCTATAATGATGCTGTGATGGAGTACAGGGCTGCAGAGGACCTGCCTTGATCAAGAAGGCGGGGCAGCCAGGAGGAGCAGGGCAGCAAGCTGCACTGCAAAGTAGTGCGGCTGCTTACGCCACACACCGCTATCTCTCTAACTACAGCCGCCCTAACAGCAACTGCTCCGGGCCAGCCCACATACAAGATTCATCCCTGCTGCTGGCACATGCATTCACCTGCCAACAGAGTTGGGGTCTCCTGCCCTCGGAGTCAAAGCCCCCCGCCACCCATATGCATGGGACACCAAAGCAGTGGGTGACAGTCAGAAAGCAAATTGGCAGGCAGCAAGCAGCAGCAACCTCACTTTCACAGTCTTCACAGCGTGCAGGGCGATTACTGCTAATTGGTACAAGATTCAGTGTTGTGATTGTTCCCATGAGAAGCATAGTCAAGACAGATTAGCATATGGCTGGGTCCAAATTGTGGTGGCATAGTGCACAAAAGAACGATGGATTAAGCCAGGATCCCTTGACTGGGGGTGAGTGGTTGAAAAGTTACTGCACTCTGTCCATCTTGTTATGTTTGCGATCCTAAATATGGCCTACTCATATGAATTTCAAACATAGCAACATGTAAGCTAATTCTAAAAATCATTAAAACAGAATTTTGTTTTTTCATTAATATGCATTCTTACACTTACAGTTTCAAGCATGCAATCTTTATCAACATTGATTTGCACCAATATCAAATTTGTGGACACACTCTGCACTTGAAATCACTAGAAATGCTAAACTTCTCATTAGTCGACATATCTAGAACCAAGCTAAAAAAAAAAGCCAAACTAACTAGTGAAAAGGAAAAAAAAAGAGAAATATTTTCCAACAGTAAAGAAACAAGTTTAGTGAGGTGGGGAGAACATGGAGGTTGGCGTGTAGCGGGTTGCAGGAGCACCCTCGGATCGAAAGAATTATAATGGGAATCTGAGCGAGAAAATGCTATTTCTTTACTAGAAAAAGAGACATTTTGCAGATAATGGACAGTTAAAAGTGGAAACAAATCGTACTTACTCACATAAGGCTCACACAAGGTCTGGCGGTTTAAACTCGGGAACCGGAGGAAAGCAGCGAGGATGCCGGCAGCAACAAAGCAGCGGCTGTGGAGAAGAGCGTCCCTGGAGCTCCCCAGGGGCAGCAGCGGGGTAGGCTACAAAACCACGAGAGACTGCAGACTGGAAAAGCAGTCGGAAGAAGGTAGAAGGGAGTCAGCAGGCAAACAAAGCCTTGCCCTTCTCTAGAAATCAGTATTAACGGAAGATCTGAAGACATCAGTTGGTATTTTCAAAGACTCTCCTATCTAAGAAAAATCTTTTAAGACCAGAAAGAAGGCAGTGAGTGAAGCTTCTCAAGGGGAGGTTCGTTATGCCCTAAGAAATTTGAGAAAAGAAAAGGAGGAAGAGCAAAGGGATCTGTCAGGTTCAATCACACCTATTAGTAGTTCACAAACATTTAGCATTTAGTAGTGAAAAGGACTGCTCAGTGGCTAAAATTAAAGCTAGTTCCAAGAGAAAAGTGATAAGGAAACACACTCCAGATCAAAAGATAAAGGTTACACTGTCCCTTGAAACATATTTTAAAGTTTTGCCCCAAACGGTAATTTTGGCGGGCAATAAAATGGAGGGACCAATAATTTCTGAGAAGGAAGGTAGTACTAACCAGGCAGAAACTTCTGCAGGTATGGGTACAGTTAATGGAACAGATTGGAGCAAAATTTCATCACCAAAGAAGTATCAAGTCTTTGCTACACTTTCCACAGAAGAATGTAGGGGCAATGACCAGCTTCTTGTAGATGGGAGACAGGACGTGGTCCTGCAAACAAACCCTGAGCAAATTTCAGAGCAGGCAAGGAAGAAGGATCCGGCTATAGGTACGCTTTTAAAGATGCTGACTGCCGAGATTAAGAGTATATTCGAGACATTGGAAGGGAACCAGAAGGAGATAAGGCATGCTTGTGAAACTCGAGAAAGAAAGATAGCTGATCTCAGCAAGAGGACAACTATGTTAGAGGGTGAGGTTAAAGAGCTTAGACAGAAGGTAGATACAAATTGTTCTGAAATCATAAAATTGAAATCAGTCAAGAAGGAGAATCAAGACAGGGTGGAAAAGTTAGAACATTTTCAAAGAAGAAACAATATTACAATTCTGAAGGTGCCAGAGGGTAGAGAAGGTGAAGACATTTGTAGTGAGATTGATCAAAAAAGAGTTACAGATAGAGGAAACAGAAAAAGAAATAGGGAAAGACCTATAACGCGAACATAGGGATCCGTAGATATTAAACACGAATAGGACTAAGCCCAGAAAGATCTTGCTTCCTTAAAGGAAAAGATTCTATCAAAGCCTTGAGCATGAAAAGGATAGAGGTCGATGGGGATAAATATGAGTTTAGGTTTGATGTCTTGAATACTACTTCCAATAGACAATGGGAGCTGGGGAAGAGGATGGACCTGCTCAAAAGTTTAGGTGCAGCGGTTCAGCTGAGGTTCCCAGCTTTGCTGAAGGTGATGCATGATAATAAAATGCACATCTTTCACTCCTGTGAGAAGGTAGATGAGTTAATTAAAGATCTGCAGACAGGAGGCCCAAAATCTTAAATCACTTAGAGCATGAGGGACATAATTAATAATATAAAGTAAGGGAGAAGAGAAAAAAAGGAGCTTAAAACCATTGCTGTGAGAAGCGAAATTATTCTCAGAGTCCTTCTTGATAAATCTATAGGAATAGAGGGAGGAAGGGAAAAGATAAAAAAATATATAACATATGAAGAAAAATATTTCTCTTTTTTTCAGTCTTTAAGGTGTTTGTTTAAGTCTGTAATGCTTTTAACGTAGCTCTCTAAATCTTTGCCTTGTCTGGTATGTATTTGGAACAATTTTGGACCTTTACAACCAACAGACTCAGCCTTCCTTTGTGAGAAGGATATCAAGGGGAAGTCAGTTTTCAATCACTATCTGTCTTCTCAAAATCATTTCTAAATCTATAACAGAAAATCCTCCAGTCATACTAGTAGCTAATTCATCAACTGTAGTGGACAGCTTTCTATTTTTCTGAGAATTTAGTGCTACTCCTACAGAAGGTTTTAAAACTCCATAAATATCTCCCACTCCTTTACATGCACTCACACTTCTCTTTGTTTTCCCATTTTCCCCTTTATTTCTTTTTCAAAATCCTTTACATGATACATTTTTCGAAAACAATTCCCAGGTGACAACTTCCATACCATCCTTTTGGTGACTTCTAAGAAGCATTCTTTCCACAAATATAATACACTCCAGGAAAGATAGGCTCAACCTACATAAATATCTTTACCAGTTTTCATAAATTTCATAAGTATGTTCACATGTACTAAGCCCTACAAAATATTAATTAGTATTTTATATTTTTCTGTATATACAACGTTTACCTTTATGTTGCCAATCTAAAGTTAATGCAGCCATTCCCTCTATTAGGTTACTTTTTTCTTGTTTCTGGAGGTTTATATAGCACAAACTTGACCCAAAGGTATCAGAGTGCTTTACATGAGCACCAGTTGCATTACAGAAGGGCACATTCATTTTTGGTAGGCATGAGGAGATTGAGTGATTTGTGGAGGACCTAGGGCTAAAACTAAATGCAAAGAAAACCATTGTAATGACCTGTGGGCGAGGGAGACAAAAATGTAGGAGTCTCCAAGTTGGGGGAAATAGGATAGACTCCGCTAATATGTTTACTTATCGGGGAATCCTATTTAATCGCAATGGTATCTGGGGCCAGGCAGTCAAGAGTAGGAGTCTTCTCTTTATGAAGTCGACCGCGGCTCTTATACATTTTTTAAAAAATCTGGGTCGAAGGCCCCCGGAAATTCTTTAAAAAATGTATCAAGACTGAAGGGATAATGGGGGTGCTGTGTAATAAGCATAAGAAATCGCACTACACAGGCCCTACGGCCCATACATCACAAATCTGGTGTGAGGCTCAGAGGGTGATGGGATGGGAGGGGACTCTCACACAGGCAACCCCACAGTGGGACACCATCAAATTTGGAAGGCTACGAAACACTAAGGGATTCCGACAATGGGACCTCATAGGAATAGCTAAACTGTGGGACCTCTGGAAAAAAGGAGAAGTTGTACCCCTTACTCAACTCCAAGACATGTACAAGTTAGCCCATACCGAAGCCTATAGATACGCCCAGATCAGACATGCTCTACTAGCAGTAATTCCGACAGGCACAAAGTTACTCGAATCGTCCCCTTTAGATGATAAACTGCTCACGGATCACCTCCAAACAAAAGTTCCCTTACTTATCGGAAAATAGTTAACAATCAACAGGACCCCACAGAGGCTCTCAAAATAAAGTGGGAAGCAGAGGTGGGAGACTTAGATGAAGACGACTGGCAAACAGCCCTGATGTCCCTGAGGGAAAGAGCAATTCCTTCAACCCGCAGGTTGCTTCAACTGAAAATCCTACACTGTATTTATTACACAAGAACGTTGCTATACAAAATAGGCAAAGCGTAGACCTGTTCTGCCTCCAACACTGTGGCGCTGAGGACACTTTCTGGCATACACTCTGGGACTGTCCACGGATCACCCCCTACTGGACTGAGGTCCTATGCAAAATGTCCCAAGTAACTAAAGTAGTGATCCTGCTGACCCCGCAACACTGCTTACTTAACATATGGGAGCCCATGGATTTTAATCACATTGATCAAGACTCGGTGACGTTGGGGACGACCTTAGCCAAACGCAACATAGCACAGTACTGGGGATTGAAACTCTCCCCGACACACCAATAATGGTGTGATATGGACCACGCAATGGTAACAGAGAAATCTGTATACATACACAGAAACTGCCCCAAAAAATGGTTGAGGGTATGGGGAAAGTGAATCACTATCGGAGAGACCTCTGCAAACCCCCCCCCCCCCCACCAGAACAGGACTCAGACGACAGTGACTAGCTTAGGCATATTGTCAAGACAGGCCCAGCCACATTACACGCCACCTGAAGGAGGGTAGGGAGATGAATGGAGCACGTGTTTTACAACGTAGTATTGTGCCACGCTTCAGTGACCCAAGATTGTTATCAATGCATGCCGCCGAAATTTCTTTGCTGTACTACATGACTGTTGATGCACTTCAATACTTCAATAACATCTTTTTTTTTTAAGTTAACAGCTGCAGGGAACTAACTCACAGATCTTGTTTTTCACTCCCCATTCTCCCTCTCCCCTGATTAATGTTAAACTCAAAGAACTGGACGAGACACTGTGTCATTCACACTAATGTATGTGTAAAGTTTGACTGTGGGAGGAAAATAAACAAAAAGAAAATTGTCAAAAATGTTATCAAGCAAAATGTGTGAATGTAGCTATTTTTGGGGTGGGAGTTTGGGGTTTCTCTGAGCCCTCCCCATTCAATATATTGAAAACGCTTTTTTAAGATTTATTTTAGCTGTACCTGCTTGCTCCCCTGTTTTTAACTGTCACAGTGAGTTGTGATACCATAAATCTCAGACGTTATTCAGGTACAACCAGTGTTACTCTGGCACAGAATTTGGACCTCCAGTGGTACAGGCCTAAACCAAGAAATAATGAGGGATTCTATGAAGTTGGATCATGCACAAAGATTGCCTGGTTAAAGTATATAAAGAATTTCATGCACAACCTGGGGCCTCCAGAGTATTATTCCACCCCACAGTCATTGAATACTATCTGCTGGAAGGAGTTTAAAGTAATCTGCTTGACCGACCTGGAGACAAACAGACTTGTAATGGAAATGAATAAACCTGTGGTCGTCCAACATCAATTAACTGTAATAACATATGATATCCAACCATATGCTCTACGCTGTCCGGGGGGTATGACAGGTATGTTTTAACTCGCTTTAGGTTCGGGACCTTTCACCGATTAATTAGCTATCCTGAGACGAACGACTGGTCCAGAGAACTATGTGCATGTCCCTGTGACGATCACTCCCCACAAACAACAATTCACGTGATTCTATTTTGTAAATTGTATGACGAGGAAAGAACCAGATGGATCTTGCCCTTGTTAAAATTGGGGGATGGAGACAATGTCGACCGGCCTTCTTACACTTACAGCTTTTAGATAGTGATTACTGCCTTAGAGTTATGGCTGTTTTTAAAAAAAGTAAATTGAGAGTAAGGAAAAGTAACAAAGCTTAATGTTGTGCCAAAGTAGAATAGAACGTTTTAAATGTTGTAGGACTGTCTCATTTAGTTATTTATAATATGTACCCATCACAGTTAACATGCTTAGATTAAGCCTGCCTGTAAATGAATGAATTCTGGAACTGAGTACATCTGTATTTTGGAAAATGTTATGAAATGTTTTTATCTGTCCGCTTTGGTTATTTTATATGACTAAAATCGAATAAAGAGCTTTTTGATTTGATTTGATTTGAGTGATTTGCCCACAATAACAGGATGTTGAGCGTCCCTGCTGAGACTCAAACCCGACGCCTTAGCTTTGAGGGCGACCGCTCTAGCTGTCAGGCTACATCCTGTCACCCAACTTTACTTTCTCCCTGCAATAATTTCCAAGGACTTCGTTTTCATTTTCTGTTATTTTTAACTGTCGTACTATGTTGACTACTCTATTAAATGCTTTTCAGCTCTCCATATTTTACATGTCAGCTTATTTCTATGTGCATAAACCATATCTAAAGATTGGGTTGGTCTAAACAGATAGCCCATCGTTTCATCTTGTGTAGCTTTAGGATGTTGATTTAAGTTTTTTAACACAGGAATGTCAGAAAATATTTGATCATGATCTGAATAATAATACAACAATTGATCAGTACCATAACAACAGCTAGATGGAACACTGCAAGAAATTCCATACGTTAATGGTAAGCTGTGACAGGCTATACCCTCAGCAACAGATGTAGGTATTTGTATACATACATACCAATCACCAACATTCACAGTATTTACATATTAATTCAACAGATCAGTGTAAGTGATCAGCAAAAAATTTGTATTAAGAGAGTCATAATGTAAAAAATTATCAATCAAAGCAGTCAAATCAATGCTGTTGATTTTTGCATTTTTAGAAGAAATTGTAATTTTAAAATCTTACAGTACATAATGTGGTACATTCAAAACAATAAGTGATGTGAATAACATCAAAGTAATAACAGGAAAGATTCCAGTATATACATGTTTGCATCTAGAATCAATCAATCAATCTATCAATCAATCAATCGGGTTGGTAAAGCGCAACTACTCACCCATAAGGGTCTCAAGGCACAGGGGGGGGGGGCGGCTCTGTTGAGTGCTGGGGTCATCCGAAGACCTGGGTCTTGAGGTCCATCCTGAACTGGAGCAGTGTGGGGCCTTGCTGGAGTTGGAGAGGGAGATGGTTCCAGGCCTTGGCTGCGAGGTTGGAGAAGGACTTACCTCCCGTTCTGGTCTTTTAGATGTAAGGGACAGAGGCCAGAGCGAGGTCGACTTTTTAGAGGTGTATTTTGGGTGTGTGGAAGGAGAGGTGGTTGTTCAGGAATATAGGTCCGGTGTTGTGAAGGGCCTTGTATGCATGGGTGAGGAGTTTGAAGGTTATTCTTCTTTGGACTGGAATCCAGTGGAGGTGTTGGAGGTGTTGGGTGATGTGACTCGAGGATCATTCTGGCATTCTGGATGGTCTGGAGTTTGCGAAGGAGTTTCTTGTTCATTCCGGCTTAGAGGGTGTTGCTGTAGCCCAATCTGCTGCTGATGAGAGCGTGCGTCACAATTTTTCTGGATTCAGATGAGAACCATCTAAACGTTTTCCGAAGCATGCAAAGGGTGTTGAAGCAGGTAAAGGATATGGCGCTAATCTGAGGGTTCATTTTGAGCGATGAGTCTAGTATGATGCCGAGGTTTCGTGCGTAGTCCGTCGGGGTGGGAGGAATTTCGAGCTGGGGGCTACCAGGAGTAGTCTCATGCAGAGGGATTGGAGCCAAGGATGAGGTCTTCTGTTTTCTGGGAGTTGAGTTTCAGGCAGCTGTTCTGCGTCCAGGTGTCGTGACTTTCATCCCTTCTTGGAAGTTGTGTTTGTTGCTGTTGGGTTTGTTGGTGAGGGAGAGGATGAGCTGGGTGTCGTCGGCGTAGGAGTTGATATTGAGCCTGTGGTTCCTGACGATGGTTACAAGGGGAGGCGTGTAGATGTTGATGTGATAAGGGGCTGAGGGTGGTCTTAGTAGGTTCTAAGAGGCAGGGAGGGAGTCTGACTCGCTGAGTTCGGATGGTGAGGAACGAGCAAATCCAGTCGAGGGCTTTGCCGCCAATACCGGCGTCGTGGAGTCTGGTGGCTGGGTGCGGTGGGAGACGGTGTTGAAGGCAGCTGAGTGGTCCAGGAGGATGAGGGCTGCCGTTTCACCCCTTAGTCGAGGAGGGAACAGATGTCATCGGTGGCGGCAAGTAGGGAGGTCTTGGTGCTGTGGCTGCTGTGGAATGCTGAATGGGAGATGCCCAGGATTAAGTTACTTATTTGGGTGTTAATGGTCTTTTCGATGTCCTTTGCTTCGAATGGAAGCAGGGAGATGGGCCTGAAATTTTTTAGGTCCTTCGGGCTGTGAAGGGATTTCAATGTTAGGACTCATGGCTTCTTAAGATAGTTTACCAATTAGTAACTAGAAATAAAATATTGCAGCAGGTGGTTTGAGCAATTCGGGAATGTTCAGATGCAGAAAATCTCAAAGGCACAATTGAATACTTCCATTCAATACGGGAAATATGCAGATCAGCTTCATTGCTGATTAAATTCATGATAAATTACAACAGTCCTTCACACGGTACACTAAGATTGAAATTCAGATTTACAACAAAGTTTGTTTCAAGAAGGTCAGATGGACTCGTATTGTTAAAACAACAATTGATAAACTCCTCCTCTCATTTATTTGCAACCAGATAAGACCATTCAGGAGTTGAGTACTTTTGACATTGTACTCTTGCTCTTTTTGATCTCTTTATATCTGTTTATTCATCATCACTGTCACTCTGTTCAGACTGTTCAGAAGTTTCAGAAATTGTTGGTGTTACTCGTCCTTTTGTCAAACAACTTCTCAGGATCTCACCTGGTGTCCCAGTACAACTCACTTCCTTGATGCACTAGTCCCTTTTCTAGGATCACTTTCTCTTGTAGTCAACTCTATTTTCTGAGACCCTTTGTTACTAACAACAGTTTACTCTTTTGGACCTCTCTAAGGCCAAATGAGTGCTGTCTCAGCAGCTTGCTGGCCCCCAACATCTTGAAGAACCTGATCCCTATGTCTCACTGTAATCACCGGCACATCGGGGACAGGTGCTGTTGTATCACCGAGCTTGACATGGACTCTGCAAGTGTAGACTGTGGGTACCCAAGCTGAGAGACCTCTGCACCTCACATCAGTGTTGGTAACCAGGATAACCTGGAATGGACCTCTCCAACAGGGTTTCAAGCATGACTTTTGCATATGCTTCTTCATAATTACCCAGTTACCAGGACTGAGATCATAGTACTGCTCCTGTTGTATTACAAGGCCAGCGTCTCCAACCTGATGATACACAGAACATACCACATCAGCCAAACCTTTGCAGTAGCCCAAGGTCAAGTCATTGGTGATATTTTCAAGAGCATTGGCAGGAACTGCTGGCAGTCTCGTCACTCCTCCCATTATCACCTTGTGGGGCGCAATCCTGTTGTCCTGTCTGATATACTTCTCAAACTCATCAACACAACAGGCAATGCATCAGTCAACTTCAAAGACGTTGAAGCGCACACCTTTGCCAATCTGTTCTTCAGTGTACTATTGACTTGTTCGACAAGTCCAGAAACCTCTGGATGGTAACTGCTATGAAGCTTCTGAATTAAATCCATTTGCATCTGGATGAAAGGACCTGCAGATTATTAATTTTTCTTCTTGCATTCTGTTGTTGGCATACCATGCAACGGTGGCACAATGTTTCAGCAGTCACTCAGAATCATTGCATCTCTTTCTACATGTGCAGGACCATGATAATTTCTAACCATAGGTGACAACAGGTTATCAAGTGATACAGGTCTGCCATCAGAGTAAACCCAAACTAAATCTTCTCTTTTTGTACATCCTGATCTCACCCAACCTTGGTGTTCTGCTTCTGTCACATCTTCTTATAACATCCTGTCCTCATCCAAAGTATCAATTGCTGTTAGCAACATATTATGATTTTTGACGTCTGATGCTTTGTTCAGTAAGTCATCATTAAAAATGTGCACTTTTAATGCACAATCCTTTGAGATCTCCTCAGCATATTTATTGCCAACGGTCACATAGTCAGTGCCTTGTCTGTGTGCTACGCACTTGACTACTGAAATTTGAGCATGCAATTGTAGGGACTGCAATAGGTTCCTTACACTTTCCCCTTTTCGTATGGCCAATCTGGAGGAAGTCACAAACCCACTTTAACTTGTGACCACAATTACCCGAAGTCATGCACGATTCCAAATCCGTACTATCTGTGAATATTGTAATTCTAATCTGTTTGGAAATGCTGCAGGCTCGTGTTAGCGTGATTAGCTCTGCCACCTGTGCAGAGTACACTCTTTACAACCATGACACTTCCACAACACCAGCAACGTTGCAAATAGCATCAACCGCTCTCAAATTTCCTTCACTGTCTCTCAAACAAGAACCGTCAACAAATAACACATAATCAGATTCTGACAGTGGTTGGTCCTGGATATCAGGACGGAGCTTTGTACATAGTTCAGTCACATCCAAACAATCATGTTCAGCTCCATCAATCTTAGTTTCATGGCAACAGAATGGTGGAATTCAAAACCATGCATCTTTTAAGAGTCATGTTCTTTGCACCCAAAAGAATGTGCTCATATTTTGTAAGAAGACTATTTGTCAGATACTGTGTTTGAATACAAGTTACCAGTATCTCTACTGAATGGGGTACATATACAGTTAATAGGTGTCCCATTACTATACTTTCATACTGCTCAAAACTCACACATACAAATGCAACCAATTTCAAACATCCTGTTATTGCTGTGACTACAGGATCAAGTGTTGCTGAAAAAATATGATATGGGTCTGAGACTACTTCCATGCATCTGTGTCAACACTGAAAGAGCACAGCCTTCTCTTTCACTGCAGACTAATACAAAGTGCTTGTTGTAATCTTACATTCTGATGACCTGCAAAGGCATTCTTGCAGCTCAATGAAGACAATCATACATCTGTCATCTGAAGGTAACGCATCAGACACGTCTTTGTGTGTCAACCTCTGAAGAGGATTCGCTGTCAGTAAGACATTCAGAATCTTCTGGTGACTATAGCCCACTGTTCCTAAAAACATGTGGACTTCGTTTTGGGTAGTTGGTGGATTCATGTTAAGAATTGCCACAATTCTTTCCTGTGACACTTTCCTTGCTCCTTTCTCAATGCGGTGTCCCTAATACAGAACTTCAGTTTGGCAAAACTGTATCTTAGTTGGCTATACTCTATGTCTGTTCTGTGCAAGATGGTTCGAAAGGGCAATAGTGTCAATTCTGCAAGCCTCCTTAGTATTTGATGCCACCAATAGGTCCTCAAAACACTACACTAGCACTAAATGGTATGGCATTACCAAAGATTCCTTTTAACGATCTGGTGTAAAATAGAGGGGCTTTGCATATAACCTTGTGGGACTCAGTACTATGCCAAAACACGATTGCCGAAACGGAAAGCAAAAAGAAACTGAGTATACTCATGAGGAGGAATAGAAAAGATGGCTTGATACTGATCGATGACTGAAAACATTTGGCTTCACATAAAATTTGAAATATTATCAAAACTAGATTTGGTACCACAGGAAAACAAGGGGAATGACCCTGTGGTGTGGGAGCCCAATACCTGCGGCCTGGCGAGGGTCCGGGTGCCCGTGACGGGTAACCCTGGGCGAAGCACTACGCTACGCTCGCGTAGTTTGCGAAGTTTGCACTACGCGAGCTGCATGTAGCACAGTGCGAACACGCGCAGCGTAGCGTGGTGCAGCGGTAATTTTTTGCTTGTTCTCGGTCCTCAACGTCATGTTCGCGACCGCGAGCAAGCAAAATGACATCCCGGCGAGACTCCCTCAACGCGGGGAGGTCAGGTTTCTCATTGTGAGTGGTCGTGCACGTTCGCGACCGCTCGCGATGAGAAACTAGCAGTTTGCATTGTGAAAGCTGCCGCTAGAGTAAAAATCTACTCGAGCGGCAGAAAACTACAGCTCGCACTGTGCAAGTTGCCGTTTTCAATGATTGCACAGTGCCGGATGCTTGTTCGCACTGTGCAATCATTGAAAATGCATCTTGCACAGTGCGAACATGCTACTACGCAGCTCGCGTAGTGCTACGTGAAGTTCGCGTAGTGCGAAGTGCACTTCGCGTAGCGCTACTTCGCGAACTACGCCCACCCTTAGTGACGGGGTCCATAGGGCTAAGGGAGGCTCCCCCAACCTGGCTGGGATCAGAAGCAGGGACCGGGCCAGGTTGGGGGTGGCTGGCTAAGTCCTTTCCACTGAGTAGGAAGAGTTTCAATGGTGTTTATTCTCCTATATTCCAGCACAGTACAATACTTGCAATTCAGCTTCTGTAAATCCATAATGGGAGAGTTACATAGGCTTCCCATTATCGCCTTCAAGATCCCTTGCTCAATCTTTGAGCCAATCACAGGAGAATTTCCGGCAATAGTATCTGGGGCCAAATTGTATTGGGGGATTTTCAGAAATTCAGCATTTAGCTTTATGGTGATTCGGACTGGTTCAACACCTTTGACTAACCTGATATCTTTAGCTGTGAAGTCCCAGACTTTAGGTAACACAGTGTCTCTCAGTTCAATAGGAAGATCATCTCTTGTCAGGAGAGGGAACATTCCAATTTAAGATTTTCGTCAGGACTATTTGAACCCCATATTAACTGAAACTGCTTCTGAAATTGGGGTAGACAACTTTTTTATCTGTAACTCCTACAACTTGGATACTTTCTCCTGAGAGGGGTAGGTTGGGAATCTCTGCTGTTTTTATAGTAGATTGGGTAGCACCAGTGTCAACAAGGAATTAGACATGATTCCCATTCACTTCTCTGTCCACATTGGCACCACTTTGGTCTACCTCTAAGGGTGCGCCAAGCACATAGTCCGCCTCTCACCTCAGATACCATCATGCCAACAGGTCTGGATCAAAATCATCTGTCTTAATTAAGTATTATTGTGATGTATTCTGATTTTGAAATTAATTTCTATACATTTGCTGATTTATATTCATATGGCATCTCTGTACCTGGACATTCTGCTGAGGCATTGGAGCTTGTGGTATCTGCATTGATTGGAAAGCATTAGGATTTTGAGTTCTCTGTATCTGAGATGGGTGGGTCCGAACCACGTTATCTCCCTGAATCTCTGCTTTTCCTCCATTCTGTATCTGATTCACAGGATTAAATCTACACTCCTGTTTCCAATGCCCACATTTTCTGCACATTTGACATGGGTTTGTTTTCTTCAAAGCTTATACATCATTACCCGTTCTAAGATCTACTGGAACACCACAACCTCTTCCCTGAGACTGGAATTCTGCTGTTGGAAACCATTACCATCCTGCATCATTGGAGCTTTGATTCTGACCTTTCTGCATCACACTCATTTGAGCAACCATTACAATTCCTTCAGTAGCTTATGTTTCATTTCAATCTCCTCCCCGCTGTGTTTAGCATAACGTAGGAGATCATCAAGTGGCTTTTTTGCCAAAACATTAATTGCTGGTTAATCATACATGCAATCTCAGGCCTCAAACATTCATGGATCTAAAAATAAAATGTCCAATGTCTTTGTCAAATGAAAGTGGCCAAACGCCACGTGGCGGTTTGGACTCATACAGGCACTGCTGTGTGGGTTAATACTTAACAATATTTCTGAAGTACTCAATGTAATGTTTTACACCATGCCATATATAACAAAATAAATTACTTTCATTCAATTCAATGTGTTTGTGTTTATCAATACTTTTTCTTTGAATTAAACACACTTTGGTTATACATACAATATCAAAAAAAACTTGAAGCATACATTTTGTAATTTCATCAACAACTCATAATTACAAACAAAATTTAAGTCAAAAATACAAAATACAGCCCGCCCGATGCATCTCGGGACTCCCGTCCCTTCGTCAGGGGCCAAAATCTGCAAAAAACATTCAACAAAACTTAAATCAGTCTCTTACGTTTATAGTCAGCACAATTGAAACAATTACCATCAGAACCAGTTCTCTAAAGGACTCAAACTCGCACAGATACGCATTCAGAACGCGGACCAGATGCACATAAACCTCAATCTGTGCCTATCAATACTACTTAGTCCTATACAAAATCCAATATGTTAAATGCAAACCAGTCTAACCCATCAAAACCACTTCATTCTAGACAGTATGTGGGCAAAATAAGTACCTGAGCATCCTTACGAGAAAGAAGAAGAATCCGATTCTCTGTTCTTCTGAAAAAGCAATAATATGTGGGCTGTCATTCTTCTCTGTGATCATTAAATTACCATGCTAGTCTTGATGTCACTGCTCCAAATCACATACCTCTGAAAGAAACGCTTGTGCCTGTATACTGATGGTTCGCGTGTAAAATGAAACTGTTAAATCTTGACTCCCTGCAATATCAGAATAACCCGTTCAGTTTTTAATTCTACCTCTACTTACTCTCTAGCACCACTGGCTTTCAAATCTTACCTAGAAGCACACTTTTAATGCGTCGCTTCTTTTTCTTCCTTTCTTTGGTCGGTGCTGAACTCTCCTTTCCTGTGGTCTCTTAGCCAGGTGAATTACGGTCCCAATCTACAAGCGGAACACCAAATATCAGTACTCCCTTCTAATACTGGCGGTTAAAAGCTTAGGTATTTCCGCATTACGATAGTCTCCCTTACCTTCCCATTCTTGAATCCGAAATCCTCTCAAACGCAATCCGCCATGAATCTCCTCCCTGTGTTTCCAGCGTTATTACAGTCACGCGACCTAAAGGAAGGACTACTCTCGAACATCATCTACTGATGTCGCCATCTTGGAACAGGGTCTTAAGTTGCTCGAAAACCACTAACTCTACCTCACTGTGATCCCTGTCACGGGTCTTCCTATCACTACTTGAAATTAATCTTCATTAAAAACAGTGAGAAGGAAATTTATTTAATATTTACAATTTCGAACCACCTCTTATTTTTATGCGCCAGATAGGCTCCTATGATTCCAGAAGTCAACAGAATAAAATATTAAGTTCCATGTGCATCCCACCGGCCCCTTCAGCATAACCTGCGCAATCTCGCGTCCCAACTGAGTTAATGGCAACCATGTCAAATGGCTGGTCTGAGCTACAGTATAGTGATGTGTGTGTGCCAACTCTGAAACGACCAACTGCTTATCAGAACGTGTAATCTCTCAACTGTTGTGAATAAGCCCTTCTTGCTGTAGACATTATGTTTATTATATTAGCCCTGCCCACCATGTTAATATTAGAAACATTTGAGGAAAAATGCATGTTGTTTGTGAATAAATATACTGTCTAGATGATGGGGTAGAAGTGTTCCATCATATTCTATAGGAAGCATCCCATATCAATTTTGTCATTAAGGCCACACGGTGCCATTGTTCCTAGTGTCTTGATCCAAAAGATCTCTCTTTGTAGTAGTCTTTTTACATTGTCAGAACCTTGTTGTAGTTTAATCTGTTAGATTATCTGGAATTTTATTTGAGCGATCGTGTGTTTAGCTTCATCCCAGTGTGTTGCCAAACATGAGGTACTGCTCTTGTTCCTGATTCTGCTTTTATGTTCCGTTAGACGTGTTTTCATTTTCCTGTCAGTTTTTCCGACATAAAGCAAGCCACACGGGCATTTAATTGAATAAACAATGTGTGATGAGTTACAATCAAACGCTTGTTTTATCTGGAATTTCTTTCCTGTTCTAGGGTGCGAAATGGTATCTCCTTTTATTACATTATTGCAATGTATACAATTGCCGCACTGTATTGTACCAGGTTTAGACACTGGTTCTGTTATTTTTGGCGATGACAAATGTTCTTTGATATTCCTGCCTCTTGTATATGCAAACATTGGTTTATTTGCAAATAAACCATTGAATTCTGACTCTTCCTGCAGTAGTTCCCATCGGTTCCTTATGATGCTTTTCATTTTTTTCGAAACCGTAGAGAATTTCGATACAAATACAATTTTATTACTAGATGTTGATGGCCTTTTCTGCAGCAGATCACTCCTCCTCTTCTGTTTTGCTCGATTCATGTGTTGTACCAACAAGTTCTCTGGATATCTTCTTTTTAAGTAGTTCTCCTTTTGCTCCTCCATGCTCTCTGCGCAAGTACTTGGATCTGAAGTGATTCGTTGAATTCTTAGGAATTGTGAGTATGGTAAATTATTAATCAATGATGGTGGGTGAAAGCTTCCAAATTCCAGCGCGTTATTCTTGTCAGTTTCCTTTCTGTAGATCCTTGTGGAAATGTGGTTATCCTCTAGTTCTATCCATGTGTCAAGAAAAGCGATACCACTGTCTCTGATGTTACTTGTGAATTGGATTCGGTCATCAATGGAATTGAGGTGATCAATGTTCTCTTTTAAAGCTTCTTCACTGTCTTCCCAAATCATAAAGATGTCATCGATAAAACGCTTCACAAATACTAAGCCTTTGCGCCATGCTGCGTTCTCAAGAATATGTTCGCTTTCGAATTTCGCCATGAAGGTATTCGCATAGACAGGTGCCCCTGGAAAGCCCATGGATGTCCCGTTCAATTGCATGAAGAAGTCCCCTTTCCATTCAAAATAACTGTTCGTTAAACAGAATTCCAGTAGTTCAAGTACTAAACAACTTCTCTCTTTGTTCTCTGTGTGTTGCAGTAATGCCCACTCAACTGCCTCTAGTCCTAGTCCTTGGGGGATTGATGTGTATAACGAAACTACGTCGATAGTACACAGTTTCCACTTTTTGTTCACACTGAAATCTAACATGTTTAAGTTTCTTAAGAAATCGTTTGTGTCCTCAATGTAGGTTGTCCATCCTTTCACGAATTTTTGTAGATGTACATCAATAAATCTGCCAGGATTTTCAAACACGGAACCGCTGCCAGACACGATGGGTCTGAATTAACCCTGGGCGTAGTGGGGCGTAGTGGGGCTCCGCGGAGCTACGCGGAGAGGGCGAGAAGCTACGCCCACTCCCGCACTCCGCGTAGCCCCACTACGCACCTCCCTCCCGCTCTCCCCTACATACTTTATTTAAGCAATTACACGGATTAAAACAACTTTAAAGCACTTACCTTGTCCGGGGCTCGTCCGAGTCTCCCTCTTTGAATAGCGTCCTTTTCCTGGATACCAATGCGCATTTTTCTCCCGAGAAATGCGCATGCGCGGCCGCCCGCGCATGCGCATTGGTATCCAGGAAAAGGACGCTATTCAAAGAGGGAGACCCGGACGAGCCCCGGACAAGGTAAGTGCTTTAAAATTGTTTTAATCCGTGTAATTGCTTAAATAAAGTATCTAGTGGAGGGCGGGAGGGAGGCGGGTGGCGGCCGACTCGGCTACGCTCACGGAGTGGGCGTAGTGTTGCCGGCTACGCTGTCTACGCAAAATGCGTAGAAGGCAACACTACGCCTACTCCGTGGGCGTAGCCGATTCGGACGCCCACCCTTAGTCTGAATGGTGGATTATTCAATGACTTATGCACTTTAGGAAGCATATACAGCTTGGGTCTTCGTGGAAATGCGGTTAATAAGTACTGTTTTGTTTTTTCGTCTATGCTGCCTATGTTGACTCCTTTGCATACTATGCTTTTTAATTCATTGGAAATCTCGAATGTTGGGTCATAATCCAATTTCATATATATGTTTGTGTCATTGACATGTTCATCAACGTTCCTTTCATAGAAAATGCGATCCATGACCACTAGCCCTCCGCCTTTGTCAGCTTTCTGAAAAACTATTGAGGTGTTCTTTTTAAGATCTTCAATGATACTGAAATCTGCTCGGCTCAAGTTTTTCTTGATATTCCTTTTGTCCGCATGATTGATTTTGTCCATGTCCTTTTTCACCAGTGTTTCAAATGTGTCTAAGATCTTATGTGAAATTGGTGCCATGAAGGTGCTTTTAGGTTTGAATCTAGTTACCTCTGTAGTGGGTGCTACTGGTACAATGTTGGTAAAAAAGTTTTTTAACCTGAGGATCCTCATAAATTTATAAAATGCAATTTCGTTTTCCAGCTTAGAGCTCATGTATGTAGGTACATATGACATGCCTTTATTCAAGACTCGCTCTTGTGGTTTGGTCAATGCTGTAGACGAAATGTTGATAATTAGATCTTGTCCTGACTCCTTAATCCTTTTTTCACTTTTTGTAGTTCCTTTTCCTCGCCGAGTTTTCTTTGCGGTTGCGGTTGTTTTGATGTTATGTCGGGTGGTCTGACTGTCGAGCCGGCCTGTTCTAAAAAAGACGATGTCGCAGCTGTTGCTGAGCACCCTTGTTCTCCTTGATTTCCTTCTGTAGGTGTCATTCGATTAGGCTGAATTTGAAGAATCAATGGAACTCTCCTGGTGTCAGTGTCTTTGTCTGTGGCTACACTTTCATCAGACGACCCCATGTTGGGCTTCCTTGTAAATCTTTTTTGGGCATAGACTTCAGCCCATGTATATGCCTCGTTCAATTTGTAATCAATAGTGTCTCTTTTGAACTTGCGGAGTTTCATCTCTTGCAGTTCTTTTCCATACTTGTCTAATTTAATGTTGAGCTCATCTAAGTGATCTTTCCAAGATGTTTCCTCCATTCTTGCTGATAAATCTTTCTTGAGATTGAAAATTTCCTCCTCTAAATCCTTGATGGTTTTGGATAATTCTTCTATTAGTAACAGTATTAAGTCCAAGGAACATTTATTTAAAATGGCGTACCATTTTTCCATGAATGCGTGGTTGTGTTGCAATCTAAATAGCATTGGTTTTATCGCTAACCTCAGGCCTCTGGGAATCCTTCTTACTTTGTAGTATTGGATCAGAGTTGTCGCGTGTAGTCGTTGATTGAGCTCTCTCCTGGTTAAGAACTCCAATTGTCTGAGTTGTTGGGTAATTGTTCCGCTTTGTGCGTCAAATGTCTTGACTTCTTCTATGAGGCCATAAATAACATCTGCCTCATCCGTTGTGTACACTTTTGTGTTTGCTCTGTTATCAGTGATGTTAGAAATTGTTTCAAACGACATATTTGTAAGTTGGGTGCAATAATCCTAAGTGGGCTGTACAGATAATATTAATCAAGTGTGGGTATTGCACTCCTATGGTTAATCTCTTTTTCTCCTTTTGTGTGCAAATTTCTGTCTTATATTGCGTGCACCGTATGACTCATGTTAGCCTAACATGTACGTACAAATGAAAGTGGCCAAACCCCACGTGGCGGTTTGGACTCATACAGGCACTGCTGTGTGGGTTAATACTTAACAATATTTCTGAAGTACTCAATGTAATGTTTTACACCATGCCATATATAACAAAATACATTACTTTCATTCAATTCAATGTGTTTGTGTTTATCAATACTTTTTCTTTGAATTAAACACACTTTGGTTATACATACAATATAAAAAAAACTTGAAGCATACATTTTGTAATTTCATCAACAACTCATAATTACAAACAAAATTTAAGTCAAAAATACAAAATACAGCCCGCCCGATGCATTTCGGGACTCCCGTCCCTTCGTCAGGGGCCAAAATCTGCAAAAAACATTCAACAAAACTTAAATCAGTCTCTTACGTTTATGGTCAGCACAATTGAAACAATTACCATCAGAACCAGTTCTCTAAAGGACTCAAACTCGCACAGATACGCATTCAGAACGCGGAACAGATGCACATAAACCTCAATCTGTGCCTATCAATACTACTTAGTCCTATACAAAATCCAATATAAAACAGAAGAGGAGGAGTGATCTGCTGCAGAAAAGGCCATCAACATCTAGTAATAAAATTGTATTTGTATCGAAATTCTCTACGGTTTCGAAAAAAATGAAAAGCATCATAAGGAACCGATGGGAACTACTGCAGGAAGAGTCAGAATTCAATGGTTTATTTGCAAATAAACCAATGTTTGCATACACAAGAGGCAGGAATATCAAAGAACATTTGTCATCGCCAAAAATAACAGAACCAGTGTCTAAACCTGGTACAACACAGTGCGGCAATTGTATACATTGCAATAATGTAATAAAAGGAGATACCATTTCGCACCCTAGAACAGGAAAGAAATTCCAGATAAAACAAGCGTTTGATTGTAACTCATCACACATTGTTTATTCAATTAAATGCCCGTGTGGCTTGCTTTATGTCGGAAAAACTGACAGGAAAATGAAAACACGTCTAACGGAACATAAAAGCAGAATCAGGAACAAGAGCAGTACCTCATGTTTGGCAACACACTGGGATGAAGCTAAACACACGATCGCTCAAATAAAATTCCAGATAATCTAACAGATTAAACTACAACAAGGTTCTGACAATGTAAAAAGACTACTACAAAGAGAGATCTTTTGGATCAAGACACTAGGAACAATGGCACCGTGTGGCCTTAATGACAAAATTGATATGGGATGCTTCCTATAGAATATGATGGAACACTTCTACCCCATCATCTAGACAGTATATTTATTCACAAACAACATGCATTTTTCCTCAAATGTTTCTAATATTAACATGGTGGGCAGGGCTAATATAATAAACATAATGTCTACAGCAAGAAGGGCTTATTCACAACAGTTGAGAGATTACACGTTCTGATAAGCAGTTGGTCGTTTCAGAGTTGGCACACACACATCACTATACTGTAGCTCAGACCAGCCATTTGACATGGTTGCCATTAACTCAGTTGGGACGCGAGATTGCGCAGGTTATGCTGAAGGGGCCGGTGGGATGCACATGGAACTTAATATTTTATTCAGTTGACTTCTGGAATCATAGGAGCCTATCTGGCGCATAAAAATAAGAGGTGGTTCGAAATTGTAAATATTAAATAAATTTCCTTCTCACTGTTTTTAATGAAGATTAATTTCAAGTAGTGAAAGGAAGACCCGTGACAGGGATCGCAGTGAGGTAGAGTTAGTGGTTTTCGAGCAACTTAAGACCCTGTTCCAAGATTGC
Source organism: Lissotriton helveticus (assembly GCF_964261635.1). Lineage (NCBI taxonomy): Eukaryota > Metazoa > Chordata > Amphibia > Caudata > Salamandridae > Lissotriton > Lissotriton helveticus. Next base: position 1,028,713,415 of record NC_136065.1, read on the forward strand.
GACATCAGTAGATGATGTTCGAGAGTAGTCCTTCCTTTAGGTCGCGTGACTGTAATAACGCTGGAAACACAGGGAGGAGATTCATGGCGGATTGCGTTTGAGAGGATTTCGGATTCAAGAATGGGAAGGTAAGGGAGACTATCGTAATGCGGAAATACCTAAGCTTTTAACCGCCAGTATTAGAAGGGAGTACTGATATTTGGTGTTCCGCTTGTAGATTGGGACCGTAATTCACCTGGCTAAGAGACCACAGGAAAGGAGAGTTCTGCACCGACCAAAGAAAGGAAGAAAAAGAAGCGACGCATTAAAAGTGTGCTTCTAGGTAAGATTTGAAAGCCAGTGGTGCTAGAGAGTGAGTAGAGGTAGAATTAAAAACTGAACGGGTTATTCTGATATTGCAGGGAGTCAAGATTTAACGGTTTCATTTTACACGCGAACCATCAGTATACAGGCACAAGCGTTTCTCTCAGAGGTATGTGATTTGGAGCAGTGACATCAAGACTAGCATGGTAATTTAATGATCACAGAGAAGAATGACAGCCCACATATTATTGCTTTTTCAGAAGAACAGAGAATCGGATTATTCTTCTTTCTCGTAAGGATACTCAGGTACTTATTTTGCCCACATATTGTCTAGAATGAAGTGGTTTTGATGGGTTAGACTGGTTTGCATTTAACATATTGGATTTTGTATAGGACTAAGTAGTATTGATAGGCACAGATTGAGGTTTATGTGCATCTGTTCCGCGTTCTGAATGTGTATCTGTGCGAGTTTGAGTCCTTTAGAGAACTGGTTCTGATGGTAATTGTTTCAATTGTGCTGACTATAAACGTAAGAGACTGATTTAAGTTTTGTTGAATGTTTTTTGCAGATTTTGGCCCCTGACGAAGGGACAGGAGTCCCGAAATGCATCGGGCGGGCTGTATTTTGTATTTTTGACTTAAATTTTGTTTGTAATTATGAGTTGTTGATGAAATTACAAAATGTATGCTTCAAGTTTTTTTTGATATTGTATGTATAACCAAAGTGTGTTTAATTCAAAGAAAAAGTATTGATAAACACAAACACATTGAATTGAATGAAAGTAATGTATTTTGTTATATATGGCATGGTGTAAAACATTACATTGAGTACTTCAGAAATATTGTTAAGTATTAACCCACACAGCAGTGCCTGTATGAGTCCAAACCGCCACGTGGGGTTTGGCCACTTTCATTTGTACGTACATGTTAGGCTAACATGGGTCATACGGTGCACGCAATATAAGACAGAAATTTGCACACAAAAGGAGAAAAAGAGATTAACCATAGGAGTGCAATACCCACACTTGATTAATATCATTGGGCCCGATTCACAGAACTAACTTAAGACAAAATCCTAAACTTACTACTTTTGGTATTCACAGAAGTTAGGATTTAGTCTTAAGTTTGTCTTAAGACAGACTTAAGACAAAATCCTTACTTAAGTCTGTCTTAAGTCTGTCTTAAGACAAACTTAAGACAAAATCCTAACTTCTGTGAATACCAAAAGTAGTAAGTTTAGGATTTTGTCTTAAGTTAGTTCTGTGAATCGGGCCCATTGTCTTTGTCAGCCACATTTTCCATTCCAGTGTATTGTTTAAAAGCCTGTACCAATCTCTCATAATAGGCATGAACTCATTACTTAAGCTCTTGGGTTGTTCTGTCAATTTGCTGCCAGTTTTCAAGTTATTTATCATCTGTTGGTATTTCCTTAAAACCACTGGAGATGGTGCACCTGTTTTAGGATCTCTTTCCGGTTCTGCTTCGTGCTAATACACATAAACCTTACTTTTAGGTTCATAAATCTACAGAAACCACAATGTCGACCAGGGTATTCAAGTCAATCCATAAAACCTGTGGCACTTTCACACATGTTTCCACCTGTCTGCACCATTCCACTGGATTATTTCTCAATTTTGGAAATTTGTTTGTAAATGACAAAATATTAGGTCTTGTCCAAGGCACATGTACATAATCTCCACCTGGTACCTCTCTCATAAGAAGCATCTGTATTTCTCCACTCCCTCCATCAGTCACCATTGAAGGTGTTTGAATACTGACTTTCTTTGTTTCCTTCTTTTTTGACCATCTTCCTTCCATTTCTCTCTCTAATTCTATTTCTTAATCTGTGTGATTAATTCTTTAATCTGGAAATTTCTTTCTAGCTGGCTTCATGTTTGCAAAATCATGGTCCTTAACATCTAATCTCTAATTTCTTTGTAGAACCTTGCATTTCTGAATGTCAATTTTGTATTTCTGTGCCAATTCAATCAATTTCTCATGTGTTCATCTAGCTTGTTGGGTAATATCTTTGCAGAGAAACAATAGTTCCTCCTCCTGGTAGGTGTCTAAACGTGATCGACTAGGTTTTCCGGGAATCATTTCTCCTAACTTGGAATTGTAACTAGGGCTGAACCTGGACTGAAATTAAGGCAGGAACTGGAGTTGAATTTGGAACTGGAGCTGAAACTGAAATGGTTTATGCACTCTGATTATTCTTTGAGGCACTATGGGGCCGTTTAAAATGTTCGGTGGAAAGGCTCCGAATGACATTTGGTTTGTCCGAATCTGATTCGGAACCCGAGTTTCCGACCGACTCAGAAACACATCCAACTTACTGATTACGATAGTCGGAAACCATTCGGTTGTTCCAACTTGGTTACGATTGCCATTCGGGAAGTCCGAGTCAGTCAGAGCCGAATCATACAGGTTTACGGACTGTGTTTCCGACTGACGCATTGTGATGTCGGATTCGCATAGCCTTTCCAAATCGGTTTGTCCAACACCGTTTGGCTGTCGGAATCTGACTTTGGGGGGCCATATCAGTCCCCCCTTCACCCGGAGACGTTAGGATACACATGGGTCCCCTCTTTCCAACCATGCATGGTGTGGCAGGCGCCAAAGAGTGCCCGCCACAGGGTGCAGGGTTTTCTGCGACCACCCCTTTTTTCAATGGGAGCCTCTGTTGTCAGTCGTAGCACAGGCTCCCAATGAAGTCAATGTGAGTCTGACTGAATGGTGTTCGGAAACATCGTAATCAGCCGGTCAGACTCCTGGAATCTGACTTGGTCATAATTGACACAGAGACCGAGTCGGTCGGAATGCTTTCTGACCAATATCGTAATGAGGCCCTATATCCTTTAGGCCTCTCATCGAATTCATCAGGTTTTAAACCTGATTTTTCTCTAGTAGTATTTAAAGTCATATCTCCATTGGTCAAATTTTTAGTAATATCAGGTTTCACATTTAATGTGTATGTATCAGGAGCCTTCCTTCCTATTGGTATATTCATTTCAGGAAGATGTAACTTATCTCAGGAGGTCCATTCATACCATGGGGATAAAATGGTGGAAACCTCTGAATCATTCTATTTGTCGAGTCAGATTGTGTCTGATTTGGGTGGGATAGAACATGTACTCTTTGTACCTGTAGTAGTACTTCGAGTTGGATCCATAGATATCTGAAGCACAGATCTCATTGTCGGTTCTAGTAGATTACTATGTACAATATTTATTCCAGCAGGTACAGTCAGATTGCGTAAAGTATTTACCTGTTACCCAGATTTATAAAGTGGTACAACAGATCTACCATTGACAGGAACAGTTATCACATCTGGAGTATTTAATTCAATCGGATTTGCTAGAGCTGGTATTTCTGTTCTTCCTCTTACCGTAGTAATAAGTATTTACTCTTTTGATTTCTCAGGCATTACAGGAGAATTTGGAATTTCAACAGTAGTACTACTCGGGACTTCTGCATTCTGGGATTAATTATATGGTGGCAGATAATTCATTAAAAAATTATTCAAGAGTTAGTCATGTATGTCACTCAATGCTCCTTCCTTTCCAGGATCACTTTTTTCTGTCTCTGTGTGTTTCCTCTTTTCCTTTCTTTGTCCCTTCACCTCCCCTCTAACTGGTAACATTGGATACAATCTAGTTCCATGTATGACATCTGCTCTCCATGCTTTGTGTTGTGCATCCCATCTAGCTTCCGCATAATACATTAGTGTTCTTGTAGATGGTATTTGTTTTCTTTCATTCTGATGTCCAATGTGCTGCCAAGTATGTAATGACGCAAAATGGGCAGCTCCAGGAGGTGGTCTCAATTTGTATAATTTCCTCCTTAAATGTTCTCAATGATTCTCAAATTAAATATCCCATAACAAGGGAACTGTAGTGTCTCATCTCCCTCCTGTTAGCTTGTTCTAATATTCAAGCCAAAGACATGGATGTAATCTTTTGTCCATCGTTGCAATGTATCCTGGTATGCCCTCAGGTGATACCCCTAGTCCTACTCTGGCAGGCATTGTCTCATTTCCCTTGATTAATTTTTATAGGGCTTTGAACAATTTAATTTTTATTCAATTTTGTATTTTACAAATGAACTTCCGTAAAATCCAGGAAATCAATTTTCCCACAATCCTCTACTTCGACAATCTCAACCAATGATAGTGCGACCTTCTATGACGTTATCAACCAATATCAGCGTGGCTTTACACCAGCTGACCAATCACAGCACGGCACACTGTGATATCAATGTCACTCCTTGCAGCAGCTCACCCTCCTTTACAAATTTCTTCAGCGCGTCTTTCTCTAAGCAAATAAACAATACAATGCAAGCAGCAATTAAGCCTTTCTGTTCCCCTAAAGGAAATCCACTCTGACAAGCTAACTAAACTTATCTATAATCATTCCCTTCAAATGAAATCTTAACCAGCGGGATTTCACCCTAATTGATACAGTTATTCCCTGTGCACCTGAGATCAACTATACCAACCGTTTACCACTAACAGACATTAGAGAACCCTTCACCATAAGATGTTATTGACAACGTCTCATGACAATCACCACAAATAGCAGACAACTTACTCAGTGGCTTCTACACTGAGACTACACATAGGTAAATATATTGAGATATTAGGCTACGACAGACCAGTTTACAACTTCAACTTCTTTGCATCAAGTGCTACAATGATACATGACTTTAGCCATTTCGCTCTCTGCTCAACAACACACACCCATTTTCAAAACCACGATCTTGAAGCCAAAGCAATTGCAACACGCATCCTCATGCTCCTTTGCTGCTACTCGTCTTCGAGATCCCATCAATTCTCTATCAATCCTTTTGCTGAACTATGAACTCCTGAACGTTTTAGACTTGGTTAGGGATATCAGCTTTGGCACCCTAAAACCCTCACTTCAGTACACCTAACCATAGCTCTGCTAACCAACGTTTTGATGCAGCATAAGCCTTTTTTTCTCCTCTAACTTTACTTACTTTGGCTCCCGCACTGGGCCATTAGGCAGGAACAGTTAAGGCACCATTTGAAAGAAACTTGTCAAAGTTAAGTTTACTAGGCCATGAAATGATGCAGCCAAGCAAGAACATTTTGATGAATTAAAATTATCTTATTTTAGTGAATCAACTCATTAATTACTATTCAAAACACAATAAAGTAAATCAGATGTTCCATATTAAGAAATAATAATAGTTTTGTCAGTAATTGTTATACAAAAAATGAACGATCCTAAATATGGCCTACTCATAATAATGTCAAACGTAGCAACATGTAAACTAATTCTAAAAATCATTAAAACAGAATCATTTTCAGTAATATACATTCTTTAGGGTGTTAAGTACTTATATTAAAAGTTTCAAGCATGCAATCTTTATCAACATTGGTTTGCACCAAGATCGAGCTTGTGGAAACACTCTGCACAGTTGAAATCAAAAGAAAAACTAAATTTCTCATTAGTCTTCATAACACTTTGTTATTATTATTGCTATTTGATCAATCCTACTGTTTCTAGCTAATCAAACACTATTTTAGGGTGTTGATAATTCAACATGTGTAAAGTGCATGTTATGATCTCAGTGTCAAATCTAGTATGTATGTTGTGTAAGGAATGATCAATAGCCATGCTGTCACAGACCTAAAAAGAAATACATTTCTCTTTTATTAACATGTCAAGAATTCTGCAAAGCAGCATTTCAGGCAAAGCACCTTCAGTCAATAGCAAAGGAGGCAGCTTTCCTTTGGTCATTTGAATTGCATATTTTGATAGATACTGCTTACCTCTGATGGATGGATCAAATCTGCTAACTGAATCTAGGTTGTCCGCCTCTCTTCTATGTCCACCTGCTGAATCACCTGTACTTAAAGTTACAATTGATTTCAATACTGAAAGGGATAGGACATACTTCTTGTTGGTTAATAAATGAAAACTGAATTTCATATAAATCCACAGAATTTTCATGTTGCTTAAAAATGGCTGCAGTTATTTTCAAAGGTATTGAGTATATGTCAGCTCAATGTTCAGAGCATCCGTGCCATGCAATTCATGTACTTTGTTGCTACAGCCAGGCTTTCTTTCAGAACCCAAGGAAACCTTGGAGACTGTTTGTGTTCCTTTGAAATCATGTTTGGATGGTAAAGCTGAATACACATTAGGGTTTTACAGATAAAGGTATGCTTTGGAAACACACATTAATAGTTGAGGTTCTAATTTTGAGTTTACCATGATGAAATGTGGGGCAAAAATGTTTTCGCAATTTGTTTTATGATCCTATTTTTCTTGAGGAGAAAGAAAGGTACTGCTTTTACTTTATGAGAGTTTTTCAAATGTTTATTACACAAATATTAAGTTTAAGGTAGAGAACGTGTAGGGGAGTGAGCTATATTGGTCTGCTGAATACTTGCTAAATTACAGTTTTAAGAAAAGACAGCATTACACTTATATCAAAACCAGAGTGTGTGCACTCACAAAAACCAGAAAGAAGTTGCCTTTGTTGTGGACTGATGTCAAATGTCTGAACACATTGATTATCTAGAAAACATTTATTTTCCATTTCCAGGTATGCCAGCATGCCACTAGAACATAGAGAGTCTGACACATGAGGTATTCTGGAAGTTTATTATTTTTATACTGCGTGATAGATTACTCAATATTTTGATAAGGTACGGAAATAAATATATTTTGTCTTTTGATGTCCACTACAAACAGTAGATGTCAGTGCCCAGCGGACTAAGGCAGAGTGGAGATATCCAGCGTTTCTCTTTTCTCTTGTATCCCATTTTCCTTTCCCTGGGTCTATTTATAATCAAGAAATTGGTATTGAATGTGGTTGGCTGTGGATATGGAGATGTGTAGAAAATATTAATGCTCCTGTTAGATCCAAAATTCAGGTTAGTACAGTCGGACATGATGTCCATAGAGAGTATACTGCAAGGGATGTTGGAGGGCATCTTAGTTGTTGAAACAACAGGCACCACATTTGTTTCCCTTAATTTTACAAAATGTAATAACTGAATTACCACTGGTAAATGAAAATCTAAAGGACCATCATTTACCTAATTGAGATTGGACTGATGGGGATATGTTCTGGAGCAACGCAATTTAGGCTCTACCCCTACACATCACAGAAATGCAATTATATACTTATATTTGACATTATATTCACTGTGTGCTTTAACTCCATTATTGTGTGTGGAGCATTTCAACTTATTAATGAAATGTATTTACTGTAGAGGATAAATATTTATACATGTGTGCATTAATGTTCAGTTTAAACTTGTAAATATGAATTCTTTATTCATGTTCTTACACTCATACTTCAAGTTATAGTTGGGATGCAGCCGAAGCCATTTTCTCTCCTCTCACTTAATTTACTTCGGCCTCCAAACTGGCCCCATAAGAAAACTGTATTTTCTACCTAACACAAATTTATTGTTTACCCACAGAGGCATTGGTCCTCTGATGAATCTTTTTCTGCAGTAGTGAGGGGCAAGACTTCAGGATGTCCAAACCACAGTAAGCCACCTAATGAGGCCCATTAATTAAAAGCCAACTCACAAGTTCAAAATTAGGTTCAAATAAACTCTCAGACCATAGTGTAAAAATAAAGAATTGCAATTGGAAGGCCCACCCTCCTGAAGAAGTTTAGTTTGACCAAAATGATACAAAGCAATAGCTCTGCTGTTGCCACACACAATAAAAGCAACAGAAATTGATGTTCTGAAAACAATCTATGGCTATCTCTATCATGCATTTAGATTTAAGCTAATAACAAAGTTCAAAGAAAGAACATCAGGCCACAATAACAGACTTAAACAATTTAGAAAATCTAGTTATTGTATTAATGATCCAAAATCAAATCACACAAGCAACATTTTAAGTAGCTCAGTTAGAATGCCAATAGCGCATAGTATTAAACTATATATTAATCAAAGGTATTCAAGGAAGACAGTTCAAGCATTAGAGGTTCCCACTACCAATGATGGCTGGAGGATGGTTGAAAAAGAGGAAAAACCTCATTCAGGTAAGAGACAAAAGGTCAAGTTAATGTCCTCTGGGGAAATGTCCACAAACATGGGGAAAGGACAAAAATTGTGACAGTTCAGATTTGGCATCTCACCACATCAGTTCAAAGGGTTCAGTAAGCAAGTTCAGTCAATCAATCAATCAATCATTCAATCAGTTTTTTTTCACAATGTTTGTTTATTTTCATGAACATATGTTCTTTAGGGTGTTAAGTACTTATACTGAAAGTTTGAAGCATGCAATCTTTATCAACATTAATTGGCACCAATATAGAGTTTATGGAAAACACTCAGCAATTGAAATCAATAGAAATACTAAACTTCCCATTAGTCTTCATAACATAGAGGACTGGATTCAGCAGGAAACCTGGGTGGAGGTAGCTCTAGTATTTAAAAGCCTGCCCCTTGAACATGATGCCCACAGCAATGATCAGTACGTATTTTCCAAATGCTGAAGAAAAGTGTGATATGGTGATTTGTTCACTTCCTGGGGACTGGGACAAGGTGACGAGGCTTGCCCTGACAGAGTGCATGTAAGACAACCCAAGAATCAGGTTTAGTCCTGCTTGGAGTCGCCTCACAGAAAACCTTTTCTGCTGGACAAAAGGTACCCTGCTGCATGAAGCCCTACCTGGTAGCCCGTAACACTAGTGGAATTTGAGAACCAAAACTGTTATTAAGTCAAGAGATAAAATCTTAGAAGGGGTATGGAGGCAAATTGTTCTCAGCAGCAAACCGCCCTAGGCATCTTTGACATGCAGCCTAGTCCTGCTCAGAGCATTTGATACCATGCCCAACATCTTCAGCCGGAACTTGGCCCCGATGTATCTACCTATAAGGTGCATTCTTTAGCTTCAATCCTGGACCTTACTCTGCTGAAGGTTTTCTGACTTTCCAAATGTGGGCTGAGTCAAAAGATCAAAACTTTGAAAAGAACAATCTACTTACTGTGCTCTTCCACCTCTACATCACAGCCAGCCTGAAAGCGAGCCTGTGACCCAATCAATAGAGAAGTGATATTTTTCAATGGAACTTCACTTTTCCTAGGCACTGTTTGCCAACTTTAAAGATTTATGTATCTGGTCCCACTGAAGTATTTTTATTAATTACATTTTTTCTTTGTTTCTAAAGTGTTTTGAAAATGTATTGTTTTCTTCGCTATTCAAATGTTGATACTGTTTGAACGTAACAAATTTGTCTGTGTTGTTGTCTGCTGCTTGTGCCTTACTAACCAGGGGTTGAGCAGTGTTTCTCTGTGACTCTTGATGAGACCTAAGCAGTATGTTTATTAAGTTATTAAGGTTCCTCCTTCCCAAATTAAAAGCCCACTGACATGTCCGATTGTCTGCTTGAGGTGGTTCACCATCAACATATGTGCAATCGCTGGTGTATAAGATAAAATATTGGTAAATGAGCTAAACCATATACATTTTAAAAATTGCAAATAAAAAAACAAATAGGTTTCTATGACTACAGTAAGCATAGCAAAATGTAAGAGGCATTGGAGAGAATCTGAGTAGGGACATGGAAGACAGCGAATGGGACACTTTTCTAGTGTACACTCATAATCCAGGAACATTAGTGTTAAATATACCCAGTTTATTTTTTGCATCAAACGTACCTAACTCCACAGAAACTAAATAAAATAATATGAATAGAAACTTTGGCATGTCCACACACAATGTGACTTGGTTCATGCAGATATTTTCCACAAGGTCTGGGATTGTCCCCTCATTGCATGTTATTGAGGAAACACCAATGTGCAGCTTGAGGCCATGATGGAGAGAAAATAATTAAATACCCCTGAGGTGTGTATCCTGGGATTATTTCAGCAGCCTCAAATAAGAAAGGCAGGCAGTTAATATCTGGACTTTGCCTGTGTGGTAGCCAAGAGAGCAATTGCAATAACATAGAGAGCAGGAAGTTTGGGTGCTAGTCATGCTACAAAGATAAGAAATGGTTCAGTTAGAAGGCATTTTGTTCCAGGAGAAGAAGAGACACAGTAGACAGCTATGTATATTGGCTGGTGAGTTGGATGAGGTTCTAAGTTCGTTTGAGACCTTCTCAGGCCAATAAAGCGAAAGGATACCTGTATACATGGGTGAAATGAACTTGTTTATTTATGACAAGTTGTGAAGCCCTGAAACATTTAGATGAATATTGCGATCCGATACCTATGAAGATGGGAAACTTGTCATAAAGTAAAACACTGAGCACCTGGCTCACCAAAATTCTTATATATTATTTCTTTTTCTCATATCACCACCAATAAGCACCAATGGAGTTTCTAACCACCCTCGTGCTCAAAATTGGGTTCCTCTTTACTGGACTACATCAAGTGATCACAGACTTCCCAGCCTTTCCAATTTGAGAGGGTGTAATCAATGGATGAAATAACGCATCATATCTTCAACAGTTCCCAAAACCACCTTCTTCATTCCTGTTATACCACCTCCTATCTATTTTTTTTAAGAAGCCCACAGATCTCTTCCAGGCGTGTCAGGTAGGGGCAGAGGCTTGGGTCCAATAGCTTACATATTTCCCTTCTTGCAATCAAAATTAAATTTACATGGGAAAAGAGACCTCCACAGTCTGCTGCACTATAACCAACATGATTAGAATAGTGCTTACCTCCATGGTGGTTTCTAAAGAGTGAGTCTTACCCATAGCTATCCAAACTTCTTCCAGTTTTGAGAGGGTAGCAAACATCTGCACATCGTCGGCCTCACTGCTACCACCGCTTGCATTTTGAGTCTCCACTTTCCCTTATTTTTGCCAATTTTGTCGGGGTCCAGTAGATTCTATGATAGGTAAAGAAGCAATTTTTCCTTAGTGCAGCAGGTTTAACCATTAAGCAAGTTTTAGAAAAAGATACTAGCCATAACTCTTCCAGCTCAGCATCTGGCAAGTATCTGGCCCATGCAGAATATGGCACTTTCATTGTATTGTCTGATGCCATCTGTAGATGCTGGTACCAAAGTGCCACTTTCCCCTTCATGATCCAGTGATCCTGTAGATCTATTTCCATTTACTTTGATTTGTAACCAGACCAACCCTGACTCTTACATACTAACTTGGTCTATTTTAAAGGTGATAATGATGCCCGCTGTCTTGTAATTCAAATAATTCCAAGTTAGCCTCTTCCCATAGTCCATAAACTGCCCCCATATGATAATACCACTCTGCTTCAAGGGCTTCGCGAGACTGCCAAGCAGGCACCCTGGAGTTTCTGGAAAATCCCATATGGTGGACAACCTGCTGTAATAGGCAACACCCAGAAGAGATCTGACCTCATACCACGTTCTTGCTGCTGCCTGTAAAAATTTCAGCCTAACATTTTTGAAAGATTTTGGTGCCCCAACTTTATAGGAGAAGCCTTCCTTTGGCAAGCCCAACATTTTGTTCCTGAATTTTACACGTAACAAGGTCTAATCTGGGTGTAGTAGAAACATTCAGTTGTTTTTCAGCTGAAAGGCCCATCAGGAAGTCCAAGCCCTCCTACCCCTGCTTTCCTCCTCAGTTTCTTCCAGGAAAGATGTATTCCCTTGCTAGACCAAATAAATGATGTTATTTTCCCTTGCAATTTCAGGAGAGCCCATTTATAAAAACGTAATGGAAATTTATTGAACAAGAAGGTAAACTTCGGTAAAATAAACATTTTCACTAGATTAATCCACCCATATATGCAGAGTGGGATATTCTGCCATCTTTTAACACCTATCCTATCTCACAACAGTCCATCTTTTCTAGATTTACTGCAGCTGTTTTACCTCTATCCTGGGTTATTTTTATCTCCAAGAGTCTCATTTCAGCAATTCTTATTGTTTCCCCACAACTCTGGTTCCAGGTCATTATTTCTGTTTTTTCTTCATTAATCTCATATCCAGTGAACCTACCAAAGTTCCTTGCTTCAGTCATGAGATGTAGAAAAGCAGAACTTACATCTCAGGTATAAAGCATTAAATCATTGGCATATAAAAAAAAATCCAGGAATATACATGTACTTCAAAGGGTTTTATCCCTTCATTTAATCTTAAACTTTGGGCGAAAGGTTTGATGTAAAGATCAGAAAGAATAGGAGGAAAAGGACTGTGCCTCGTCCCCCTTTCTATTCTCACTGGCGACAATAGACTGTCATTCACCAGAATCCACACTATTGGAGCTCTATAGATCCTAAACAATGTGTCTTTTAAAATTTTAGCTAAGCCAAAGTGGTCTAATCTAGCCATGACATGCCACCAATTAACGCAATCACATGCCTTGGTGGCATCCAAGGCCACAACCGTGAGTGGGGCCCCCTAAAGTTGTGGCTAAATCTATTGAGCTTATCAGGGTTTAATTGAGTTCTCTCATGTTTTTTCCATTTAAACAGCCCTTTTGATCCTGATGTATCAGGTCCTCCATCACTTTTTACTGGTAAAAACTTTATAGTCACAATTAATCAACAAAATTGGTCGAAAAAGATTGCCTTTTTATTCTTGCTGGGCTTCAGAATTACCAAAATTACTGCTTCATTCCACGACTCTGGCATTGGCATGCCATCTATCAATATAGAGTTAAACAACTTAACCCATGCTGGGATAATACCATTCGCAATTGTGGATGAAAGTTTTCTGGGGATCACATGTGGCCTGATGGCCTTTCAGCTTTTTAACTCTCTCAATGCTGCCAAGATTTCACTGCCAATAATTTCTTGACACAGGTATTGTTGTTGAGGGTTGGAAAGTTTAGGGAGATGTTTTTCTTAAAGCTAGAGTTCTAATTGTTCTTTATTTATTGCTAGTTTTTCTGTAGTTCCTGAATAAATGTACTAAAAGCAGCTTTGATATTACTACTCTCTTTGATTGTCGTCCCTGTGTCTTCTTTGATGGTCTTCCTAAGCCTTGATGTCCAAGCTAGCAATTTCCCACAACATTTCCCTTGTATAATATCCCTAGCTCTACTGGATTCCCATTGCTGTAACCCCTTCTCCGCTACCTTAACTATAAACTCCAATTGCAGATCCTCAAGTACTTCTGACATCCCCTTCCTTTCCTCCTCACTCAATAAATTAGTTTTTAGTACAGCCTCTAACTTCTCCATCGCTTCTTTTAACTGCGAAAGTTGAGCTTTTTCTAATCTCACCCAGTTTACTGATACGTTTTTGAGTGTTTTATGCACTCCAAACTACATGCATTGTGCTGATGTCATATTGCAGGAAGAAAATCTCATCAGAGCCTTGCTGTATATTTAACACTATATCTCCCTGCAGCAAGACCCTTCTATTAAATGCCCACCTTCTAAATCTTTCAACTCCCTTATTTAATAGCATAGCTGTGTGATCTGACAAATAGATAGGTAACTACTCTATCCCCACAGCTAACTCCTTTTTCCTATCCATGAAAAAGTAGTCTAGTCTCAAATAACAACCGTCCTTTTTGCTATGATGGGTATAATCCCTGCAATTCCCTTTTCTTCTATATAGGGCATCACACAAATTAAAATTTGCTGCCATATCCAGCAAGTATGCCCTCATCTTTGGGGAACTGATTTGAATCTGTGCTGAGGATTTGTCAAGATTGCTTTCCAGTAAAACATTCCAATACCCACCTAAAATGATGGGGGCATTAAAGTCAACCAAATTAGAGAAAAGTTGAGTCAGAGGTGTGACATAATCAGTATTTAGGTAATAATAGCTCACTAAAGTGTAAAGATTTAGGTGCACTTTTATTTCAGCAATTATCTAGAGCCCTCCATAGTCGGCTCTATTCCGGACTAACTCCACCCCTGATTTTACTTTAAATAGTAGATCTATGCCTTTAGTACTGTGCATTTGATCAGTGGCAACCATTCTCCACTCATCTTTTTTTTTTTAAAGAGGTCCTTACATTCCTGTTTCAAAAGATGCGTTTCCTGGAGCATGATTATTTGGGATTTGTGCTCTTTTAAGTTTTGTAAGATTAATGGTTGCCTTTTTTTCACCCATAGCCTATTTACGTTCCAACAAAGGATTGCTAGAACCTGCGTCCCTCCCTTTCTGTACACATCTTTTGACTAAAGCTCAATGTTCCCGCTTGGTGCTTTCCCTATAAGTCTTCTTACCTGATTTTAGGACACAAAACGTTTTTTTAAATTTCCCTCCGAGGGTGTCATAGCACTATTGAAAAGAGAAAAAAGAAAGAAAGAGAGGGCGGAAAGTAGAACCCTATAAAGTTAATAGGACCGAACCTGGTACATGCAGCAGACTACTATACTACTTTCATGAACAGCCATGTTTTCAGCTGCTCCCTAAATTGCATCAGGAAGGCTTGATCTCACAGGGAGAGAGGGAGTAGTTTCCACCATGTACCTGCACATATAGAGAAAGCTCCATCCCCCATCTAGCTTTGTTAGAGCTGGAAGTGTTAACAAAGCGTAAAGAACTGAATCTAAGGTTTCTACTTGGCACATACCAAGAGAAACGCTCTTGCAGGTAATTTGGTCCACTCCGATGAAGGGCCTTGTGAACCATGCACATGGCCTTGAAAATAATCCTTTTTTTGTACTGGGAGTCAGTGAATATTTTGAAGCGATTCAGACACAAAGCTAAATTTGGGAATTTTGAAAAGTACTCTTGCCGCTGCATTTTGCAAAGCCTGCAGCTTCCGTATCACTCTCTTCTGAGCACCCAGATACAACGCATTGCAGTAATCCAGTTTAGAGAAAATAAGAGCAGATATATGTGTCTTCTGAAGGTCATGGGGGATAAATGGGAAGATTGTTTTCGGAGTCTTCAACCCAAAAAAACAGAAGAGGTAATAGAATGTATTTGTTCCGACAAAGATAATTCAGTGTCACATATGACTCCTAAATTTCGAACTATCTGGACAGGAGTAAGTAACCTGCCTAGGCTCAGTGGCCACCATGAATTGTTCCAGAAGGAGGGTTCCTTTCCAAAAAGCAGCACTTCCATTTTGTCTGTATTCAGTTTGAGACAATTACTCTGCATCCACAATGCCACTCAGGACATGCAGTTACTGAAATTTCTATCCTCTTTATCCATGTCCAATGAGATAGAAACCACTATCTATGTATCATCGGCATAAGAGAACACAGCTAGTCCTTGACTTTGAATGAGCTTGATGAGGGAAATAACATATACATTAAACAGTGTGGGACTGAGGGTGACCCCTGAGGAACACCACAAGGTACAGAGCTCCACTCGTTGCTGCCTATTGCTCAAGAATGAACGTATCAAAGTCAAAAGCGAGTTTCTAAGCCTAAGCTGATGGAGACGTTTTACGAGGAGTGAATGGTGGACCGTGTCAAAAGCAGCGGAGAGATCTAATAAGATCAGTGCCGCTTTTCCAACCTTATCAACTACCATTCTGACTTCCTCTGAGGCTGCTACCAGGGCCAACTCAGTACAGTGGTTTGCACAAAAACCATACTGTGAGGGATCGATCAAAGAGTTAGCATCCAAAAATGCTAAGACCTCCTCATTCAGTGCTTTCTCAAGAATTTTAGCTGGAATACGTAGACAGGATATAGGCCTATAGCTTTCCCTCTTCATTGGGTCCAAGAAAGGTTTCTTTTTCAGTGGCAGAATGGAGGCCTTTTTCCATATGTCTGGAAAATGCCCTGAGCTCAATATCTCATTAAAAAGTTCCATAAGCAGGCCAGCAACCACTTTGGCAATTTGTTTGAGAACCAGTGGTGGTCAGGGATCTGATGGAGCCCCGGATTTGATGAGATCAATGAAATTAAAAACGTTCTCCTTAGTAAAAGTGGAAAAAACACTGAACTGAGGAGGTTCTGGAGAGGTAATAATATCTTGCAAGTCAGATTCCTGCATATGCATTGGAAAATCATCTACAACTAGTGAGTTGATAGATAGAATTGACTTTAGACTGGAAAAAGATTGCCAGCTTTTTGCAAAATGCCTCATCTGGACTACCAGAGCACTCAGTGTTCGGTTTAGACAAGTATTTAATTGTTTTAAAAAGTTCTGTACTTGAGGTTTTTTGCTGTGCTTATGATTGCCGAATTTTTTTTCATTTTAGCTATTTTTATAAGGCCCTTGTATTGCCTCAGTAGTTCTTTATATTTAGCCCTATCATTTGTACAATATTCTTTTCTCCATCGGCGCTCTTGCATCCGGCATTTCCCTTGGAAGGCCTTAAGCTTCAATGAAAACCAGGGAGCGGATGGGTACTTTCTACAGCTTTTTACTATCTTTGCTGGAACCAATTTTAGTGCAGCTTAGTTTAGCTACTGAGTATAAGTCACTGCTGCATTATTTGGATTGCCATAGGAGACCGGATAGGTATTGGAGAGTATGTCCCTCAATTCTTCAACATTCAGCTTTTTCCAGGACCTGTAAGTTTATGCTTCTAAGTTTGTTGCTATCTGTAAGAGAACAAGAGGAAAACCCAAGTGTAAAGAAAATGGCCTTATAATCCGACCATACTACTGGCAGAACCTTCTCAATTTTTAGTGAATATACCATCCAGAGTATGGGTGGGAAGGTGGGTTGACTCAATTATCATATGAAATAAAAACTCTTAAGAATATCAACTAAACTGTTTGTGTCTGAATTATTCTGAAGCTCCAAATGAAAATGGAAATCGCCTACTAGTGTAAAACTGGGGTAATTTATACAAGATTCCATAAAATCTTGTATTCTTTGAATGAAATCAGCCTTTGGGCCTGGCGGGCGATAAGTCAGTGGGCCCAGAAAGGTAACTTTATTATCCATCCTTAAGGCAAAATCAAGCGCCTCACAATCCAGATTGGGTATCGACTGAAAGTTAGCCTTTATTGAACTGCGAAACACAATCGCATCCCCACCCCCTTTCTTGCCTATTCTGTCCAGGCGCTCAATGCTATATCCCGTGGGAATCGCAATATTCAGGTTAGGACCGGAGGAGTTGTCAGCCCAAGTTTCCATGAGAAAAACTATATCTGGTTTGGATTGCTTAAAAAAAATTGCAAACTCATATTTGTTTTTTATCAAAGATCTTGTATTAAGAAGCATACATACACGGCTGGACTGGCTGTAGCTTTCACCGGGCATTTTCCCGGTGGGCTGCTGGGGTGGGTCCAGTTTTGGGCCCCTGGGGGGCCGTTTTTGTTACAGGGCCACTTTTTGTAGCATACTCGCCCCCTGTAACAAAATCGCCCAAAACCAGCCCTGGCAAACAGTTTGTCTGAACCCCCAACCCCTTGGGGGGGCCGGCAAAGCACTTTGCCAGGGCCAGTTTTTGTTCCCAGTCCGGCCCTACATACATTAGACCTCCCTCCTTGACTCCTGCCTCTCTCCACTTTTCCTCTCGGAGCTTTTCTAGGTTTCCTAGGACCCTGTTGCTCTATTGAGATCTCTTTGAGGTCAAAGTTGCAATTTTGACATTTAAAACATTTTAACTCAGGGATAGAGAATGAGGGCAACAGAGTGGTAACTTACCCTCTTCCTGCATTGCTAGAAGCTCATCCCTCTTATAGTTAATCAGTTGAGCAGGGGTCCTGGTGCCTGGCGCCATTCAGGCGCGGATGAGCGCAGACGGGCTTGCCTTTGGCATGCCTTCGGCACACCAGCGGCAGGCCCCCTGCATGTGTCCGCTGCGCGCCCGGGTTCCCATGCTCATTTTATGCCTAAATTGCCCAGAAATCCTTCCAGCAGCCCAGAGCAACTACACCGTTAACCACAGGAATATGGCGGTGGTCTAACCTGGAAGAAAAAACAGCCACGCCCCACACTCCACTCTGCTGTCTCGGTTTTAGCGCTGGGATGCTCCCGGGTTACTATGCGCTCTACAAAACCCACATTCATTCATTCATTCATTCACTCTCTCTGCACAAACGGGATAGGAACCCTGCGGCTGACCGGAGAGTCAGGAGGCTCTTGGGGAGATGAGATAAGGTGAGATTAGATTAAAAAGTAGGTGAGTGGTGAGAGGCTACTCTACAATCCCATAACATGGCAGCACCATAGGAATGTTAAAAACCGTTCAGCAATAAAAAAGATAAAAAGTGCACAGTTAAATAAATAGATCGTAATGTCAGAACAAACACGTAAAGCACACAGGCGGCACCCTGCAGACTTTTGTGTCCGCTGCGTGCCTGGGTTAACCTTCTCTTTTCATAACTAAGTTGCCCGGAAATCCTTCCAGCAGCCCAGATCAACTAGACCATTAACCGCAGGAATATGGCGGCAGTCTAACCTGGAAGGAAAAATAGCCACGCCCTAAACTCTCTCTGCACAAATGGGACATAGCATTATTTTCCATCTTTTCAAGTTTTCTGGACAGTACATTCTCTCTCTACTTCAAACGTACCATTTCATGGGTGTTCTCTTGGACCAATGTCTGGAGGTCTTGCATACCACATTCTAAATTCTGCGTGTACTGGACTAAGCTCTCTATCTTCACCTCCCCAGGGGTAGGAGTCCTACCTATGCCACTGCTCTTTTCACTTATGGTATCTCCTATAGCTAGGTTTGGCTCTGCCACTGTCAAACACAAGAGCTTATTGTGTGTGAGTAAAGCTGGGTGTACTGCGGGGATATTTGGTTCCCCTGATTCCATACTCCATTTTTCACTCATTATACCCGCCACAACCCCCTGAATCTTCTGTCCCAGAGTCCTCCCTCACCTTCCTCTGAGTCTCTCCTTAAATCAGTCCTAACTTTAAGTAAGATATTAATGAAGGCGTGATTTTGTGAGGTTTAGTGGCTAGGGAACACTATTTCTCTTTTGGGAGGGATGAGTTTACCTCCTTTGTTAATGATTTCCTGAGTTGAGGGTCTTTAACTAAGCGGGTATTACCCCAAGCTTTTATCTGCCTTACTAGTTTCCAGAATGGACTCACCCTCGGTCCACTGGCTACCTGTATCCAACAGGGTGTTGTAACCAGGGCTCGAGTCGGGGTACCACCCGGGTGGACGGCGTCCCCCCACTTATGTTACCTGGAGCTCGATAACTGGAGCAAATGGAGCCACACATTAACTCTTTGGCCTCTCTGGGGTGAGATCGGAGCTCATTCAGAACGCTGCTCAATCGCTGGCTTCTCTGATGCAATCGCATCTAAGGAGTGAGCGAGGGGAGGCAATGAGTCTGATGGTGCAAGCCCCCTTTCGTGACGTCACTTCCTGACGTGACGTCAGCGTCCCCCCACTTCTTTTTTTAGGACTTGTGCCCTGGTTGTAAACGACATGGCTCTGGCTTCTTCCCCTGTTTGCCATCCTCTTCTATCCTCTGCTTCTCGCCTTGCACCTCCCCGGTCCAGTCCCATTGACGCGTACTGGCTCTGCCAGCACGGACCGCATCGCAGCTTTGCTGTGGCAGAACACGCTGCATGGCGCAGTGCTCTCGGAGTGCTCCTGCATCCGAGAACCAGAGTGGCGTTCCCAGCGCCACTCTTCTGCCGACAGTCATGCCATAAAATAGACCCCACGAAGGCTCATGAAGAGAGGAGCTTCCTCACTGCCCCCATGCCCACGTGAAGAGGTATGCACAGCCAATTTCCACAATTTCGATACTCCCTTGGGTGCGGCTCCTGACCGGCTACATTAGCGAGCCGCCATATTCCCCTCTTC
This sequence comes from Lissotriton helveticus, assembly GCF_964261635.1. Taxonomy (NCBI): domain Eukaryota; kingdom Metazoa; phylum Chordata; class Amphibia; order Caudata; family Salamandridae; genus Lissotriton; species Lissotriton helveticus. The sequence continues at coordinate 1,028,733,310 of NC_136065.1, forward strand.
CAACAATATTATTTTGAATTAGTTTGAAATAGAGATTATGAGCCATAGGTTATCTGTAATATATTGGTTGTTTCGTTTTTATTGAGGAGGATCTTCTCTCGATTTTCTCTCGAAGTTAACACATGAGACATGCATGTCACTATGAGAAAAAATATACATAACCATGCAATTTAAAAACATGTTAATGGTTAAGACATAAACTTGCTAAACATGTCCAAAAAAAACCCACATCCGTGCATGATGTTAGGAGCCTGGCTATGCGATTGAGAAAGTTGACCGCATCTCATTGATTCTGATGTCCCTAAAGTGGCTTCAGATAGAGGCAAGGAGTAGTTCATGCAAGCATGCATCATGCAAAAAAAAGTGGCTATCTTGAGCTATCTGACCAAACAAAAATGGTAATTTCCGGTGGCTAACACCAGCTTGAGAGCACTGACACCCTTTTTCTCAAATGACACCCTTAAATAAAACTAAGTAATCCTTCTCTGAAGTGAACTAAAGTTGTAGAACTCAATTGCATTTGCCATTATATCAAACCCATTCTCTAAAATATTTAAGTGACTTGAGGAGCCTGCACTTTCAGCATCACTACCACCTATGAATAGCCCATGACTATATGCCCTAATGCCTGAAACCTATTATTTTCTCATGTTCACCAATACTATTGGCTTTGGAAATGTAGCAAACTCAAGGAGATGATGGACGGAGCACTGAAACTTTGCAGACAACCACACCCAGTCACAGATCTGGGTTGAATCCATCATCGTTCTTTAGCTCTCTACGCCACCTCAGTTCAGACCCAGCTTTAGGCAAATCAGTCTTTACCCTGTGTGTCATGGGAACAGTCCAGCCTGAACTGGCAAGCCAGGTCTTCCCTGAACCAGAAACAAGCATCCTAGGACTGGTTTGGGGGTAACACCCCTCATGAGCCAGGCTAGCTTGAATTCAGTGGAAAAGTGAGCAAGGGACCCACATCTCGACATGCCCTGCTAACAGGGTGAACAAAGCAAACACAAGGAGATGATGGACGGAGCGCTGAAACTTTTCAGACACTCCCGCCAAGTCACAGATCTGGATTGAATCCATCATCGTTCTTTAGATTACTTCGCCACCTCAGTTCAGACCCAGCTATATGCAAATCAGTCTTGACCCTGTCCCTCATGCAAACAGTTTATCCAGCGGGGAATCAACCTGAGGACATCCATCACTAAGTACTCATTTGGGCCCATAAACACATTCACACAATATAGAGCAGTGAGCACCGCTGGGGATCAACTTGTAGGGCTAAATTCCTACGTCCTTTTCAGACCATAAATCTTTATTTATTACCACGCCCTTTATTTACGAATGGATCTACTTTAGTTGATTAGAGTTGATGACCGATGACGTAGTTCTGATTTACCTGAATTCCTATTGAATAACCACAGACTCAGGAAAGTTTTAAATGTTTATCTAAATTAATCATAAAGAGCAAAACATATGTTAAATGTTAAATACTTGTAAAGCGCACAGCTGCCCCAGCAAAGGGGCGTCCCGGCGCTGTATACCGCTGGGGAACCCATCCTGGCTTTCCCTGTGAGATGGTCCCTACTGGGCATCTCCAAGGTGAAGACAAGCATCCCCGGCGCTGATGGGGCCGTAAGTAGAGATTAAGCAAGCTATTGCCCAGAGTTGCTGAGTGGGACCCATGGTTGGAGTAGGCACCGAGGCGAGAATTATCGAGTCCGCTGACCATGGCCCAAGACCCTGCCGCGTCGGGAATCGAACCCTGGTCCCGGGCCGATCTCTGCTTCCGGGTCTGCCGCCTCTAACCAGTAAGCCACACCACTCCACACATATTGTAGTGTTAACTCCATCTTTCAGAGGAAGTAGAATCTGTCTGCCCAATTAATTGATATTTCACAATAACAAGTGCCTCAGGAAAGAGGACTGAGAGAGACAGCACATGGACACAATACACAGATTTATATTTACCTAGGATGGTGCGAAAATCAGACCCTACTGACCAAGAGTTAAGGGCGTGACAGGTACTTCAGGAAAGGATAGGACAGGACAGATGACCTCTCTTGGATTTGACGCTTGTGTCTCACACCTCTCTGATGCTAACTTCCTCCTCGGTTCTTCCGCGACCTTCTTCTAAATGTACTACCTCCTCGATTCTTTCGCAATCTTCTTCTAATTCTATTACCTCCTCGAATCTTCCTCTAATTCAAATTTGCTTGTGAAATTCTAAGTTTGCTTAATCAGGTAGTCGATCAGCATTCGGACAGCATCTCTGTCTTTCAGCATTCTGGCAGCGACAGCTCCCTCTAATCTAACTACCTACTTGGACTAGCTAAGGGGATGATCATCACACCATGCTCAGTTTAATACTTTTATAAACCAGTTTATAATTTAAGTTACCGCGCATTAATTTGCTCTCCCAAGCTTTATTTCCCATCCACATTTGATAACTTATTGACAACAATGTATGCAATTTTACAGTTGTTCGTTGAATCTTCAGGGTGTTCAGCTGGTTCCCAGGGTACGGCTAATAGATGTCCTTGGACAAGTCCCAAGTCTAGAGCTTATTGCTCTGGAGTGGTCTCTCCTGCGCATGCCCCACCATCACATGGTTATCAGACCGTAGCATTCTAGGAGGCCCAAATACAAACTAATAGAGAGGTCAAAAAGACAAAGTATTATATTCAAATAAAATGATTTCACTGTATACACTTATATCTACTCTAAAACCATTTACTTATAAAGACTTTTGATGCATTAGCACTTAGTATATAACACAGATTAGTTTCAGCAAAGCAGATGCTTAGCACGTGAGTTCTCAAGCGGCCATATTAGATGCTATTGTGCAGAAGAAGAGTTTACCCTCCAAGCGTTAAGACGTCCTGCAGCTGATGCATACGCAGTTTATTTTCCCCCATTAGCAGCCATCTTTAGTTGCACTCAGATTACTTGTTAGTAAAACACATAGGCACGCTTCCCCCTTTTCTAGAAAATATTAAATGTTGTGTAAAATTAGTATTACAAAAATTATTAATACTTTATTACGAGATTGTTTGAGAGGATTACATCCAAGCAAGTCTCTTGTTCACAAGTCCTTGCTCCATCACAGTCCAGCTCGAATTGCCAAGTTAGGTCTTCCCTGAACTGAAAACAAGCATCCTGGGACTGGTTTAGGGGTATCATCCCTCATCAACTAGGCAAGCATGAATTCAATGGCATAGTGAGCACAGAACCCACATCTGGGGATACCCTTCCCACTTAGGACGACTATAGCAACACAAAAAGATAATGGATGGAATGCAAAATATTGTCAAACATTCACCCCTAGTATAGAGATCTGGGTCAGAATCTGTAGTTTTTTTGCTTATCATGACATTCCAGTTTGGACCCAGCTAATGCAAATATCCCAAAACTGGTCTAATTTGCATATGGCTAGGTCCATACTAGTGTGGCATGGTGAGCAAAAGAACAATCGATTTAACCCAGATCTCTTGACTGGGGGTGAGTGTTTGAAATGTTTCAGCACTCCATCCATCACCTTGTTGTGTCTGCTCTGTAAATATTGCATATTCATATAAATATAGTTATACTTTCTTTCTCCTTCCGTGTTCCAAATTTTGTGGTGTCAGAGATTTTGGTCACACCCAGTACATTCTTATTTTACTCCAGGCAGCAAGAAGTACCTACCTACCTACCTGCCATTCAGAACATAAAAAGTTCCCCAAGTCTTTTCCCATCATCAGCGCACAAACAGATATATGAATTGTTGTCCAGAAGGCTTCTGTTATGCACCAGTCTGCAATAAAACATAAGCTGAAAAATAGTCTTAAATCACAAATATATGCGCTACACTAAAACTAAAGAAATATATTGACAATACCAAAACTTAAGAACATATTAAGAATTAAAAAATGAGTGTTGTGTTATTTGAGATATATTTTCTTTCCTACACAGCCTAGCGCTAATTCACAATAACTAGCGAATCCGCCATAATAAGAGATTAGATACAGAACTCACATACCTGAGAGCTAATGCTAGGCTGTATCCAGGCTTACAGGCCCATGGCTTGTAACTCCGTCCTGACTCCGTCAGTTGCAATCGCTCCCCTCGCTCTCCTGGCTCCCTGGCTCCTACTGTGATCGTAGCGCTTCACCAGCTAAACGGATTGGTGCTGGTATCGTTTGCGCTCCATTTACGCTATTGTCCTTCCTATTGTGGCGATTACTGGGGCTGGTATCGTAGCGCTTCATAGACGCTACTGCATTTGCATATAGGAGCGCTTGTGTGCCGAGTAGCGCTTTTACTGGTCGCATTGTGTGCTGTAACCTTGTTGTAACTGTGCCTGCGCCCCTGCCCACCCCAACCTCGTCCGGTCACCATTTATTTATTATTGCTGCCATCTTGTTCCATCTTGTTGTTGCTGTGCCTTCCAGCCCGCCCCTCCGCCCCAAACCCACCTCCCAGCTGACCCTCCCTCGCCCCTCCCCCCCACTATACATTTATGACAGATGCTTTTGCGCGCAGCGTTCACGCGCAGCGGTCGCGCCCCATGCGCGCCGATGGTGCGCCAAAGGTATGCCCGTGTACGCCCGTCCGCGCCTGGACCGCGCCCAGCGCCAGACCCCCTGGCCCCCGCAAACCCCTCCCCTCCCGCATAACGTATGTCGCTGCTACTCTCCTTGCCCTTAACCCCGGTCGCACCACACAATGCTGCGTAGCCACCCCAGGACACACCCATGGACCATTCGCCTGCCACTCCTGCAAGTTTGCCTGCATCAGGACCCACGCCAAATCCCCCTCCTCCAAACACAACTCCGACTCTAACCACCTGGCTGAAATGCATCCTGCTGAACACCCGTTCGGTACACAAACACGCCACTGAACTCTGGGACTTACTCAACACTACATCGCCGGACGTCGCCTTCCTTACAGAAACCCGGATGAACGCCTCTTCAGCGCCGACATCGCAATAGCCATCCCGGACACTTACAAGATCATGCGAAAAGACCGCACCAACCAAACAGGAGGAGGCATCGCCATCGCCCATAAGAACACCATCCGAATCACGACCAGCTCCGACGATAATCTCGCGACCGCCGAACACCTTCACTTCCAGATCCACACCGACCCCAGGACCACACTTAGAGGCACCCTCATCTATAGACCACCAGGAACCCGCACACAATTCAATGAAGATATCACCGACTTTATCAGCCCACATGCCCTCACCTCCGAGAATTACATTCTACTGGGAGACCTCAACTTCCACCTGGAAAAGAATAACGACAATAACACCACCATCCTCCTAGACAACCTGGCCAACCTCGGACTCAAACAACTTGTTGACACCCCCACCCACTTAGCCGGACACACGCTCGACCCCATCTTCACCTCCAGCAAACACATCTGCTTCGATCACACCACAGCTCTCCATTGGACGGACCACAGTTGCGTTCACTTCAGCTACAATAAGACCACGTCCCACATCCCACCACAACCTATTCGTAGAAGGAACTGGAACAAAATCACCACCGACCAACTCTTCACATCACTTAACCAAAACCCCCTCACCATATCACCGGACCCAAACCAAGCTGCCACCAAACTCACACAATGGATCACCCACAGCGCTGACGAATTAGCACCCTTGAAAAACCACCAGATCAAACAAGGTAACAAAAAAGCCCCCTGGTTCAATGATGACCTTAAGAAATCCAAAAAGTTTTGTCGTACCCTCGAGAAAACCTGGAAAAAAAACCCAACCACTGACAACCTGACCACCTTTAAAGACGCCACCCGCAAACACCACCAATTCATCCGATCCACCAAGAAATCAGCTTTCAAGGATCGACTCGACAACAACGCCCAAAACAGCATAGAACTATTCAACATCGTCAAAGAATTTACCAACCCCACCGCCGGCACCAACGACATCACTCCCTCCCAAGACCTCCGCGATTCTCTATTCTCTTTCTTCCACAACAAAATCGCCGACATTCATAACAGCTTTGAAAAGCGGTCCGAAGAACAACCCACACCACTCACCTCCGAACCAAAACAGCACTCCCAAAACCTTTGCGCCTGGAACCCAATCACTACTGAAGACACCATCCGTCTGATGAACTCCATCCACTCAGGCTCACCAACTGACCCTTGCCCCCACCACATCTTCAACAAAGCAGACTCCATCATCGCACCCCATCTCCGCGATGTCATCAACTGCTCCTTCAACTCCGCTACCTTCCCAGAAAGCTGGAAACATGCCGAACTCAGCGCCCTTCTGAAGAAACCCACAGCGGACCCCTCTGAACTTAAAAACTACCGCCCCATCTCACTCCTCCCCTTCCCGGCCAAAGTCATCGAGAAAGCCGTCAATAATCAGCTCGCCGCCTTCCTCGAATCCAACAATTCCCTCGACCCCTCACAGTCCGGCTTCCGAGCCAAACACAGCACCGAAACCGCCCTCATCGCAGCCACAGACGACATCCGAACACTACTGGACAACGGAGAAACAGTTGCCCTCATCCTACTCTACCTCTCCGCCGCCTTCGACACAGTATGTCATAGCACACTCATACAACGCCTCAACAACGTTGGAATACAAGGAAAAGCTTTGGATTGGATCATCTCGTTCCTCGCCGGAAGAACCCAGAGAGTCCGCCTCCCCCCATTCAAATCAGAGACCACCGAAATCATTTGTGGTGTACCGCAAGGATCTTCACTCAGCCCCACCCTCTTCAACGTATACATGAGTCCCCTCGCATCCATCGCGCGCAAACACAACCTGAACATCATCTCCTACGCAGACGACACCCAACTGATCCTCTCCCTCACCGAAGACCCAAACACCGCCAAAACCAATCTACACGAAGGAATGAAAGAAGTAGCCGAATGGATGAAGAACAGCCGTTTAAAACTTAACTCGGACAAAACGGAAGTCCTCATCTTAGGATCATCCCACTCTGCCTGGGATGACTCATGGTGGCCACCGGCCCTGGGCACAGCACCCATACCTACAGATCACACACGTAACCTGGGCTTCATCCTAGACTCCTCCCTCTCGATGTCAACGCCGTCTCATCTTCATGCTTCAACATACTACGCATGCTTAAAAAAATATTCCGCTGGATCCCCACCGAAACAAGAAAGACAGTCACCCACGCCCTGGTCACCAGCCGACTGGACTATGGAAAGACCCTATACGCCGGGACCACAGCCAAACTACAGAAAAAACTCTAAAGCATCCAAAACGCCTCAGCCAGACTCATACTGGACATCCCCCGCCATGCTCACATCTCAGGTCACCTGAGGGATCTCCACTGGCTCCCCGTCAACAAGAGAATAACGTTCCGTCTCCTCACCCACGCACACAAGGCCCTTTACGACCTAGGACCCGAATGCCTCAACACACGACTGTCCTTCTACACACCCACCCGCCAACTACGATCATCCAATCAAGCCCTCGCCGCAATTCCGCGCATCCACAGATCCACCATGGGAGGAAGATCCTTCTCCTACTTAGCAGCCAAAACCTGGAATTCTCTCCCCACTCACCTCCGACTCACACAGAACCACCTCTCCTTCAGAAAACAACTAAAATCCTGGCTATTCGATAAGTAATGCACCCACCCACCCTCAAGCGCCTTGAGACCCTCTGGGTGAGTAGCGCGCTATACAAATTCCTGAACTTGAACTTGAACTTTTGTAACAGAACATGGCTGGGGTGACTTCCACTGTCACTGGAGACCCTTTTACCTGGTCTAAGCAATCCTCTTTAACCAAAGACACAGGTGGGTGTACCTTTTTGTGTCGGTTTACACAGAAATATGATTATATGATGTGTGGGGTGAATGAGATTGTGTGACACTTAATAAGAAGTATACTTGGTTACAGGACCTATTAGATTGGTCATAGCAGTATATAGATAGCGGTTCGCTTCAATGATATACTTATGCAGCATACATATAGACTATAGTTGAGCTACAGTAGCTAGTAATGTTAAGCACAATCAACACATCAGGACAGTATATTAGGTATTGTGCTAAACAAAATGTAGAAAATAGCGATGTACGTGCACCAATTTGAACTGCATGTTTTACCCTATGATGTTCATCTTAGGCAACTGTATTACATGCCTTAGTTGTCATGTGAAATTGCACCTATATAAGGCACACTGCCACCCACATGGTCTTGTCTGCACTATGTAAAACCGCTAAATAGACTAAAGTAAAATATATGTGAATTTCAACAAATATATTAGTTTTTAGGTGTTCACATACTTTTGCAGGTAAGTTCACACACAAATGTTTGCAATCTGCTCCTAGTCGTAAATGTGTAATTATGGAAATTCCACCATTATGACAGAATTTCTGATTTCACAAATCATATCTGCGAAAGTGAAATTATGTTAGTCCCAATTATGCGCATTTAGATTAGGGTATTGCACTTGCAATTGATTGTTTTGTGCATCTAAGTGGAATTTAGAGAAAAGTTGAGACTCGGCCTAATATATCTATTAAAGAACAGCATCGGATATGTTGCGAATTCAAACAGTGCACCGTATTTGCATGGTGTGACTTTAAATACTATGGTTTCATTAAATTTAAGTTGTTCTTTTTAAATAGGCTGTTGTCTACCTAGAACGTTATCCTTTGTTTTAAGGACATTTTGAAGTATCGGAATCTTTGACTCCCAGCTTGTATTTTAAGTATGAGGAGGATGACCACGCACCACACAAGCAGCCACTTTATGAAAATATTAACACTCTTTCAATTTAAAGTTGATATAATCCAACAGGTGTGCGCCTGTTTTACTCCTAAAAATGGAGTCTAAGCTGTTTTTGTTTTTTTCCCAGCCAGGTCTCTAGATAAACTCTATAACTTTGTAGACTGCTCTGGACTTCATCTAATTTTTGGACTCAATGGTCTTCGTCGCAACCCTGACAACTCGTGGAATAGTTCCAGCATTCTTAGCCTCCTGAAATACAGTGCCAGCAAAAAATACAATATTTCCTGGGAACTAGGAAACGGTAAGTATAGAAGTTTTCACATTTTCATATTTATTTTTCATCCTTTAATAGACAGAAATATAAGTAAACTGAAAATTCTCAATGTGCTGCATGTTAACTATTTATTATATTAGAAAATTAACATTGTTGTAATTGTAGAAGCAAGCCTAATGGAATTGATTAAATAGCAAAACTGTATAACTAAATTTCAAATTGTACGTTTATGTACCTGTCTGAAGTTTAATGGTGCAACCTGTATCTGATAGAGATTGTTAGTTGTTACTTGTAGATTCCTTACCTTAGAATTTCCCCCAGGCATTAGTCTGGTTCTGGAGATTTTATCTTCAGCAGGATCCCTGCGCGTCGTTAGTTGGCATCAGTCGGCTCCGCATCTGTCGTCGCGGGAATCTGAAAGAGACTACTAGCCGCAGAATCCTTCACGTAGAATATCCCCAGGCATGAGACTGGATCCAAAAACTTTTTTGCCACAGCATTCCTACGCGCCGGGGGCGGGACGACATCACGCGACTCCGCCCAGGCGTCATCCGTGCATGTGACGCCAGCGAGGTAAGTAACTCTTATTCCAAGTAGATAATGCAGAACCTACATAGGATCCTTCCCTGCACGCTCATGTCAGTTCTTTCTTATTCTGTGCCACCTAGCGCACATCCAGAGAGAGCTACCCCTAGCCACTTTTCGGCTAGCTTGACTTTTTATCAACCGTTTTTTTGAGTCGTAGACTACGTTGAGGATGTCCAAGCAAAGTACCGGCTTCAAGCCCTGCGGTTCCTGCCACCGGATGATGTGGGTGACAGATGCGCATCTTGTGTGCCTTTGGTGTCTGGAGTGGGCCATGACCCGAAATCATGCTCGAAGTGCTGGGCCATGATCCCAAAGGCTTTGCAGGAGCAGTCCCAAAAGATTCTGGAGTCCCGGCGCGTGACTCTGCGTTGCTCCCATTCTCATTTGAGGGGAAAGTCTTGACAACAGTTGTGGAACCCACACTCCTCACTCCTCACACTCTAATTCATCGGGGAGATCTTTGGGTAAGTTAGGGAAGCGCACTAAGAAGTCAAATAGGTACAGTTGTAATTTGACTTCTCCCCGTCGGTCGGCCGCCGCGACACGTTACCCCGAGTGTCATTGCTCGAAGGCTCACTCTCTGGAGCCTACTTCTGAGATGGCTCAATGCTTCCCTCACTTCCTTCTCCTGCCCAGATCAAGCAGTTCTATGAGGCCTTGTACTACACATTTGGGCAGCCCGGCTCGCTGGTGTGCCTTCGGGCCCTGCAGAGTTGGCCAGGGGCCTGGGACTTCGATACTGGCATCTCCTGCTCCGGAGGGCCTGGCCAGGATCCTGATCGAGGCCGGTCGATCTCATTCGACCTTACCCGATGCTCCCGGTGTCGACCTTGCTCCCGGTCGACACTGACCCCATCCTCATACCTTAAGTGGACACAGAGCTTGACCGACGTTGATCGGCGTCGATTCCATTGCCGAAAGGGACTTTCGTTCCTGTGTTCATTCCTACCGTTCCTTTTGTGCCAGAAGGTGAGGAAGAGGACTGGGAGGGGCCGCAGGACCATTTAACTGACCAGCTTGAGGAACTGGACTGGCAAATGGACCTGGGTGATGTTAGCGGTCTGGACACTTCCCCTGACACTGCCTTGCTTTCTCCCCCTACCGTGGCTATGGAGGAGGGAGCATCCTATGCTGTGGTGGTGAGGTAAAAATAAAATACCTGTGCTAACAAAAAAGATTTGTGTTTGACCAATAAGCAAGAATAATGAGAGCTTAAAATAGTCTTGTGGTATAGGCAAACTTTTTGTTTACTTAGTGGTGGTGAGGAGGGCAGCCGAGGTCCTTGGCCTCGAGCTCCCTATGGTGGCAGTCAGGACTAACCTCCTGACGGAGGAGTTTCAGCCTGCAGCTTCCTCTTCTGAACCCCTTTTTCCATTCAGTGAAGCCCTCACGGATGCCGTTCTGGGCACTTGGTCCAAGCCCAGGATAGGGGCTCTTGTGTGTAGGACTATTGCCCGCCGCCACTGTCCCACTCCAGGTGACCCAGCGTTCCTGACCCAACACCCCTACCCTGAGATCTTGGTAGTCCAAACCTCTTCATCTGAAGGTGCATTCCCTTCTGCTCCCCAGATTTGGAATCCAAGAAGCTGGGCCATCTTGGGAAGAAGATGTTCTCTTCCTCCAGCTTAGCATTGCGGTTGGTGAATACCACATGCCTCTTAGGCCGACACTCCCATACTATCTGAGATACGGTCACGCAGATGCTGCCTCAGTGCCGAGAGGAGGCCTGGGCCGTTCCCTCTCAAGTAATTGCAGAAGGGAGAGACACAGCCAAATTCACCATACGATGTGGACTCGATACCACGACTCACTGGGAAGAACAATTGACACGTCAGTAGCTGTTAGAGATTACGTCTGATTGAGGACATCTGGTTTCTCAGGGGATTTCCAGTCTTCCTTGATGGACATGCCCTTTGATGGCACTCGCCTTTTTGGCAACAAGGCAGACTCAGCGCTTTAGCGCTTCAAGGATTCTCAAGCTATGACCAGATCCTTGGGCCTCGCGGCTACCTCACGACCACCTCAGTCTGCCTTTCATCCCTTTCGTAGCTAAGAAGTGCTCAGCCATGTCCTGTCGAGCCCAGCCCAGAGTCATGCAAACTGTCCAGCTTCTACGTGGCCTGTGCCCTAGTGGGTCAGCGAGACAGCGGGCAGGCCAGTCCACCCTTTTTCCCCCTCATCAGCCTCCAAACCTTCCTAGTCCAATTTTTCAGAACCATCAAAAGCCAGTTGGAGGTAGAGTCTGTCATCACCTCCTCAACTGGTAATGCATCACATCGGACAGGTGGGTTCTGCAAATAGTCCAAAGGGGCTACTCCCTCCCCTTCAAGAATACCCCTCCCTCCATGCCACCTTCTTACGTGACCGAGGATCACTTGGCACTTCTCCGCCAGAAAGTATCAGCTTTCTTGGCCAAGGGAGCTATAGAGTGGGTCCCTGTGCCAAAAGTAGGTTGTGGTTGTTTTTCCAGCTACTTTCTGGAATCTGAGAAGGAGACCTGTGAGCCCACAACTTCTCCCTCCGGAAGGAGAAGTTCAAAATGCTCACCCTAGCCCAAGTTCTGTCTGCACTAATGCTTGTTTGTGGTCCAGGGAGGACCTGGCTATCCTGGCTGAAGAGGGGTTAAACCCTGAATCCAGTCCTAGGATGCTTGTTTCCGGTCCAGGGAGGACCTGGCTTGGCAGTTCGGGCTGAATTGTTCCCTTGAGGCACAGGGTCAAGACTGATTTGTATATGGCTAGGTCTAAACTGGGGTGGCATGGTGAGCAAAAGAATGATGGATTTAACCCTGATCTCTTGACTGGGGGTGAATGTTTTGATTTGTTCTGCATTCCGTCCATCAATTGTGTGTCTTTTGCTTTCTCTCCCTAAGTGTGCCAGGTATGCCCAGACGTGGGTCCTGGGCTCACTGTGCCACTGGAATCAAGCTATCCTGGCTGAAGAGGGGTGAAACCCTGAAACCGGTCCTAGGATGCTTGTTTCCAGTCCAGGGAGGACCTGGCTTGGCAGTTTGGGCTGGACTGTTCCCCTGAGGCACAGGGTCAAGACTGATTTGCATATGGCCAGGTCTAAACTGGGGTGGCATGGTGAGCAAAAGAATGATGGATTTAACCCAGATCTCGTGACTGGGGTTGAATGTTTTGATTTGTTCTGCATTCCGTCCATCAATTGTGTGTCTTTTGCTTTCTTGCCCTAAGTGTGCCAGATATGTCCAGACGTGGGTCCTGGGCTCACTGTACCACTGGAATCAAGCTATCCTGGCTGAAGAGGGGTCAAACCCCGAAACTAGTCCTAGGATGCTTGTTTCCAGTCCAGGGAGGACATGGCTTGGCAGTTCAGGCTGGATTGTTCCCATGAAGCACAGGGTCAAGACTGATTTGCATATGGTCAGCTCTAAACTGGGGTGGCATGGTGAGCAAAAGAATGATGGATTTAACCCAGATCTCTTGAATGGGGTGAATGTTTTAATTTGTTCTGCATTCCATCCATCAATTGTGTGTCTCTTGCTGTCTGCACTAAACCCAGGAGAGAGACTGGTGGTGTTGGACTTGCAGGGCGCTTATTTTTATATCCCCATCCTACCAGCACAAATACGTTACATTCAGTTTATGGTTAGCCACAAGCACTTTCAGTTCACTGTGCTCCCCTTTATCCTTACCATTGCTCCTCGGGTGTTCACAAAGGTGAGGGTGGTAGTCTCAGCTCATCTGCACAAATCAGGAATTATATTCTTCCCATATCTCGTCTCCCTCCTCCAGACTATGGCAGACGTCCTGCATTCGCTTGGGTTCACTATCAACGTGCCAAAGTCACACCTGACTCTCTCTCAGATGCTCCGTTTCATGGGGGTGGTTCTGGACCCAGTGCAGTTTTGAGGCTGTTGGAAATGGCCCTTTTGGCAGGGTTATCCCCAACCTTTTTGCTTCTTCCTCCCTTGTTTTTCCTGATCTGTGGTTGTTGGCAATAGGACTCTGGGCATGTTACCACTGCTGATCAGTGCTAAAGTGCATACGCTCTCTGTATAAATTGTTATTGTGATTGGTTATCCATGACTGGAATATTTGTGTTACCAGGAAGTCCCTAGTAAAGTGCACTGAGTGTGCCAGGGCAGGTGATTCAAATGTTACTAGTGGGCCTGCAGCACTGATTGTGCCACGCACAGGAGTAGCCCTGAAATGGTGTCTCAGGCCTGTCACCGAAGTGCCTGTGCAGTTGCTAACTGACATGCTGACCAGACCAGTTTCCACACTGGCCAGGCCTAACCCTTCCCTTTCTGTACTCATTGGACACCCCTATGGAAGGCCCTAGGTACCCCCCTGGGCAGGGTACAGTGTATGTGAAAGGTAGTGAATGTACTAGTGTGGGTGACATATTCTGGTAGTAAATTACCACCATTTTCGTTTTTCACTATTGAAAGGCTATCTTGCCCACAAGCTATGATGGGGAATGCTGTGTATAATGATTACCTGCATATCTTCCCTTAGGAGTGTAGACAAAGAAAAGGGTTTCTTCACCATTTCTCATTATCATCTGTTCTTTCCTTTATACGCCTGTCAATACGCTATTAAACCTCACCTTACCGCCTGCTTTCTCTCACCTGTGCTAACGCATGTAACCAGAATATGCATTATATTATGTTTATGGATCCATATGCCGCTTTTAACCAATACCAGACTTTTGTATCATATTAGATACTACCACTACCGTTTAGCTTTCTCACTACTATTCGCTATTATTATCCATCACCAGCATTTATTTCAACTCGATTGTGTGTGACAGCCCTGTCTGAAATCAGGTCACATTTTGAACTGTCATTATTCACCTTACCACGTTATCTTGATCTGCTTAAATATTTTGATTCCGTATGTCTTTTGTCACGAATCAGTTCTTCAATCATGTACTCTGGTTACCATAGGGAGATCGAGTTATTTTGTTTTATTTTCTAGTACCTCCTTCACCAGTACCTCGCCATTTTTGGTTCTCCTGACCTGATTGTCTCTTACATTGCTTAAGGTCATTTATGTTTTCTCTTAGATACTGTTTCCGGATCTCCGGCCACATATACACATTACCTCTTACTGTGTGCTCTAACTGTTCTTCATGTTTTTAAATTCTGCACATCATGTCACTTTTTTCACTATATTTGGATATTCGGTCTATGTTGCTTCACAATAACATGTCTTTTCACAACATGGGGTCTCCACATCTATCTGGGTGACTTCCCCCAAACACAGTCACTGTTTCGCTTCTTTTTGTTTTTATTTTGTACTTTTTATTTTAGTTTCACACTATTGCCCCCTCTCATGGCAACCTTATAAAAGAATTTCTTTTCCCCTTTCCTCCATGTCCTTCCCAGCCCTGATGAGTCACATCAAGTACACGGTGTGACGAAACACGTGTCGGCTGGCCGTCACTTTTTGTACTGATCAAGATTGTACGATAAATCTCTATTACCTGCAAAAAACCTGAAGTCAGACTTTTATTTATTCAAAAGAATTGTAACCACAGTGGGACTCTGACATCCGAATCCATACTATCACAAAACGTGTGCACAGGACTTGGTTCTTATCTTCCCATAGGAGCAAGATAGAAAATAAAAGTCCCTGAACTCAGAAATTAATAACACATCTTTTAGGACGGATGTTTTTTAAATCCTGTGTTTGAAAGCAGCACTTTTAGAAAGTGTCTGTTTTCTTGTCTGACATTTCTGTGTGCCTTGGCCTGTTTGTGAATTGACTGTCTGGTTTGTGAGTGACAGGGGCTGGAGTGGCTCCCAGAGGCTGAGTGAGTCATCCCTGGGCTGAATAGCTACATCTGCATCTTGAGTGGTGGGAGGGGATAGCACCGGGGCCTGAATAGGGCTGTGCCTGCCTCCCACAATGCTGGCTCCACCTCCTGCTGGGCGACTGACAACCCTGCCCCTCTCTCTCAAAGGAAGGAAGAAGTCAAGTAAACAAAGTGCTCCAGGACTGACCAGAACTGGTTGTGACTAAGCCAAGGCCTCTCTGCCCTCAGAGAACAAAGAGAAAAGTGGTATAAAAAGGGCTACCCAGACTACAGAAAATAAGATCATCCTGGAATCAAGAGGGAACCTCTGCCAAGGAGAAAGCTGGAAGACTGAAGAGGAAGGACTGTTCTGCTGTGTATTTGTGGGCTCACCTGCAGTAGCTTTGCTGCCAAGGAGAGGGGAAGGACTTTGCTGTTGCTGTGTCCCCTTGCTTGAAGAGATCTCCAAGGGCCTCAGGAGAGCTGGCCTCCTGTTAAGTAGTCGCCGTAACAAAAGGACTTCACCCCCAGCTTCCCCCTGAACTCTGCTGTATGAGTTCTGCCCTTCCTAGAGTGCTTAATCCAATTGTGGGGCCTCTGGAAGTTGTGCCTGCTGTTTGGGGAGCTGGACAAGAAGAAAAGAAGATCTGCCATTTTCATGCATCGCTCGCTTGCGGAGCGCATCGTCGACAGTGCGAGAAAATTCCCGTCGCCGCGAAGATCATCGCAGCCCCTGTTGCTGCTGTAAGAACCGACGCATCGTTCGTTTGCGGAGTGCATTGTCCCGGTGCAGGAAGATTCCTGTCACTTCGAGTATCGTCGCAGAGCCTGTCGTCGCTGGGTGAGATCGCCGCACCGCTTGCTTGCGAACCGCATCACGCTGCTGCGAACCTCTTCGCAGAGCCATCGCATCGAGGGGCCGCATGAGGAGAAGATCGACCCTGCGCCGCGCATCGCCACTGCACCTGAGATCGTCACCGTCCGGAAGATTGTCGCATCATGCCTGTGCGAGATGCTTCCTACCGAACCTGCACACCGGAATCCATACAAGGTATCGCATCCCTCCCCATACAGACCAGATTCATTGCAACATGCCCGCTGCATGCAGCGGGGCTGTCGCATCACCTCCCCAGGGTCTCAGGAGTGACGCATCACTTGTTTTTCAACGTTCGCTTCTACAGGTACTTTGTGCTAAACGTGACTCAACTGTGGCTTATTTTGACGCAAACCCTAGAACTCTTTGAAAATCATATTCTTGAACTGTGTTTGTTGAATTTTTGTCATTTTGGTCTTGTGTAGTTTAGATAAAGATACTTTATTTTTCTAAACTGGTGTGGAGTCCATTTGTGGTGTTTTTACTTGTTACAGTGAGTGTTGGTACAAATACTTTACACATTGCCTTTGATAAGCCTGTCTGCTCGTGCCAAGCTACCAAGGGGGTGAGTAGGGGTTATCTAAAGAGTGTATCCCCCTTGCCCTGACTAGAAGCAAGGGTCCCTATTTGGACATTGGTACCTACCTCTGCCAACTAGAGACCCCCCGTTCTAACAGAGCCTATCTTCCCGAACAGCGAGTCCGGGATATTTGGGCTATGATACCGATATTTCAGCCTCAATCCTTGATTTCATAAGAAGGACTCTGAGGCACCTGTGCCTCATGGCCTCCTGCATCCTGCTGGTGGATTATGCAGGCATTGCTGTGAGACCTGAAATTCCAGTGGGCGCAGCATATGGGGAATCTTTCTGACTACATCCAGATCTTGGAAGGAACTGCGCACCAACTGCAGTGGTAGCTAACGAGCCAAGATTGGGTCAGAGGCAGGTCCCAAATCTAGCAGTGGTGACGGACGCATCACTTCTGGGATGGGGAGGCCATCTGGGAGAGGCAGAGATCAGAGGCACCTGGTCTCCAGCAGAGTCCGGCCTCCTTATCAGCCTTTTGGAGCTCTGTGCAAAGAGACTGGCACTGAAAGCATTCCTTCTCTCTCAGGGGTAAAGTTGTGCAGGTGTTAACTGACAACACCACCGCCATGGGGTACTGCAGCAAAAGGGTGTGATGGGGTCATGGACCCTTTGTCAAGAGGCTCTCTGCCTCTGGACATGGCTGGAACATCAGGAAATAAGCCTGGTGGCTCAACACCTGACAGGCTCCCTGAACGTCAGGGTGGACGAACTCAGCCGTCCGTACCTAGCCCATCACAAATGGGGTCTCCATCTGGAGGTGGTGCAAGGTCTCTTTCAGAGGTGGGGAGAGCCTGGTTAGATCTGTTCACCTCCAAAGAGAACGCAAAATATCAGTAGTTTTGCACATTGGAATTTCCAACACGGCGTTCGCTTGGTGGCACTTTTTGCCACAAGTGGAGCTGGGCCTCCTGTACGCCTTTCCACGTGAACCACTTCTGCCCAGATTGCTCAAGATCAAACGTGACCGGGCTCAAGTCATACTTATAGCTCCAGACTGGGCACGAAGAGTCTGGTACCCCGACCTTCTGAGCATGGCCATCAATCCTCTGATCACACTGCTCCTTTGGGAGGATCTTCTGTCACAACAGCAGGGGACGGTTCTTCACCCGAACCTCTCCAGTCTCCACCTCCTTGCGTGGAGATTGAGCTGCGGCACTTGACAGCTTTCGACCCTACACCATAAGTCTGTGATGTTATCTTGGCAGCCAGGCGTCCCTCCACTAAAACAGTATGCACCTGTAGATTAAACTATTTTTTGGCATGGTGCACAGCAAAGGCTGTTGACCCTCTTTTGTTTATTCTTTCCTTGGCCCAGCAGGGGTCTGTTTTGGGCATTCTTAAAGGATACCTTGCAGCCATCTCTGCTTTTCTTCGGCTGCCAGATCAGCCTCTTTATTCAAATCTCCTATCTTTAAAAGATTATTATATCTTATGTCCTGATGATGATCCCCCCATTCTAGTGGGGATCGAAACGTCATCAACTGTTGCATCTTGACTCCAAACTGCCTTACATGAATTCTGATGGAACAAAAGATGCTTGCTTAATTGTGACTGTCTGATATTTATACTCCTTCACAAAGTCACCTTGTACTTTTAATGCCTGAGGTTTTGAAATCTAATGACTTCCAACTTTTGACCCACGTAATTCTGTACATAATTTTGTTTGTTCTTCAATTGTTTTATATTCAATAAATGTACTGTATCTCCATTGGAAAGCATCATCACAGGGCTCATTGCAGATCTATGCCCTATTATGTTTATATACCCATCCTGAAGGGACTGTTGTTCCTTATCATACCAATTAGACTGAGTCACATCTTCTGCATATGTCATTAGAGTTACTTTTTCGTTTGTCCAAGATAAGTTGGTGAGATCACCCAAAAAGGACTGCAATGTCCAGACACACCAGCCTCCTTGTCTTATCGCTGTGAAGAAGTGCAAGGCTGGTGGAAGGAGAACTTAGGTTCATGGTTCACAAATATGTAAGTTCTTAGCAGGCAGACTGAAACACAATAAAAAACACCCAAATTCATACAAAAGAATTAAAATCTCCTATATCAAGAATCCTGCCCTTTATAAAAGGTATTTAAACTCAGTCATGCAAACATACACAGACCCTCTTTCATTTGTGTGCTGTTCTGCAAACTGCCCAACTCTCTAGTCTGAATCCCTAGATTTTTTTCTGTGCTCCTGATTTCAACCTCCATTGAAGACTGAATGCTGCATTATGTGCTAGAGTTGTGTATTTTTGCACAAACAGATACCGTATTCATCTCATGCAGCCACACTGGTAGCATGTGTGTGGCCTAGCTTATATCTAGCCTCTATGTAAGTAAATGGGAGTGTGTTTTAAGTAAAAGAAAAGTGCACATAAGAAGCACACAGCAAGCTCCATTTGCCTCAATTGCCTATTGCACTTGGCATGTTAATATTAGGTCTCAACACTTGACAAACAGGCTAGTATGTTATTTAACTTCTAAATGGTCACAATAGATTTTAGAATCTCCCAAATATATTATGGCTGAGCTTCGACTTTGAAGGGGAAGAATGACAACATCAAAAGTTATACAAACATTACCATTAAAGTCCACAGCTGCAGCGCTAAGCAAATCCAACAGACTCTTACTATAATGATATTGCTAAGTTGCACAGAGAACTTTATAGCAAACTGATTATACAAATATTACATGCTTACGACCTGCCCCTAGTTCACGGCACTCTTTCTTGTACATTTTTGGTGCAGACAGGTCATCAAACTAATAAGTGCAGTTCGTAGGAATCAGCTGTAATTTTCATCAATATACTAAATGTGGGGCCTATTTATCATAGCGTTGCGTCGTTTTTGCACCATGCAACAGGTTGCAAAAGCATTGCAACCCTTAAGTTATATTCTTCGAGCCACACAAGGCCACCTTCCGTGACACTGTGCCACTTCATAAATCCATAATAACGCAATACATCGCAAATTGCTGCGTAGAGTTACTCTGCCCTGGGAAGGCGTTCCATGGGTGGAGTGTGGTTGTTCCCACGCTTCTACCCATGGATTCTGAAGCATTCCCAGATTTACTAATATTGGTATACCTGGAAATGTCTCCCATATCTACATTCAAGAAACAAGGATATATGTTTCAACATTCTAAAGAGTTATAAATGGACCCGCAATTGAAATATTTTTGTGTTTTCTGTTTAATGTTAAGTGTCGTGTATATTGAATTGTGTTTTATGTCACGCACACTTTGTATGGCACCAATTTATGTTATTATTTATGTCCCACAACAATGCTGTGTTTTTATATGACTTTTGTGTTTTCCCAAGGTATTTGAATGGAATATACCGTTTAAAGTACAATTTTTGCGTCAGTTGTGATTTATTATTTCATCTATTAGTAATATTATATGTGTCACACCATTAATTGGCATTTTCTAGTTTATCAGGATCTAATTATTTCAATTTGAAGGAAATTGCATATTTCTCTACAGAACCAATTGTTGTTATACATAATTCCTCAGGTTCTGCAGAGCACTGGGACACCCCAATAGTATCAAGGGTCCAAGTATGAGCTGGTAGAACACTTTCAGACCTACTTCCAAGGGTCCAGGACTGGGATGGCACCACTTGGCAGGGTAAGACTCACAGGTGGCAGAGTCTAGGTGCTGAGTTCAAGGTTGTTGGTAGGCTGTTACGTCCCTGAGGCTTCTGCTCAGGAGGCCAACAAACTAGCTGTTGGAGACACTCTGGGTTGCTGGGGTTAGAGATGCAGGTCCAGTCCTTCTCACTGAGGCAAGAGGGCGGCAGGGCAGCAGGTAAGCACATTAGGGCAGCAGACCTTCAGATCAACAGTCCAGCAGAGTGGCAGTCCTTTTCGCAGCACAGCAGTCCCTCTTTCTGGCAAAGTCCACAGGTCCAAAAGTGTACTGAAGATTTGGTTATTAAGGTCCAACATTTATACCTGGTGCCCACTTTGAAGTGGAGGAAGCTTCTAGAGGATCCACCCCCACTCATGGGTCAGGCGTCCCTCTTTCCCCATGTCCTGGACCCAGTTTGTCTGGGGTCGCAAAAGACCAGTGACAAACCTTTTGTGAGAGTGCTCAGGCAGGGCCTTTGTGATGTGCACATGTGGTAGGTGACAGCTCTTCTCCCTCGTTAACACAGAGTGGCTCATCCAGCCAACACCTATCTTTCTTGTCTCACTGTCTGGCAGAAATACACAACACCCAACTGCCAGCTACATCTAATCTTGTGACCCACAATCAGGCTGCAGGTGTCAAATAGTTAGGACAAGAACATTCCAACTTTCTAAAAGTTGTTATAAACTATTGGGTAACCCTGTGTTCCTCAGAACCTGGACGACATATGATATTACACAAGAAACTGCTCTGTTGGATTCACTTTATAAACATAAAGAAAACAATAGAAAATGTCCTTCCCACAGACATACAAAAGAGAGATCAAATGAAAAAATAGCAGTTTATGATGTACAGAAGTTGTCAACATCAATACAGGAATTATTGGAAAGGGTGCTCCATGGTTAGTGCAAAGGTGCTTGTGCAGTGTGTCAAATGGTGTATAATATAAAAAGACGAAAATTTTTGTACAGATGCACAAACAATACTGTAGCAAAATGGCCTGGTCAAGAAGAATTGCAATGATGGTACCAGGCCTTAGAAAAATCACTAGCTTCCAGGGCAAAAACAGCTAGATAGGATTATTTGGTAGTAGATGTTAACTTTTGTACTATCATTCCAGGTAATTAAGATGGCAATATTATTACTGACACCTATTTGGCCTTGCCGGATCTGATTGGAACCTCCTTTACATCTTACGGATAAAAAATATTATTTGGATTTCATGTGAGGTGGACTGTTCACTTTACAAAGCCCATCATTATCATTGTCTTCCCATAACTCTGCGTAATCTTCCGGAATTTTGCTGTAATTTTATGAAATTACGAGCATCAAATTATGTGAGCTACGCCCACCCCTAAAAAATCCTGTAGTTAGATTACAGCTCTGATAATTTGAAATTAGGAAACTTACTTACCCACGTAGAATATTTACGCTACAGTTAGTGGTAGGGATCCCATATGCCCTGATGAAGGCTCTGGACCCATACCTGAGCACATGAAGGGCTAGAAATGTTATCACCACCACCACTGCTTTTTCCTTTCTTATGAATCATACCCCTTGTACACACCAATAAATGAAATTTCCTTTGGGTTTACCTCAAGGTATTGTAGTATTCCACACCTATGACTCGTCTATGGTTCTTAGAACCTGTGGTGTCATGGTAGAATGTGTGGTGAGTGTTAGCGGTTGCTGAAGAGAGCGGATGTCTTCATACACTGTTCCCTGCTGTGGATGTCAAGCTGTTCCATACTTCGAATAAAACCTACTTAAGATCTACTGCTGTGTGGACCCAATTACTACACAAATATTGGCGACGTTTGGGAGCACCTTTAATCAAAGAATTCTGGTTTCGGAGCATAAAGGAACAGCGTTCACTTTTTCCTTCGTCTTGGACGAGTGAACCAGACTGGACTCAGTAACATATTCGGAGTTTGCACTGACCTTCATTCATCAGTTTGGCTGCAATTCAACAATTTGGGTAAAATTTTTATTTGTTAACTTTCCCAATTCAAAGTGCTGTTTGATTGCCGTTAGCGAGCACGCTATTTAAACTCACCCGACGTTCTGTCCCCGCGCCTCCCTTTGGCGAATCTCCGAGTCCTTCAAAATGCACTAATCTTTGTGGAACTCCGCTAGGGATTCTGGGACAACGCGAGTGATTTCCTCATCGCGAAGCATTGTGGGAGTCACCCTTCACAACGCGGTGACGTCAAAAACGTGACTCCATCTTGTTTACCTACGTTTTTTTTCATATTTTATCGTTTAAAGCCTTTCAACTTCAATTACACTCCAACTCAACATTTCTCTTTAAAAAAGGTATTTATATCTTCAGTATTTCCACTTACAATTTAAAACAATTAACACTCTTCAGTTTTTTCTATTCAATATGTCAAACATTGCAGCTCCTCCTCATTTTCTACAATCTGCTGGTGATCCTAACATTGAATGGGATTTATGGTTTCCTATGTTCATGGCATATGTTGATGTTCTTGAAAAGGATGGATGTTCAGCCAAACGCAAACTGGCTCTTTTAAGACATTGTTTAGGCGGTGCTGGCATCAAAGAATTTGACAATCTTCCTCCCATTGAAGAAGCTGGAGATATTGATATTTTTGAGAAAGCTACCAGACAGATGAAAATTCGTTTTGGTAGAAAAATAAACACAGTTATGGAGAGGTTCAAATTTTATTCTCGTGTACAGAAACAAGATGAATCCATTGAGGACTATGTTTCAGCTTTACGTTCATTGGCTTGTTATTGTGCTTTTGAAACTATTTCTTATGAACAGGTTCTCAGAGACGAGATCATGATGCGGACTAAGAGCAAAAAGATCCAAGAAAGACTTTGGTTAGGCACTGAATCTTCTCTTAGCGCAGTAATTAATATTGCCAAGGGAATTGAGCAGTCCGAATTGTTTGTATCTGAGATTTGTGGTTCCACATCTACTTCAAAACCACAGACGACTGAACCTGAAGTTTCTTTAGTTAAAAGCCAAGTACGTTCTAATCCTAAAGGTTTCTTCAAGAAAGACTATGATAAGAAATTTATAGATAATAAGAGCTTCTCTGATAACAAGATGTTTTCAAAAAGAAATATTGCATGTTATAGGTGTGGTAGTCCTAACCATCTTGGTAATTACAGGGGATGTCCTGCATGGGATAGAATTTGCGTAAAATGCAAGAGGAAAGGACATGTTGGTAATGTGTGTCGTTCTCTCCAAAAGGTTAATTACATTTCTCAAGAAGAAGAAGAGGTTATCAACAGTTTTAATTGCATACTTTCTGTTGATGAGGTTGAACGCAAACAATTTCCTTCTTGGCCCATTTTAATTGACAACATTGCTATTGATTTAATGATAGATTCATGTTCATGGTATACTATCATTGATTTGAAGTTGTTCAATGACTTGTGGAAAGACAGGGAATTGTTAAAATCTGATATTCAACCTGGAGGTTACACTGGAACAAAATTAAACCTAGAGGGTTTCTTCTGGGCTACTATTCAAGTCAATGATAGAGTCACCAAAGGGAAAGTATACGTAGCTACTAAGGGAGTAGCCATCCTGGGGTGGCCACATCAACATGATTTAGGAATCAAACTTGATCCCAATTCCAATCCCCCAGTCTGTTTCACAGATTTGAAAGTACTTTCTGTGTGTGAAACTGAGTCTTACAAGTTACCTGATAATACTGTTTATGTAAACAACCTTAAGTCAAATTTTCCTGAAGTGTTTACTGATACTCTCGGGAAATTTACGAATTTTAAACACAAGATAATCCTCAATAAGGATGCTGTCTCTGTTAGACATAGAGTTAGGAATGTTCCTTTAGCCTATAGAAGCAAACTTAGAGAAATTTTAGATGACCTCATTTCAAAAAGAATTATCGAACCTATTGAATCTTCCCCATGGGTTTCTCCCATTGTTTTGTCACTTAAGAGTTCAGGAGATCTTCGCTTATGTGTAGATCTCCGCAGTTTAAATCAAGAAATCTGGGTTGACAAACATCCTCTACCCAATATTCACGAATTCATTTCTTCTCTTTCTGGTGCCACTGTGTTTTCTACAATTGATTTAGCCAGCGCATACCACCAGGTAGAATTGCACGAAGACTCTAAGAAATTGACTGCATTCGTTACCCCGGAAGGAATGTTTCAATACTTGAGAATGCCTTTCGGACTAGCTAGTGCAGCATCTGTTTTCCAACGTTTAATGAAAGAGTTGTTGAAGAATTGTAAAGGGGCAATAGCTTTTCAAGATGATATATTAATTTTTGGCAAGGATTCTCAAGAACATGATTGTAATCTGCATTCAGTGTTAAGCAGTGTGCAAGAGAAAGGTCCCACTTTAAAAGTTTTCAAAATGTAAATGTAGGCAATCTCATGTTGAATACTTAGGCCATGAAATTTCTTGTGATGGCATCAAGCCCAAAATCAACCATGTTAAAAGTATTACCTCAGCTCCTGTCCCACTTCCAAAGAGCAGTTATTATCCTTTCTGGGTCTCACTGAATTTTATGGAAAATTCGTCCAAAATTATTCAACGATTGTTCATCCTTTACGATCCTTACTTAAAAAACAAGCTAAATTTGTTTGGGGCAACGACCAACAAGTTTCCTTTGATACCCTCAAAAGTAAAATTGTTGAGGCCCCTTTCCTAAAACCTTTTTCTGTTACCAAAGAAAGTATTGTGTGCGTGGATGCTAGTAATGTTGGCCTTGGTGCTGTTCTGATGCAAAAGGATAAATTTGGGGAGTATGTCGTTTCCTATGCTTCTAGGACTTTGCGAGGAGCTGAGTTTAATTACTCAACTATAGAGAAAGAATTACTCTCTTGTACTTGGGCAGTCCAACATTTCCGCCAATTTCTTTGGGGCACAAAGTTTTCTTTGAGAACAGATCATAAACCTCTTGTCAGTATGTTGTCAGCAGGTGGGGGAAGGATTCTAAATGCTCGCTTAGCGAGACTTGCTGCCAAGTTGCAGGAGTATCGTTGTGAAGTTACTTATGTTCCCGGTCGCATGAATGTTCATGCAGATTTCATGTCACGTTTTCCTGTCAGTGATAGTTCTAATTTTGTGCAGTCCGATGAATGTGATGTCGCTTTTACTTTGTCTGATGTTAACGTTATTTCAGGTAATGCTCATTCCAACTTGATTTCTGAAACCTTATGGACACAAGCCATGCAACTGGATGATGTGTTGTTGAAAGTGAGAACCTTTTTAAGAGATGGTTGGCCTGAAGAAAGGAAATTGTGTGGTGATTTAGCCTCTTTCTTTAAAGTTAGGGATGAATTAATGGAAGACTTTGGCATGGTTTTTAGATCTGACAAAATTGTTCCTCCCAAGAATATCAGAGAGTCTATTTGTAATCTCGCTCACGAAGGACATATGGGAATGTCTACTACAAAAAGAAGGATTAGAGAGTTTTACTGGTGGCCCAGTATGGATGCTATGATTGACAAGTGGGTCAGGAATTGTACACCTTGTTCTTTGAGTGATAAAACCGTCAAGCCTGTTTCTACTGGTAGTTTTACGCCCATTGAATTTGTTCAGAGTCCTTGGCGTAAGTTAGGTATTGACATTATTGGTCCTTTTAATTATCAATCCGGCAAAGATATGTTTGCTGTTGTCTTAGTTGACTACTTTTCTAAGTGGCCTGAATTGAAAATTGTAGAAAAGGTCAATTCTGCCGAGAGGGTTTGCCTGAAGAAATTATCTCTGATAATGGCCCTCAGTTTGTCAGTGCTGTTTTTACATCTTTTCTTTCCAGCTGTGGAATTACTCACAAGAGAATTTCAAATTATTTTCCTCAAGCTAACGGTCAGGTTGAGTGTTTTAACAGGGTAATTAAAGAATCTTGTCAGTTAGCTTTACGTAGCGGATTGAAATGGAGAGAAGCTTTACAAGCTACTCTTTTTACTTATCGCATGTCCCCCAATTCTGTGACTGGTTTGTCTCCTTTTGAGATGTTGCGAAGTAGGAAACCTAGCTCCAAGCTCATGCCCTGGTGGTTAAAAGCCAAAGACAAAGATTACTTAGAATTGGATCTTAAAAGTGTTAGAGATCGTGTTAACAAATACCAAGCTAAAATTTCACAATGTTTTCCCCAAAAAACTAACTCTCCTAAGTTACGTGTTGGCGACCTTGTGCGTGTAAAATTTGGTGGTCTTGTTCGCAAAGGTGTTTCTAGATGGTCTAGTCCTGTTGTTGTCACTGAAGTTTTTAGTAAAGCTGTGAGAGTTGAAGGTGGGAAAATTTTGAATTTTCGCCGTATTTCCTTATACAAGCCTAATTTATCTCAATCCACACTTCAACAACCCAATCAGGAATTTTCGGAATATCCTATTGTTGTTGATAATAGTTCTTACTTTTCAGATACTCATGTAGTTTTTGATCGTTTTTCTCATCAAAATGAAGGATCCTGTCAAGATAATTCAACCAATGTTAGCACTTTAGATAATACTGTTCAGGAGAATGTTTCCAATGACAATCTTTCAAATTCTCTTCTTCATGACAATGTTTCTTCGAGTGTTTCAGCTGATTATTTTCAAGATTCAAATGTCTCCCGTAGGAGTTCTCGTGTGAAGTTTATTCCTCAGAAATTCAGAGATTTTGTTCGTTTTTAGTTTTTTTTTTTCCTTTTCTTTATTTGTTTTTTTTGTTAAAGGGGGAGGTGTGTAGTATTCCACACCTATGACTCGTCTATGGTTCTTAGAACCTGTGGTGTCATGGTAGAATGTGTGGTGAGTGTTAGCGGTTGCTGAAGAGAGCGGATGTCTTCATACACTGTTCCCTGCTGTGGATGTCAAGCTGTTCCATACTTCGAATAAAACCTACTTAAGATCTACTGCTGTGTGGACCCAATTACTACAGGTATATTTATATAAAATCCTAGATTCCAAATCTATCCAGTATGTTGTATTAAGATTTCCCTCTCAGCAAGGTTGATATTTTATCAGGGTGTCATAAAAGAATGTAATACAGTTCATCTGCCAATCTAAACTTTACTGTTTAGTAGATCAATTTGTTGCAGGACTGTAGAGTTACATTAAGCACCATTGCATCGTTTGTGGTCTTATCATGTTATGGTGTTGGAGGATTTTAATTGTATCGGACTTCTGACTCTCCCTTGATGATATAGTAATACTTATCTTCTGCCTTGCTCAGAAATGACCATGTCAGTGGGGAAGCTGGATGGATTCAAATTTATTTTTATTACCGTAGTTACTCAAAGCCATTGCTATGAAATGTGTTGATAAAAAGTTTCTTTATAAATTGTGTTATAAGAAAAAATTAATAAAAGAGCTTGGTGAAAACAGATGATTGTTCATTTCCATTGTAGTTTATAGTAGGCTGTTCCTTTGCTACCCTGCAGGGGGTGATGTTGGTACAGGCACTTACTCCCGCAGCTATGGTATTTTCTTCCTCACCTGCCTCAAGAACTTCACCAAGCGACAATTCAGCTGCGGGTCCTCAGGTGTAAAGCAGGCCAGCACAGCTTGTCTCCGGGTGCGAATGCCTCTTTGGTTAACAAATAGTTTTAAAAGTTGTTTTTGTTCAACCGTCAGTTCTTTACAAGTACAGAGTAGGTGCAGCATGTCCTCCTGTGATGTACCACATAAGCGGTAGGTAGAGTCAGTTTGGACCTACAGCCAGTGCGAAAGTGCTTTATGCAGGGTAACAGGCCTATTCGGTACTTTAAGAATTGGATTTTGGTGGATCTAGTGTACCCCAGGGCTAGATATGTTTGAGCAGCGGGGTGGAGTAGGTGCTCAGAGTCATATAGCCATGAGTCCATTTTGATAGAGACGCTTTATCCTCGATCCATGATAGGAGTTTTACTGCTTTTTATACTAATTTTTTTTAAAAGGCAGTGATTGGTAGATGTTTCCCAGAGATGGGTTAGCCCAGGGTGATCTGACTTGTTTGTAAATATTTTGCGGGTGGTGATGATGGTTGCTGTTGTATCTCTAACCAGAAACACAAATTAGGCGTTCCTGGTTCAGCTTTTTGTACCTTGTCCCAAAAAATGATGTATGCTCCTAGTGTTGTCAGGGTCTGTTTTTGGACACCGAACTCTAGCATGATCTGTACGAGAGAGGTGTATTTTGGCAAACCAAAAATTATTCAGTACGCTGTTGCAGTCATGCTGTCCAGTAGTTTGGAGTCCCTGCCCATCTGTGCCTTGCTGACTTAAGCAATTGTTGGTAAGAGTTTTGCCCATAAAACTTAGACTAGTGGGAGAAGTGATGGACCACTCAATTTAGAGTTGAAATTTCTTATTGAAACTGCCAGCGTTGTGCCCTTCCTTCCTGAGTCCCTTTGGGCAGTGAAGTGGCCACATTTGTCGATAACCACTCCTACATATTTATATTCCGATACAGAATCAATACGGGTGTGCCCCCAGAACCAGGCCGGTGAATTCTTTAAATTCTTCTTGATTGTCATAGTCTTAGTTTTCTCCAGGTTGATATTCAAGCTGTTGGCTTCAGAGTGTTCATTTATGGTGGTGAGGAGATGCTGTAGACCCACCTTCATCTGGGTAATTAAGACTAAGTCATCTGCATAGAGTAAGCATGGTAGCGATGAGTTCCCTAGCCTTAGAGCATGTGAGTTGCTGGCATTTAGTAGCGAGACAGGGTCTGCAAGGAACAGATTGAAACGGGTCGGTGCAGGCACACATCCTTACTTGAGTCCTTTCATTGTTGGTATCCATCTTGAAAGGGTTGATCCATCACCCAATTTTATTTGGATCCTGGTGTCAGTGTGCAGATTGATTGGCAAGTTAAGCAATGGCTGTGGTATGCCCCATTTGGCCAGTTTTGCCCACAATCTGTTGCGGTTTTCATAGCTGGAGTTCATCCAGAAGAATTTAGCCTTGTTGTCCAAGAGGACGAATAAGCGGTAATTTTTTGACAGGGATGTGTTTCCTGACTTAAAGATTGGCGAAATTATCGAGGCCCTCCAGGAAGGGGGTAGCTGAGTGCTTTTGACAAGTAAGCTGCGTCTTGTTTGCAGAGCATCAGTGGGATTCCATTTGGGCCCGATGCCCCTTCTCTTCTTCCTTCCCTATTTGTCGTTTAATTGCTTTACAGTAGTCGCTTGGGAGTAGAGCTCCCGGCTTTATGCCTTCTTCCCCTTGCAGTGCTGTTGCACTCCCCTCGTCATGTCGGATCTTGAGTGGGACTGTTCTCAGAGTTGCGTCTGTCCTCGCTCCTGTAGACAATGAGATATCATCTTGATGGAAGTGGTTTCCAAGATAGGTTGTTTCCCAGAGCCTACTTAAAGCTGATATAAAAGCTCTACTTTGTTCCAGTGGCTTTGAGGATTCTGCATACCTTAAAACTGAACAATCAGGGGAAATAATCTTAGAATGAACAGTGACTTAGCAGCTGGCCCAGGGTACATCTTTTTAGGTGAGAATAAAGAACATCTGTGTGTTAGGGGAACCTTTTTTTTTATTCTTGCACATTCCCTCGTCATAACTGGTTGTCCAGGAAACTAGAATAATTAACATTCTGGAAAGAATTGCCTTTTTTAAATCTACTGACAGCTTTAGGTATCAGGAAGACTGTAGCAGAATGTAGGGCACAGGGCAGAGCATCTGATACTACATATTTAAATAGGTGCCTTCACAGTGACTCAAGGCCTAAAACCATGTGGAAGTCTAGACTAGATATGGTATTAAAATATTTATTTCCCATATTGAACCAGGAAAATGATTTTAAAAAAATATATTCGTTATTTTAGACTTTGTGATCAAAATCTGATTTAACAGTGAAATCAGATTTTTTGGGCTGCCTGAGCAAGAACTGGCTTAAAACAATTTCTGCCACATTCCTGTGGATGATATTACTCTCCAGAGGACAATGGAGTTAACAATCTTGCCCCATTCGAGGAGACAATGGCTTGGTCTCTCGACCTAGAACGATAGGGTAAGAAGAGTACAACCATCCTAAATTTAAGACTTTAACATTTTTTTGCAATAAAGTAACAAGGTAGTGCTACTAAAGGAGGTTGGCATAGAGTGAGAAATCAGACACCTGCTGAAAGAGGAGGACTAAAGGGTCCCTAACTCCTACTAGTTTTCAGTGAGTGGAACTGCTCTCCAAGTGTCAAGTGGTTGGTCTCCTATATACCTGCTTCAGGGACACAAACAGCAGAAGGGGTCCAGCTGACCACAGAGAACTAAACCCTTCAGGAGTTTAACATTTAAGAAATATCTGGTGCCTTGAAGCGTACGCTGAGGATCTAGGGCTCCAGGAGTAACCAGAAGGAACTTTACCAGCAGTTGGAGAAAAGTGGGACTTCGTAAGTTTTTCAACCTTAAGAGGACTGAGAGTAAGTGCTGAGGCTTTCCCAGGGAGGTCGCCCCCAAGTTGTGCCAGAAAACCAGGTTTGTCTTACTCAAATTTTTTGCTGCACTGTAAATTGGTTCTGCTTGGACACAGGAAAGATATCCTACTTCATGGAGCCCTGTCTGGCTACAACTTCCAGCCTTGTCCCACTGGAAGATTTTGAAACCCAAAAAAGCAACTAAGTCTGAAGGTAAAATGTTAGGTGAGACAGCACTTCCATCTAAATGATGAAGCAACCTAGGCGGATATGTAATAAATTAGCCTTCTTCCACTCTTGGCTTTTGGTTTTGCACCAATGCAGCAGCTTCAGTATAAGCTTGTTGACCAAATTGGCCCGTTACTCGACCTCAGCCTTGAACTCTGCCCTGCTGAAGGATTTTGACTTCCATATCAAGGACTCAATCCTATGGGAAAAACCTTGATAGGAATAACCCTCTTGACCTATCTGACCTCTGCTCCATCGTGGTTGGCCTAATATCACACCTTGGTCTAAGTCAGCCTCAAAATTTTGTTTTTCACTGACCTTTTACTTGTTCAATGTGCTGTTTGCTTTAAAATTGTAAACAGTCACATCTCCAGTTCCCTTTTATTGTACCTAATGGTCCTGGTGTCTTTTTTCTCATAAATTTGCTTCTTCAAAATTCTAAATGTGTTTTTCCATTTTTTGAGTTATGTTCTTTTCTTTAACATTTTTGGTACTGCTAGGTCTTAACATGCCCTTCTCTGGGGATTGCCTGTTACTTGTGCTACCAAGGGCTGAACAGAACTGTGTTTTGCCTTGACCAAATTGAGTTTATTCAGTTGGTAGAGGTCACCTAGCGCTCCCAAATTATTAAACCAATTTCTGACAATTACCTCATGCCATCAATTCTTAAAACATAGTAAAATAATAAGTATATGGAGAGTGACCTTTAGGTCAACTCCCACGTGCCATTGACTTTCATGTGATTTCCATGCATTACCATTACTTGAATTAGGTGCTCATAGCATTTTAGAGGGTTGCATTACCCCATTTGTGTTCTCGTTAGGGTTTGACGATGGGGCATTCAGTAGATCTTTGGTAAGACTATGTGATGGTCTATGTAAGCCTTTGATCATGCTATCCTAATGGGCCATCAAAAAAGTATTCTGATTACTGTGGACCATTTGTCTAGATGGACCTACTTGTGGGGAGATGCCATACAACATCCAACAAAAGGGGAGCTCTTAAGATAACATGCTACTTTCACAGGAGTACTGAAAATCAGGGCACCATTTATACCCAAAAGATTTGCTATGTTTTTACTGCTAGTTCCAATAGAGTGTGCACAGTATTAGAGTTTTAAAACAGTATTCTAATCTTTCACCAACTTTATCTACAGTTCTCAAAATGAATGCAAACAGCCTGAATTACAAGTAAGACATACTCGTTTTGCTAATATATGTTTCGCAATTGTGTCATTCTGATTATACCCCTACGCCTGCATGTGTACATTCAATAGGTTTGCAGTCTCACATGCCCTAAAATAAAAATATTAGCGGTGAACGATTTTAGAACAAAATCGGACATAACAGCTGTTTTAGACTTTATTGATATGAGGAGAATTATTGTCTTTTTGTTGATCCCTGTATGTACAAATAACGGATAATTCGCAAGTCGCTCAAAAAGTGGGGTGTGGATGTCTGCATCTTTTGTGCACATGTGTAAATATTTTGTGCATGTTCTGAGAAAATGTTAGTTTATGTGTTTTGTTTTAAGGATTGTGGTGTTTTGTAAGTGTATGTACAATGTTATCAGTTCAACATTCCCAATAATGTTTTTTGTTGCCGAGCTGCGAAAGGGTGGGGTCGGGAACGAGCTTTGGATTTGTGTGTGAGTAGAGATATGTTGTTCTGTGATTTTTTTTTATGTTTGCAATTTTAGCCTATTTTCTTTGGCAGGATACCCTGTGAGTCTGGACTTGAGTGAATGTGTTAATTGAAGGTGTGTACACGTTTGATGTGTTTCTGTTATGATAGCATTTTGCACATGTAGAGTTTAATGGAGTGTAGCCTCATAGAGTGGAGTATCTTAATGTGTAGTTTTGTACCATGGCCTAGAGTAAAGTGGCGTCAAGTACAGTGGTGCAGAGTAGATTGGCACAGAGTGCAGTGGCGTAAAGTGCATTGGTTCTGATTAAAGTGGTGTAGTGCCCTGGCGCAGAGTAAAGTGACATTGAGTAGAGTGACGTAGAGTAGAGTGGCATAGAGTGTAGTGGCATGGAGTGCACAGAGTCGTGGGTGAGATGTGACTGAATAGCTCATGTGAAAGATTACATTGGTGAGGGTTAGCTGAGATGGGAGAAAGGTGTGAGCAAGTTAGACAGACAGTGTGTGAATCACTGCAGCTCATTGCTGATGTGAATGAATGATGTGAGATTGTGACTAATGCTATGGGTGGGTACGGTGGATGACTGCTTTGGCTGAGAAAGATGAATGCATGTAGGTGAAGGACAATGGTTTAATCAAAAAGACATGTTAAAGGTTGTGCCTATGGACGAAGTGAGCAAGTGATAACAAGAGTTCTTGTGAGTGTGGTGTAGAGACTAAGTAGTAAAGTGACTGAAGTGAGTGGCTCCTAGAGAGATTTGTTATGAAAGTGGTTTTGTGAATGGTCATGGGATTCAAATGCAATATTAATGTGGCGAGAGGCAAAGTTAGGTGTTCAGATGAGAAGTAGTTGTGTGGGCAAGTTACCTTGTATTGGCGTCATAGTGTGAGTGGTTGGCGTAAAAATAAATGCTCATACTACTGCCTCGAGTGAGTGACTGGTGCCGTAAGTGGTACTGTAAGTATGTATCATAGTCATGTTCTGAAATTATGACGGGTGTTGCACGCCGCTGAACATGAGGTGTCGGTGAACGGGTGATGGTCGAAAGTGATATTTCATCTTGTATGAGTGTTTAGTGCCTTAACTGGTGTAATTGGATGATGGTGAGCCAGTAGTGTAAATGAGTGCTGTGAGTGGGTTATCAGTTTTTGTTAATGTTACTGCATAGTGGCTAAATAGTGCTTTGTGAGGGTGATAAGGTGAGTCAGTAAGGAAACTTCTTAATTCTGTTCTGACACCAGTCCTTCAGCACCATTATTCTCCAATCCCACCCTCTTCCAAGAACCCTATACTCAAGATAGCCAAACCTGTCCTCTTCACTCATAATCTCCTCTCATTGACTGGCCTGGCGCATTGTCACTCTCAACAAGCTGGCCTGTTCCCTTCTGTCACTCGCCTTCTCGTTTGACTTCAATAAAATGGCTCAGAGAGGTGAATACTTACATCTAGTAATCTGCACATCACAAATTAAAATCCCTCCAGCGCAAACTCTGTCATCCATCCTTCTGAGATTAGTAAATGGAGAATGATGAAAGAGTGTAATAGTAACAACTGTAAGACACAGCGCTTAAAAGAAAGAATAGTATAAAAATGATTTTATGGCCTGCTTCCCCATCACCATCTTTGAAGCTTTCAGTCATTTTTACATAACTCTGGCCCCTATCCTTACCCACAATAATTAAATGTTACCCATTTATGCCACTTTCATCACATGATGTTATCTGTATCACACGCCATGTTGTCATTGTTTTACCTGGATCCCATTCCACATGATTATGGTGACGTTATTCTTGGACAAAAAGATTATGTGAACAGATTTCTAGTTAGTGCATTCAAAACCTGACAAGCCCTCAGAAAAACGCTGATATATTTAAGGAAGGGGCTTCGGAAAAGCTAAATAGGTAGCCACTTACCTCGAAGCATGGCACTTGGGTGATAGCAGACCTTTAATGTAGGAAACAATCATCATAAAGTACCCTAACTTCACTGCAGAATCATGTGCAATGAGGATTGCGCGGTGGACACTAATGTGACTCCCTGCCATCAAAATGTGATTTCAGTACAAGGCATGAAGCCTGCCTGACTCAGAGCTCTATTTTAAATCTGGATTAGTCAAGAACTTTAGAATTGATTAAAATTATATATAGAATATGCTTAGTTACAGAGGCTTTCAGCGAGTCCTCTTTATAAATTGGTCTGTTATTGGGTAACTCACATTTTTTACCTATCCACGGCAGCACACAGCCTGCCTATTTCAGCCACTTGCTAACTTTACTGCGAGTAGTGGAATTCTTCCCCTTCACAAGAAGTAAATACACACACAAAGTAGTTCCCATAAGAGTCAGGGACTACTATGGGAAAGTGTCCTTTTTGAGATCAAAAATATATTTGCCTTTAGCCAAAGGTTTCTTTTTTTAGATTGATGCGTGCCCGACAGGACCCCATCAATACAGTTTTGTAAAAACCGTGACAAAACAAAAACAATGACAGATGACATAGCTGTGCCATTGCTTGTCTCATGATCTAGAACGTACACAACAGCTAAATGCATGTTAATATTTAAATATTTAAAGATCAAAATGAAGGTGATGTCAGTATACAACCGGACACATCATCAGCAAGTCACACAGTTCAGTGGGAATCGAGCAGTGGTGGCAGGTCTGTATAAGAAATTGTGCCAGTGCAAAACCACATGAGATTCAGCCCGGTCTGTTACTTTGTGGCCCCGCTGTGACCATTGCCAAGGAGTAGCATCATCATAATGATGTATGTTTGGAGAAGACTGTATGCTGAGGTTTTCCACAGAACTGGGCTGGGCAGATGAATCCTGAGCAAACAGTTCTGGGAGATACCAATACTGCACAAAAATGTAAAGGCATCTCCACAGTGAACAAGACATCTTTGTACTAATGTACCATACCCCGGTGTATAATGGGCAATCATTTTCCCAAATTGAGGTGTAGGGAAGAACAGTGGAGACAGAGGTTGAGACCATGAAAGGTGGTAGAAAAAACAGATGAAAGGGAGGAAGGAGGCGATATTGGAGGGTAGGCCAAAGAGAGATAGGGACAGAATGAGAAGAGTAAAGAGAACTGGGAAAAGCAGACATTGAGGTGCAAGAAAGCATTATAAGAATTGCAAGTGGGAAGGTAAAAAGCAGACCTGGGAAGGGAAGCATGAAAAGGGAGAGAAAGAAAAGTAGGTGAGAGAGACAAAAAGGTGAAAAGTAGTTTGTGAGGGGAGAGTTCAGAGAAGCCGTACACAGGGCAGAGCACGAAAGACTGGATAATAGGTAGAAGCATGGTGAAATGGGAAAGGAAGAAAAAGGGTGTATGCATCTTTTATTATATATATAATGTTCAGGGATGACAAGGCTGTATCATTGCTGGGCCTCACCTTTTGCATAGCTCTGTTGCCCAGACACACAATAGTGACACATTCACTGTGATAGGCTTTTCAGCCGTCAATAAAATGTTTTCCTGGCACCACAATGAGTATGCTTGAAAAGAAGTATTAATGTGTTAAACATACCATCGGGATTAAGTTTTGTTTCAGAATCAGGCTCTGACACTTCAAACAAAGCGTCCCAAATTTTTAACATTTGCGATTTTATATAGCAGTGAAAGGCTAGGTATTTAGGCACAGGCTACTAAGGGGCTGATTACGATGTTGGTGGGTCTGACACCGATGGCTCGTCGGTGTTGGACCCACCAACATCTGCCCCTGTGGTTAGCCCGCCATATTACGATGCGGCAGGCCAAGGCATCGGGCAGAGGGACCATCCGCCGCTCTTCTGACGGGCTCAAATAGCCAGTGGGTACATCGGAGGGTCAGCAATTCCTACAATAAGGGTGGTGTCTGCTCAGGCCCCACCATAGGGATTACAATGTCTCTTTCTGCCTGCCCTTTCATGGCGGTTCACCCGCAATGAAAAGGGAGGTGAAAAGTGACCTTTGAGGCCCCTATCTGGGCCCCTTCCACCCAGCCCTCCACTATGGGCCCTGTTTGTGGCAGCCACCGCATGGTGCCTGTCACAGGGTTCAGGGATGTCTACAAATATGCTTTTTGTCTTTGGGACATGTGCTGAAGCCCTTTTCGGTTTCATAATTTGGTGGACGGGACCACCGACTGTCGGCCGGTTGGGTTCCCGCAATGATGGCTGTCAGATGCTCGTCCAAGCGCCATCATAATCAGCCCGTAAATGATTTGCCTAGAATCACAGGATGCACATCGGACGCCAGGACCCAAACCCGGGTCCCCAGTTTCAAAGTCAGATGCTCTGCCTGTAATGCAGTATCATTGATCTGACTTTGTGACACAAAATGCCACATTCAACCACCCCCACACACATTTTTTCATTAATGGAGTACATAATTCAACTGAGCCTGATGCGCTGATGTTGAAAGGCGAACGTATACACCCTGCCTCAATTGGAAATGTCACATTCATCAGTGCCCTGCAGCATCCCACACCAAGCCCCATATTAATGCAAGCCTACAAATGGTGGTATCCTATTCCCACCTCTCCAAAAAGTGGCCACACTCAGTAAAGTTCACTGAGAGGCGGAATGCTACCGCCACCTCTTTCACATAAATCTTTACATTAAAGCACCGCATGGCGGACTCCCGCCTTTCAAAGAAAGCGTGGCACTTTCAGAGTACATCAAAGTGCAAGGAGAAACAGGAAATCACACCCACCTCACTTTCTGTCTCTCACCCCACCAAAATAATACTGACAAAATGGACCAATAAACGCTGAATTTGAACGCTGAATTTGATCTTTATTGTTTAGTCAATTAAAACCATAAAAACTTTCTTTACTATATCCACGCCAAAGATAAAATAACCTAAACAGAAAAATCAAATAGACATTAATAAAAATAAGAGCGAATTCCAATAATAACTTTCCTAAAACCATTAAATAAAAACTTCCTTCAGGCTTAGTCCTCAGTCTTCATAATTCTTAGGTGTTACATAGTCAATGACGTATTTGCTTTCAAACCTTTTTCAAAGGCCAACAAAAACTTTACCATCTTACAGTTCATTTGAGGAGATGTTGAGTCCAGGCCTCCGATTACTGCTGTCCTGCATGTGCGTATTTTCTTAACCAGAAAGATGTTCTTCAAGAAAAACGCACGCTCCCTACTCAGCTTTTTACAATGACATATTATGTGAATTAAATCTTCCTTAATGTAACCGCAGAGGCGACAATCTGTAGAATCAACATGCTTCCATTTTGGACCATCAGAGAGAGTTGTAAATTACCGAAACGCAATGCCATCAATCTTTTTTTAAGTATAGAATAAGTTGAATCCAAGTAGGCCGCTGGAGTAAGAGTTTTGTAACTGTTGATCACAGTCCATGAATGGGATCGATGAGAAAAAAATTCTTTATCTGTGATCAACGAGTAAAATTTGGCGGCTTTATTTAATGCCTGTTTAAATGAGGTAAACGGAAAATATTTATCCCCTAAGTTGGTTGTGCAAGTTAGCTCCAATGCACGTGACAGAAATTTATTTGCCTCAGAGTTTTTTTGTGTTTCCAGCTCCAGCCATAGGAATTTATTAAGATTATTATTGTTGATGGCATTTTCCTTTATTCTGTACCAAACCTTGATGCAAGTGTACAGTCTACCCAGCGATTCATTCATTATTCCGAATTCTAGCCGCATTTACGCTGGTGATGCAGACCTTGGAAGTTGGAAGACCTTTTTATATATTTTAGTAATTAGATTGTTTAAAAATTCGGAATCCTTACCATGCATTTCAATGCTTGCATAAGCTAAGGTGGGTAACGTTTTACTTGCAATCACTGTTAGGAGCGGGTTTTAACGATGGGCCTTCCAGTTTTTTTGACAATGTGCAAAATGCGAATAGTAAGGCCCCTGCTCTTTTCATTAAATAATTTTTCTGCTCGTTTAAGGCAAGATTGTCATCAATGTAATAGCCCAGGTATTTATAATAGGATACCCTTTCCAGATGTTTTCCTTCAAACAGCATATTATAATGAACTGTTCGCCGGTTAGTGATTAGCATTGTTTTGGTTTTGGATGAGTTAAGAGCCAGATTATTAGTATTCAGGAAATGTGAGGTTACTGTTAGCAGCCTTGATAGACCAATTTTTGTTAAGCTCAGAAGCAAAATATCGTCTGCGTATGCCAGGTGTGTAAGTAGAAATTTGCCTAATTTCGGGGAGTGCGCATTACAGTTATCTAATTTGCCGGAGAGATCAGAAATAAATAAATTAAATAAATGTGGAGCCAGGACGCAACCCTGTTTTAGTCCAATTGTGGTATACACTTTTCTAGATAAGCGGGATACATCCCCTAGTTTTACTTGCATCCATGTGTCTGAGTAAAATAACAACAGGCCCCTTAATATGCACTCCGGAATCACCCATGCTCTTAGCTTTGCCCACAACAGGTTCCGGTCCACACTGTCGAAGGCCGCTTGCAGATCAATAAAGCACAGGTGCATGTCCTGTTTAGTACGCTGGCATCTTTCTGCGACCATTGTGATTGATAGAATGTTTGAAGTTGTTCCAATCCCCTCTCTGAACCCGGTTTGATTTATAGGAATCAGTTCTTTTTCACTCGACCAGTTTACCAGATCTTTTAGGACTAACGATGCGAAGTATTAAGCTTCCACATCCTGTAGTGCTATTAATCGGTAGTTGAGCGGATTAGTTCTGTCTCCACCTTTCGATATGGGCATAATTATGGATCCTTGCCAGCTATCCGGAACTTGGTTGTTAATCTGAACGTCTGCAAATAGTTTCTCAAAGTGTAGGCTCCAATAATCGGGTGCATGTTTGAAGATAGCCTGCGGAATACCATTCGGCCCCGGTGCCCCATTACTTTTGCCTTTTTGATTATTTTTTTAATCTCATCCACAGAGTAAGTACCATATCTAGCCTTAGGTAAAGATGTTTCAGTTGGGACTGTTGTTAAGAGGAGACCACAGCCTTCTTCAGTTTTAGATTTGTTAGGATTTTTCAAAGTGAGTTGTTTCCCTGGGAATTGTGATACATTTTCTTTGAATTTTGACGAGAGAAAGGTAACCCATTCTGATTCCTGCACGTTGGAAGTAATAATATTTCGAACGCTTGTTAATTGATTTATTATTTTCCAAAATGTGTTCGAATTTTAGACCTTGGTACTATAAGGCAATTTAGTCCAAAAAATCTTGTTTTTCCTTTTTGTAAATTCCCAGACTTCCTTTTTGTATCTTTTTTTTGTTGCAGAAATATATCCAATTGGCGTCTGTCTTTGTCAAGCAACTGCAGCTTTTTATGGGCTTTACGCAAGTCCCTTCTCAAGTCTAGCAACTCTTTTGGCAATTTACTATTTGGACCGAATCTCTTTGCCTTTGTATCTGATAATTTTATTTTTGTCTTTAATTTCTCCAAAAAGAGGGACCAAGCTAGTATCTTATTCGTTGGAGCATTCCCTAAATCATCCAGCGTCTTCTCTATTATAGAGAACCATTCATTTTTATTAGTGTTTGTCCAGATTATACGTTTTTGATTGATTGTCCCTAGTATGTACGATGGCTGGAATCTTTCCATGAAGAAGTTGAGTTTAATGTGCTGCATCCCGTGATCACTCAAGGGGGTGTATTCGATATAAAAACTCACTAGTAAGGGGATTAATGAAAGACTCACGATGGTAAAGTCCAATGTTGATTGGGCATGTGGGCCGTAGTAGGTTTTTTTTGGTGGACGATCTTCCTCGGTCCTACCATTCAGGACTCGCATGCCTAAATATTCAAGGTCTGTAACCAATTGAATGCCAATTCGGTCCTTGCGAATCCTCACCCCTCCCTGGAACTGTTGGGGAACACACCAATACATGTTGTCTGCTGATAACATTTCATCTTCCTCTGGGGAGAATATCAAATTTGAATTGAAATCGCCGGTTACTATTATGTTCCAGATCGGTTCTGTGCTACGAAGGTCCGATATTACTTTGCAAAGTAAAGCATTTTTTATTCTTTTTACTTGTCATTTGGGTTGAGTATAATAATTGATCAAGATTGTCGTCTTATTATTGGCAACATTAAGTTCTGAAAATTTAATTAATTGAATACTTGGATCGGGTGACTTAAGCTGTTCCGAATTGATTTTTAAGGCTGCCGACACGTATACTGAAAGACCACCTGTGGCACGGCTGTAGTTTTTGCTTTTTTCTGCAGCAACCGTATAGTGAATGAAACCGGCTAACGGAATTTCTTCCTGCATCCATGTTTCTTGCAAGGCGATTATATCACAGTTAGCCCACTCGTCTAAGGCTAGTCCATCCTCTAACAACTTTTTGGCTCCTGCGATGTTCCATGATAGTACATGAATACCATCGCTTGCTGCTTGATTTACCTTGTTTATAATTGGTCAGATCTTCCATTTATCATTTAGCAGGCTAGGAAGCCATTTCCACTGATCCATTGTGAATTGTGACTCCCCAACTCTTCCTACTTCCGCCTCTTCCTGAATGCAAGAAGTGTCGCTTCTGCCTTTTGCGTTATGTAAAATTGAATAGACTGACCGTTTAGAAGTTTGTTTGTCCAGATTCTTGTTAAGTAGATTTCTGGTAGATTTTTTTAGAGGAAACGGGTAACGAGGGATACTAGGCAATGATAGTTGTATGCCCCATGCTAAAAATAAGTCCGAGCTACCTATTATCTGTTGCACAATTCCTGGAGATTTCCAAGTTGTCAATGTTTGTTCATTTATTTCTTCCTTGACCCCACTTAAAAATTGGACTAATTCTAGATCTGAAGATTTGATATTACTTAAGACCCTGATTTCTGCCAAAAGTTTCATGATGTTGCTCCTGTTCAGTATGTCGTGACCACCCTGAGACTTATACTCTGGTGTCCAAATGATTTGAAGGAGATCTTTTACAGGCTTAGGAGAGCCTATTCCTAATTCATTACCATCCATCCAATTCGGTTGCATAATTTCCTTATTCGTTATGCTAAAACTTAATTTACCCTGGTTCGAATTGCTCAGTGTACCTGATGAGGGTCTTAATGAATGACATAGGGGTAATTCTTCGATAGTTTTAGCTCCCGTTTCAGTACCTGTTTGTAATGAAGGAACGGTCGATTCCTTTACCGCTACTTTTCTGCAAATTTCCATACGTGATTGGCTAATTCCGCAATCTAAAACCCCTTCGGTACCAGCTAAGTTGTTTGCCACTTGCAAGACTTGAGAATTTAAAATAGTTATGATCTCAGTTGATTTTATATGCCCCTCTGCATTATGGAAGATTATCTTGGTATGAAGTGCTTTTCAGGGTGATTTTTGGGTGTATGATCTCTTCACAGCGAGGGTCAATGTTTTTTTCCTGATTTGTTGTTTGGTTTAAGTTTTCATCAGAACAGGTGATCGATGTGTCATTGACTCTTAATTGCACATTCTGCTGATTTAATCTCGTGTTTGTGTGGCTTACCGCACTTCCTAATAGTTGGGAAGCCTCTGGTTCTTTTTTGATCATTGATTTAGCGATGAGGGACTTATCGACTCTTCCTGTTGTATCCATACTATTTTCCCGTATATTGTCCACATTTGACATTTTTGTGTTTGTTTTTGAGAAAATGGGGTATGTTCTAATGTCAGACTGTAGACCTGCGTCGCATTTTTTATTCCTGGCTTTCCGTTCATTTTTCCTTTGTCTCTTTGTCAGCATTTGCTTTTCAGGATCTGAAACAGTAACCTCAGTCAAATCTATTTCAATGACGTCATCCCCTCTTATATCGTTTTCAGGCTTAGAAATTTGATCTTTGTTAGTTTGCCCTAAACAGGGATCATTATCAGTTGTTTGCTTCTTAGTTATGGGTGTACCCAGTCGTGCTGTCTCGGGGGTAGGACTGATGAAACGTTTATTTAGAGTTAGTATCTGTTCTAGTATTATTGGTAAAAAGCTCAATTTATCAAGAACAGGTCCGCAGGTACAAATTGGTTGAGCCTGAAGTTGAGACTGAGAGGTAGTTGTTTGTGCTCTTATAATTAAATTATTTAGATTGTCTAATTTTGTATTTATCCCGGCAATATAAGATGCAATTATATTCATTAAGTCAATTTGAATATCCAGTTTATCCGATTGCATAATTAAAGTTGTCGTAGATGTTTGAAGTGCTTGTAATAGTGGAGCTACAAAATCCGGAATCACATCATACTTGGTCAGGTTTGCCTTGGCCTCATTATTTGTGGATTTATTACCCCTCTCATTTGCTGCTGGTGATGTGTTTTCACTGAGGGCCGTTGGCATTTGTTGACTTTCTTTATAACTCAGGCCTGGGGGTTGAAACTTCACCTCGTTGCATCCCTTGTCAGCCCTCTTCAATGACTGGACGTTTGTCAGCCGGTGGTTCATTCACAATGTTTAACATGTGGCATTGAGTAGGCCCGAGATGGGTAGACTCCTCTAAGCTTACAGATGACGATTAATAATAATAATAATAAATCATTTGTAAAGCGCCTGGCTACACAAAGAACAGTTTACTCATTGCTTCCGGACTTGGGCTAGAAATTTTATATTCACTGGAGGCTCGTGTTGCGTAGATATACTCTTAAAATCGTCACCGAACGAATGAACTATCGCTGTGATCTTTTGGGGTCTTTTTGTCTCAGTTGGATTTTTTGTAATCTGAATTTTCCAATAGATCCAGCCCGTTTGATAGGTCACCATTTTCGCTGAGTTGAAGGTTTAGGTTCGCGGAAGTAGTTGAATGGATAACATCGTCCAACAACTGATCGTTCCCTGCTAAACTATTTAAGGGAAATATAGGAGTTACTAAACCCGAAATGTCCGCTGTTGAGGAGAACAATGCGGACCCAGGGTCCTTCAAGAATTGAAAGCGTAAGTACTGTGTAAAGCTTTTGTTTGAAGCAGGATTTTTCAAATAAGGAGGCTATTGGTGAGATTAAAGGGTTTTTTAGAGTGTTGTTTGACTTATTGGTGTTTGTTTTGTCAATTCTTCTCCGTTTTGCAAGGCCCTTTGGGGCTGTTGACCTTTCTCCCCGAGCCTTCCTGACTTTGCCAGACCGCATTATTGCTTGCTCCTAGGATCGGGCGCCGAATGCCAAATGGCCCATTGGTCAAAATTCCAAGGAATATGCACGAATTGCCCCCTTTACGCCCCCTTAACGCTGTGCCGGCCAGCTGCCTCCCGACGCAAGGGAGCGAGTTCAAGGCAAATCACGTCTATGCTTCTCCAAATGCCACGCATGCCAACCAGCGCCTAGAACTCAGCACCCGGCGCCTAGAACCCAGCGCCACAATATACAGTTTAACCATCTGCACACCCCCGAGAACTAAAGGGCTATGACTCCTCTCACTCGATCAGCTCCCCGATTTTCCCAAGACACTCCAGGTGCTGCTTACCGGATTTACCGCTGGATTCTCCGCCGTGGTCATCGCAGCTGAGGTTTTGTTTGAAAATGGCAATGGTTATGGCAGTTCGCAGGTCCCTTTTTCAGCTTCCTGAACTCCTGAGCTGTGGCCCGGACCAGCGGCCCGAACTCGCTCTGGCTTTTCGTCTTGCGTCTCCGTCGGCGGCCTAACAGAGAAGCTGCCGCCCCCTCCCTGCTGACTTCCACTGCCTTCCCTCCTTGCCGGAAGCAGGGAACCGGGAGCCGGGTAGTGTGACCAGGAGCCAGGGAACCGGCGTTTTTTTTTTTTTTATTGCCAACTGCTGGAAAGAAGGTGCTGGCCGCGGGTTGCAGCGGGCTTGGCTGAATCTCAAATGGAACGAGATGGCATCTACTCGCCTTCAGCCTTCGCCGCAGCTAACTGCACGCTGCACGCTGCTCGGAGAATAGCGACTGGTGTCGTTCTAAGTTAGACAGTACTCTCCGCCCAAAGAACCACAATGCACACCAGCGCTACATCAGGCCTCTTCTAACCTCCCCGAAGCCTGGCGTTGTGGGCGCGGAGGGTGGTGAGTGCGTTGGAGGCACTCGAGGCGTTGGAGGCTTACGCTACTCGCCGGTGATTCTCAACACTCGCGGCCCAACAGCTGCTTCCGTGGCTCGCCTCGGCTCCTCAACGGCACGCGGATCGTTTGACGATGTGCACTTCACAAAGACACGCTGAAGGGTCCCGCTCCACGCCGGATTCTTCACGGCACCCGTTCAACTGCTGCTAGAGGCTCAGGGCTCAGGGGGCTCACACTACCCAGCCCGGCTCCACCGCCGCACACACAGTTCAGCACAGCTCAGCTCTGCACAGCTCGTC
Organism: Lissotriton helveticus; assembly: GCF_964261635.1. Classification (NCBI taxonomy): domain Eukaryota; kingdom Metazoa; phylum Chordata; class Amphibia; order Caudata; family Salamandridae; genus Lissotriton; species Lissotriton helveticus. Next base: position 1,028,778,196 of record NC_136065.1, read on the forward strand.
GCACTTGCCGGACCAGTGCTTTCCGCTTTCTCTCTCAGCCCGATTCATCTGCACACACTCCGGTGCAGCAACACTTTTGTCTCCTCTCTCGGTCACAGTATAGCTCTACTTCCACTTCTGTTCCAGTCAATGTTACCAGAGAACGGAATGGCATTGTAGCCTAGATCCAAATAAAAGTAGCCCAAAACGAGCCCAATAGTGCTACTCCAAGGCAGGATGGGCTAAAGCAGTGTGATGCAGCCAGAAAGCAAGGAAGCTTAATGACTGGCATATTCCATAGGTTTGCCACCTTTCTGGCTTTCGCTTATTTTAATTATTACAGTCAGATTTCAGCATCAGACGCATCAATCCAGCGGGGTGTGTTGTCTAGATAGGAATATATATTCTGCAGGAGGCTCAATCAAATAAGATATTGTAACAATATTAAAATAACCTGTTACATACACGTAACTCTCTGCATTTGGTGCATTGACTCCTTTACTGTGACTGTAACCTGCGGATTCCAGGTGACACATAGATTGCTAAACCACTAACTCAACCCACTAAGCTGTTTTGTTGGTATTTGAACTTGCAGTTAATCATTCATAAGTCTTTTTGCAAATGGAGTAAGTGAATTCAGGATACACATGGATATGTGCAATAATCTCTCAGTTTACTGCGGCATTTAGCTGGGAAAAATTTGTAAACTGCATATTACACACACTTTTCCCCACAAGGGGAACCCGTGACATGCATATTCGTAGTGTTCGTAGTGTTTTCGAAAGCAAATTTTATTATTGTAAACAATACAAAGTTTCTTTAAATATCATAATGGTGTACATTGTGAAGCTATCAGCAGGTAATTCGAAAACCACCCGACACAATTTCTAATTTGCTAAGAAAATTAGAACCAAAATGGTGGCTGTGCTTCTGAAGTAATCAGCAGATCATTCTTTAGTAATCAGGTAACATTTTAACTGAAGACAAAATATTAGTGCTTGTAAAACAATTAAGAAGTAATTTTGAAGCATCTTCAAGTCATCAGGAATAATCACATCTTGTGAAGTCAGTGGATGCTCATTTTCATGTCATCTTGAAGTCATCAAGCACAAGTTTCTAAACTCTGCTGATGACTTAAGGTGCTTGATGTGTGAGGATGTGAAAATTATTTCTACTTGAATGACTTATAAAAATCCTTCTGTTGACTAGGTGTAAGGGGTAAGGGGAGCAGTTTGCACATGTAGTCCACACTTTGGGGGCTGGTTCTGACGTTTTTTTAAGACTTTCTGATTTTATTAAACTTGTATGTATTATGTATTTACTTAGAAAGGCATTTCAACCAGCACTCTTCATCCATTAGTCTAGTATTGTGTCATTCACATTTTTCTTTTGTCCACTACAGCATATAGCATGGGGCAATGGGTCAGCTCACTTCAGCCAATTGCTAACTTCACTATGGGGGATTGCGTTCTGACATTTCACAAGAGGAGCACATTCACATACTGTGTGACAAAGTGTACTTTTTCAGACCACAAATATTTTTGCTTTTTCGTATTTTATTTGACAATAAAGGTTTGCAAAAACCATCAAAAACAAAGCAGGCATTGCCAAAGCCAACAGGCTGGCATCCAGTGCAATAGCAGCTGGCTTTTCAAATCATTGTTTGTTAATGTGTTTGCATGTATATGAAAACAGATTGCTGACACTCATTGTCCTATCAACATCATTTCTCTGACTTCCACTGCACACACTCAGCAATATATGTGTTCACAGGGAACCAAGGAACTTAAGTACACAGTGTTCTAATAGTTGCAAACCCTGATATTCTGTTATACTGAGAGTTGGTGACTGCTAAAACACTTTCTGAAATGTACTGAACCCAAATAATGAGTCAGAAAAGGGGGGAGCCGCTCGCCAGTCTGTTTTCATTTGCCTGCAATCTAAGAACCCTTGAATTGCTAATATCAGCCTGGGAGCCCGTGAGCTCGGCTGTTTGTCCACCTGGGAGAGCTGAGGGGAGAACCTGTGTGCCGTCGCCGGGAGCGGGACTGCGAGGACCAGAGGTGCTTGCGCCTGGAGACTGCGCGCACCTGGTGCCTCTTCCCGCCCCCTCCTTCCCGAGTGCTTAACACGACTCGCGGCCCCCGCTGCGCGGGAGCCGCTCGCCAGTCGGTTTTCATTTGTCTGCAGTCTAAGAACCCTTGAATTGCTAATATCAGCCTGGGAGCCCGTGAGCTTGGCTGTTTGTCCACCTGGGAGAGCTGAGGGGAGAACCTGTGTGCCGTCGCCGGGAGCGGGACTGCGAGGACCAGAGGTGCTTGCGCCTGGAGACCGCGCGCACCTGGTGCCTCTTCCTGCCCCCCTCTCCAGGTCAGACCCCTGACGCGAACGGACGGAGGTGCGGGCGAAGACCGGGCAAAGAGCGGGCCCTCTGAGGCCCTCAGAGTACCGAGGAGACCGGACTGGGCATGACCCTTTATTTTTAATTCTTTACCTCATCGTTACTGAAATTGATTCGGATCAGGCTTTTTTTTTTTTGTTAAATTACTTTTGTTACTTGAAATAAATGTCCTCTATAACGCCAAACGTAGACCCATCTGTGTTAGACAAACTGTGCACTGTTAAACAGAACTCTGGATAACTATTTTACAAAATCTACCCCTGATGTCACTAAGGAAACTGCTTTGGCGGAGCGGCGAGCGGAACGCCGCCGCTCTGTGGAAAGCATGAAAACTAGGTCAGTATCACTGGCATCCTTACCTACCAATTTAATTACCGACACTAATCTAATAGCTAATGAGACGGTACATATATTGGATAGCCAGCTCTTTGAAGTGAGTGATACCATGCCCATATTAAATATTTCCCCCAAGACGGACGCGAATGGCCAATCCATAATAATTGACACGAGTATTCCAGGCACATAGAAGGCACCTGCTCCGGTTCCTGCTAAAATAATCTGTAATAGGGCTAAAAAATCTATGCCTTTGCCTAGAACTTATGGCCCTCCGCCGAATAAAAAATGGCGGAAAAGAGGGGATTTGCAACAACCCAAGCTGAGTTGTTCCGACTTTGGGGAAAAAGGCGAATATTATCGCCAAAAAACCCAACATTGTACAAGTAGCCATAGAAGGAATTCATATCACATCTCCTTCCTTATCAAACTTGCCTCAAGATAAAGAGGACAGTATGGACACTAGCGTGGTGGTTATGGTGCCCAACGAGGACCAGAGCCCTGTAACATTGCTCAACATAGAAAATCTAATTAAAACTTACTCAGCATCAATTCTAGAGAGGCTGATGGAAGTAGAATGTAGACTGTGCAAAATCGAGCATGTTTTGGGAAGTAGGGATGTTGTAATTAATACTGCTTCAAATAAAACACCTAGTTTAGTACCAAATAATGCAGCACAGAATATATTATTACCATCTAAACCATTGTTAACTGTTCCTATCTCTATTCCTTCTTCACAATCAACCACCTCAAAGCCCCCGGGGACCATGGTGATTACCCAACAAAACCCACCTCCCAAACATCCTCCACAAAAAAAACAGACCAGTTGCCATCTACCATTACAAGTAAAACTGTTAACAATATGGCTAATACATTTTTGGAGAGACCACCAAGGGATGTGGGGGACACCAGGTACACCTGGGGGAAACCTTGAAGGACTCCACTACCAGAATTACCGCCAGATGCAGTACCTTATGTGGTAGTCCTAACAAGGGTGCCAGTATTGGAACAGAACAAGCGGGAGGGTTTCGCGCAACTGAAAAACAAGATTATGCATTGGCTCAGACTATACAGGCCAATTGCTAATCATATTAATGGCGAAATCGTCCATGTTCGACGTCTCCAATGGCTGGGAGGTAGACCCAAAGACATCGAAGGCGATGTGGTGGTTGTGAATTTTAGGGACCCAAATGCTGTACAATTTATATTAAATTGGCCGACAGGCAGCTCCAACAACTCCATAGTTCCTAGACCACTAACGTATTTTTATCCAAGGTCAGTGGTGTTTCCATCTCAGCACCAACCATCACAGCACACAACCTACACCCACCCAATTAGCCATTCTGCTACGCAGAATGTTGGGAATAGCCAATATGCATTGTGTCCTCCGGTAATACAGAATGCTAGGAACTTGCAATTTGTACCCTACCCTGCGACAGTTCCAGACTCCATCGGATGGAACTATGTACCAGTCAGAACTCATAACGCCCAGAACAGAAGGATGGATCATCTTAAACCATTTACACCCCTAGAAACCTTTAATAGATTCGACATTTTCAGCGGCCTAGATGACTGTGATTGATGTTTCTTGTGCCGGGGGGGGTGAGGAAAGTGGAAAAAGGAATCCGACTGTGGAGGGTGTTATTAATGAGCCTGAAGTATTGGCGATTTCTGAGCCCTTTTTATTGGATAAACCTGTAACCAATGACATAATTAATCCAAGAGAATGTTGTATAGAATCAAATGTATTAGTAATATCTCATAGCAAATTGAGTAAAAAGTTATCGCCTGAGGTAACACCCTTGGTAATACAAACTGTGGTTCCTGTATGTTCCGGTGAAACACCAAGGGTGCTCCCAGAGACGCCATTTAGATTTGGGGATCCGGTAAAACTAGTCTGCTGGAACATAGCTGGAATCGCAAAAAATCTGAGGGATCCGGTATGGGCGAGCTTTATTGAATCCTTTGATTTCTGTATGTTACAGGAAACTTGGGCAATCGATACACCACACAGAGTGGGGTACAAGACTTATGGAATTGGTGCGATCCCATCTAGAAGTGGAAGGCCTTCGGGGGGAATTTTGATTTGGGTGAAAGTAAAACTAAGGGTACATATCGAGGTGGTGGATACAAATTCCTTAGATATATTTATTATTTATTTTATTTTATATTATTTATAAGGCGCACAGCTACCCACAAAGGGTTTCCCGGCGCCGAATTAGCATTAAAAATTACAACGTGCAAAGGGAAAAAACTATTTTTAATAAACATCTATAATAGGCCCTCACCCTCATCAAGTGAATCACAAACCCTACTTAAATTGGATCGCTTCCTAAGCGGACTGGATCCCAGGGAGGATCTCATCATCTTGGCTGGCGATTTAAATTGTAATTTTGAGCCAGTCTTGGGTCTTAGTGATATTTTTGTTGAGGAAGATCAGGCGAATAAAATCCCTACTTTGGAGAATGCCAAATCAGTAAAATGTTCAACTTTGGCTCTCCAATTGAATAAACTATGCACGGAGCATTGTCTGAGGGCTTGTAACGGACGGTTACCGTCCGATAGTTCGAAGAAACCAACCTTTAGCAGGACCAACTGCAAAAGTAACTTAGATTTTGTGATCGCCTCTATACCCACCTGGTCGTATCTTTTGGACCTCGATGTAATGGAGAGGCTGGAAAGTGACCACTTTCCTTTAAACCTTACAGTAGATGTTTCACTGTTTAATGATATAGTTCAATTCCCTCCATCAGAGGAAAGTAGCGGTGATAACATCGAGATTCATATCAGTAACAATAGGAGATCACTCAAATGGCCCTTTATATTGGACCATAGTGATATCCTTGGTGAAATTTATACACTTTTTGCTGGGACCTTCGGACCCTATTTAGGTTTAACGCCTGATGAGGAAACTAAAACCTCTTGTTTCTTAATACATCAAAAATTCTTTATTGGTCTAAAATTATTAGTTACAAAAATGCCCAAAAAGAATCAGCAAAAGATTCAGAATCTGTCCCACAGTAAGCCCTGGTATGATAGATCCTGCAGAGAGGCAAAAAGGGAACTTTTATTGGCAGTCAAGTCTAAGTCCCTCTTGGACATTCAAAATGCAAGGAATAATTACAAGTCCGTCCAGAGGGCTTCTAAAATAGCTTGGGAGGAAGATAAATGGGCCGAGTTGCTGCTGGCCGCCAAATCGCGTGATAATGTGGCCTTTTGGAGGTTAGTAGCAAATGGGAACAATGTAGGCAGAGTGGTTAAGGATGTCTTTTTGGACGAGCAAACTTGGATTAATCACTTTACCAACCTATACAAAAAATATGAGGATTCCCATTTGGACACAAATGCTCCAAGCTATGAAACACCAATAGACTTTCTTGTTTTTACATTAAGGGAAACTGAGCTGGCAATAAGCCAAATAAAATCGGGCAAAGCCCCAGGTCTCGATAAGATACCGGGGGATTTATACAAGCATGATTTAAAAGTATGGGCACTTTACATTAATCATTTGTGCAACACGCTATTCCGTACCTTAGAATTCCCCGAAAGTTGGAAGGGAGCTGAAATTGTTTTAATTTTTAAAAAAGGAGATAGGATGGACCCCTGCAACTACCGGCCAATTAGTTTAATGGATATCCTCCAGAAAATTTACTCACGACATATTCTATTACGTGTGAGTGATTGGTTGGAGGAAAATACAATTTTAACTAAGTTTCAAGCCGGGTTCAGATCAAAAATCAGCACAATAGACCAGATTTTTAGATTTTGCTGCCTCTACTGGAAATATGTAAAGATTAAAAGGGGTCACTTATATGTTGCGTTTGTTGATTTAAGGGCAGCATTTGATTTAGTGCCTCGCAATCTTTTATGGAAAACCCTGAGTGCAGCAAGTCTGCCAAACAATTGAATAGTTCAGATCAAAGAGTTACATGTAGGGAATTTTGCGCGAATTAGATGGGGTCCAAATGGCGAATTAACTCAAAAAATCCCCATCGAGCGTGGTGTTCGCCAGGGCTGCGTTCTGGCCCCTACGCTCTTTTCCCTTTTCGTAAACGACATACCTTTATATTTAGAGGGATGTAATAACGATTCCCCAAAACTGAACGGTGAAAGGGTAACATCACTACTATTCGCTGATGACACTATTCTTATTTCCCAAACTAAAAAAGGCCTCCAGACCCTATTGAACACCTTTAGTGAATATTGTAGTAACAAGGGGTTGGAGATCAATGGGAAAAAGACTAAATGTATGGCCCTAAATCCAACTAAACCAGATAAGGGCTGCTTAACTCTGGAAGGAGTAAAACTGGAATCGGTGCCCCACTTTTCATATCTAGGGGTGACACTTGATTCAAGTTTTACCTGGAGAGCACAAATGGAAAAAAGCAAGCTGACATTTGCCCAGAATGTAAAACCAATTCTCAGGGAACATAGCCTGAGTACCAGTAACGCTGTGTCTCCAGTGATTGAACTTTTTAAATTTAAAGTTCAACCATCAGTTCTATATGGCGCAGAAATTTGGGGGCCTGGGTCAAAGGACACTTTCAGTGTCCTGGATAATAACTTCTTGCGAAGCATGGTAAGGGTCCCGAGAGGTACTCCACTAGTACCATTGCAACTCGACCTAAACTTTAAAAGAACTGACCACCAAGTATTGATCCGACCCCTAATGCTTTGGGTTAGGCTATGGCATGTTCCCGAACTTCAAGATTATCGAGACGGGTTAAAAGAAATTATGGCGCTTGATAGTCTAAATGTTATCCCATGGCTTAGGCACGTCAAAGCTTGGTTTAGTAACATAGGTTTGAAACAATTCTGGGAGAACCCTGAGCACCTAGCCCCTAACCCGAAACGAATCCTAAAAAGGGCTTTCTGGTCCTTCATAGCAAATAGGATTATAAGTGCTACAACTGGTGGGACTCTAGTCTCAAACTTCTTAAGTTTTAAGGACATTCCACTCTTTGAGACCTTTATGGAGGAAATAGAGCCCCCAATTGCCAAAACTTTGTTTCTAAAATTTAGATATGGGAATCTTTTAACAAAGACAACCTTGGCACGTTGGGCTAGAAATTTAGATCCATCATCCTCAGCTATTGATGAAATTTGCTCCATGTGTGAGCAAAACCAGATAGAAAACGAGCAACATATCCTCTTTTTTTGCCCTGCGTATGTCCAGGCCAGGAAAAGATGGATTAAACCAATATGCCTATTGTTAGGTCTGAGGTCATGTACACAGGCACTGAGAATTTTGACAACAAACACAATGCAACCAATAACATTTAGTGTTAGCAGATTTTTACATTCTATTTTCTTACAAAAGAAAAAATTGGGGCATCAACTGTAATTGAGCTCTCTCCAGGAATAGAATTGACTTTTTTTCTGGAACTAGTGAGTGGTCCATCCTAGGATTTTAAGATTGTTTTTTGTACTCTGAGTGTCTTCCAACACGAAATGTACTGTTTTAGTTAATGATTTTAATAACTAAAGTGGAATGTTTTTTTGCTTTTTTTATTCATTGTATTGTATGCATTGTTCTTTTATGGCATCAAAGCCGAAATAAAGAATTTTTGAATTGAATTGAGTCAGAAAAGGTCTTACAGATTATTAAATGCAGTTAGGAATCAATATGGAATTTGCATTTGAAAAGTGGCATGTTCAGGGCGTCCCTTCCAAATACTGTTTCCTTATGGTAGGTATTATTGTTTTGTGACTGAAATCCATTTTCGAAGCATTAGTATTTTATCATCAACTCAAAGGAGGTGGTAACCCATTTGCAAATGGAAAGGAGTCCCTTACTCCTATAAAATGTTTGTATAACTTCTCTTTTTAAAAAAAAAAATCATCCCATTTTCCTTTAAGGAAAACAGGCTGCATTTAGAAAATATAGGCTGCTTTATTTAAAAGCAGTAACAGACCCCAGCAGGCCACTATTCCTGTGACAGTGGGCAATTTTAATGAGTCACAATGTGCAACCTACATGTTGAATATTGATGAGATAGGTTGATTTGCGACCTACTGCAATTCTGGATTCTGTTTAATGAACTCTTAGTGCATAGGTTAGTTTACAAAATAAAAAATTATTCGATGAACGTTGGTGCGCAATTTATGACTACTTTTACCAAAATGATTCTTTGTACATGTGGCCCTAAGAAATAAAAAAACACATTGAGCACCTGCTTACCAAAATGAATATACAAATTTTATTTCTTAGATCCTCATTTACATTGTCTTCTATATTCTGCCTCTGAACCACTTCAGAAATCTACAGCAAACATTATCTTGAGTTGAAAAAATTAAAAAAAATAGGTCAATAGTGCCATGTTGGTTAAGGAAATGTGCATAGTTTTATGATGTTAACGTTATAAAGTCTTTATATGGTCAAGACTTTGGGAATGCTGTAGCTGTAATAACTTGGTTTTACATGGTAATATTGTGTTTTATGTGCCACTTTAGAGCATAGTTTGAAAATTTCAAAGCACTGCAATTGACATATGCTACAATTACCCAATGTGGTGCCACACAATTCGTCAAACTCTGAAGAAATGCTGAGTTAGCTAGACATGATTCAAACTCATTACCTGTAGCTCCCTCAAAACTGAGCATCATGCTATCAATCAAAAATGAGCATCATGATAAAGTATATATTTTGAATATTTTAGAATGTTTAGTGAATAATCTACTTTGAGATAGTCTGTGTTTCATTTTATCTAGCCAATTTGCACAGACTTATTTTCTTTTTATATTGTTACCACTTAGTGTTTCTGGTGGATTACTTGCTCAAGTCAACTGCAACTGCACTGATTATTATGCATCTGATGTTTCTTCAGAGCCCAACAACTATCGAACAGTAATTGGTCGTGCAGTGAATGGTACCCAATTTGGAAAGGATTACATTCAACTGAAGAGTATACTGCAGTCCATCAGGTCTTACTCCAGAGCACCCATTTATGGACCTAACATTGGCCGACCCAAGAAGAATGTAATAACGCTCCTAGATGGGTATGTAAAGCATCACAACATTTTCCTTTTACACACAGATGCACTTGTGTAAATTGAGTTTGTGTAGATGGTACTAATCGTCACCCATCCTATTAGATTCGCTGACATATGAAATGTTGCACACTAATTAGTGTCATTTCAACTAAATTATAGTTGTAGCAGACGTGGCATCAAACAACCTTTAACATAGCATTACAGTAAGTGACATAACATCACAGTTAGTGTCATGAAATGAATTGACATCATACAGCCATTGTCCCATTGAAAGTTATATATTTGAAGATGAAAAACTATACTTTAGGTTTTAAAAATATGATACCTATATCATTGAACTGAAGCTTATGAAGATGACTTTAGCTACTAATCACGTTTTAACTCGGATATGGATTCTGCTATATATGCTGGTGTGCTGCCTTTTAATGCCCTAAATACTGTTTTACATGCCATAGAAACTACCTGAAATGCCCAGAAAACTGCCCCATATGGAGGTGCATTTTGATGCAAGAGGAATTGCCATAATGTGATAGTTACAGTCAATATGCCAGGGTGCTACAAAATGCACGTGTGGTGCTGCCATGATATGTGAGCGAAACTGTTGTATGTATGTTTGATGGCATCTTGTACCAACGTAATATGGGGGTGCAACCATTTTGTGTGACCAGTTTTGTGCATTTGTGAAACCACTGCGATTCTCCTATACGTCTCATGCACAAGTCACACTAAATGACTATGCAGACCACTGCAGGGCATTATCACAAGTTACTGTGCAGATATTAAAACTGCAAATTTGCAAACAAAAACAAATCTTTAAAATGAACCAACTCTTTATCCCTTCAGACTGTGGGCTTGATACATAGAACGGTGGTAGTTTATAATCAGGGCCATTGTAAGGAGGCAATGGATGATAACATTGTAACAAAAATGGTTGGATACAATATGCGGCAAGAAAATTAAAATTATTGGAAAAAGCAAACAAAGTATGGGCATATAGTGGCACTAAAGCTAGATCATGCAACATATTCTGCATTCATTTTGTCTAGCTATTTAAACATTTTAAAACACTGATAGGGAAGTTACTTTGGTGCTATGAATGTTTCACTAATGAAAGCCATACATATATAGCAGATCCATTTCCAAACGTCATTAACCAAGAATAATTTTGTCTCACATGGAGACACAGGATCACGGCTTTATTAACACTATTTATTCTACCTTTAAGAGGAAAGTAAATTGAGTAAAACATATATAGGGTTGTAGAAAAGAAGCCTACATGTGCACACTTTGTAATAAAAAGGTGTTTCTTATTTATTTGGCATATCCTACTTATATTCGGAATTGTTATTTTTGTTTTACCCTATTTCAAGTGTATAGATTTCCAGAATAGTGCAATGCATTTCATATTCAATACCTAGATTATAACTAGAACTATTTAAAGGTTATAAAAATTGAACCTTAAAATATTTGCAATATGTGTGTGGGATTCTTTGAGGTCTGAGGCCCTGATTACTTAAGAGGTCGTTAAGAATACAGTATATACTGCAACCAATAAACACTTATACCACAGTGTGCAGTATTTGCAGAGTGTGGAAGTATCACATTTTCTTAGTGTTTCTGTACTAAATTGCACAAATCATCAGAATTTACTGTGTTTTTCGAATGGTACATTTTGGTAGGTTTGATCTGAAGAAATTTATCAGCCAAATTTGCAGGGCTGCTGTGTTTTCTGAAAATATTGGAATTATGTTTCATGTACAAAGAAGAATTTGTGCATGGATCGAAATGTATTCCCCACCTTTAATTAGGGTCTAACGGCCTGATTTAGATATTGGGTGACGGGTTACTGAGTCACAATGGAGACGGATATCCCATCTGCAGAAATATAAATCCCATAGGATATAATGGGATTTATATTGCGGCGGAATGGATATCCGTCACCATTATTACGGAGTAACCTATCCGCAAAGATCTAAATCAGGCCCTTAGTGTCCTTGAAATGAATGCTGCTTTTATACCTTTGTCTGTAATGTGCACTTTATTTGAGTGAGCAGTGAAACAAAAAGGTTGCCTCATCAATTTTAAAAAATAGTACATTGACAACGACAACATAGTACATATTATCAATGTGGTGGTTAGTGGGTTTACACAGCCTGACTTGGCACACAATAACCATATCATAATTGTGAGCATTATGGCCCTTATTACGAGTTTGGCAGTCCAATGGACTGCTGAACCCATGGTGGCGGTCCGTGGACCGCTATATTGGCAGTCCGCCTGCCACATTAGGACTGTGGCAGTTGGACTGCAATAGGTCCACTTTTGCTGCCAAAGATCCATGATCCTTGGTAGTGGCGCAGCATTCTGAGGCCCCTAATATGCTGTCAGTGCCGCTGCGGCACTGCCAAGCATATTGGGAGTTTCCTCACCACACTTTTCATGTGGGTGCGATCGGCATGAAAAGTTTGGTAGTGAGGAAACAAAAGAGGCCCTACTGGGCCCCCTTTTGCCTCTGTGCCATGGAGTGCATGCAGTGGTGCTAAATGTGTGCCCCCCTGTGTGCATGCACCCCCAGTTCCTGCAGGACATGGACTTTACGGTCCTTGCCCTCCAGGAACAGCCTTTGACACTCCCATTGTGGTGCTTTTTTTAAAGGCACCGCAGTGGGATCGCCAAAGAACCACCCGCCAGAGAAAAGAGTAAGCCATCCAACAGAGTAAAAATTGTCGTCTTTTGGTGGGCGGTCTTAAAATAGCAGCAGCGCGGTGGCCCTTCTCCTAGACCATCAAAGTCATAATAAGGCCCTATGCATTCTATACATTTTTCTTAAAACTTCAGTCTACCAATCAGTCATCAGAATTCCCCAAGAAAAGCTAACAAATTCAATATTTTTGCTGAATATCGGTTAGCTCTCTTTGCCAATGTCTTTTGATTTGTTTTGCTTTTCTTCCACAGTGTCCATTTATGTGTAGTTTAACAATAGGTTGCCCGAAAATCCCATCCATGTTTTGACCTGTGAAATCCTTTTGCAAATTGAAAATATGCATACAAATAGTTGTAAAACTGTATTGATGATTTGTTAAAAGCCTACTGAAATTAATTGAGTGGTGGCAGAATGACATCACCACAGAACATATTTTACAATTTTAGAACGATGACAGACGACACATTGTAATTTGCTGTTCTCCTAAGATTTTATGGAAGTCTTTCAGATTCTAATACAATCATAAAACCGGCACAGGAGAGCTTGTGCTTATCATCATTCAAGCTGAGCGGGATAAAACCAGAGCTCCAACCAGCGAAGATATACACCAATAAACAGATTTTGGTCTAATTATAATTAGTAGATATGATTCAACTGCAACGCCCCTCCCCTCCTTCCCCCAAACAGTGTAACAGAATACCTTCAACAGACAGAAGTTTGAACTCACAAAAACTCTTGCTTTCTCCCAAGATAACAATTCTGAAGACAGGAAGCAGGGAGGATCCTTTTCCAAACTCTTTATGTCCAAAACGAAAAGAAAGAAGTTGAAAAACCTCCCTATAGTTTGGATACACCAGCTGACCGTGGCCGTGCAGAGGATGTGACACTGCATTAATAATACTTTGAAGTCACTTGAACATACCTAGCCACTGGACGATATTGTTGTTTGAAAAAGGCCACTAAATACGCAGATTTAATAGGGATAACAGGGATTAATTTCATAATTGTTTTATAATAGGGAGTACATGAGATACGTCTGGTCATTTACCCCGGATTATCGAAACAAAATCATAAGTGATCTTGCAATTTGATGGTTACCCTCAAAATCATTGTAATTTAAGATCGACTTTCTGGTGTCTAGAGAGAAATAACGACATAATATCGGCAACGTTAAGACCTATACTAATACGCAGTATCACCAACTTTGCTGTTAAGGTTGGCCTGGAGCCATACTTACCATTAACATCAGAAACGGAACTTGAACAAGCCCTGAAGAAGTCCCAAGAGGGATGAAATGCGTTGGTAAGCAATTGTGTGGTGATTTTAAAAAGGACAAGTGATTTACAATAAAAGATTTACTATAACTACAATCAAGATATACGACTGTTTGATATTTTCGTCTGAGAAGTTATTGTGTTTGTGATATATCTCTTTATTTATTTGACTGAGCTGTACTAGGACAGTTATATAAGAAATACTTACTATTCTCGGGTGCAGGGTCAATTTGTAGAAGCTGAAAAACCTATATGAAGAATCTAGGTTAACAAATTATGTCTCACAATTCACCGAGTGGTTAAATTCAGACTGTGCCAAAGATCCTGCCATCAGAGGCATCCAGGAAAGATATATTCATGCAACTAATCTGAACAGTATGGCCGAAGTTGAAGATAAATTGTTGGATTGGACTAACATGGTAAATGGCGTGCACAAGCAACATGTAATAGCAACTACATTGAATAATTAATCAAGTTGCCCAACGAAAGTGGAAAAAACCCACAATATCACCTGTATTCGATGGTGCAAGTCCAAAGCAACGAACAACGGAATTGCGCTGAAAAATTAACATTATTTAAACCATATAGCTTCATCTTTTAATAATATTTGTCTACCTCACATTCAAGTAGTCCAGCCTTCTGAGTCTGTACAATGTTTTCAATACGCCCCCTTTTACCTGCGGTCATTAATATTCTTGACTAAAGTTGTCCATTACAACTTGTTGCTAAACGCAAATGCTTAAGACTACTAAAGAGGAATAACCATTTCTAGACATTGACCCTATACTGGGCTACATTGAAGAACCCTCAGGAGGGAAGATGTGTAATTCAATGAACTACCAAAAGGTAATACCCAAAACATAAGTTCTAGGGCTAGTTAATTGACTTCCTGATAAATTGGTAGCTCAAGATATTCCTGTGGCTAAGAAGAAAGGGGGTATTTGTAATCTTTGCTTCAATCCCTAAAATGGTTCTGAAGGTCATTTCGATATCCTTACCAAAGGGTATTTATTACAGCCTTTCAAATCACAACCCACATTTAAGGATGTATACTCTGCTACTGACTGCATAGACTTTAGAGCCCCACTTTCCGGGGATAGATGAGAAACCCCAGTGCTGACTTGGGTAAACTCTGCAGATGTGGAAGTTGGCTGAGAACATAGTAAAGTATTTAATGACTTGAGAATTTTGGTGTCAAGACTGACCCCAGAGCATTGCCAGAAGGTCTTATACTCAGAGACTGGTGACGCATCCAATAATTCTCGGTTGTACAAGGAGTCTTAACTAAACACAACCAATGGCTTGGAAGGAACCAGGATAAAATCCTTAAATATTAATAATATTAACAATAATGTACCAATTAATAAACATATATTAACAATAATATACATTGAAGATCAAAAGTAATATTAGAGACATTTAATTACAATATTCAATATTTAAAAGCAACAACAATAAAAAAATATGCTACCAAGTGTGCTGTACTTTAAATGAGTAAAATTTTCTAATCCATTTTAAGCAATAGTCTGAAAACTGTTGGAGTTTGGCATGGTTAAATTGACTATTTCCTCTCCAACATAAGGAAAATTAGAGAAAGTGTTGCACTTTGAAGGGGTTAGATTTACTATTCCCATGCCAAACTAAACAACAGTAGGAAACAAGTTAGACTCTGGAGTGGTTAGAGTCACTATTCCTAGGCCAATGTAAGCAAAATCAGAGTAAGTGTTAGACTTTCGAGTGATTTGATTCACTATTCCCACTCCAATTTAGGCAACAGTGGGGAAAGTGTTGTACTTTGTAGGATTTAGATTTACTATACCCACACGAACCTAGAGAACATTAGAGAACGTGTTGGACTTTAGATCTTTCCTACTCCAGTGTAAGCAAAATCAAGGAAAGTGTTGGGCATTGGAGGGATTAGATTGACTAGTTCCTTCTACAATCATAGCAACAGAAGAGAATCTGTTGGACCGTAGAGGAGTACGATTTACTATTCCTACTCCAATCTATGCACCAATAGGAAAACGTTTGAACTTTTGAGGGGTTACATATACTTTTCAAAATCCTAGTAAGTTTTAAACAGTTAAATACCTAAGAACAAAAAAATCTCGAAATGCATTAAAAATAGAAAATATGTCGATATAAATAAATTTAATTTAATACAACAAAATAAATAATACAAAACAGTTTAACAAACAAAAAACTAAATAAATAAACTTTAAAAAGGGCATTACTACCCGAAAAATGCGATCTCCCCAAAACATTTTAATAAACTATAAAACAATAGTAAAATATTATTTCAATAACATGAATAAATATAGAAATATTATGAAATATAAAATACTTTTACAAATGGTATTATTACATATACTTTTCTAATTAATTAACAAATAATTTATATAACAAATAATCAACTAATATATTAGCATAATTAATATCTAATTAAATATTTAATTGAAATAAACAAATTGCAACTCACAAAATACACTTGAGTAAATAAAATAACAATTCATCAATGTACCCAATACATTATCAATTACATTTGAAATAACAAAATAAATAACAATTTGAAATGTGAACACCTTCCCATCCTAACCACCTACGAACCCCACTATAAATGTGTGATGGAGCCCCTGGTGTACGGGAGGCGCTGAGCTATCAGGAAACTGACCATGTGCTGCTCCGTAATCAGGATGTAAGCAGCCCCTTTAATTCTCCTTGGATGGTGACGGAGGCGGAGTCCGAGGGAGTGACGTCTGCACCGGTCGTCCTTTCAGCGAGAAATGCCAAGGAGAAGATGGAAGGAGGACAAACGAGTGGCGAGGATGCCAGAGGAGAACCCGAGAGGCTGCGACATCGTTGAGGGTCCTGCAACCCATCTGGAGGAACTGAGCAGGAGGAGTAAGCCAGGAGACCGACGCAATTACGAGCCGCCCACCATTCCCTGGGAGAAGCGTGGCTGGAGCAGGTAGGTCGCCACTTACGGGGTTTTCTACTTCACTGGGTGGGAACAGGTAGTGCTTTGTGGGTGGACACCGTTGCATTTATTTTTCTTTTTCCATGTGGTGACAGCCCTCGGTTGTCCCTCACTAACCCTTCCCTGTTGCTTAGAGTCCACTGGACTTCTCCACTGATCCGTGGTTATTTTTTTTCTTCCCATATATCACGCGTCTGCTGTGAGAACACGAATCCATAAGAAACCCAGCCTGCTCACCTCCTACCAAGAAGAATCAAAACAGAAGACACATGTGGGACTTTTCCTTTTTTGTGTTCGGACAACCGCTGAAAAAAAGCATATCAAAAGACAATCCCGGTTTCCCACGTTGTATCAAAAGGGGCGAAGAGCTCATGTACACAGGCCCTCCCCAGGGGATCCGAACAAATTTCCAAATTAAATATAAAAAATGTAATTGCAAATTAACATTTTTAAACTATACTTTAAAAAAATTCTAAAAAATAATTACATTAATAATGTAAATATCTAAATTAATAAAAGAACAAATACATCAAAAGAATCAGGTAAGGTTATGCTTTATTGTACGTGGTTATTTAAAACCTTTACTATATAAAAAAAGGTCTCAATTACTAAAACAGAGGTCAGGTTCATACATGTTAAAACAATAAGTCCAGCAGTAAAAAGCATACTAAGGTAGCAGTGTCAGACTTAAAATAAAGTATGAGTACAGTTAGACAGCCTATTTTACAAAGTAAGATGTGCAGTCAGTTGATCTTTGTTACCAGCAGAGTGATAATCTAGTAAAGTGCCAATGCAATAAGAGCATTTATGAGTTAAGAAAGTGCGAATACAATAAGAACATATTTGCGTGAAAAAGGTGATTGGTCAAGTTGATAGTTCAGGTTATCCCTGTGATGTTGGTAATGTTATTCAGCATAGATCAAGTGGCTGATTGATTTCAGCACTCTGTTCCACTAAGTGAAAATCAAGGGTTAGGGTGGCGACGTGACATTTGGATAACATTCAGGGGCCTTCATTATGGCTCATCTGATTGAATTGGTCCAGAAAAAGCAGCATGTTATTCGTCCTCACCAAATGTCTGGAGCTGTGCTAGAGCTGTGTAAAAGCAATCATTAGTTGGAGCTGGCTAGAGCTTAGTGTAAGCACTCTTTGAATCTCGATACTCAAGGGGCTGATGTTATTAAGTGCGGCGCGGTGTTCCTGGACATTCTCAACAGATGGTTTGGTGGAATCTGCATGGCCTATCTGTTGGGCTCCTGCCAGCTAGCATCATAAGTGGGCTGCTAGTTTGTTCCACTCTCTCTCTAAGGGTACTGCTGTTGTCTTTCCTGATGGTTAAAGCAGTAAACGTTGGTGCCTGTCAGTTTCCCTCCCAGGGCCACACTCTCATAAAGTTGGTCTGTAGTCGCTTAGGAGCAATGGACGCACCTCGTGCCGGCATTGTGCCACCTGTTTCTTTGCTAGCGCAAGCTGGTGCTTTCTCTTTGAGGATTAGAGTGAATTGTTCCTGTCGTCCATCGTGTTGCTACTAGATTTTTGTCTATCTTTCAGGATTTTAAAGCGGATTTCTGCAGCTTCAAGGAATTTTACCATTCGGAAGCTCATTTGGATGTCGTTGCCTTGGAAGCAAGCCAGCACTGCTTGCCTGCAGGTCCATATCCTGCGGTTATTAAGAAGCGGTCTCAAGAGGGATCGGCATTCTTGTATAAGTTCACTGCAAATGGCGATGAGATGTACAGTGTTTTCTTTGCCATTCCCCCAAAGACGGCATTTTGTTGTTAGCTGAGGGCGTAACCACGGGGGTAGGTGGTTCGCAGACGGCAATAACCCTAGGCAAAATTTCAGGAACTTCTCTTTTGTTTTTTTGTAAAAGCCTGTCTGTAGGTATGATTGGGGTGAGAGCTTGATATAGGATTGAACTGTGAGCCAGCCATGAACACGCTCTATCAAAGCGGCTTTGTCCTGGAACAATGATTCTTTTCGGACTATCTTGTTGACCACCTTTTTAAAACCTGCTGGAGAGCCTAGGCGTTCCTATAGTTGCCGTAAACCAAGCTGATTAATTGCAGCCTCCAAGTATAGCCTTGCCGGGCAAGTTTCCTTGTCTTGAAGTTCCTTCTACAGGATAGTGTTTAGTGTTTGCGGATCTCCCCTGCTTACTTTGTGCCAGCTTTTTACGTATGTTCCTTTGCGTGCCAGCTCTTCTTTTGGCAGCCCGAATTCTGCCTCATCTGTGCGGGCGATGTGTAGTTTGGAAGGCCAAAGATCATGCGTAGCGCCTTTGCTACTCTTCCATCTACTGAAGCAGTGTCCCTCCCCCTCAGAGCTTCACTGCCGTAAGTGATGGCTGGGATTCATTTTGCCTGGATCGCCTTTATGAGGGGTAATAGGCTTGGTTCAGTGACCTCATTTTTTAGGTTTCTAAGTACTTCCGCAACCATTAGCCCTCTCCTTTTTATGGCGTCTCATTGTGGCTTGAAGATGCCCTTGCAGTCTGTGATGACCCCCCAATATCTATATTCACAGACCATATCCAGCTTCCTTGATGCCAAGAGTCATTTCCTTGTTATTTTCTTTTTGGGGTGATTAATGCACATAACGTTAGATTTTTCTTGATTGATGCTAAGCCTATTAGCTGCAGAGTAACTCAACGTAATGTCCAGTAGCCGCTGTAGGCCTACAGGGGTCTGGCTAATAAGTACCAGGTCGTCTGCGTAGAAGAGGTTTGACAGCTGGGTGCCCCCTAACTTTGGTGCATGCAAGTTACTTTCATTTAGCAGCATTGATAGCTCTCCCATTAAAATATTAAAAAGTATAGGAGGGGGAGGAGCTTCGCGCGCGTCCAAGATGGCCGCATGAGCTCGAGGCTCCGGAGACCCCCGCAGCTGCCGGGAATATTCTGTAAATTATCCTGATCTCTCGACACGGATCTGAATGACATATTGATAGTGGCACTGAATGAGACATTCCGTGGCCGGATCCGACGACAGGGAGTGAATTTGGGGGGTCTGAGAGATTGGGGCCTGAGCCGGAGGGCGACCGGGGTCTTGGATGGGAGGTGACCCGGTCCCGAGCTGAACAACATCGGATCGATCGACCGGAAGTGGCCGGTCTGGTCCCCCGTTTTGGTTTCCGGCCACGGATAAGTTGACTGTGGGTGCCCCCATCTCGGGTTCCCCCCCCCAATGGAAGTGTCCCCCCCTCGTGCACTGGTCGATTGTGGACGAATGCGCTGTCTTTGAGGTGGTGGCCTGGTGGGTGACGACGATTTGCCGAGCGAGGACGGAGGAGTCGTGAGCCGTTCCGCGCTCTTGTGGGAAGACTGGCCCTAGCGATGGTGACCAAACCGAAGGTGGAGAAGGCCCAGGTGAAATCGGCCAGGACGAGCCGCACAGTGCAATCAAATAAATTGGACCGATACACGGTAACAAAGGATTAGCCTGGGGTGTCTGGTCGGGTACAAGATGGCGGTGTGGAGGGCCCGAGTTCAACATTGGAACCCACATTGCACGATGTAATGGCGGCCATAGATGGGGTTCGTACTTCTCTCGGTCAACAGATACAGGCTTTGGACCACTAGTTAGACACTGTGACCATTGAGGTCAACCTGATCCGGGCAGATCTCACAAAATCGAACGAGAGGGTGAAATCCCTAGACATTAAGACAGCGAGCCTGACGGACGAAGTGGTGGAGCTCCAGCAGGAAGTGCGCAATTTAAGGGCCGCTGGGGAGGGGTAGAGGTGACAACTGGATGAGTTCGAAGGGAGAGCCAGGAGGAATAATGTTCGCCTTACTGGGGTACCGGAGAATGCCGAGGGGCAGGCCCCTGATCTATTTGTGGAAGAAATTATTTCGAAACATCTGCAGCCCAGGGCCTGAGTACCTTTTTCACGGTCGAGAGGGCGCACAGGGTGCCAGGATGGAGACCGCGTCCGGGCGCTCCTCCCCGACCGATGATTGTGAGGGTCCTTAATTTTAGGGACAGAGACGCTATCCTACAGGCCTCAAGGTCGAATGGACCTCTGAAATTTGAGAACTCGTCGTTGAAGTTCTATCCTGACTTTACTCAAAAGGTGCAGAAGCAGCGGCAGAGTTTTTTAGGAGTCAAGCAACGGCTACGAGTCAAAGGTTATAAATACGCCATGATGTATCCAGCTAAGCTCCAAGTGGAGGTGCAAGGGAAGGTTTGGTTTTTCAATAATCCGGAGGCGGCGTCAGACTGGGTCGATGGATTGCCGAAGCGGACGGAGCCGCAGGAGCGCGGTGGCGAGGCTGCGAAAGAGGCAGAAGACCAGTGACTTTGTTTGGGATAGTGGACGTGTGGTTTTGGTGGGGGGGCAAGGTTGAGTGCATACTCACCTGATTGACTTTGATACCATTGTTGTACATGGCGGGAAGAATGGGATCCGGGGTGCTGGACTCCTCCTCAAATCTATATTTAGATAGTGGTTTCTTTGTGAATGGAGCGACAGGCACACTGCGAGTTGGGGTTTGGCGATGGCCGAGTGCAGGGGTGCAGGGGTGCAGGGTGGGGGGAGGGGGTTGGGGTGTTTTGATGAGAGTTTGTTTTTTCTTTTTTCTTTTTTGTTTTTCGATCTCTGGTGTCACCATGCTATTGTATTTGGAACTGCACAGGTACGGAGGCACATAGTTCCCAGGGGTTGGGGATGAAAGTGCTGAGCTGGAATGTGAATGGCTTGGGAAACAAGATCAAGAGAGGGATGGTGAATCAGCTCGTTAGGAGGCATGGGCCGGACGTGGTGCTTCTCCAGGAGACGCACTTGGTTGGTAATAAATGTCTGGCTCTTCACAGGGGTGGATATAAGTTGGTGGTGCATGCAGGCTTTACAACTGGGTCCAGAGGAGTTGGGATCTTGGGCAAAAACTCCTTTCCACTGTCGGTGCAAAATACTTGGGTTGACCAGAGGGGGAGATATGTAGGGGTTTCGGGGCTGGTTGGTGGCCGCACTGTGACTTTGATGTCGGGTTATGTGACACCGGGTCTGCAGGCTGAAACTTATCGCGATCTAGGGAATGTTTTTCTGTCGTTTCCTTTGGGTGACCTGGTGATTGAAGGAGACCTTAACTCGGTCTTGGATGGGGAGATAGATCGTAGTCCTCCTCGAGTGCTCCGCCCATCGCAGCGGTGGCTGCCGGACTTCCTGGCGACGTTGGGTCTGATTGATGGATGGGGCGCACGTAACCCGATGGTCACACATTATTCTCATGTGTCCGCGGCTCATGGGAGTCTGTCTAGGTTGGATTATGTGTTGCTCCCGGTGGCGATGACACCCAAGATTTGCGAAGCACGTTACCTCGGGAGGGGTATCTGGGATCATTCCCTGTTATGGCTTGTCATTAGATTGGATTTGCCGGCGGTTCGCAGGGTTGCTCCCATCAGTGTTTGGCAATTGAAGGACCCGTCTATCAGAAAAGATGTCCTCCGTATGTCAGATAGTTATTTTCGAGAAAATGCTGGCTCCTTAGGTTAAGCGCAGACCCTGTGGGAGGCGTACAAGACTGTGGCGAGAGGGGAAGTTGAAGAAGAAGAGGGCGCTGGCGGACATCGTTCAGATAGAGGCAGAAATTTTGAGTCTTAGGAGAAGTTTAATGAGTCGAGGGCTCCGTTGGACCTGCATCAGTTGCGCCTTCGTGAGGAGGAATATCCCGTGCTAGTACGCAATAAGGCGGTGGCTAGTCAGGCTGCCGTTCAGAGTAAGATCTATGAGCACGGGGACAAGGCCGGTAAATTGATAGCGTGGGATCGGACCTCGATGGTGGTGCCGGAGTTAGAAGGTAAGGCGTCGCACCTGTTAACTGACCCGCAGGAGATAGTTGATGAGTTTGCAGATTATTATCAGACGGTGTATACAGCGGGGAGTGCCCATACGGAGGTGGAAAATGGTAAATTGATTAAAGATATTGTCATGCCCCGTCTGTCAGAAGAACATAGGAGTTATCTTGACTCCGCGTTCACGGACGATGAAGTGGCCCAAGCGATTAGGCAGGTTAAATCGGGTAAAGCGACTGGTCCAAATGGAATTCCTATTGAATTGTATAAGTTGAATGCTAACAGTTGGCTCCGTATGTGCATGCTATGTTCTTGGAGAGTAGAGAGGTGAGAGAGCTCCCGTACGATCAGCGTATAGCTAATGTGGTGGTTCTTTACAAGGAGGGCAAACCTAAGACGCAGTGCTCTTCGTATAGGCCTATATCGCTGCTGAATGCGGAGCCTAAGATTCTTGCGAAGCTCCTGGCAACCAGACTGGTTAAGGTAATTACGACTCTGATCCACCCGGATCAGTCGGGGTTTATGCCGCACCGGAATACGGCGCTGAATCTACGACGGCTTCAGGGGGTCCTCGGGGGTGCTTCGAAAATACACGAACCAACGGTGTTGGTCTCTTTGGATGCGTCGATGGCTTTTGATCGGGTGGAGTGGCGGTATTTGTTCCCGGTCTTGGGAAAGCTGGGGTTTGGCAGTGAATTTGTAGGATGGGTTCGCTTATTGTACTCTAAGCCTTTAGCTAGAATAATTGTCAATAATTGCAGATCCCGCGATTTCAAGCTCGGGAGGGGGATGAGACAGGGATGCCCGCTGTCGCCTCTGCTATTTGCGCTTGCGATGGAGCCGCTCGCTGCGTGGGTGCGTTGGGACAGGTCGATTCGGGGTTTGCATTGGACGTCGGAGTGGGAGGACAAGATCTCACTTTACGCAGATGATGTCTTGCTCTACCTCACTAGACCTAAGGAGTCATTTGGAGTCTTCCTAGACGTGTTTGCCATATTCAGTAGGTATTCTGGATTGGCCGTTACTGGGACAAGTCGTTGATGGTTGTGGTGGCAGGAGATCCTCCGGTGGTTTCGCGGTCATGTCCGGTGCGGATAGAAAAGGTTGGGTTTCGGTATCTAGGTATATACATAACACTAGATCCGCAGCTGCGGTACGAATATAACTTGGTCGCTCCGTTGAGTAGGTGCAGGACAGATGTGGAACGTTGGAGGTCCCTTCCATTCTCTCTGCTTGGGAGGGCGGTTTTGTTTAAAATGATGGCGCTCCCTCGGTTTTTGTATGCGTTGCAGAACTCGATGGACCTGGTGCCGGTGGCCTACTTCAAGGAGATAGAGGCTCTCCAGAGACAGCTCCTCTGGGGGGGTAGTGCTCGGATTGCTTACAGTAAGTTGACTCTTCCTTGGTATGATGAGGGTATCGGGTTCCCGGACATACGTAAGTATTATTGGGCCTCCCAGTTGGCTGCAGTGAACAACATAGTGTACGGGATTCCTGGGAACCCGGGTTATGCCATGGATCGGGGTCAGGCGCCTGGTGGTTCGCTTGAGAGGGCTTTGTACTCCAGGCCGGGTAGGTTTCTGCTGACTGGGCCTACTGCCCATGTGGTGCGTGTCTGGCATGCTGCTAACAAATGTTTGGGGTGGGAGGGTTGACTTACACTGGCCACCCCTTTATTGAATTCGGAGAAGTTAGGTAGTATGTGGAAGTCTAAGGGCTTTGATAAGTGGGACTTAATTGGCATTGTGAAGATTGGGGACATGTGGGGGAAGGGTGCGGTCCACACGTTTGAGTCCTTGGTAGCCCAGCACAAACTGCACCAGAACGAATATTTTCGCTATCTACAGGTGAGGCACGCGTTAGTCGCCCACGTCCCTAAGGATAAGGTTCTCCTGGAGGCGTCTCCTCTGGAAGACCGGGTTTTAGATGGCCTCATCCCTGAAAAAACGATTTCGCTGATCTATCGCAAGCTGGTGAATCATTCAGAGGATCCACTGCGGAGGATCAGGGCCCAGTGGTGTGAGGATGGGTTGTAATTGGATGACGAAGACTGGACGGAAGCGGCGGCCTCTCCCAGGGTGGTTGCGATTCAGATGAGGTTGAGGCTGGTGCAGTTGAAAATCCTGCATAGGTCCTATATTACGGGACCGCGTTTGGTACGCATGGGACGAGCTGATAGTAGTGCGTGTCGGAGGGAGTGTGGGGGGGATGGTACCCTAATGCATATCTTGTGGCATTGTGAGCGAGTGCAGGCGTTCTGGTCGGCCACACATATGGAGTTGGGCCAGGTGTTGGGAATGGAATTGAGGCCCGAGGCTCGGCGTTGTTTGTTGAATGTCTGGGAGCCGTCTGATTTGAATGTGTCCCAGAAACAATGGGTGACATTGGCGTATATGGTGGCCAAACGTAACATTGCCCAGCTCTGGGGTGTTAGCCAGGCGCCTCGGGTCACCAAGTGGGCGGAGAACCTGGACTGGTGCATGGTGCGAGAAAAGTCGCTATATGTGGCCCGAGGTTGCCCTCGTAAGTGGGGGAAGGTCTGGGGAGCATGGAACAGCCACCGGGGAGATGTCTGCACTCCTCCTGGGTCCAGTCTTGATGAGGAGGTGCCCGAACCCGATGATCCCTGAGATTTTATGGTGGATCATGTTATTCTGATTTCTCCTTCGTACCGATGTATTGTAATGTCTTGGTTTCCCTGAGATGCCTCTTATTTGTTTCGTATGTGTGATTTATGATTTAATAAAAAGATTTTTTTTAAAAAGTATAGGAGCGAGTACGCAGCCCTGTTTTACCCCTGTGCTTGTTGAGATCTTCCTTGTTAGATATTCGCCTGAGCCCAGTTTAACTTGCACCTATGTCTCGCTGTGCAGGAGGATTAGTTGGTTGAAGAGCAGCTGGGGGATGTTTAGTTGTTTAAATACATTTTTCCCACAGAAGGTTTCTATTGACGTGGTCGAATGCACAGCTGTAGTCAATGTAGCACAGATATAGGGGATGCTTTGCTTCGAGGGTAGCATCGATTAATAGTGAAAGAGCATGTATGTTGGTGGTAGTCCCCATACTTTTACAGAAGCCTGTTTGATTGTATGTAATTGCTGAAATCTCAGCTGCCCACGATGTCAATTCCTCAAGTAAGAGGCCCACAAAATATTTGGCCTCGTTGTCAAGCCAAGCCACTAGCCGATAGCTTCTTGGGTCGTTTCTGTTTCCTTTTGTGTAGATAGGTGAGATGATAGCTTATTGATGTCTGTAGGGTTTTTTCAAACATTGGTTTGAGTACGGAGGCCCAATATTCCAGCTCTTGCTTAAACAGGGTAGGGGGAATCCCATTTGGTCCAGGCACCCCCTCGCATCTTCCCTTTGAAATTATTTTGCTAATCAATGAACTTGTGATTGCAATTACCTGATCTGGCTGCTGAGACTCATGGTGTTCGCAACACAGCAGTAGTCGCCCCTCAGTGTCCTTTGTGGGGTTAAGTATTCTTTGACTGTTTGTGTCAGTTCGTTAAAATGAATACTAAGAAAGGTTGTCTAGTCATCTTCTGTGACATAAGAGTTAATCCCTTGACTCCGCTCCTTGGTCAGGTTGTTGATCTTTTGCCAAAATTGTGCGCTGTTGCTAGTTTTGGCATTGTGTAAGAGTATGGCCCAGAGAGACTCATCTGCTTCTCGCTTAAGTCGCCAGATCAGCCTCCTGCCGTCGCGCTTTAGCCGCCTCAGCTCTTCTTTGGTGGCCGGATCTACCCTCAGACTTTGTTGTGCTTGGTTGATGAGGGTCTTTAGGTTTTTAAGATGAGTGTTGTTTCTAAAGTTATGGTACCTCGTGTGCTTTTCGGATTTAGCAGGTTCTTCAGATCGGTTGTTTTCCTATTTTGTTCCCATATTGTTGCGTAGTATTTCTACAAACTCAACCCATCTCTCGATTGGGTCGGTTGTTACATTTTGAGCTTCACTGAATGCTTAGTTAGCATGGAGTAGAAGGCACCGAGGGTCGCCTGTTCTGCATTTGATCCCCTATCATTCGCGGCTTAGACTGAACTGTGCCCCTTGGCTAGTAAAGGGTTTAGGATTGTGAAGGCCTCTGTTGTGACTTCTTGAGGTAAGTGATCACTGAAATCTAGTGAGCCGATGTGAAAGTCTCTTGCCAATTGGAACGGATTGCTGGAGAGGAAGGTGAAGTCAATTGTGGAGCTGGTCATTGTGCTATGGAACGTTGCCGCTTGGGGGCGGTCCTCTGGGAGTCCTCCGTGAGTGCTCGGAGGCCCAGTTCTTCTAGTGTCGCTAGAAGTTGCTGTGCTATTTTGGTGCTTCTGCCTCCGGATGTGTTATCTTGGGGGCTTGAATCCCATGCGAATGGGTCCCCATCTGCGGTGATTTCTGTGACTGGGTTGTTGAGCATGTTCAGGTTGAAGTTGCCGCTGTTTGTTTCCCCAGTGGTTAGTAATTTTGTGAGTTCTTTTTTCAGCTGTTGGGCCCCTTGATTCTTTCCTCAGGATGTAAGTAAAGATTTATCAGAATTATCTCCTCTTTTTTAGTCTGTTCTCGAATGGAAATTCGTAGTGCTTGCATTGCATTCAGTGGATCTAATTTGTGTGCTAGAGGCACTGCTGCAAATGTACTTCTTATTGAGCTATATGTAGCAAGGCCTCCCTTTGTGTGACCAAATACTGCTCTCTGAGTAGGAGGGATGAAATTCAGGCTATAGCCTGGTTGTGCTGTTGGTGAATCGGTCCATGTTTTTTGCAGTGCAATAAGGTTGAATCTTTGCATGTAAAGGTTTAGTCCCATATCAGTGAGTTTATCTCCTAGGCCGTTAACATTCCAGGAGCACAATTTGAGAGTGTTAGAGGTTTCCCCGGTATCTGGCCTGCTTTGTCAATCTTTTTCCGATTTGTTGTTTATGGTCCTGGACAGCCAGCTCCAATCTATATGGGTCGCATCTTTCATAGCATATTGCCTTCTGATACCTTGCTCTTTTCGATCTGCGTTGTCAGGGGTATTGCTGCGAGCCCCTCATAGTACGGAAAGCGATTGTGAGTTCTGGTTGGCCCAATTATATACATTCCGTTGTTGGCAGCCGGTTGCCAGAGGGTCTGGGTATCTAGATTTTTCATATGGTCAGAGTTTTATGCCCCAGCTATTAATCTTAGCTTGTTCTTTGAACACTCTCTCAGCTAGTTCCGCTGTGGCCCATACTGGCAGTTGATGGAGTTCAGCTGGCGTAGTATGTTCCCCCTATTTAGGATGTCGAAAGTGCCCCTAGATGTTTATACCGGAATGAGAAAAGAATGAATACATCATGCGTCAGGAAGCAGATTACAGTTTTAGATTACACTCTAGGAAAAGTTTAATTCTTCCCTTACCGCAAAAATTTCAAGAGTAATCAAAGATCAGCAATCACCTACTACCCTTAGGAATTTTATTTAATAGGATCAACAAAGCAGAAGAACCTGGAACAATAGCTTGGTAAGGCAGAAGGTCTACAGCAGCATCACCCAGCTCAATAGCTTGACAAGGCAAAAGGTCTACAGCAGGCGAAACAAATAACCAATCCAATCCAAAAAGCGTTATTCGACAAATATGTCATAAAAGCGAAATACATCTAATAAAACTCATTTTTGTCACAAAATTTACGATGCAGCACATTAAACAATCCAATAAAGATCATATTAAACAACTAGAATAATGCATTAGATAAAAATGTTGGATTGTCCTAGTTAAAAATACAATCAGTAATTAAACATAGACATTGGTTTAAAAGAATAGACTACAGACATGGATGCCAGACATCAATAGAGCAATTGGTTGGGAGAGATCTTGACCTTGTAGCGCACATTCAGCTCAGATACTTGGCTACTGCTATTGCAATACAAGAAAGAGTATCATTACGCAATATCCTCATCGCAGTGCTACATATTCTGGTAGACGGCAATCTGCATATTGGAGCCAACCACGCTTTGCGCGGAGCTGCATATGCTGGGCACAAAAAAAGGACATGGGCATAGGACTCTTCACATGCCTCGCAAAAAGGGCATTTACTGTCGCCCTCACTTGCCCACTTAGCCGTAAAGGTTAACATGGGAAGCTGCTTTCAATGGAAAACCACTGGCCAGATGTATGACCGTTTTAGTGGTCGCAAACAGGAAATCTGACTGTTTGCGACCGCTAAAAAGGTTTGCAGCATGTACCAAGCCTATTTTAACCTGTTACAGACTCACAAAATCGGTTTTGCGAGTCACTATTAGGAAAGGGCGTACTAAGGGTGTCCCTTCCTAATACAGAGCCACAGGGGGAAATAAGATTGTTTTGCAAATGAAAACCAATTTCAAACTGGTGATAAGCCAGTCGCAAACTGGAAGGGGTCCCCAGTGAAAATGTTTTTTAAGAGCAGGGAATGGTTCGAAGGACCACTGCCTGCTCATAATTAATGAAGCGGTTGTTTTTCTTTTTTAAATGCATCATGTTTTCCTTTAACCCTTTGTGCGCCACCAGAGTTCCCCCGCCGTGCGGGAGTACTCCACGAGTGCGCAAATCGGACGGCCCCTGGCCCCTGTGAGTGCGGGCCATTCCCAATGGGTCGCAAAATGTGGCCTGCCTCATGAATATTAAGGAGGTAGGTCTTTTGCGACCCATTTGGGAATCACAAACAGTGTCTCAGATACTGTTGTATATCAATGTTTGCGAGTCGCAAAAAAATGTAAACTGCAAGTCGCAAACACTGAGGGTCATACCTCTGGTACATGCTTCCCTGCGTGGCTTACCAGCAACTGCTCTTTTTATCATCTCCCCAAAATAACAAACGGAAAGTATGGTGCATGTCTGTAGAATTGCTCTATAAACCTCTAAAGCTGGCACAGAATGCAACACTACCAGTCAACGGTCATAAGCCCTAATCCACTGGGTTTAATGGAAAACATTAGGAATGCTAGAAAGCTCTTAGGAAAACTAAGGGACTGATTTAGATGTCGGGTGGAGTTGCCTCTGCTTGACATCATCTTGGTCCTGGGACTGACTGTCACCCGGTCGGTTATCCCAACCGGCCCATTAGGATGCGGCGAACACTGTTCAGTCGCATTCCTTTATTTTACAATCGGCACATGCATTCCGGGCATAAACCAGCCAGAATACATGCTCGCATTGTAAAATGGGAGGTGCAGTTCATCCCTGCAGGGATCAACAGGGCGGCACCAGTTTACAACCGGAGGCCGTGCACCCAAGGTGGCCCTGCTGGGGGCCCTAAATGCGAGTTCTAACAGCCTTTCTGTGTCAGAAAGGCCAGAGCCTAAAGGCTGCCGAAACCCAACATCGTAATCCCAAGGTGGGAATGATTCGCCTTTGGGATTACAGGCTGAAATCAAAATGACCGACGGGCTCTTCGTAATCAGATTTTAGTATAATATGTTGCAAGCTCCGTAATCTTGGGACAGTTTAAGGAAGCATGCTAACAGAATAAACATGAAGTATGAGAAGCAAAGCCTGCACAAAAGAGAGTGTGTGATTATATGTGATATATGTAAATTTAAAAAAAGGCAGGAGATTGTAGCTCATAATCGGTATTTGCTGAGTGGAAATGGCATCCTGGAGCAAGAATAGGTTGAACTTCTCCCCTCATTATACTCTTCTAGTAATCAAATCATCTGTAAAAAATCTGCCCATGGAAGGATTTACACCGCTACCACTACACATTTTATTGTAGCCAGATTTAACTGAGACACCAGCAGAGGACGATGGGCCTCTAAAAAAGGATTGAGGAACTAATAGGTAGGGGAAATCCGATGGAGCACCCGGTCACAATGGTTCCGAGCAGATTTTTATAATTATGAGACTTGCTGGTTGATTGGTTATTTCTCATTCATAATGCCTACTATATTTTGTTGTTAATCCATTGTCGGGGCATGTGTTGATTCTTTGCCCCTTTACAAAAATGGCGGCCTTCAGATGCAAGTAATCTAAGTATCAAATGACAGCTCTCCTAGACGAAGAGGCTATACTGTGTCTCACTTACCATGGAAGATTTTACAGAATGGCCTAATGAAAAGGAGCTTGCCCCAGGGTATCAAGTTGGATTCAAGTGTTTAAGCACATCATATTTTTGAGCTATGTATGTGGTGGAAAGGCACACTGCTGGAGGAACAAGCCAATTTTATGCCGACATTAACGACGTTATAGTTACCTTTGACAAATCGACCTAAACAGGCCTTGGTACAAGTGTGTCTCCTTTGACATTCAACTACAATTGTTAAAAGCAATGCAGTCCATATACAGCAAGACATGAGTGCAAATAAAGCTTGCACACAGTACTACACTGACTTTGGAATTACAGAAGATAAAGGATTAAACGAAAGATATGCCCCCCCCCTTTGTTTAACTTTTTTTTTTTTTTTAAATCTTTTTATTAATAATTTTTGTTTTTCCCATGGCACGACATTGTTATAAACAAACTATATCACAATGCGAAAAAAAACACAAAAAAGAGAGTGACAAACAGCAGACCATATTCTCCAACAAAAAAAACAGAAAAATAAAAATAAAAAATAAATATAATCAAAAGAATATTCCATTCTATTGTATTCCATAGCTTCACTTACATACAGTTAAATCATACTCAACTATCTAGCTGTTATGCCTCTCACAATATTATAATAGTAACATTTAGGTACAATGTTTCTTAGCCTAAATCATCCAAGTTTTACTCACAGCTGATTTTTATTCTATTCTCCATCTTTCCAACGTGTAATGGGGTCCCAGATTAACCTACCCAACTTCCTTCCCCTTTTCCCTTTCCGTGCATAGATCTCTTTCTCCAGATTATATATTGTTATTAGTTTTGCCAACCAGTTATGAAAGGTAGGGGGAATAGGGTCGATCCATGCAGACGCTATACATAATCTCATGACTGATAGTGCTACAAATAAAAATTCCCTCCCCCTTCCTAGTGCAGGATCCTCCACATTTACTCCTAATAGTATTGTTCCTGGAGTTAAGACAATATCTGATCCTAAAATGTTAATTATGAAGCTTTCTATACCTTTTTTAAGTGAATCTAGATGAGGACACGTTGCAAATACATGCTTTAGATCAGCTTCCGAACTTCCACACCTATAACACTTAATTCCCACCGTACCTCCCCATTGTGCTATTCTTACCGGGGTATGATATAAGTGGTATATTGTTTTGTAATGTTGCGCCTGTAATGATGCCGAGCATAACAAAGAATATCCCATTTCTAAGGAGAGACCAAAGCTTTCCCCACTAATTTTAAGATTGTCTTTCCATTTTTCACTCCATTTATCATAATCATCTTGTTTTAATTTTATCAATTCAAGGTAGAACCTCCTAATTGTACAGTCTTCCCCTGATTGAACCACTTTCATAATCGGGTCATGTTTAAAGCCCAATGGACCCCCCTTTTTACTCAGCACGAAACTTCTAATTTGTAAATATTAAAAAAATTGTCTAGTGTCTAGTTTAAATTTAGCCTGCAATTCTGAAAATTGAAGAACCCCCTGTTCTCCAATTACATCCCCCATACTTCTAATTCCCTTTCTTTCCCACTCATTGAATGTGGACCCCGAGAATATCTCTTTTGGAAGGTTTGGATTATTTATAAGTCTAGTATATACATTATATCTCCCCAAACCTACTCTTTTTCTAAAGTTTTCCCAAATTATATAAGCTGCTATTAACGTCTTGAACTTTGTCCTTTTGTAATAACTGGCCTCTGTAAATTTCAAAAACACATTCTCTACTTCCCTTCCCAAGGTTAATCCATAAATTGCCAATGTTCCATCTTCGCTCCATCCTTCTGACTCTGCCCCTCCCAACAATCCAGTCATATTTTGAAGAGCTGCCGCCCAAAAGTAAAGCCTTAATTCTGGTACTCCCCAACCTCCCCTCTCTCTCGGAAGTGTCATAAATCTAAGGGCTCTTCTCGTTTTCCCCTTTGCCCAAATAAATCTGTTGAATATGTGCTCTAGTTTTTTAAACAATTTGACATCGAATAATAAAGGTACAGCTCTAAATAAATATAAAAATGTTGGGAGTACCATCATTTTTATTATATTAGTCCGTCCCACAATTGACATGTGCAAGCGGTCCCACCTGTCCAGGTCTTTCTCCACTTTCTTAATTAAAGGGGAAATATTCTTCTCTACTAGGGAGTCCAAGTCTGCCAAGATAATTACCCCTAAGTACGTGCCTTCCTGCGTCACTCGGTTATCAGTACAGATACTATAACAGTTTTTAATTATCTGTGTTTTAGAGGTATTTAATTTATAACCTGATATCTATCCAAATTTCATCGCCTCTATTTCCACATACTCTATAGATTCAGTAGGATTGGGAGTGATTACAGCGATATCGTCTGCATAGGCTAAGATTTTACATTGCCCAATAAGTGTTATTAAAGGTGTAATCATCTCAGATGCCTCCATTCGACGAATTAGTGGGTCCATGTATATTGCAAACAGGAGGGGTGAACACGGGCACCCCTGCCTTGTACCCCTTTTTATTCGGAATTGCCCTGTGTTCCCAGCATTCACGCGTACGGTTGCTACCGGGTTTAGATATAGAGTCTGTATTGCTTTAAGATATCCGTTTTTAATACCTATTCTCTCTAATGCATACCAAAGATAATCCCAGGAGACCCGATCAAATGCTTTTTCTGCATCAAGTAACATTGGTGCCATCGGGTCTCCTGTAACTGTTGTAACATCAAATAAAGTTATTACTTTGCGTATGTGATGAGTAGTCCCTCTTCCCGGTATAAATCCATGCTGTACACTACTTACTATTTTGTGAATTATTCTGGCGAGTCTTGAAGCTAATGCTTTAGAAAATACTTTCACATCTGTATTCATTAAAGTGATCGGTCTATAAGATCCTGGTTCCTCCGGATTTTTCCCTTTTTTCAGTATTACTACCACTTCTGCACTCCCCCATGATTTAGGCACTGATTCACCCACTTGTGCTAACTGTATGATCTTTATTAACTCTTCTTCCAAGATATCCCAAAATACTTTGTAGAATTCTATAGGTATTTGATCAGGGCCCGCTGCTTTCCCTGAGGGAAGTTTCCATACTGCCTCCTTAATTTCCTCTATCTGTAATATCCCTTCTAGCTCATTTGCGTCATCCTCCTCCAATATGTCTAGCGGGATATCTTGAAGATACTCCTGCATACTTTCTTTAACTCTCCTGGTATCTCCCCCCGTTAATTCGTCATCATATAACTTCTCATAAAAAGTCCTAAATATTTCCCTTATTTCATTTGAGTCTGTGTACACCTTGCCTGATGTGTCTCTAATTTCTCTCACTGTGGCTGCTGCTTCTTGCTGCCTTGTCCGGGTAGCCAATACTCTCCCTACTGACTCACTCAGTTCATAACACTTCTCCCTTTTCATAGTATACATTTTAGCTGCTTTGCTAGCTATATCACTCTCTGCTTCGCCTCTTGCTTTCACGAGTTCTATTAGGGCATTTTCTATTTGACTTCCACTGAAAATACATTTTTCTAGATCCTCCTCTGCCTTGAGTACCTTTTTAAATAAGTCTAAATTCCTCAACTGCTCTTGCTTCCGTTTACAAGAATTAAAACTCTTCGTTTCTCCCCGTACCCCTGCTTTAAATGCGTCCCAGATCACGCCCATTTCCGCACTGTCCCTATTATTAAAAAAAAAGTCCCTAATCCATGTATTCATATGTTCTATGTATTTATCCTCTTTTAACAGCCCTCTTTCAAAAGTCCAGTTTGTGTATTGTCTAGCATTTGTTTTTGTTGCTATTGTGAGTACTAAGGGATTATGGTCATTAAGGATCCGTGGCAGCCTTTCGATATTTGAGTTTGATAAGATAGTACTTGACACAAAAAAATAATCCAGTCTTGCACAAGTTCGGTGTGGAGCTGAATAATAAGTGAAACCTTTATTATCCAATCTCTTTTTCCCCCATACATCTGAGAGGGCATTATTTATAACTAAGCTATGTAATGCCTGGTTGACTCTCCTTTTCCGGCCTTTATACTTTCCAAAAGAGCCCAGTCCTAATCCATCTGCCCCATTTATGTTAAGATCACCTGCCAAAACAATTTTCGGTGCCCAATTAGCTAACTCCACATCTAGAAATTGAAAAGTGTCGGGGTCATCCTCCGTTGACCCATAAATATTTACCAGCGTTGTCCATTCACCATCTATCAGACATTCAACCATGGCCCATCTTCCCCATTTATCATGTGCTTTCTTCCTAGTCAAGATATTTTTATTTCTAGCTAAAATAGCTACTCCTCTTTTTTTAACCCCCTGACTAGAGTCGATTAATAAATGAAAACCTAAGTGACTCAGTAAATATGCTTGTGTGACCATGATATGTGTTTCTTGGATACATACAAAATCCACATTCATTTGTTTTAAGGCTACTGATATTTTAGATCTTTTATAAGCATCATTCAGACCACAAACATTCCACGTTACACACCTAATAACCATAGCTTAACTTATGGTATGTATACTCCCTAACCATTATTGTTATCCGACACCTTCTAAGCATTTTAACACCATTATTTCTTATCTTACTTCTTTCAGGTCTTCGCCTCCCTACCCTTTCTATCATTTCTGCTGTTGTCTCTTCTAAGATACATCTCTCTATTATGTGTCGTGCCGTGTCCTGTGCCCCCCCCCAGTTTCCCCCCCACTCCCCACTCCCCCTTTCCCCCCCTCCCTTACTGGCAAATAGGTCAATCCTGACCTATGCGTGACAGCCGAGCCCCCCCCCCCAGGGGATTCTCCCTCAGCCGCTCCCCCATGATCCATCTCTTTACGCATTCATTCTAAGTGTAAAGGACTCGTCCTCTTTTTTTCTGGAGTTTTATTTCTTTGTTATGGAGACTGTTTGCCTTATACCTTCAACCCGATCGGATGGCGTATTCCGTTCCCTATGTGTTCTCTCTTCTCGGGCCTACTTTAAGGCGAGAAGGAAACAACAAATATACTTCACACCCTACATTTTGGAATGGTATTATAAGTTGCCTCATACGCCATCTTCTCTCCACTGTTGTGTGGCAAAAGTCCGGGCGAGCAAAGAAAGTTATGTCCTTATATGTTCGCTTCTTCATTGTTTTAGCCTTCATAATTACCTCTTCTCTTAGGAGATAGTTTCCCACATATACAAGAATAGCTCTTGCTCTTAAACCAGCATTACCCTTTTTCTGTGTAAGGGGGAATCGATGCGCACGTTGCACTTCCTTATCCCAGTCCCAGTTATCCATCTCTGGAAAGGCACCTTTCAGTAATTCCACCACAAAAGTTCTTACGTCTCCTCCCTCTTTCCCTTCCTCTACTCCAAGCAGTCTAATGTTGTTGCGTCTCTGTCTGTTTTCAAAATCTTCAAGTTTCCAGAGTATATCAGATTCTGTTTTCTCCTGTCCCTGTCTAGATTCCTGAAGCTTTACCACATCATCTTCCATTTTACTCGTCCTCTGCTCAACCTCCGTCAATCTATTAGTGACTTCAGTATACATTTCATGTACTTTGTGTAGAGATCTCTGTATTTTTTTATTAGCCCGCTTGGCTCTTTTACTCTCCAAGCGAGCCTCTCCTTGTATCTGTTTCAGTGTAGAAAGAACAAGGTCAAATCTGTCTGAGTGTGGATCTGAAGAGCCTTGGTGTTGGTTCTGGGTCTGTTCCCATTCCTTTACCTCATACAATCCAGCACCACTATTCCCTTCTTGATGACTCTGCGAGCTGATTGTCTTATCCCAGGTCAGATTTTTAACTACTCCTCTTTGCAGCGTGCTCTCTGCTCTATTGGTTCTCGTGCGTGCTCTCCCCCCGGGTTTATAAGATTTTTTGATTTTCGGGTTTCCTTTTAAAGCACTATTACTCTGCTTCAACTCTAATCCCGAAGACTGACCGTCTGATACTTCGGAGTCACTTGATAAAGAGTGATCTGTCTCTGTTTCTGTCTCTGCAGATGAGGAAGAACTCAAGCCCATTTCGTCATGGTCTTCTCCCTCTTCCTTTTCCACTTCCTCCTTATCGGCATCATCGCTCTCATCATTAGACGGTACTGTGAGAAATAATTCTCCCATGTTGTTTTCATTTCTTCTCTGACTCAATTTCCTTGAATCTAGTAATGAAGCACTACCAGATCTAGGCGGCTTGAGAAAATCCATTTTACTATTTTCTTTGGGGATTGCACCGCTACTTAGGTTTACTACAATCGGTGCGCTTACCGCGTTTACCGCATTTACTGAAGAGCAGATGGGTGCTTTTTGCTGGATGATATTTTCCATTTGATCATTATGTTTTGTTACATATTCGGCTGTGTTTGCCTGTTTGTTTACCTGCCTAGACGACGATTGCCATCCCTCCTCTTTTCCATCCGCCTGCACGTTTAACCCCTCAGCTTGTTCTCTTCTCTTTGATGCTGCCAGCCTCTCCCCTTTTGAATCGCCTTGCTGATCAGTCACCAGTTTAAACCCTTCTGCTTCAAAATCACTCGCTTCCTTTACCAACCGACCAGCATCTCGCGCACTTATTTGTATGTTTGTTACAGCCTGTATTGCAACATCCACATCGACACTAGTCTGTACATCAACTTGCAGATCAGTTTGCTGTACCTTATGTAATTTCAATGGCGCGTTAACCCCATCGTCGATCCTGTCTCTGTCTCTTACAGCATCGTTCATGACATCTTCTCTGTTGCCGTCACCCGGGTCGACCCCGCCTACAAGAAGAGCGCCGGTCATTAGCTCTGTAACTTCATTTGAAGCAGGGCGCGGTATGCTGTCTGCTGCTGCAGCCGATCCTGTCAGCGCTCCTTCCACTGATGAATCCCGTACTGCTGCCGAGGCCACTGCCTTCTTCCTCGCAGTGTCCGCGACTGCCGCTGAAGCAAAATGCACTATGGAGGCTGCTGCCTCTGGTCCCGCCGGAGCACCTTCCATCACAGTAGACCCATTTATCCTTAAGGACTCTGGACACAGTGCCTCGCACTCCAATGCCGCTACCGCTGTCTCCTTCCTCTCGATGTCCGTGGGGACCGCTTCTACCACCGGCATTTTCAGCGGCATTTTCAGCGGCAGATCCATCAACACTGCTCGGTGCGGCGAGAAGGACTCAAAGATTAGAGGCTGCTGTAGAATCGCCTCTTTCACTAAATCAGCAAGATCTGTGGTGCCACCTCCAGGTAACTCCTTACGCCGTTCTTCTCTCTTTTTTTTCCGATGCTATGAGGCGCTCTTCTACACGCCTCTCCGCAGCCTCCTTCCGGGCTTGGGCTCTCTGTCGCGCCTTGGCCCTTAGGTTCGCTGCAGGGGTGTCAGATTCAATCAAGAGTCCAAGCCCTTCCTCTCTCTCTCTCTCTCTTGAATCCTCCTTGCTGCCCTCTGTGCTTTCGGGGCCATGACACGCTTGACCGTCTCCCAGCTTTCAAATAGAAAGGTGATTGCCCCCTTAATTATGAATGCCGCTAGTTTCCAGGGGTCTCTCTGCGTCCTCTGCACCCTCTGCTTCCTCTTAACCTGCGCATCCACAGGTAGCCACACAGCAGTTATCACCAACCTGTGAAAATCTTCAAGCATCTCTGTAACCTAATGTTGCTCAGTTGTCGTGGCTTTCTTTTCTTTTTAGTCTCTCTAGTCTCTAGTCTCCTTGACCTTCATCGTGCAGAAAAATATAATATTACCAATATCGCCAATCTAGTGTGGACGAGGCCAATACACCGTTCATCAGGTAGTCAGCATTGGAGAACGGCTTGAGGGCTGCTACCCCCTACGGACTGTCGGCGGCCATCTTGCCCTCCCCAAAACTTTACCTTTGTTTAACTTTTTTGTGCCTGACGGAGGACATTGTAAGGCTAACTATAGGGGGTGCCCCCTGGAGTTGGGAGGAAAAAGAATGCTACTGCTGTAATAGACTGACAGCACAGTAATATTAGATCAATTAGGTATTGTTCTTAGGAGCACTATTGATAGCTTGAGGAGGAACAGTAATGAAAATTACCTTGTAGTGAATACCACATTAACAAATGTGGTGGTATTTGTCAGAAAAAGAACTAGAGATGGCAGATGGTTTTAAATAGGAACTATATATTGCTCCAACCTACAAATACCTGAGGATGTAGTTTGATGAAAAGAGCTATCACACTTATTTGACCTCCTTGGAGCCTAAGGCCTGCTCACTCGCATAATCCATACAGCGCCTTGTTAACACACTTTCAGGGCCATCAGTCTGGCCACTACTTGATGTAATTAAAGCTAAATATTTGTCTCTGCACTGGCATATGAGAGTGAAGCTCTACCGTCTTTGTTTAATGCAATGTTGCTCTCTGCTTGTAATCGATTTTCTTCAACAATACAAGCACAGGATCGACTGAAGTTTTCTCTTTTGAGACAATCCTTTGCACATAGTGCAAGACTGTTGAGATCTTGGTACAGAAGACGAGTCAGTAAAGGCTTCTCTGTGGCAAGAAATGCAAAACTGAAGACCGGGCAAGATAAATCCCAGGCGGGAGACGCTCATAATGGCCATGGAAATACTAAAGGCATGTACAGCCTTTATAAGGAGCAAATATCTCTTATTCAAATTTTAAACATGCCTTGAAACAGCAGACACATTGAAGATATTTTGGATTAGATGACATAATGTGGTGTGCAGCCAAGAAACAATCCAAGCTGGTGGCACAATGTTATTTTAAAGGGATTTGTTCTCCGTTAAAGTAATCCCCAAAGAGGTATCATGGCACAGGCAGGCATAAAACATAGTAAAAATGCAATGTACAACTAACAACAAAGAGAGACAA
The DNA here is from genome assembly GCF_964261635.1 of Lissotriton helveticus. Lineage (NCBI taxonomy): Eukaryota > Metazoa > Chordata > Amphibia > Caudata > Salamandridae > Lissotriton > Lissotriton helveticus. Next base: position 1,028,817,449 of record NC_136065.1, read on the forward strand.
AGAAATTAAAACAATCAAGATTTGAGGTTTTTTTTTAACAAAGGGAAATTCGCAGTCATAATAAGTTTCCAAGGGAGAGTATTTCAGTGGAGGGCCACCAGATGTGATAGAGTGGCCCCCTAAATGAATACGGAGTGTCTGTGCCGAATCTAGATTCGAGCATGTAAGAACTCTGTATGACTATAAAAAGATAGTCGCCTGTGAAGATGTGAAGATAGAGAGGGCCTTAGCAGTAAGAGTCTTTGTCAGTGTGGCAAAGAAGCTTCAAAATGAAATAATGCGAACTCGGAGCCAATGAAGGGCTGGCAGTATGGGAGTGGACGGGGATCTAGATGAACGATTGTACACCATGGGAACTGCTGTGTTTTGCATAATTTAAAGAAGTATAAGGAGATAATCAGCAATGCCCAGTGCTCAGCACCTGCACTTATTTGGTGTCCGGTGCTACACCGGCACTTTAATTGACAACACGCACTCCGGACAGCCTGCCACATGGTGGCGTTGGTAATCTAATTTAGAGATGAGCAGATGTTTATGAATAAAATATACATAAAAAAAATACTAATACCTGCCTCCCCAGCCATTCCTTTAGCTTTGGGGACCAGTATTAAATAATCTGAACTGTCGCACTTACAGGCATGACAAATGGTTAGTAGTTTTGGCAGCAACAACAGGGCGATGGGTAGTGCAAGCTGCAGTGGCCTCTTGATAAGGGCCCTGGCACTTATTATTTTACAAATTAAGCACTGGCAATGCCTACATATAGGGTATTTCCGTAGTCCAATTGGCATGTAAAAAGAGCTTGAATAATAATTTTGTGGCATTGTAATGGGATCCAGCTAAACATTCAGGACAAGAAGCACAGCATTCCATAGCAGGCTCTATACATTACGGTAACTTGCTCTTTAATGGGTAAGGTATACTCCATGATAAATGGCATACATGGCTATTTTGGAAATTGGAGTGGAGCCAAGTTCACTAGGCCATCAATTGGCAGACCCTATTGTGCTGTCATTGCCGAACAGAATGACTTTTGTCTTGCTGGCATTAAGCTTAAATTGTTGCCTTCATCCAGCTCTCCACATCACTTAGTTTAGAAATGTATTTCTTGTTGCTTCTGTATTGTTGTCAGTGGAAATTATTAATTGCGTTTCATCTGTATAAGATAGGATGTCAAAGCCACAGGCTCTTACAATGGCTGTAAGAACGATCATATGAATGTTAAATAGCATGCGACTGAGGGATGATCTCTGTGTGATTCTGTAACGGGTAGCGGCTGGGTCCGATTTAAACAGAGGAAGATGGATGGATTTGGATGGATTTAGACATCATTTTAGAAGCTGCAGAGAGGTCAAGTACGAAGAGGGCAGCTGGTCTGACCTCATCCAAACATAATCTACTGTAGTTAGTGGCTGTGACCACCCTGAAGCCTAATGGCGAATAATTCAGACGATTATTTTGCGCTAAATAGGAGGTAAAATGGGTGTTTATTCGTTTTTCAAAACATTTAGCTGGAAAAGAGAACATGGATATAGGACAAAAATAGGGCTCGTCGGAATGATCTGCCAATTTTTTTTTTTAATAGAAGGCAGGTGGAAAGTTGTCAGTGTGAAGAGACAAATTGAAAATATCACTCAAGTGAATACTGAAAAGAATTACATTTTACGGAATTATGTGATGAGGACATGGGTCCTCAGGGAACCTGATTTTATTAGTTGCATAGCTTTCTCCTCATAGAAGACGGTAATAGTGTTGACAGGAGCGGCCAGTGCAGATAAGAGAGGCGAGGCGGGGTGGTGGGGGACTCGACAGATGACGAAGAGGGAAAATGTATTATTTATTTCATTTTCCCTCGTCGTCATCTGTCGAGTCCCCACGGCTCTTACCTGCACGGGCTGCTCCTGGTGTTGAAACTGTGTAAGATGCTGTTGGTTAAAGTAGGGTTTCTCTGTTAGAAATTTGAGTGTAAAGGGCAGGCTATGGAGACAAATTTGAGTGGATTATCTTAATTTATTTTATTGAAAGTAAATGGATAAAGTAGTAAGGACAGCAAACGATTTAGGACTAGATTGACCACAAGCGGAGGGATTCATTTAATGATTTTGAAAATCTCGTTTGCGGAGTGTTCATTAGGCTGTACGCATGAGGTGAAGTAATTGCGGCAAAGAAGAACATTTTTGTGGTAAAGGCTAAAGCCAGATTTGCAGATTATTTTATTGTTTTCTCGTTCAGTTCAACGCCACAGACATTCTGGGCATTTGCATTGGCATTTGTTTCTCTAAGTTCAGGAGTATGCCATTTTACTGCTGCTGTTCTCCTGGCCTGTCTGCAGGGCTAATATATCTAGTGCCTCCGTAATGACAATATTGAAATGAGAGACCGCAACATTAATGGTATCCTAGGGGTTTAAGGCAGGTAAATTAGGAATATTTGTTAAACTATTATTGTTGATATGCTTGCATGGTTTACATTTTGAAATGGGTGGTTTAGGAGGGGCAGAAGGCCCGAGATCTACAGTGAATGAAAAACAAATAAGTTAATGGTCTGACCAAGAGAGGGGGAAAAGGGACGTCTATGAAAATAGAATGTATATTTGGTCAAGGGTGCAGCCAGCTATATGGTAGAGCTAGTCACCTTTTGAAAACGGTCAATGTCCTCAAAGTCATCCTTAAATTTTATGTTAATGGAATCTTTCATCTCATCAAAGAGCAAGTTAAAATCCCCTAGAACCAGAAAATAGTTGAACTTGATAGTATAGGAGACAAATAGTTCAAATAATTTGGTGTTAGAGTTGTTCTTAGTTCTGTAAATTGTGGATCCTCTTATGAAAGAAGATGCATTTAGGAATAGGCAGAAGACAAGTATTCATAATTCTCAGTTAAAATAGAGTCCAACATATTACTGCTACTCCACAGATTTTGGGCTGATCCTACCAAATTAAATATATATGATATAAACCTACTAAAAACTACTTATTGGGCTTACATCAACGAAAGGATAACTAGGAGAAGCCCTGTAGGATCTTTGACCAATACGTTTTTTGATCTTAAATGTTTACCCTTTTTTGAGGAATATCTAGATTTTATACCTTCCGCTTTTCCTAAAAGTCTTTTCATACGCTTTCGTCTGGGGACACTCCCTATAAGATCATTTACCAATAAATGGAGTAAAGCACAGGCAACTTTGGCCTGTCCCATGTGTTATCAGGGCGATGAAAATGAATCACATGTATTCTTCTTCTGCCCAGAGTACTCATCTCCCCATAGTAAGTGGATCATTCCTATATGGCGTGAACTGGGGGTTGCGCATTATCAGGTAGCACTAAGGGTATTCTTAGAGGTAGTCTTTTACAAACGTTATGTAATTTTTTTTTTAAATCAGTGTAATGATCTTGGGCTCTCTTCTTTTCCTCATTCACAATAATGAATAGATTTTTTTATCCTTCTGTAATCACTTTTTAAGGTATTGATCTTATGGTACTCCTGTCGTACTTCATTTATATATATTTATTGCTGTTTTTATTCTGTATTGATACTGTAGCACGGATCACTTTAGTACTCAAATTGACCCAATCCATGGCGTTATCTTATTGACTATCGAAAGGTTACTGTGGTATTATTAGTAACACCATCCCTGAAGCACTTGGCACTTTATCCACTGGTACGCCCTTGATGAGGGCTGTTATTAAGTATTGCTGCTATCATTGTAGATGATACATGTTTTATTTCTGTCTTTTATCTTTTTATTGTTCTAGTTTACCTATTGTACCGCCTATCTCATATATCATATTTTCAGTGGTATTTGATTCAAGTAGCATTTCTTTCTGTATTGGGGCGCTTACAGATTTTAGCCCCTAGTGGCCGAGGTATATTATGCATCAATATGACCTATGTACTATGTACCATTATTTTAACTGTTTATGTTTTGTTGTCAGATGCATACTATGATGGTTGTAATAACTGAAGAAAGTAAATTATTATGTCTAAATGGTCAAGTTTTACGATACAATAGGTTTTAGTGGACTTCTTGTGACATTAAGAAAGGTTTCTGTGACAAAACAAATGTCTGGTAAAGAGCTGTGAATGGTATCCCAGAGTTAGAGTTGACTTTAAGGAGGGCATACCTTAATGGAACGGAGCATTCCTGGGGGCTCAGAGAAAATTGTATTTGAGACCTCACAGATGTCTCTGCCAAAGGAGAGACTGTCCTTCGTAAGCATGAAAACTCGCAATTTGCACAATTGAGTGGCGTGCATATATAACAGTTAGTCTCAATACTTGTTGACAAATGTATGAAGATAAGTTGGGGCTATGAAACTAGAGCGCTAACAGTCTTACTTATGACAAAAGTATGGAACACCTGAAGCCATCTTGATTGGAATAACGTTTTAACACTTAAAACAGTTAATTTGCAAAGGAACAAAATGAGGGGCTTCATTTTGCCATAGATCTTATGCAGTCTCTAGATCTACATCATCCCTGTTAGGGTTTGCCCAACGTCCGGGGGTTAGGCCAGTGGAAGCCATCCTTAATGTGTACTCCTCAAAGTGACTGGCCATTGCCACCTATGGCTCATCAATATGGGGTTTTAAGCAGCAGGAGGGGTTGCAGCAAGTAGAAAATACATTTTTGTGTAGTCTTTTGTCCATTCCCCAGTCTACTCCAACTTTCTCTATACATCAATAACTAGGGCAGGGCTATGTTCCAGATGTCACAAGAACTGCCCGCTATTGTGCTGGCTTAAAATGTGGCTTAACCCAGAACTGACTCTGAATTATCAAATCCTCCAGGATTGTGTCAAACTGGAGAAAACTAGCAAAATTAAGTGGGTGTCCTATGTTAAGTCCATGCTATATAATTGGGGCGCCCGGAATTATTTGAAACACCAGATAGAATTTGTAAGGAAGATGTGAAGTGGGTCAAGATTAATTTTATGAACTTATTGTTGATGGAACGGGAAGATCAGGAGATGAAGAAGCCCCTAGTTAGGGCTCATTTTTTAACTAAATATACCCTGCGTACTGAACCCTAACTAATATTGGTGAATCGGGCCTTCCATCGCTGGTTATTGATTAGGTTCCATTTTAATTTGATCCACTTGACTTTGGGTGAATTTCCTGTGTGGTCTAAACCAGAAGATGCAGCCCCCTGTCAATGTGATGGTTATTCCGTACAAGACACTATGCACTTTATTATGTTCTGTGACCTTTTAATGAAATTCGAAGGAAGTTTTTAATCCCTATACTGAGGGGCAAGGGCTTTTTGCAAGTCAGACCAGCCCTGCTCTATCTTCAAATGTTGAGTAGCCCCATGGATATGTTTCCCATCTCTAGTTTTCCTGTAGCTGCTGTTTGTATAAAAAAGAGAAGAAGCTCCAGACTAACAATATTGGAAATATTCGGCATAACTTAAATGTTTTTTATTGTTTTTATATATATGTTATCTTATCACTATGAAATTATGTACACTGATTTTATGAAAATGTTTCTAAATTATGATTTAGTTTAATTTTGTTTAAATTTTGAGTGTACTTTTATGATTTTAATTAATAAAATAAAGTGGATTGTCTGTTTGTCATACAAATTATGATTAGTGCTGCAGAAAGAAAAATTAGGGCATATTTTGACTTCTCAAATCCTCTTCTATTTCATAAAAAAATTCTGACATGCAGACTGAAACATGCACTTTGAATACCAGCAGCAGACTTCCCCGGTGAGCAGTAGCTTAACTACAGTGATCTAATGAGCAACTAGAGTGCTAACATTCAGAATTTATGGCAAAAGTGTGACACATCTGAATGCCTTCATGATGGAACCATAGTAAAAAACTAAAAGTATTTACTACTGAGGAGACTGTAGTAAATGAGGCAATTAGGAAACTTCATAACAAATAAGTCTCCGAAGATGGCCACCAGAGACAAAAGAGCCCAAATGTAGCACAAATATTACCCAGATGTCGCCTAAGTGTATCCCAATGACAGATGTCCCAGAGTGTTCTAAAGAACAAATAGAGATCTAAGTCTTAGTTATGACAAAAGTATGGAACACCTGAAGCCATCTTGATTGGAAGTAAGTGGTAACACTTAAAACATTTAATTTGCAAAGGAACAAAATTGAGGGGCTTCATTTTGCCATAGAAAAATATGATTAGTGCTGCAGAAAGAAAAATGAGGGCACATTTTGACTTCTCAAATCCTCTTCTATTTCATTAAAAAACTTCTAACATGCAGACTGAAACATGCACTTTGAATACCAGCAGCAGACTTCCTTGGTGAGCAGTAGCTTTACAACAGTGATCTAATGAGCAACTATCGGCTAATATTCAGAATTTATGGCAAATATATGACACATCTGAATGCCCTCTTGATGGAACCAAAGTAAACAAGCATTGAAAATGCAATAGGTCTCGCCCTTGTTTAAGTTAAAGCAATTCTGTTTGTAATTAGGTGGCTTTTTAGCTTTGCTTTTATTAGTGTTTTTCAAACTTTCATGTACATAACATGCATATGTATGCCTATATGTATATGTATATGTATGCATGCATTTATATTTGTATTTATATAGATATGCAGTTTATATATATGTTTATATATGTATGTATATATATGCACATACATATTTATATATGCATATATATGTGCATATGTGTGTGTGTAGAGAGAGGTAGCGAGAGGTAGAGAGGCTAGAGGTGTAGAGGTAGAAGTGGAGAGGTAGAGAGGTAGAGAGTAGTAGAGAGAGAGGTAGAGAGAAGTAGAGAGGTAGATAGTAGAGAGTGAGTAATAGAGAGTAGAGAGTAGAGAGTAGAGAGTAGAGAGTAGAGAGTGAGTAGGAGAGAGTAGAAGAGAGTAGTAGAGAGAGTAGCAGAGAGTGAGTAGTAGAGAGTAGTAGAGTGAGTAGTAGTGAATGAGTAGTACAGAGTAGTAGAGAGTGAGTAGTAGAGAGTAGTAGAGGGTGAGTAGTAGAGAGTGAGTAACAGAGAGTAGTAGAGAGTTGTAGCGAGTGAGTAGTAGAGTGAGTATTAGAGTGTAGTAGAGAGTGAGTAGTAGAGTGAATAGTAGAGTGAGTAGTACAGAGTGAGTAGTAGAGAGTAGTAGAGAGAGAGTCATAGAGAGTGAATAGTAGAGAGCAGTAGAGAGTGAGTAGTAGAGAGTGAGTAGTAGAGAGACAGTAGTAGAGAGACAGTAGTAGAGAGTGAGTAGTAGAGAGTAGTAGAGAGTACGTAGTAGAGAGTAGTAGAGAGTGAGTAGTAGAGAGAGAGTAGTTGAGGGTAGTAGAGTAGTAGAGAGTGAGTAGTAGAGAGTGAGTAGTACAGAGAAGTAGAGTAGTAGAGAGTGAGTAGTAGAGTGAGAAGCAGAGAGTACTAGAGAGTGAGTAGTAGAGAGCAAGTAGTAGAGAGTGTGTAGTAGAGAGTAAGTAGTAGAGAGTAGTAGAGAGTGAGTAGTAAAGAGTGAGTAGTAGAGAGTTGTAGAGTAGTAAAGAGTGAGTAGTAGAGAGTAGTAGAGAGCGAGTAGTGGAGAGTGAGTAGTGGAAAGTGAGTAGTAGAGAGTAGTAGCGAGTGAGTAGTAGAGAGTGAGTAGTAGAGAGTGAGTAGTAGAGATAGAGTAGTAGAGAGTGAGTAGTAGAGAGTAGTTGAGTGAGTAGTAGAGAGTGAGTAGCAGAGAGAGAGAGAGAGTAGTAGAGAGCAGTAGAGATTGAGTAGTAGAGTAGTATAGAGTGATTGGTAGAGCGTAGTAGAAAGTAGTAGAGTGAGTAGTAGAGTGAGTAGTAGAGAGTAGTAGAGAGTGAGTAGATTGAGAGTTGTAGAGAGAAGTAGAGTGGTAAAAAGTGAGAATGCGTAGTAGACAGTAGTAGAGAGAGAGTCGTTGAGAGTGAGTAGTAGAGAGTAGTAGAGAGTGAGTAGTAGAGAGTAGTAGAGAGTATGTAGTAGAGAGTAGTAGAGAGTGAGTAGTAGAGAGAGAGTAGTAGAGAGTAGTAGAGTAGTAGAGAGTGGGTAGTAGTGAGAGAGTAGTAGAGAGTGGTGGAGTAGTAGAGAGTGAGTAGTAGAGAGTGAGCAGTAGAGAGAGTAGTAGAGAGTGAATAGTAGAGTGAGTAGTAGAGAGTAGTTGAGAGCAAGTAGTAGAGAGCAAGTAGTAGAGAGTGTGTAGTAGAGAGTGAGTAGTATAGAGTAGCAGAGACTGAGTAGTAGAGAGAGTAGTAGAGAGTGAGTAGTAGAGAGAGTAGTAGAGAGTAGTAGAGAGTGAGTAGTGGAGAGGGAGTAGTGGAGAGTGAGTAGTAGAGAGTAATAGAGAGCAAGTAGTAGAGAGTGAGTAGTATAGAGTGAGTAGTAGAGAGTAGTAGAGAGTGAGTAGTAGAGAGTAGTAGAGTGAGTAGTAGAGAGTAGTAGAGTGAGTAGTAGAGAGTGAGTAATAGAGAGAGTATTAGAGAGGAGTAGAGAGTGAGTAGTAGAGTAGTAGAGAGTGATTGGTAGAGCATAGTAGAGAGTAGTAGAGTGAGTAGTAGAGAGTGAGCAGTAGAGAGAGTAGTAGAGAGCAGTAGAGTAGTAGAGAGTGAGAAGTAGAGACTAGAGCGTGAGTAGTAGAGAGCAGTAGAGAGAGTAGTAGAGCATGAGTAGTAGCGAGTGAGTAGTAGAGAGTAGTAGAGAGTGAGTAGTGGAGAGTGAGTAGTAGAGAGTAGTAGAGAGCAAGTAGTAGATAGCAAGTAGTAGAGAGTGAGTAGTAGAGAGTGAGTAGTCGAGAGTGAGTAGTAGAGAGAGTGTAGTAGAGAGTGAGTAGTAGAGAGTAGTAGAGTGAGTAGTAGAAAGTGAGGAGTAGAGAGAGAGTAGCATAGAGTAGTAGAGAGTGAGTAGTAGAGTAGTAGAGAGTGAATGGTAGAGAGTAGGTGAGTGAGTAGTAGAGAATAGTAGAGAGTGAGTAGTAGAGCGTGGGTAGTAGAGAGTAGTAGAGAGTGAGTAGTAGAGAGTGAGTAGTAGAGAGTGAGTACTAGAGAGTAATAGCGAGTGAGTAGTAGAGAGTGAGTAGTAGGGAGTAGTAGAGAGTGAGTAGTAGAGAGTGAATAGTAGAGAGTGAGTAGTAGAGAGGTAGGAGTAGAGAGTAGTCAGTCAGTGTCAGTCAATCAGTGTCAGTCAGTCAGTGTCAGTCAGTCAGTGTCAGTCAGTCAGTGTCAGTCAATCAGTGTCAGTCAGTGTCAGTCAGTCAGTGCCAGTCGATCAGTGTCAGTCAGTGTCAGTGAATTAGTGTCAGTCAGTGTCAGTCAGTCATTGTCAGTCAATCAGTGTCAGTCAGTCAGTGTCAGTCAACCAGTGTCAGTCAGTGTCAGTCAGTCCATGTCAGTCAATCATTGTCAGTCAGTGTCAATCAGTCAGTCAGTGTCAGCTAGGGCAGCTCTGCTGAACTGGTTCTCTGGCTCTAAAGCAGCTCTGCTGGCCTGGTTCTCTGGCTCTAAAGCAGCTCTGCTGACCTGGTTCTATGGCTCTAAAGAAGCTCTGCTGACCTGGTTTCTCTGGCTCTACAGCAGGTCTTCTGACCTGGTTCGCTGGCTCTAGTGCAGCTCTACTGACCTAGTTCTTAGGCTATAGAGCAGCTCTGCTTATCTGGTTCTTTGGCTCTACAACAGCTCTGCAGACCTGGTTCTCTGGCTCTAAAGCAGCTTTGCTGACCCGGTTCTATGGCTCTAAATTAGTCCTGCTGACTTGGTTCTCAGGCTCTAGAGCAGCTCTACTGACCTTGTTCTCTCCCTCTAATGCAGCTCTACTGACTTCACTGGCTCTACATCAGCTCTGCTGACCTGATTCTCTGGCTCTAGAGCAGCTCTGCTGACCTGGTTCTTAGGCTCTAGAGCAGCTCTGCTGACCTGGTTCTCTGGCTCTAAAGCAGCTCTGCTGACCTGGTTCTATGGCTCTAAAGCAGCTCTGTTGACTTAGTTCTCTGGCTCTAGAGCAGCTCTGCTGACCTGGTTCTCTGGCTCTAAAGCAGCTATGCTGACCCGGTTCTCTGGCTCTAAAGCAGCTCTGCTGGCCTGGTTCTCTGGCTCTAAAGCAGCTCTGCTGACCTGGTTCTCTCCCTCTAAAGCAGCTCTGCTGACCTGGTTTCTTCGGCTGGCTTTACAGCAGCTCTGCTGACCTGGTTCATTGGCTCTAGAACATTTCTGCTGACCTAGTTCTTCGGCTCTAAAGCAGCTCTGCTGACCTGGTTCTCTGGCTCTACAACAGCTCTGCTAACCTGGTTCTCAGGCTCTAAAGCTGCTCTGCTGACCCGGATCTATGGCTCTAAAGCAGTTCTGCTGAACTGGTTCTCTGGCTCTAGAGCAGCTCCGCAGACCTGGTCCCTTGGCCCTAAAGCAGCTCTGCTGACCTGGTTTCTCTGGCTCTACAGCAGCTCTGCTGACCTGGTTCTCTGGCTCTAGAGCAGCTCTGCAGACCTGGTTCTTAGGATCTAGAGCAGCTCTGCTGACCTGGTTCTCTGGCTCTAAAGCAACTCTGCTGACCTGGTTTCTCTGGCTCTAAAGCAGCTCTGCTGACCTGGTTCTCTGGCTCTAGAGCAGCTCTTCTGACCTAGTTCCTAGACAATAGAGCAGCTCTGCTGACCTGGTTCTCTGACTCTAAAGCAGCTCTGCTGACCTGATTCTCTGGCTCTAAAGCAGCTCTGCTGACCTGGTTCTCTTCCTCTAAAGCAGCTCTGCTGACCTGGCTTCTCTGGCTCTCGGGCAGCTCTGCTGACCTGGTTCTCTAAAGCAGGTCTGCTGACCTGGTTCTCTCCCTCTGAAGCAGCTCTGTTGACCTGGTTCTCTGCCTCTAGAGCAGCTCTGCTGACCTGGTTCTCTGCCTCTAAAGCAGCTCTGCTGACTTGGTTCTATGGCTCTAAAGCAGCTCTGCTAACCTGGTTCTCTGGCTCTAGAGCAGCTCTCCTGACCTAGTTCTCTGGCTCTACAACGGCTCTGCTGACCTGGTTCTCTGGCTCTAAAGCAGCTCTGCTGACCTGGTTTCTATGGCTTTACAGCCACTCTTCTGACCTGGTTCTATGGCTCAAAAGCAGCTCTGCTGACCTGGTTCTCTGGCTCTACAGCAGCTCTGTTGACCTGGGTCTCTGGCTCTACAACGGCTCTGCTGACCTGGTTCTCTGTCTCTAAAGCAGCTCTGCTGACCTGTTCTATGGCTCTAAAGCAGCTCTGTCCACTCCTACAATCATCCTGACAGAAGCATGTCCTTATCTTATCACTCTGCTGAAACATAAGTGCTTATAAATGTATCCTGCTGTCAACTACAGGCACTCTAGGAACCCAGTCACTGTCTATGCACTTGCAGAATGACTGAGGCATTGAGACAAGCAGTGGTACAGTCAAATGTGCACAGTATATGCAGTCCCTTAACCCCTTGCAGACTACTGAGTCAGTTCTGCAAACGTCCAAGTAATAGTCATGCATGTCTGGAATCACACTGTGAGTCTGTGTCCACTCCTACAATCATCCTGACAGAAGTATGTGAATGAATGAAAAGAAGATTTATAGAGCGCGGTAGCTACCCTCAGGCGTCCTAGCACTAAATGGACAACACTTGTAGGTATGACAGCTGAGATTTAGTCGGATTTCTTAAAAAGGAAGGTTTTTAGCTGTTTGCAGAACAGGAGTAGATTGGGCTCAGATCTCAGGTGGAGTGGAAGGGAGTTCCAGAGTTTGGCCGCATTATAAGAGAATAACCGGCCTCCGCATCTGGATCTCTTGATCCTAGGAACTGTGACGAGGAAAGAGAATGCTGACCTGAGCTGTTTGTTAGGGTGGTAGGGGGTAATTAAGGAGTCATTGATGGCAGCCCCCATTTTCCAAAATGCTCGGTGAGAGATGCAGAGGTTCTTGAAGTCGATTCTTTCCCTGACTGAGAGCCAATGAAGGCTTTTTAGACAGGGCTTGGCTGAGAGGCGGTAGAGGATCTGAAGCAATGTTCGGACAGCGCAATTTTGTATGATCTGGAGCTTGCGTAGGGTGGTTTGAGGGGCTCCTAGATAGAGGGCGTTTCCGAAGTCAAGACGGGACAGGATTAGGCCTTCAACCATAATCTGTCTTGCCTGGAAGGTGAAGAAATCAAACTTCATTCTCAGGGGTCTCACTAATACAAAGAAGTTGACACAGAAGCTGGAATATAAAATAACATCTTTATTAAACTCAAATGAGTGAGACTACGTCACACAGAAGCCTTAGCAACTGAATGAGGCAGTCTGTTAGAATGGTCTTACTTCACGTCTTATATACTCTTTATCCTGCCCCAGGCATGTAAGGGAGTTGTACCAATTACATTCCTAAACAAATGGAAAATCTGGAGGGTCAGCAGGTGAGTAGCCTTTGGGGTTTTAGCAGGATATGGGCAAAACATTATAATTACATAGTTCACAGAGGTTAATCTGATTTAGAAGGCACTGCAGGGCATAGCATGATTACATGTCAAACAAAGGTTAATCTGATAAACACAGGTAACGGTGAGGACGATAAACATCTGGGAAACTCCATGTAGCATGGGCTGGTCAATCAGTGTCAGGCCAAAGCATGAACAGAGTGTCCGTGCAGGAATGCAACAGGTCAAAAGTTTGAGCTCCAGAGTGTTCGTGATACAGGGAGAAAGTCAGTTACAAGGACACAGCACACAATGGTGGAAAAAAATGGCTGAGTGAGTGGCAAGACAATAAACGCACTTTTCCACAGACCTCCTTTTGCCATAGGCGAAACCATTTTCAGTAAATTACAATGTTCATCACGCTTGTGCAACTGTGCCCAAAGTCCGTTCTAAGCCTCTAATCATATCGTGTAGACCCAAGTACTGTTAATTGGGAAAGAGCAACAGACTTTCACGTTCAGCAACACTCTCAGGCTCCAACACTCATTATTCAGTGTCAGAGGATGCTCGGGCTGCTCTTTTATTTAATTTTTCTTTTAATCATGGGTACCACAATGTAGTGCCTTTTGCCAATCCTGGATCCTCCGATGCACTGCCCTTCCGTTGAAGCAAAGAAAAGGGGGTGTGTGGCCAAAACTCAGGCCAAGGGGCTCAAGGGACCGCACACTGTCAGAGGTTACCAGCACATGACAGGTAGAAACCTGAAGCCTCAAAACAACAGGGATCCTTCTCTTTCGCTCTTTTGCACTGAAACTCAGGTTTTGTGATGTCCAATGCCGTCTGATGGAGCAAGTACGATGCTTTGGAGATACCATTGATGGCGCGCTGGCTATCGCTGTCCAGCCTTGCTACTTTCTCGGTGCTGGGACTGTAGGGCCAAGACGTCCGGCCCTCATCTGTAGCTGTCACTGATGGGAATTAGGCTTAAATCAATGTTCTGCAGGTTATTATGACTTGATACCGCAGAACCTAGTGACGTAGGAAATGTGACACAGTTGTTAGTTTCCTTCAAATTCAGTACAAAAACAGTTAATTGTATTTAACAAGGGCACTGCAAGCAGGTGGCCTGCAATCTGCGAGGGAGTGGCCATACGCCATGGGACAATTCTGGTCTAGAATACACTGTCATTCTCAAAGGCAATACTTCTAATCTCTTCAATTGGGTACCCTTCATTATCCTCTGCCATCTAAGGGTAGAGAGTTACATGGGAATTCTATCTGAATGGATGTCCTCACACATGGTGGCATTGTCTAATGGGGTAAACATTTCTTTTTTTCTCAATGATTACGTCTAGGTGTTCCTAAATTCCTTATCTAGAACACCTCAAAAGAGAAATCACATGATACAGATTATCAGGGACATGTAGATACCTCCCTTTAATAACTGTGCATCAGGTGTACTATGCAATACACAGGCTAATGATCAAAATGTGGAAACAAAAGACAAGAACTAGAGAGTCCTGGTATTTCCATGATTCAGAACACATCTGATCCCACCGAAAATTAAAGAAGCAGGAACAAAAGGGTAAAAAAAACAAATTAAAATAGTCATTGAATATTTGTCATGTTCAAAAAAATAAATGTAAGGTATCTACTATTGAGGTGGAAAACTTGTCTTGTATTGAGTCAGTTAACCAGTCCATCACTACCCTGAAAGTCAGACTGGAAAACATCGAAGTAGGCCTAAAGAAAATTCTTAAAAACCAATCTGGTCATACAAAAGGGAATTATACATAATATGGGGGTCCCTGGTACATTACTGCAGTCTGGAAGTGTAAACCTGAACAATATAGCCCAGGCGTTTTCTGACCATCCTTGTCCTATTGTGGGTGACCTGGAGTTGGACACAGAGGCTCTGCAGACGTGGCTGATAGAGAGGTTGGATGACCTGGCCCCTGTAAGGGCGCCTCGTCCTACGGCCGTGCGACAGTCTGCGCCGTGGTTCACGGGGGCGCTGTGTACTGAGCGTAGCCAGTGTAAGGTGGCTGAAAGGGTGTGGCGCTCTCAGTACGACGGGGAGGCCAGACTTGCCTACAGGATGGCGGTTAAAGCGTACCATCGTAATATTCTGTGCGCAAAAAAAGAGTATCTTACCAGGAGGATTGAGGTGGCCTCTAATTCTTGTAAGGAGATCTTCACGGTGGTGAGGGAGTTTACGGCCCCTAGATCCAATCTACAGCAAGGAGCGCCATCTGAGTCTTGGGTCTGTGACCTCGCCAGGTTTTTTACGGATAAAATTAGATCAATCCAGGCCTCTTTCTCAGTAGAGTCTGCAGAAGGGTCTTTCAGCATCGGGGTGGGACGAGCTCCATCGGCTTCGCCAGACGTCGTTCTTGCGGAGTTTCCGCCTGTTTCCTCCGATGCTTCTCTTTCACTTTTGGCCAGTCTCAAATCAGGCTCGCCACTAGATCCCTGTCCCGCCAAATTTTTGGCCAGGATGGCGTCGCTGATGAACCCTTTGGTGAATCCTCTCCTGAATTCATCCTTGAGAGAGGGGAGGCTCCCTCTGCCCTGGAAAAGGGCGATGGTGATCCCCCTCCTCAAGAAGCCGGGATTGGATACTGAGGTTTTGGCCAATTATAGGCCAATTTCTCTTCTTCCGGCCCTGGCGAAGCTCACGGAGAAGCACGTGCATGGCGTGCTTTCTGGCTTCCTTGAATCTAATGATCTACTGCACCCTTCGCAATCCGGCTTCCGGCCTAACTTGAGCACGGAGACGGCACTGCTTGAGGTGTCAGAGGCTATCCGGGAGACGCTGGACGCAGGTGGGAAGGCCATGCTTGTCATGCTGGACTTGTCGGCGGCCTTCGACACCGTCCCCCACGAGGCACTTCTTGCCAGACTCTATGACATCGGTCTGAGGGGGACGGTGCTCAAGTGGTTTACATCATTTCTTGAGGACCGTCGACAAACGGTCTGGGCCTCACCGAGCTCCACTGAGATGCCGCCATTGGGAGTCGGAGTTCCACAGGGCTCTGTGTTGAGCCCGACTCTCTTTAACATCTTTATGACTCCTCTGGCGGCACTCGTGGAGGCTTTTGGGGCCCAGATCGTGTCCTATGCGGATGACACGCAGCTTCTTTTCACCTGCAGGAAAGACCAGATATTCGATGGGGAGAGCATTCGGGGGTGTCTGGAGAGGGTCTTTGACTAGTTCCAGCGGAACAGTCTTAAGGCCAACTCCAGTAAATCGGAGGTCCTGCTCTTTGGCTGTGCCTCGGAACCGGAATGGCGTGAGGGGTGGCCGGCGGATATGTGTCCGCCCGCTCAGCCATGTATGGCTGCCAAAAATTTGGGAGTCAAGTTCGATAATAACCTCACGCTCAGATCTCACATTCTTGGTCTGACAGGCACCTGCTTCGGTATCTTAAAGACGCTCCGGAAGTTCCTACCTCTGCTTACAGAGGAGCATAGAAAGATCACTGTCCAAGCTCTAATAGGATCTAGATTGGACTATGCTAATGCTCTATATGTAGGGCTTCCGGATTATCTGGTTCAGCGGCTGCAAGTGGTGCAGAACTCTGCGGCTCGCGCCATTTTCGGCCTTCATAGGCGGGCGAGAACATCCGGGGTGCTGCAGTCACTTCACTGGCTCCCCATCCGAAAGCGGATTATGTTTTAAAACTTTGACGCTGGTGCATAAGGCACTCTCTGGCTTGTGAGCGAAGTATCTGCAGCGTAGACTGGCCTTTTATCGCCCGGCTCGCTCACTGCGGTCGGAAACTTTGTTTATGGCCGTGGTTCCCCGAGTGAGGAAGGCTCGCATTGGGGGTCGCTCCTTTAGCCTCAGGGCCCCCCAGTTGTGGAATTCCTTGCCTCTCGCCCTTCGCAGTATTTCCAGCCTGTTCCTATTCAGGAAAAGCCTTAAGATCTGGCTTTTTAACCTTTAGGGTTTTCTTTTTTTCTTTTCTGTTTTCTGTTTTTATCACTGTTATGTCTTTTAATTGCTGAGTCGCCCACATAAAGCGCCGGGACACTCTTGTTGAGTAGCCGTGCGCTATATAAATAAACGTTTAACATAACATAACATACCAACAATAATAAAAGGCTGACTGGTGAAAGGAATACGGAAAAGGGAAATGGGACTAGGACACCGCTAAAATCCCCAATAACTAGGCACAATGCGACATCAATCAGGGGAGAAGCGACAAAAGAAAAATCTATAGGAAGAACAAGAAATTACTTGGGTGATAGTCCGGCATGTGACACAACACCAAGAGTACGGGTGATACACAAAAATCAAAATAGTTCACAAATGTTAGCTCTACCACTGGCTGCTACACCATATACGGTAATCTCAGCTAATGTTCCAGTTCCTTCTTCAGGTAAAAATGAAAACTGGTTTCCTTTAAGGAACTAAGCCATACACTACTTAGGAAGCTGAACAAAACTGACTAATGTAATATAGAAATTAGGTCACCATGTACAAGAGTCACAGATCTATAATTTATCCTTACGTCCAATCAGAATACATAAATCTAGGGCTGCCTGTTCCTTAAGGGAAGGGGCAGTAACGTGACTAACTGCAGGTGACACACTTTGATCCTGTATATCTCTTTTTATTTTCCTTCAATACCATTATAGCCAAAATAGACATGCACTGGTGAAGTGTTGTCTCTCATGTTCACAGCATGAAAATATCATATCTGTGAAATTTAGTATCAGAGCAACTCCACCAAACTGTTGTGCAGCGATATGCATCGTCATGAAGATCCCTTCACAACACAGGGGAACTTGTAATAGTATCAGAAGCAACAACATAAAACAAAAACATGCATAAAATAAAAAAACGCACATGTCAAGCCATCAGATATACTTGCTGTATATCAAGAACAAAAAGCATAGACAAAACAATAGCATATGTAAATGAGCGGTGACGCACAACACCGTGTCATGTACTTTATGCACTGTGAACCAGCAGCCCTAAACCCAATATTTGGGCCTGCTTAATTTGTCAGGCTTAACATCAAAATGACACTTTCTTTTACTATCCTCACCCTCCTTTTGACAGCTGGTCACCAGTTAGTCGTGATCGGCTGTCAAATACAACTTACTGTGTCGCTTCTGATACACAGGACCAGCAGGAACAATTCATAGAAGGACAAAATGCAAAAACATGAAAAACACACAAACATTTTTTATTTTTTTCTCTCAAAGGAGTCACAGAAAAAACTCATCTTGTTTCAACATATTGCTGATACTTCACATAACACACAAAATATCAACTGTATCTAACCATTTTAAATTAAGGCAACTACATGGACATTATTTTTCAAAAGCAGAAATACGAATTTATCACCCCCTTTGAGGCCCTTCTTTTCCAAGCAATTATTTCTCCATCTGTTTACACTCACTCCTAACTCCCACCTCACTGACCTCAAGGTCAAAATCTGCCTCGCGCTCTGCGCTCCTCAGCCCTTTTTCCTCACCCCGAGGCTGTCAAAGACAAAAAGCCTTTCCAACTCTTTCTAACCTGCAATAACCAACCCTATCCAAAACCACATACCATATATATTACTCCCTGTAGGGGCCTCAATCCACTCCTATTCCCAGACTCAAAAACATCTACTGTGAATAATTCGCAGAACTCAACAACACAGCATACCAGCTTTAGAACAAATGCTTGTTACCACCCTATGCAATGGTACTCATTTCATCAACCTTAAATGGATGAACGTCTCAGTAGGTCCAGCTAGAGTTAAAACCTTCCACCCTGATATTAAACTCAAACCTCTGCACTGGGCACATTGGCTCACTGAGCCATTAAAAGCAACCCCAAATGGGAACAACCTGAAAATTTGTATTATACCTAAATGTATGAATTTACTGAAGCCTAAGGCACTTTAAAGCTATTGTAAATGGCAGGAATGCTGTTTGAATAGTCTATTTTACCCAAATTCGACTTTGATATTTGGGGCACCTAAAAATAAATATCCTATAATTGTGTTACATATTAATCATCCTCAGAATGTACTTTACAGATTGCAGAGATTGGACATGAGACATATCTCATGTAAATCCTTAGAAAAACGAGTTTTTTACGCCTGCGCCATGTGAAATTCCATATGCAAATGTTCTCATTTTTGAGGTTCAACGCAACTTAAATTAAATGTTAATGCTAGGAGGTCATGGTATGAGTATTGAGCTTTATAAATATTAAAAAACGATTTTGAAAGCACTTATTTTAAAAGAAAATATTTTTTCATAATTAATAATAATTTCTTCTTCAATAAAACCAATCATTTTTGATAATTCCATATGAAAAGCAAGCTGCATCCCTTGCCTATCATATTTAGACGCATTCATTCATAAGCCTAAGCACAGAAGTCTAACTTGAAACATGGCAAATTTTGCGCCACTTTTTTTTAAAAAGGACAATTATTTTAACATTAGAACCAAGAATATGTTTACAGAAAATGCTTAAAGAAAGGAAACCCTTAATTGAAATGTTTTCTTGTAATACAAAATAATGAACCTTATTTTTGTAACCATTTTAAAACATCATTCTGAAATGCAAAGTTTTCTATAATATGTGTTTTGGTTCAGCAAAAATTTACTGCAGCTGAAGTGTTTGCCTGTTAATATCTAATACAATGTATCTAAGGAAAATGCTGTAAGTTTATTTTTTGCTAAACACACAATTTCGTTTTTGAGGGCTTTTTATATCTATTGAATGTAATTTCTAATTTTATCTCTTAAGCATTTAACAGTTTTGTACATGTGCATAAGTGCTTACTCTATAAACTAAATAGCAACATATAGCTATTGTAGCATATCATATGGTTAATTTCTGAACTTTTATTTGATTTCTAATTAATATTAATTAAATAACATTTTGCATAACAGACTGAAGACAACAAGAAAGACCACAAACACATATTGAGCGCATTTCAGACATATACAGAAAGGGGTGAAACACTCAGGACACACAATACAGCGCGCTTAATAACCATCGTTTCATAAATAGCGCTATCGCTATTCACTTACAGAAGTTGCACTAATGGGACACCCACAAACCACATAGACATTTAAACACACATTTAACCCACAGATCAACACGTAGGACAAAAACGAAGGACAGCCCACAGACTGTACTTAAACCAAACCTATTTGTAAATACTAGTTGTAAGTCATATTTACAAGAAATGCTTCCCAATAGTGTTCCAAAAAACTGCAAAAACAGCCGAACAGACTGCTATATGTCTAAGAAGCCAAAATACACTCAATTCACTAGCTTTGGCTGGCAGAACACCAAAAAAATCGCTCTGCATATCTCCATTCATAAAATTGCACAGAACAAAGGATCCTTGTTTGTATTTTGTCATATTTTAATTCCCTGGGGATACAGAATCACCAAGGAAGAAATATGTTTTTATACCTAAACCTATTTAGGCATTCCCTCTAGGGGAGCCGGCTAATTTACTTCACATCACACTAGGGTACCTTTCAAAAAGCAACACATTCTCCGATGTGAGCTTGAAAACAGGCATGCCAAAAATACTGCAGAATATGCAAGTATTATAATCAAAGTAGTGCTTAAGGTACTCTCCGTACGTTGCGCCATTCAAATCTTATATAAAGTAGAAAAAAGTCTCCTCATTACCTGCCTACACAAATTGCAATTTGCATATCAAATACATATCCAAAGTTGGCCAACACAAATTCCAAAATTCCAAAGCTACAGTAAGGGTTACTAAACTACCTTACTCTTACCAATCAAAAGGTTGTCCAAATTCTAACTGCCAAGTTCTGAATGACTTAACGGTCTTTTTTAGAATACTCACGCCAAAAAGGTTCTCAGTCAGGAGTGACATCATGTGGATGATCAAAATTAGGAAGATCAGGAATATACTGGGATGCAGAGACAAAGAATCCCCCAAATCTCCGTGCACAGAGTACCTAGTAGAATCCTGTCCAGTCCTCCTCAGTAGATTTCAGGCTCCTGACAAGATCACTCCCTCAGATAGTCAGTTCTCTGATGAAGCCCACGTTGGCCGCGCCAATTGAAGAAATCAAACTTTATTCTCAGGGGTCTCACTAATACAAAGAAGTTGACACAGAAGCTGGAATATAAAATAACATATTTATTAAACTCAAATGAGTGAGACTACGTCACACAGAAGCCTTAGCAACTGAATGAGGCAGTCTGTTAGAATGGTCTTACTTCACGTCTTATATACTCTTTATCCTGCCCCAGGCATGTAAGGGAGTTGTACCAATTACATTCCTAAACAAATGGAAAATCTGGAGGGTCAGCAGGTGAGTAGCCTTTGGGGTTTTAGCAGGATATGGGCAAAACATTAAAATTACATAGTTCACAGAGGTTAATCTGATTTAGATGGCACTGCAGGGCATAGCATGATTACATGTCAAACAAAGGTTAATCTGGTAAGCACAGGTAACGGTGAGGACGATAAACATCTGGTAAACTCCATGTAGCATGGGCTGGTCAATCAGTGTCAGGCCAAAGCATGAACAGAGTGTCCGTGCAGGAATGCAACAGGTCAAAAGTTTGAGCTCCAGAGTGTTCGTGATACAGGGGGAAAGTCAGTTACAAGGACACAGCACACAATGGTGGAAAAAATGGCTGAGTGAGTGGCAAGACAATAAACGCACTTTTCCACAAACGGCAGAAGGGTAGGATCTTTCAAAGAAGCCTGAGTAGCCCGAAACAAGTGGCTGATAGCTTGGCTGCTTGGCAGTTAAAACTGAGGGATCTATCCAGCCAGATCCCAAGGCTCTTTATAGTGTCCCTGGGTGTAGGGGGGGAGCCAAGACAGGCGTGCCAGAGTGAGTTGATCATACAGGCGGGGAGGTTGCCTAGGAGCATAAGTTCTGTTTTTCCCCCATTTAATTTAAGACATGAGGAGGTCATCCATTTGTTGACTTCTTCTAAACAGACCCTCAGGTTGTTCTGTGTTTTATGTGTGTCTGGCTGATTGAGAGCCACCACTAGCTGAGTGTCGTTGGCATATGTGATGATTTTTTTCCCGAACGGACGGACTATCTCAGCTAGTGGACCCATGTATGTGTTGAATAGCATAGGGCTCAAAGAGGAGCCCTGCGGCACCCCACAGCCAAGGGGCTTGCATGGGGAGGTGGTGTCGCCCTCAAAAACCTGAAATGAACGATCAGTGAGAAAGGATTCAAGCCAGGCGATTGCCCTCCCTGAAACTCCTAAGCTGGTGAGGCGGTGAAATAAAATTTTGTGGTTCACAGTGTCGAAGGCGGCACTTAGGTCGAGGAGGATGATTGTCCTTATCTAATCTCTCTACTGAAACACATGTCCTTATAAACGTATCCTCCTGTCAACTACTAGCACTCTAGGAACCAACCTATTCACTGTCTATGCACTTGCAGTATGACACAGGCATTGAGACAAGCAGTGGTACAGTCAAATGTGCACAATATATGTGGTCCCTTAATTCCTTGCAGACTACTGAGTCAGTCCTGCAAAAGTCCAGGTAATAGTCATGCTTTGTTTATTTTATTTCAAAAACCTTTATTGTCGTACTTGCACATCATTACAATGCAAAGAGATAAAAAGGCACATTCCAAATATTGATGGCATTATTGTTCATTGTGTAAAATCTCTCTCAGTTATAGATATTAAACAAACTTATCTTTACCCCAACTTTTAACAATCATAGTTCAAATTAAGAAAAAGCGGATTTGACCAGTCCTCTGTATTGTCACACGCAATCTAAATTGAAGGAATATATATACATTGTAGCCTACATGAAATCACAACCCGCATTGGAACAATGCATCGTACGTAAATACCATATAGCATCCCATCCACATCCCTCCCAATCCCATCAAGGGTGATTATCAGGTCTTGACATGTCCAATGCCTAAAACAAGCTACCACAGTGCCCAGTTGTACCAATTCATGTCCCCTATGTACACTCTCACACTCCAGTCTTCGATGCCCCTCCCTCCTCATCCCCAACCACTTCCTGTGCCAGAAGGTATGAGGTGAGAGGTCCCCAAATATCTTTCAGGCTTGATTTGGTGGGAAGCATGTCCGCATAATGGTGTATATAGTCTTGCCATGCAGTCATGGTATGGATCCAGTCCCCCACCTGAACGCCACTTGACGTTGTTCCAGAAGCAATCCCATCGCTAGAAATTTTGTGTGTTTCGTTTGTATTCTCTGGATCAGGCCCAGGAGGGCCACGAGTGGACATGGATCTATCTGGATGCCTATCATAGTCGATAAACCTTGAAATGTCTGTGTCCAGTATGTCACCACCTGAGGGCAATCCCACGCAAGGTGAAAGAATCCCGCTCCCTCCCGCCCGCAACACACACAGGCATCATTATCACAAAGGCGGAACCTGTAGAGCTTGGCCGGGGTATGGTATAAGCGGTGGAGAAACTTGAAATGGATAAGACGCAGCCTGCTATTACCCGTCAGTGCTTCTATCTGCACGCAGCTAGTCTCCCACTGTTCATCTGTCAGAGCGATGTTTAAATCCATGTCCCAATCCCACCTGGCACGCTGAGGGCCAGGTGAGGGCGAGTCACGCGTATGCCGATAAAGGAGGGATTTGACGTGTCGGGGATTATCTGTCTGCAATAAAGCATGCAGCGGGGCTAGTGGAACAGGTTCCAATGGAAAATCAGGGGTCAGGGCCTTCACACTTTGCCGAAGGCGGTCATATATAAACGTGTCCATTATTTTCGGTACCTGGGTTCCAAAAAATTGTTCTCTGGATCGAAATTGTCCTTCCACATAAAGATCCCCCCAAGTGCTATACTTAAGCTTCTCTAGCATCTTTTGGCAGACCCCTTCAAAAGTGACCTGCAGCAGCGCATTTCGCGATAGTGGCACCTTAGGGGAGTACAGCAGGGGTGTCTCCAACCTACGGGCTATGTACTGCAATGCCAATATAGTACAGTCTACCGTGGATGGGTCTCGGTCACGTTTTTTTACCGCCGTGAAAAGGTAGCCTTCTGCGGGCATTGGGGCCATATATCTATCCTCCACCTCCAGGTGAGGCATAAAGGGTGTTGGGTGAAACCAATATAAAGCGAAGTGTGCCTGCGCACAGTAGTAATACAGCTCAAAATTATGGATATCATACTCCCCTTGATGGTATGGTAGCATCAGAGTAGTCAAAGTGAGTCGCGCCTGTTTCGAAAGCTGTGAGTTAAGTGTTTTGAAGAAAAATGGCCCTGGGTGATACGGTACGTTAATGAAAAGATACAGTAATTTGGGCAATATGACCATTTTAATGAAAGAGATCCCGCCCGCCATGGAGAGTGGGAGGCGTAGCCACTTAGTGATGGTGTCCGTGATTTTGTCCACTGTTGTACCATAATTTAGCCGCATTAGTGCATCTCGGTCTCTAGTAACGTGAATACCTAAAAGTTTCACCTCGTCTTCTTCCCAAACTAAGGGATAATCTAGTTGGTGCCGCAGGGTATTATCAGTGAGGGGGAAGATTGCTGATTTGGACCAGTTAATTTGCACGCCCGAAATGGCTCAGAATTTAGTAATTTCACGAAGGACAGGGTTAAGGTTACCCTGGGGTTTATGAATATACAGCATCATGTCATCTGCATATAAGGAGATGAGCAGCTGCCTAGCCGGGTAGATTAATGCTCTGTGGTTATGGTTTTGATGAAGTTAGGCAGCTAAGGGTTCGATGGCCAGGGCAAATAGGAGGGCGGACAGAGGACAACTCTGCCGAGTACCTCTGGATACGGTGAAGGGAGAGGACCTGGCCCCATTCAGGAGCACCGAGGCTACCAGGCGGGTGTATAAAAGCCGAATCCAATGGAGGAAGGTAACTGGCATTCCCATATATTCCAGTGTGCCCAACAGATAGTCCCACTCTAGGGAGTCAAACGCTTTGGTAGCATCAAGACAAACTGCAACTGCTGAGCATTTTGGATCTATATCTTGGAGCACCGCAGCTAGGGTACGTAAATTATGTGACGTGGCCCTGTTCGGGATAAAGCCTGCCTGATCAGGGAGTGCCAGATGCTGCATTAATAGATTAAGGCGAGTTGCCAAGACCTTAGTCAGTATTTTAGTATCACAATTTAAAAGGGAAAGGGGTCGGTATGAGTCACAACTGTGGGAGGGCTTTCCCGGTTTTAAGAGGGAGGTTATAAGTGCCTCACGCATTGTCAGGGGTAGACCATCCTCCTCCAATGCTGCATAGTATACCTCCTTCAAGATCGGAGCTAGGACGGAGGCGTATGTTTTATAAAATTCAATAGGTAGCCCATCGGACCCAGGAGCCCGCCCAGACAGCATTTGCATGATAGCTTCCGTGA
This sequence comes from Lissotriton helveticus, assembly GCF_964261635.1. Taxonomy (NCBI): domain Eukaryota; kingdom Metazoa; phylum Chordata; class Amphibia; order Caudata; family Salamandridae; genus Lissotriton; species Lissotriton helveticus. The sequence continues at coordinate 1,028,842,117 of NC_136065.1, forward strand.
TCTCGTCCAGCTCCAGATCAAGACTGAGGAACTTCAGTTGAGTGTCTCCCAACCAGACCAGGGCTGTGTCCTCAGAGTAGGTAGGCAGGTTGAGGGGGGTGCTCTATGGAAGGAGTATAGATTACTATAGTAGTCTCTAAGCGTGCGCAGTTGGTCAGGGAGGTTTCTGTGCATGACACATTGCGCATCCTGCAGTTCCGTCACATAGTTGGAGAACCTGGGTTTCTGGACCGCAGCCACCAGGGCCCTCCCTGGGCGATCTCCCTCACCATAAATTCTCGCTACGTGCTGCTTTCCTCGGAATTTACACTCCCTGTCAGCCAGATCCTCATATTCCGTAAGTTTACCACGTATGGTGGCCCTGGTGTCATTCCCTGCAGAATCAGAGCTCAGCGTGCTTTCCAGTTGTTTAAGGTCCCTTTCCAGCGTGGACAGGCTAGTGCGTAGTGACTTAAGTATACCCCCACCTTTGGATATACACCAGCCCCGAATTGTGACCTTGAACGCCTCCCCACCTGTGGTGATGCTGGGGACTGTGTCAAGGTTGCGGTCAAAGAAATCCCTTATGTCTTGTTCCAACTCAGTTCTGAATACTGCATCTTGTAGGTGCTGCGGATTGAGGTGCCAATTAGTGTATGGGGAGTGGTTGAGGGGCGCATGTAACTCAGTGATGACCGGGGAATGATCTGAGTGAGTGCGAGGTAAATGGGTCGCCAGTCTTAACCAATGAGCCATCCCAGTGGATATAAACAAATAATCTAGTCTGGCCCAAGATGAGTGATATGCCGAGAAATGTGTGCCCTCCCGTTGTGTGGGGTGTGTGTATCGCCAGGCATCTAGCAGATAATTCTCTTCAATAATGTCTTGCAGTGTCCGCTGAGTGGTTGTGTAATGGGCAGGAGAATCACAGGACCGACCCATGTGGGGGCACATAACAGTATTAAAATCCCCACCCCAGATAATGTAGGTAGTGCCAATCTCCTGTATTCTGCCCCATAAGCGAAGGTGAGCCTGTGGATTGTCCGTATTCGGCCCATAGTAATTGGCAAAGGTAACATCATGGGAGTAAAATCTACCCCAAAGTAAGCAGTATCTGCCGTCCACCAATATTGCTACTCCACGAAAATACGTGGAGTAGAACGCAAAGCTGCGGTGCGAAGCCCATCGTGATGCAAACTGGGGGGTGGGGCCGGGACCCAAGTGTGTCTCTTGTAGCATTACTACTGTGATGTGATGCCTGTCCAGGTAACCCAGGATCTGATGCTTTTTTCTAGGGTTGTTGGACCTCGAATATTCCATGAAGCCACAATAATGCTATTTATGTCTCGTGAGCTATCAGCCATTTAGCCATGTGTGACAGTTAGCATGTACCCATGTGATGAAGACCACAAAAGAACCAGACATCCATCTGTGCAATCAAAAACAGCAAACCACCCATCACCCACACCGGCATCCACAACTTGCCGGGCACCCATCCTCCCCCTCCCGTAGAACCAACATGGTATAATTATCCGTACCCCCCTCAAAAAAAAAGAACTTCTGGGGGTTTGCCCTCTTGGGGATTCGCTAGGGGCTCACGACCTGCCCACTTCCCTCCATACTCTTACCCACCCACTACAGCACCAGCCGGCGTGCAGTTATAGTGGGACGGAGGCAAGTAGCCGAGCCAAACATTGAACCAAATAGTGAGTCTACATATACATCACCAGTGTAGACCCTGTCATCAGGAGTAGTTCAGTAGCGAGAGTTCCATCTGCTGCCAAAGCCAGGTGTATAGTTCAAGCAGGGCCTGATCTTGGAGACGGGGATCTGGACTGGTCACGGATCTCCGACTCCGCTGTGGCAGAGCGTCGGTGGCGGCGAAGGTAGTCCTCGGCTTGTTGCGGATTCAAAAAGTAATGCTGCGAGCCATGATGGGTTATCCTCAACTTCACCGGATACAGCATTGCATAGGGAGTTTGCTGCGACTGTAATTTCTTCTTAACCGTGGCAAATTTCCTTCTAGCATTCTGCACCGATTGTGTAAAGTCCGGGAAAAAGGACAACGTTGTGTTCTCATAGCGAACCTGCTTCTTTTCGCGAGCTAGGTGCAGGACTGTGTCCCTATCCCGATAGTTTAAAAAACATGCAATCACAGGCCGCAGGGGTGCTCCTGGCGGCGGACGGGCCGCTAAAGATCTATGTGCCCTCTCTACTGTGAGGTGTACAGAGAAGGAATCTTAACCAAACAGATCTATAACCAGGCGCTCTATGAAGTCTTCCATTCACCCTGTTTGCGTTGATTCCGCGAGGCCAAGAATTCGGACGTTGTTCCTCCGGGAACGTGCTTCCAAATCCTCATTTTTTTCAGCAATATCTTTCAGCAATTTATCCATTTGCGACATGTGGGTCTTGCTTGTTGTGGCGCTGTCTTCCAGGTTGGACACTCTAGCCTCGACTTCTTTCAAACGCTGCTCATGCTGGCCGAGTTTAGTAACCACCGAGTCTATACGCATATTCATTGTGTCAATTTTAGCGTCGATGGAGGTGAGACTCTGCTTCATGCTCAGTAGAATGTCCTTCCAGTCTTCCTCAGGTGCATCTGTAGGTTCGGATTCTGCGTGGTCTTCGGAGCGAGACCTGGGAGTCTTTCGCGCTTCAAGTGGGAGTTTGGCCTGCTTGGCTTCAGTACGCCCCATGATGCAAGGTGTTGGGTAGGATAGTGGAGCTCAAGGAGGTGGGCCACAGCAAAGGCTGCCAGTCGATACCGTCTCGCAGTTCGTTGGGGACGTAGGGCGAGCGGCGCTGGCAGCTTAAACGTGGTATGCGGCAGTAGCGGTGTCACGTGTATCGGTTATTTCAGCCAATCAGTACAGGTTGCAGTGTCTAGCCTCCCAGGTCCGATAGAAGTAGTGATCTCCTAGGCCCAGCCTGCACGTTAACAAGGGAGAAAGTTCAGTGCTTGGATTCCAGCACTAGTGGGCCTGGCAGCTGGTGCAGCGCTGCCGTGAATCTTTCACGATAGCCGGGGGTAGCACCCTCCACTCCGTCCTTCGTCTGCAATCCTGCGCCAACACACTGTCTATGCCGTGTCCAACTCTCTGGAGGGCTAGCGCCGTGCAGTCAAAATGGTGTTTTTGTAGGAGTGCCCGCATGGCGTCAATATCCCTATGTGTGGGCACTAAGTAGCAGGGTCTCACAGGGAATCAGCCATAACGCGTGGTCGCCAGTCCCCCCCAGGCAGCCCGCGGCCTATCCCCGCCTGATTAGGCACTGTGGCAGATCTTCAACTGTGAACTTAAAATGGCGGTCGCGTTGGCAAGAAATCCAAGCAAGCATGTCAGGGGTCCCCAGGGCAGTCCTCAGGGCACTCAGGAATTGGTAGTACTACGGGGCCGACAAATGGCAAAGTACAGTGTTCAGTGCGACCCCTTCCCGGCTGCTTCGAATGCAAACCGATTGCGCCAGTTTACTGTAGGCTGCAGCGTTTCCGCACGTCTGGGTCACTCACTCAATTTCAATTTCAAAAAGCTTTATTCGATCATTTGAAAAAACAATCATAAAAGCACATATAATACATCAATAATGCAAAACATTTGGTGAAATATTAAAAATCATACAACCAATAAAAGAGAGGGGCGGGAGAATAAGCAAGGGCTGCTAATTATGCAGGAAACAATGCATTGAAGTTAAAAGGTCATACTTTTCCTGGCGGACACAGATTTCAGAATAAATATCGCTGTGAAAAACACACATCTGGTTCGTCAAGTGCAAATAAAAGCCTCATAGCAGTTTTAACAGTTGACACAAAATATTTTTTAAAAAGCGGTTTAAGGTAGGCAATACGAAGATGCAAACACAAAGGACAAAGTAGCAAAAAGTGCTCGGTGCTCTGCTTAGAAAACCCATCACATGGGCAGGGTGTTGACGTATACTTTTTTATCAGGGGGAAAGCCACCAGATTATGGACAATACCTAATCGTAGTCTGGTAAGGACGTACTGGTGGGATTGCTTGGTAACCACATTTAAATACTTAGAATAGCCGGGACTTGCCTGATTATTAGAGTAATAAAATTGAAGTGTTACATACAGGCAAGTGGCATCCCTACGTAATTTGGCTTTAGCCCCCAGATAGACATGTTTGATCTCCTTTTTGGAGATATCAGTAGCACTAACGGGGTCCAAAAAAACATTCAAATCGAATGCATCCCTAAATGTTGTTATGACGTAATTAAGCCATGGGATCAGATTATATTTCTCTAAACTGAGGCAGTCTTGAATGATTCTTCTGGTAAAGGCAGTTTCCTCCTTGGCCCAGATAGATCTCCAGGCCATTAGTGGTCTTAAACCTATGAGATCAGACAAGAATTCCAACCCAACCTCTTGGTGAACCAGCCCGGTAGAGGCAGAGGTTGGAAGACAAAGAAGTCTCTTTATAAAGTTATTTTCCTCCACTTGCAGATCTCCGTGACAACAATGTCCCCAAACACCTGAACCATAAAGTGCCACTGAAGCACATCTAAGGCGATAGATATGCAACATGTCCCATATACGACGACTTCCCAGTTTAGAAGCAAATTTAAAAACACCGAAGGTGCCTCTGCCCATCTTGGCCCTGACATTATGTATTTCCTGTGCCCAGATGCCCTTACTGTTAAAAGTGATGCCCAAATTGCAGAATTTATCTACCACTTGGATTTTTGGGTCCTCAAACTGGAATGATCTTAGTTTCCTTACCTTCTTCCCACAAGCCATGATAAAAGTTTTAGAGTTGTTAATTTTTAGTTTCCTCCCCTTAATAAAGTCAAAAAATTTGTCCATTTCGGGGATCGATTGGCCCTCAACAATTGGTGCATCAGCATTGACTAATCTTAGCTCGGAGTCCATGGCGTTAATAAAAAGGGAGAAAAGTAAAGGGGCAAGGACACAGCCTTGCCTAATACCTGATTTGACCTTGATGTTATTGGTACATTCCCCCGCTTGGCCAAATCGAATCTGGGCCGATAGGTTACTATATAATCTAGCCAGGAAATAAATAATTGCAGCCGGTGCACCCATATCTAATAAAGTGGTCCACAATAGAGCGTGGTCCACCAAATCAAATGCGCTGGAGAGGTCCTCAAAGCAGAGGAATAACGCGCCCTGCTTGGCGCGTGTGTATTTACCTATAATAAGGTCTAGGTTAATACAGTGCTCGATGGTACCAAGGCCCTTACGAAACCCAAATTGGGAATCTGCAAGGATGGGTCACTCACTAACCACAGGCCGGCCGGTTCTGCTGCCAGCCAAAATCCCCCACAGTGCACCAGCAGCTTGCGTTTAATAATATAAGCCGCTTCTGTATTTCGGGAATGACATGTCTGCCGCTACGGGATTTCCGAACTCCCGATTCAGGGCCCTTACATCCGCGGCATTTCCTGGCCAAGGTGGGTTGAAATGCTGGTCCAGATTGTCAAGGGTCCCCAGGGCAGTCCTCAGGGCACTCAGGGATTTGTAGCACCGCTGGCCCGAGAAATAGCAGGGCACAGTGTGCAGCACGCCCCCCCGGCTGCTCCAAATGCCAAACGGTTGCGCCAGTTCACCTGGGTAGGCTGCAGCTTTTCCACATGTCTGGGGCACTCACTCACCGCAGGTCGACAGGTTCCGCTGCCAGCCACGAGCCGCCACAGTGCACCAGCAGCTCGCGGTCAATATTATCAGCCGCTTCTGTATTACGGGAATGACACGACCCGTAGCTACGGGATTTCCGAACTCCCGATTCAGGACCTTTACATCCGCGGCGTTTCCTGGCCAAGGCGGGCTGAAATTCTGGTCCAGATGGAGCTCCCTGCCCACCGCTCCTCACAGCATCAGCTCTAGCCCTACCGAGCCTGTGAGGCTCGGTAGGGCTAGAGCCTCACAGGCGTGCGGCCATCTTGGTCGTGCGCCACGCCACCTAGCGCCCCCCCAGGTAATAGTCATGCTTGTCTGGAATCACACTGTGAGTCTGTGTCCACTCCTACAATCATCCTGACAGAAGCATGTCCTTATCTGATCACTCTGCTGAAACATAAGTGCTTATAAACTTATCCTGCTGTCAATTACTAGCACTCTAGGAACCCAGTCACTGTCTATGCACTTGCAGAATGAGCCAGGCATTGAGATAAGCAGTGGTACAGTCAAATGTGCACAATGTATGCGGTCCCTTAACCCCTTGCAGACTATTGAGTCAGTCCTGCAAAGGTCCAGGTAATAGTCTTGCTTGTCTGGGGGGGCGTGGTTACGGCGCCGACCGGGATGGCTGCGTGAGCGAGTCGCTCCGCGCCGAGTCCCGTCAATCTCCTGAAATAGCTGGCCCCGCCTGACCTGGCAGCTGGATTTGAGCTCCGGTGGGGTCCCTGAACTAACGAGGAGCGTCTGACCCCCGTCGGAGCCCTGGACGCTGCAGGCGGACGGACCTGCCGTCCTGCTCGAGGCGGCTGAAGGACAAAGCCAAGATGGCGGCGCCGAGCGAGCGAGCGCTTGGTGAGCGGCGCGCTGTGGGGTGCTGAGCGACCTGAGGCACCTGGGAGCCCTTGCGAGGCAGTGCGCTGGTGAGGGGCCCGAGGAAGCGGGACCGGAGCGACGGTAAAGGACGGCGGTGCTGCCTAGGCGCGAGTGGCGCCCCTCCCCCACCTGCTCGCCCGGACGGCAGGAGAGTGAAGCCCTCACTCGCGCTGCACCGGTGGCGGCGTTGCTGGTGACTGTGGCCGACCCATCTCGGGGGATATTGAGGCTGAGACCACCGGGACTCGGAGGAGGACGGCGAGTTGGCCGTGTACTGAGGGGGCAGCTGCCCAGAGCAAGTGGACACCCGGCTGGCCGCAGGAGGGGGTGAAGCAGCAGGGGCAGTGAATGGACCCCGCAGTGTACTGACGCAGCGCTGTTTGGTGCCGCCGGGGGCGGGGGGCTCAAATTGCCTGGTGGGGCGCCCGTGCCTCTCAGTCTTCCGTGGGGGCCCGTGCCCCTAGCCCCTGCACTTGGATGACGCACTGAAGATTGCGGTGGGGCTGCACGGCGTCCATCCCCGAGCTGGTGGTTGGCGACGGAGCGCCTTGGGGGGACATTTGGCACTGCCTGGAGACGGGGGAGCTGCGCATCGTGTGAACTGCCATTGGGCTGCGCCGGGTGTCCCTGGGAACGGGAAGGAAGGAAGGGCGGCTGCAGCCGACCGTCATTGAAGGAGGCGGTTTGGGTGGCACGTTTCCCGTCGTCAAGATGGCCGCGCTGGGGGTTGGCCTCGCTGCGCCTCATGAGCGGGGGGACGGGACGTCCGAAGCCGTGGATGGCGATGCCCCAACGGAGCCCTCACCACAGGAGCTGCGGCTGACCCGCCGTCTTGATGCCATTTTGGCCGCGATCACTACAACCAAGGATGAGTTGCACCAGGATATTGCGCAGGTGGCGTCCGGGCTTGGCTTGCTGAGAGCGGATCACGCCAAGCTCTCTGACCGTGTGAAATCTAATGAACAACTGCTCCAGGAGCTGAAACCGGCGGTGGTCACGGCGGAGCATAAACTTGATGATGTTCTCCTCCGACTGGCGATTCTGGAGCGTCGAGCAGAGGACGCGGAAGGACGCAACCGCCGGAACAACGTGAGGGTGGTGGGGCTTCCGGAGAAAATTGAGAAAGGGGATGCGGTGGCCTACTTGGAGGACTGGTTCCGCACGGTGGTGGCGCCGGAGGGCCTCTCCCCCTTCTTCTCCCTGGAAAGAGCGCACAGGGTGCCCGCGAAGCCCCCCCTGGAGGGCCGACCGCCCAGACCGATGGTGGCCAGACTGCTGCACTACAAGGATCGGGATCTGCTGATCCAAAGGGCGAGAGATCATGGGCCCTTCCAGGTGGACAACAGCAAGGTGACGATCTTTCCGGACTATACGCAGGAGGTACAGCGGAGCAGGGCGTCTTTTTTGTCGGTAAAGAAGGAGCTGAGAGAGGAAGGGATCCAATACTCCTTGCTTTTTCCATCCAAGCTGCGGATCATTGTTGACGACAGGGCTCACTTTTGCCAAACACCCGATGAAGCATGGTCCTGGCTGGAACAGTATCGTGCAGGGACGGATCGAACGCACAGGCCTGCCAGGGATCGTGAGCAACCGGTCAGGGTCAGGAAGTCGCAGCGCATCCGCTCCCGGAATAGGCGCCAACGGGCCGAGCGTGAGGCGCAGATGCTAGCCGATAGACAGAGTGCGCTGGAGGCCACGGCGAACATCACGGGCTCGCAGCGGGATGACGCCTCCAGGGGTTCGGCTTCGGATGGTGAAGGTGAGAAGTCCGGTGGTGACGGCTCGGAGGAGGGGGGAGCGCAGGGGCCGGAGGTTACCCCACAGACATCTGATGGTATCTTTAATGGCTGAAGCGCATGGCCGCTGCACTTCTTCTCAGGCCTGGACGCTCCTGACTTCTATTGGACTGCCAGGTTTGGGGCTGCTCTGGCAGTATGGGGCTGTGGGCGCGGGGTGGTTGCTCTGTCGTCCTGGTTCGGTGCTCCATTGTCCTCATCAGACCCTTAAGGTCTTCTGTGGTGTCGACCACAGATTAGTGTGATGTGTTGGGTGTTTGAGGTTTGGAACGGGTCTGAAGCTGGGTTACTAGGCCCTGTCCTGGGGAGGGGGGGGTTGGGAGTTACGGGGTTTGTTTTGGAGGGGTTGTGCAATTGCTGCGATGCGGGTCACATTTATTGGCGTGCGCCACTGTTGGGATTGATGCTCTATGGGGACGTTACCTAATTTGAAATGTGTCACATGGAATGTCCGGGGTATTCGAACTATGGTTAAGCGCCACAAGGTACATGCATATTTGGTGAGGCGGGGCGTTCAGATAGCGATGCTTCAGGAGACTCACTTGACACAGCAGGAATGTGGGGCCCTACAGAGGAGGTGGAGGGGTCAGGTGTTTGGCACGACTTACTCAGCGTTTGCCAGAGGGGTATTAATATGGATCAGAGCGGGCACACCATTCCAAGTCACAAGTCAAAGGATAGATCCGGAGGGTCGTTATGTGGTGGTGGAAGGACGCCTGTGTGGTAGGGAAGTGGTGCTATGTAACATCTATGCCCCCAACGCTGATCAAGCGCATTTCTTTGAGGATTTATCGCGCTCCTTAGCGTATTATTTGGCAGGCCCTGTATTGCTGGCGGGGGATTTTAACTCCATTTCAGATGTGCTGTTGGACAGGTCACACCCGCCTTTGGTAGACTCCCCAGTGCGCAGACTTGCGACCCACAGGAGGGACTGGCAGGAGAGGTGGGGCTTAGTGGATGTGTGGAGGGCGCAGCACCCTGAAACTCGAGATTATTCCTTCTTCTCGACGCTACATGATCTGCATGTTCGACTGGATTCAGTGTTATGCTGCGAGTCTCTAGCGCAGATGGTGATTCACTCTGAGTATTTGTCTAGAACCATTTCGGACCATAACCCACTGCTGATTTCTGTGCAATGGCAGCTGGCGAGATCGGTGGTCCCTACGTGGAGACTTCGCCCGGAGACGCTGGAGGATCCGGCGTTTTGTGACACGGTCCGACAGGGTATAGACGAATACTTCACGGTTAATGCTGGGTCGACAGAGACTAGAGCGAATGAATGGGACGCGATGAAGGTGGTGGTGAGGGGGGTGTGTATGGGTCGGTTTCTGACTGTGAGAGGTACAGTGCTGAATGACCTCGCGAAGGCGGAGGAAGTGCTGAGAGGGGTGGAACGGCTGCGGCCCGAGCGACCGGAGCTGCAAGATAGCTTGTTGCGTGCTAAGGAGGCGGTGGCGACAGAGATAGAGAGACTGCGGTGCTATGATTATAAGTTGTATGTGGTGAAAGTGCATGACGAGCGAGATAAAGTGGGCACGCTCCTTGCGAAGTTGGCTGATCCGAACCCTAGAGGATGTCCGGTTATGAGTGTGCGCCAGGAGGATGGGGAGGTGGTTTATTCCCAATTGGCGGTTCTGGGGCGCTTTCAGTCCTACTACGCGAGTTTGTACACTAGCCACCTCGAAGTGGATGCCGCGGACATAGGCGATTATTTGGCTCAGATCCCTCTACCGGTACTGGATGAGGAGGACGCACGGGATCTGGGGGGCCCTGTAACCCTAGCGGAAATCAGAGGGGCGATTAGTCATATGGCGCGGAACAAAACTCCTGGGGTGGATGGGTTGCCGATCGAGTTCTACGCCTAATTTATGGAAGTGTTGGCTCCCAGACTGCAGGTTGTGTATGCGGAGGCGAAACAATTGGGGCGGTTGCCTGACTCTATGACGGAGGCGCTGGTTGTGCCCCTGCTGAAGCCGGGCAGGGATGCATTAGATGTTTCTTCTTTTCGTCCGTTGTCTATGCTGACTGTAGATTATAAGCTTTTGAGCCGAATCCTGGCCACCCGGCTCCTCCCACTGATGACCTCTTTGGTGCATAGGGATCAGGCGGGATTCATTCCCTCGAGGAGCACTTCGATGAATATCCGCCGGCTGATTGGGGTTATTGATAGTGCTGCCCTGGCGGATCCAGGCCCGGTAGTGCTGACGGTTGATATTGAAAAGGCGTTTGATAGTTTGGAATGGGATTTTTTAGATGGTGTACTGTTGAAGTTCGGAGTTGGGGAGGGGTTCCGGGGCTGGACGAAAGTGCTCTAATCTTCGGCTAAGGCGAGGGTGCAGTTAGGGACCTTGGTCTACTCGGTTTATCCGGTCTGCAGGGGCACGAGGCAGGGCTGCTCGCGGTCTCCTCTGCTCTTTGCTCTAGCAATGGAACCGCTGGCGGCGCAGGCGAGGCAGGGAGTTGTTTTTGACGGGATTGCGCTGGGACTTGACTCGCATTATATTTCGTTGTATGCCGACGACTTGTTACTGTACCTGGCAGACTCTGGAAGGGCTCTTGAGGGCGCGGTGGACATGCTGGACAGGTTCGGGAGGCTCTCAGGCCTCAGGGTGAACTGGACTAAGACTTGTGTGTTTCCGCTGCGGAAGACCACGCTCTGCCCGCAGCTCACGAGGCCGGTAGTGTGGGAACCCTCTTGTTTTGTTTACTTAGGAGTGCGTATCTACCATGACACGGCGGACCTCCTTGAGGGGAATGTGGGGCGCTGTGTTAGGACGCTGAGAGGCAGTATGGACTTCTGGGCCTCTCTCCCGCTGTCTGTACTGGGCCGTGTGGCGCTGTTGAAAATGGTGGCACTCCCGAGGCTCCTCTACTATTTTAGAACACTGCCGGTGTGGATCCCGCAGGGTGTCTTTCGGGAGCTGAGGACGTTGGTGACCGGCTTTCTCTGGGGCCGCGGCCGCAGACGGGTGGCATTGACCACCCTGATGAGACCCAAGTGTGAGGGAGGGGTGGCCGTCCCCGACTATGAGCTATACTATCTGGCAGCGCAGCTCCAGGTCCTGACGCAGAACGTGGCCAGAGAGTTCAGGGGGCCTGAAGATGGCCGAGGGGTTGGCATTCGGAGGTATGTCTTGTCGTCTATCGTGATGCAACAGAGACTGGCCAGTAGGGACCTCACGATGGAGGAATGGACGCTTAGATTATGTTGGAACAGGCACCTGAAGAGGGCTGGGAAGCGCCGACCGTACGCGCCGGAGATTCCGCTGGGAATGCTCACTGCCTTACCGCATGGGGGTGATTGGTCCCAATTGTTAGAGTGGGAGGACCTGGGCTTGCAGATGGTAGGTGACCTTTATGTGGACGGGACGCTGGCCCCGTTCCAAACCTTGCAGGAGCAATTCGGCCTGCCGAGTGGTACCTTCCTGTTGCATGCGGCGGTTATTGCGGCCCTGCAGAGGCATTGGGGGGGCAGATTGGCGGAGCCGGAGGTGACGACGGTGTGCCAATATGTAGTGATGGCAGCGGGCACCGTTAAGGCGGTGACCTGCCTCCACAATAGGATGTTAAATGAAGGTCTGGCCCCGTTGGCTGAACTGAAGTCGCGTTGGGAGACCAGCGTCGGTAGGCAAATCCCGGACTCTGTATGGGGTCAGGTGCTCCACAGGACCTGGAAGGGGACGAGGAATGCGAGATTCCAACAGGTGCATTATTTTGTGCTCCATAGGGCGTATTTGACCCCGGAGAGGTTGCGGCGACACTTCCAGGTGCTTGATGCCATGTGCCCGCGATGTCTAGAACCTGAGGTGGATCTTGACCACATGCTGTGGGGTTGCCCGAAATTGGGGGACTACTGGTCTGAGATAGGGGACCTCTTGAATGCAGTCACGGATCGGGAGGTAGATTTTGACATGGCCGCATGCCTACTTCTTTGGTTCCCGCATACCAAAAAGACCAAGGTTACGAGCAAATTCATTGGGTTGGGACTGATACTGGCACAGCGTGAGATCACGTGGCATTGGAAGTCTAAAGAGGGGCCATCTGTACGGAGGTGGAGGAATGAATTGGTGAGGTGGTCGAGCTGTGAGAGTGTGTTACGAATGCGCCAGGCGACTAGGGCTGGCAACGAGAAGTGCTTGGAACTGGCGCGGTCCTGGGAGCTGGTGGTGCAGGCATTGAGGGACTATCTCACCGAAAGCGAGGACACTGATCAGTTATAACCAGGGATTCCGTGTGGCTACTTGCTTGTCAAAGCTTTCTGATAGTTGTCACCCGAGAGCAGGAGGGGGATGGTGGAACCCGCATTAGCAGCAGTTGGGGGGGGGTACTGGGAGGGAGTTGTATGAAGGAGCGGTTTGCCGGCTAGCGGCAACCTCCCGGAACCGATTGGCCCAGGATAGTACTTGTGATGCTTTAGTGACATGAAATTAGAGTGGCCTGGAGTCTGATGGAGAGTGTGGGTTGGTTGTTGTGGGATAAAAGCGGATACGAAGTGTTATACTTGACCTGTGTCCCGAAAAGGGCATGCACCGAGGTACCTCCAGTGAACAGACTTATTGATGCGCCGCCCAGCCTCCGGGATGTGGGCCGATCGGCTGTGTACTGTATTATTATTGCACTGTATGATGGGGACTGTTGGTGTACGGGTTGGTTTGTTGGAGGTTTTTCTTCCTGATTCTGCAATAAAAATATATTTAAAAAAAAAAATAAAATAGTCTTGCTTGTCTGGAATCACACTGTGAGTCTGTGTCCACTCCTACAATCATCCTGACAGAAGTATGTCCTTATCTAATCACTCTGCTGAAACATAAGTCCTTATAAATGTATCCTGCTGTCAACTACTAGCACTCTAGGAACCTATTCACTGTCTATGCACTTGCATAATGAATCAGGCATTGAGACAAGAAGTGTTACAGTCAAATGAGCACAATGTATGCGGTCCCTTACACCCTGGCAGACTACTGAGTGAGTCCTGCAAAAGTCCAGGTAATAGTCATGTTTGTCTGGTATAACACTGTGAGTCTGTGTCCACTCCTACAATCATCCTGACAGAAGCATGTCCTTATCTAATCACTCTGCTGAAACATAAGCACCTATAAACGTATCCTGATGTCAACTACTAGTACTCTAGGAACCCAGTCACTGTCTATGCACTTGCAGAATGACTCCGGCATTGAGACAAGCAGTGGTAAGTCAAATGTGCACAATGTATGTGGTCCCTTAACCCCTTTGCAGACTACTGAGTCAGTCCTGCAAAAGTCTAGGTAATAGTCATGCTTGTCTGGAATAACACTGTGAGTCTTTGTCCACTCCTGCAGTCATCCTGATAGAAGCATGTCCTTATCTAATCACTCTGCTGAAACATAAGTGCCTATAAACTTATCCTGCTGTCAACTACTAGCACTCTAGGAACCCAGTCACTGTCTATGCACTTGCAGAATGACTCAGGCATTGAGACAATACCTAAGCCCTTATAAATTAATTGAGCACTCTGTTTGCAGCACTGTCATCATTCTAGTTACTAGTGATGTTCTTACAGAATGACCTATGCACCAACACAAGTAAATGTACAATATTCTGTGCACAATCCCTTCAAACCTCTAAGCAGATACATACTATTGGTACACTCCACTAAATACTGAAGTAGTAGTCATGCAGCCTAGGATACCTCCTGTCTGTCTCATGCAGTTTGTCAATCAGCCATCCAGCACTATGTTCTGATTGTATCACTCTGCCAATACCTCAGCCCTTATGGGGCAGATTTACAAACCCCCAGTGCCACCAGTACGTCACTTTTTGTAACGTAGTGATGGCGCTGGTGACTCCTCCATATTTACAAGGAGAGGAAAAGCCACCCTGCATGGCTTTTCCTCTCCTTGAAAATACGACCCATTCAAACGCAGCACTTTGCATTGAAGGGGCGTTCCAGGGGTGTTGCTGTGTCTGTTCCCACACAACACCCATACACATCTCAAGACTTACGAGAAAGTGTAAATCTGTAGATACGTGTGAAAGGTGCGACACCCTAGAGGTGGTGTAGTGAGGCACAACAAGGAGAAATGTTTTCATTTCTCCTCATTTTTCCCTCTTTCAATGCATGCTGCATTTCACAGCACACATTGAAGGAGGAAAATGACATTAGTGATTGTTTTTGTGCAGGAAGTAGTCCCTTCCTGCACAAAAACAATCTCCCCTTAACACAGATATCCTTGCACCATGGTGTAATGGTGCCTGCCTCACTGCATGGCTGCAGTTTGTGTGCTAATGCAGACGGAGCACAGAATTGCGACATATTCATGTGAATATGTCACATCCCTTTTCTTCAGAAGTTCTGCAGCACGGTGCAGCTAAAAGGCTTGCAGTGTCACGCTGCAGCACTTCCTCATAGATCTGCCCCTATCAATTCACCATAAAGGACTAATGCATTCCTTCAGTCAATCATGCTCTACACATACATTCAACCAAACTTTCAGACATTACCATGCAATTATAGTTCTTTTTTTAAACCAGATAAGGTAGTTCTTCTGTTTTTTGTTTTCTATTTTTGTTTTTGTTTTTTAACAATTTTGTTCTTTCTTTGGCGTTTTTTAAAAATTGAACAAAAAAGGAACTAAGTAAACAGTTAGCTTTAGGAATTCAACATCATTCTAAAAAGAAAAACAAAAACAAAAATTGCATTGTTGGTTCCGTTGAGCTGCACAAATAGCGTCCACTGACTGTTCACCTTAACAGATTATGGTTTTGCACTTAGTGCAGTGCTGCTGCAGAAAAGCAAATTCTGGGCGAATGTCTACTGGTGGTGCTGAAGTAGATGCTCCGGAGGTGCTAGCAATGACTGGTGGTGGATTTTTTGCTGCACGCCTCATTTCTTCTTGTGCCAGATCCTTTGGGTAAATGGTCTGCAGATATTTATACATACTCGCTGTTCCACAGGAGTATTTTTTGTCACTGCCTCGCAACAGAACCCTGTCACACAGCAAGCATGTGACTTTTCTTGCGTTGACCTTTTATTCTCCGGCAGGAAAGGTTAAAAATGTCCATACCACTGATTCAGGCCTCTGCTCGGGTGGATCTTCCTCCAAGATATCTTCATCTGAAGAATGATGAGGAGCTTGCGAACCAGATGCCATTTCTCCAATGCAATTTTTAAAAAACACAAAAAAAAATCCAAAACCAGCTCTGGAAGAAGAGATGTCTCTCATCAACTGCTCCAAACAGAATAAATAAAATGGGTGGGGTCCTTCGATTGATACAGTGGAAAATGTTATGAACCAATCAAATCTTTTTTTTGAGGTCACATGGGACCCGCGCACTGTGTGCTCACGAAGCGCGCACCCGACGCAACTTCGCGAAAATATATTTAAAAATAATATACGTTTATTACAAGTAGAAGTATATAATTTTTATGAATTCCTTAGATAATCTTTTGCCCTAATATATACATTAAAGACACGTACATATCATTTTAGAACATAAAAAATTTCACGGGAGTCGTGCACCCAACGTGCCCCAGCACGTATATAACGTCACGTAGGGCCCACCACCGCCCAAGCGTCGCGTACCATAAAAAGCATGTGTCGCAAACGCGTGGGAGCAGGAGTCGCGGACTTTTTGCATACCGGCCGCGCACACCACGTAGCATTGTACGTATATGCCGCAACTGAAAAAAAAACACGCACTCGTTGCTCGTTGCTCACCATATACGGATCCTTCACAACTTTTCCAAAATGGCAGCTGGAATACGCGGACCCGCTGCATTTGGTACGCTTTGGGTGCGCAACTCCCAAAAATAATTTGAAAATTGTTTTTTTGAAAGAAAATTATATAAATATATTAAAATACAAAAAAACTAAATAATAAAAAATATTTCAGTTTTAAATGTATGTTAAATTTTTTTTGCAATTGTCAGAAAAATATAATATTGTTTAATAAATAAAACATTTATAAATAAACAGTTAAAAAAACTTTAGAAATTCAGTACAAAAAAATAGGTATAACTACTATTGCACTTAAAAATTTGCATTTAAAAACCTTTGAAATTCACTGAAAAAACCATAGGTTTCAGAGACGTTGTAGTTAGAAATTAGCATTTATAAAACCTTTGAAATTCACAGAAAAAAATAGGTTTCATGAGTGTTATAGTTAGCTGGACATTTCACTCGTACAAAACCATAGAAATTCCTCCGATATAGTTAGTTGCACTAACTATAACTTGCGCGCCCGCAAAGCACTGATGATGATGTCACATAGTACATCATTCATGACATGGTCAGTGACATCACTGATGACATCTCAAATGACATCACTGATGACATCATCCACATGACAATCTGATACACCTCATCACACACTCGTATAACCTTTGATCACTCACTGTAAAATACAGAGTACCATATTTGAAAGCATTGACACACACACATACCAATTACTACATATGCACTCACTGATTCCTAAGTCTACACACACAACTGTCCATTTACCCATGGAATCACTAATACATGCAGTCACTGAGCAATGGTAACACGATCAAATGTACTCATACACCTATATAAACATTGACACATCAGCAGTCATCCTAGTCAGTTATGCAGTGATGCTACTCACTCATGAAAAGAATCAATCACACTTACATTTACTCACCTACACAGTTATACACACAACATCTGATTTATACATACACATAATAAATCATATTTACTATGTTAAAAA
Organism: Lissotriton helveticus; assembly: GCF_964261635.1. Lineage (NCBI taxonomy): Eukaryota > Metazoa > Chordata > Amphibia > Caudata > Salamandridae > Lissotriton > Lissotriton helveticus. The sequence goes on from NC_136065.1 coordinate 1,028,859,127, forward strand.
ATCACTATTACAATTATACACTCATTCATACAGTTACTCTCACAATCACTGACTCTGAGTTATACCTATTCATGTACACCAACTCTCAACGCCTTTTATTTTTCTACTTTATTGGAGATGTACCACTGACACATATATTCACTTACCAACACACAAATAAACACACTCAGACACCCAAACAACTGTTTCCATAAACACTCCTAAACCCATATGCCTAGGCAATCAACCACTCACACTTGTATGCATAGAGTTACAACTCCCCCACCCAACCACAAATACACTCAGTCTCCCTTACAAATACTCAGCCAACTAATCAATAACTAATATAGACACTCATGTAGTTAGTGACCAGTTGATGCAGCAGGTTATACAACAACAGAGACAGTGATACACACATTCACATAGTTTGGTTACTATCCCATATATTTAGTGAGACACATTTAATTACTCACTTAAACAGTCAGACAGCTACTAAATCCTCCATCCAGACAGTTATATATCCACTCAATCTTCCATACAGATTGGTATATATATATAATAGATATTTAAATTTCCAACAAAACCACATTCACTGGATGATATAATCAGTGATGTCATCAGTGATGTCATTTGAGATGTCATCAGTGATGTCACTGACCATGTCATGAATGATGTAATATGTGACGTCATCAGCAGTGCATTGCGGGCGCGCGAGTTATAGTTAGTATGGAGGAATTGTAAGTGTTTTGTACGGGTGAAATGTTCAGCTAACTATAACACCCCTTAGCTGGACATTTCACTCGTAACAAACCATTGAAATTCCTCCGTTATAGTTAATTGTACTAACTACAACTTGCGCGCCCGCAATTCACTGCTGATGATGTCACATATTACATCATTCATGACATGGCTAGTGACCATTGATGACATCTCAAACGACATCACTGATGACATCTTCCAGTGAATGTGGTTTGGTTCGATATTTATATACGTATTATATATATAGCAATCTGCATTGAAGACTGAGTGGATGTATAAGTGTCGGGATGGAGGATTTAGTAGCACTGTGATTGACTGTTTAAGTGCCTAATTTAAAGTGTCTCACTAAAGATATGGGATAGTGATTAAACTGTGTGAATATCTGTATCACTCTATCTCTTGTTGTGTAAACTACTACATAAGTTGGTTACTAGCTATGTGAAAGTCTAGATTAGTTATTAATTAGTTATGTGAGTATTTGTATGGGATAGTGAATGTGTGTGTGGCTGGGTGGGAGGTGTGTGACTGTCCAAATATGTGTAAATAGTTGATTTAGTAGGTATATGAGGTTAAGACTGTATGTGGACCAGTTGTTTGGGTGAGTGAATCTCTTTATGGGTGTGGTGATGAGTAAATATATTTCTCAATGATGCATGTCCAACAAAGTAGAAAATTAAAACGCAGTGTATGTGACAGTTGTATATAAATACGTTTACATAACACTCAGTGATTGTATGAGTGACTGTATCGAAAACTGTATACTTGTAATAGTGATTTTATAACACACTAAGTATGAGTTACTATCTATAGGAATAAAGAAAGTGGTGTGTAGATGTAGGAATCACTGAGTGGATTTTTAGAAACTAGTATTGGTGTGTCAATGGTTTCAAATATGGTACTTCATATTTTATAATGAGTGTTGAAAGGTTATACTAGTGTATGATGAGATGTATCAGATTGTGACGTGAATGATGTCATTTGAGATGTCATCAGTGATATCATCAGTGATGTCACTGACCATGTCATAAATGATGTAATATGTGACATCAACAGCAGTAGATATCTATATAAATACAAATATAAATGCATGCACACATATACATATATGCATAGATATGCATGTTATGTACATGAAAGTTTGAAAAACACTAATAAAAGCAAAGCTAAAAAGCCACCTAAATACAAACAGAATTGCTTTAACTTAAACGAGACCTATTGCATTTTCAATGCTTGTTTACTTTGGTTCCATCAAGAAGGCATTCAGATGTGTCACACATTTGCCGTAAATTCTGAATGTTAGCACTCTAGTTGCTCATTAGATCACTGTTGTAAAGCTACTGCTCACTAGGGAAGTCTGCTGCTGGTATTCAAAGTGCATGTTTCTGTCTGCATGTTAGAATTTTTTATTGAAATAGCAGAGGATTTGAAAAATCAAAATGTGCCCTAATTTGTTCTTCCTGCAGCACTAATCATAATTTCTATGGCAAAATGAAGCCCCTCATTTTGATCCTTTGCAAATTAAATGTTTTAAGTGTTACCACTTTATTCCAATCAAGATGGCATACTTTTGTCATAAGTAAGATTGTTAGCTCTTTAGTTGTCCTTTAGAACACTCTGCGACATTCTGTCATTGGGCTATACTTGGGCTACATCTGGGTGATATTTGTGCTACATTTGGGCTCTTTTGTCTCTGGCGGCCATCTTGGGAGACTTATTTGTTATGAAGTTTCCTAATTTCCTCATTTACTGCAGTCTCCTCAGTAGGAAATACTTTAAGTTTTTTACTTTGGTTCTATCAAGAAGGCATTCAGATGTGTCACACATTTGCCATAAATTCTGAATGTTAGCACTCTAGTTGCTCATTAGATCACTGTAGTAAAGCTACTGCTCACCAGGGAAGTCTGCTGCTGGTATTTAAATTACATGTTTCAGTCTGCATGTCAGAATTTTTTTTAATGAAATAGGAGAGTGTGGGACTTGGCCCTTTCCCCAGAAATTTTTCGTTTTTTACCCCTTTTAATTTAGAATGCCCCTATTGTAACAACAATGTATAGGCCTTGTGTAGTGAGGAAAGCCCTGTGTACTGTGAAACTGATGTTAAGATGCAGGTGTCTTATACCCCTAACATGGCTGCCACTGACCACTGCTGCTGCAGCGGGGTTAGTGGGCGCATTCTAGTGGCTAGGGCCTGGCTGGAACCCTCCAAACAATGTATCAACTTAGCCTGCCAGCCTGCCCACAGGTAGAATGGTGGAACCTCCTAGAACCCCCTGGAACCTTCTGGAACAGGTGAGGTGACACCAACTGCCACTGCCAACTGTCAACTGGCACTGTATAAGGAAAGGAAGGAAAACTTTCCTGTCAGAGTGACTGAGGGGAAGACCTGGGGAAGAACCTACGCAGGAGGATAGGCAGTGGGGGTCAGGGCAGGGTCTTATGATGCTGGAAATGACAGGGCCTAGAGTGCTGCTTTACAAGTATTGAGGCATCCTGTACCCCCCCCCACTGACCTAACCCCGCGGCAGGGAACCCCCAGGGACCACTTGAGGGGATTGGCTGAGGAGATCTAACACTAGCCACCAACTTAACCCCCTTCAAGGAAACAAGAAACCAAAGGGCGCAAGAAACATCACGCCAACAAGAAACTAAGCTTCTATTTACAAGGGCGCAAGAAACATCACGCCAAGAAGAAACTAAGCCTCTATTTACAAGGGCGCAAGAAACCTAAAGCGCTAAGAAGAAATTAAATCATCACAGGACTTTTGAAGAAGCAAACAGGTATTGGCGCGGTACTGACCCTGCGTTTCCTGATGTCACCTGGGGTCTCCCTTGCTAACCTGCTACTGGGGTGTCACCTGTCCTGTATATCTAGCGCTGCCCTTGCTGACCCTGTGAAGAGCGCTGAAGTAATGGAGGGGGTTGCTGCCTTCTGAAGCGCTATATTTGCCTGAACTGCAGCACCCTGAACTGAATGTTATTAGACCTGCTGGTCTTGCCCCCACCTCGTGTGGGCCAAAGCGCTATAGCCCTGCACCCTGCTGTCTGTGAAGCGCTAGAATCCTGGGCGTGATTCCTGCCTGAAGCGCTATATTCTGTGGTGCCCTTCAGCAGCGCTACCTGGAATGAACTGTCTGCTGAGCGCTACCTCTGCTGTGAATTGCCTGCTATATCGTAGCGCTGTGAATCCTGAAAAGCGCTATCCCCCTGAAGCGCTGTGTCACCAAGAACTTCTGTGGCTCTAGAAGTTGCTGCCTTCTGAAGCGCTGACTCCCTGCTCCCCCAACGCTCCTTTGCTGTCCCTGTGAAGAGTGCTGAGGTACTGAAGGGGGTTGCTGCCTTGTGAAGTGCTGTACCTGCAGGGTGCTATTATCTAAACCTGATTGCCTGCTGAAGCGCTGTCCCCAGCATTGCCTGTGGCCAAGCGCTGTCATGTGAGGAACTGAGGTAGTGCCCAGGGAAGCGCTGTAATTTCACTCCAAGCGCTTTCTTGAATGTCCCATAGAAGCGCTGTAATTGTGCCTCCAAGCGCTCTCTTGTAGGCCCCAGAGAAACGCTGTATTTTTTACCTTAAGTGCCCACCTGTTGGCCCCTATGTGCCTCTAGTGACGTGGAGGCCATTAAGTTACTGTTTATGCCCGAGGACAGGCTTGCCATTCATTAACTGTTTGGGCCCTGGTTCCGGCGTAGGCCTAAAGACATACTGAGTTCACCTGCGATGGCTTAGCCCTGCATAGGGGAGTCCAAGGCATAGTAAAATGCTCATTGAGAATGCTTTACTGAATTGCTTATTGAAATGTTCACCTTAATTAACAGAAATGTTTTACTAGTCTAAAGCAAGGCCTGTGCTTGCTTAATGAGATGTTGCTCTCTAGCAATGAGAAATGTTCTATTTATAAGTTACTTAATGAAATGCCTATGCCTGATTCCTTCCCTGTAATGTTTACTCCTGATTAGGGGGATGTTACCTATGATTGGGGAAGAGTTTTGAAGTGGTTATTCCTGCTTGGAACCAGGATTATTCTGAACTATAGAAGTTTTATTACACCCCTGCCCCAGTGTTATAACCTCTACTTATTTACAGGATTACTCTTGGGTGCTGAAAGGTTTATGCCTGCTTAATGTAGGAATTAGAATTTTGATCCTGGCCTGGGGGTGGAAACGCCAACAGCTGCATAATGAACTGTGTCTGCTGACTAATGAAACATTTATTCATGTTGGTTGAAAGGTGGAGCACATGCCCACAGTTATGGAGTGAGGTGCTCCTTGCTTTAAAAGAAATGTTTACATTTACTAAAAGGCTTTACATGCATAAACCAAGTCTTCTAAGCTCAGGCTTGCCTGTTAAAAATGGTTATCTCTGCCTTGAAGAGTTGTTAACTGTTGATTGCTGAGTAGGGGAACGTTAATGCTATAAGGATATAGTTACACTGCCTAATGAGATGTTTTATCCGCAGTGGCGTGTTTTTATTCCTGCCATAGGAGTTTCATTCCTGCCTAAGGAAATGGTTAATGAAATGGTTTACCCTCAGTGAAGTGTTTTACTTCTGCTAAACTGATTATCTCTATTGCAGGAAATGTTTTACCTGTAAGCTCCTGATTAATAGGGGGAAGGCCCTGCCTGTTCAGGCATCAGGTAAAAGGATGGTGTGTGATGCCTAAAGGAATACTTTATGCCTAATGAAAGGTGTTGACCTCATTTGAGGCAATGTTTACTCCTGCCCAGGGAAGGGTCTCATACCCCTGCTATAACAGAGATCTACTTACACCTGCTCAATGTAGGGATTTCTACTTCCCTGATGGAATGTTGGTGTAGCCCTGATACAGTTAAACCTGCACAAGGGGATGGTTACCTAGATTGCAATGTTTTCTCCTAGTTAGTGCTGGCTAATGCAATGGTTAGCTGGGCCCAATGAGAAGTTCTCCCAAAGGGATGCCCAACCTTGTTATATGGAATAATTATTCTTAATGAAATGTTTAATTCCTATTACAGGAGGAGAGTTACGTCCACATACTTTTGTGGCAAATGAAATGTTTCATATTTAAGGAAATGTTTGAACTACACTTAACAAATTGTTTATTCCTACAGCGGGGAGATGTTTCTGTTATGGAACTGTCCCTTTGTTTACCTGAGGAAATGGATATTGATGCTTAATGCAGTGTTGTTCTTATGACTTTGAGATGTATTCCTTTCAGGTACTGACCAAGAAGCAAGGCGTAGGTCGGGCCTGTGTCCCACTAAAAATGTATTTAACTATTTATTGATCCAATATTTAATATGTATTGCAGAACGGATATTTATTCATCTAATATTGATCGCAAGTTTTGAGACACATGTATTTTAAATGAATTTATGATTTCCCTGATCCTGCTCTATCTATCTGATTATTTATCTTAATACAAATTACTTGTTTTTATACAAGCTCTGGAGTGGAGTCATTTATTGCGTGCCCAGGTTTCTGTCTCAGTGTGAGTGTGTGCTGCATGATCGCTTAACACATATGCTTTCGGATGCCTACCCGCTCGTGCCATGCTACCCTAGGGGACTGGTGACCCCAGTTCCAACATATTGGTGTCGAGCGGTGGGATCCAGGACCTGTGACCATGCAGCACCCTCCATTGGGACAGGGTGCACAGCAATTGGGCTGCACAATTATTGTGTGTGCAAGCCTTAGGAATTGACCCCTCCACTGTCTAGCCTGTGAGTGTATCAGGGCCTGTTGGACCTCATTCTGTCGCCACATCCTAGAACCTTTTTCCTGAATTATCTGAGTCCCCACCTGGCGTACTGGAGTGTTGTCAGGGGATGGGGGTGCCTGTTGGGCGGAGAGAAGAAGGAACTCCGTACCACTTTGGGGGCACGGGTAGGAGCCCACCCAGAGGGGAGAGGGGATGGGGACAGGAGGGGCAGGTCACACCCAGGGAGGCGGGCACACCAGAGAACCTTGGAAGGGGGTGTGTGTCGTCAAAGAGGTTAGAGCAGAAAAGGGAGAGTGTGAGCCTTGCAATGAAGGAAGGGAAGCTGGTGCACAGGCTTCAGCTAACAGAGACAGAGCTGAAGACCTTGAAATCATGTGTGCCAGGTACTTCCATGGTGGCAGCGTACCCGAGGTTCGGGGTTTGGACCAGTCACGGGGTGTAGAACCTGGACTGGGCTTTCAGGTGCAGGGATTGCCTGACCTGGAGGGTGGGGTACCAGTAACTATGGACCCTACCAATGTGACTTCCAGGGGTACCTATCCGGGGAGGAGGGTGCGGAACCCTGGAAGGGGGTGCAGAGGGAGGAAGGACTCTCCTCTGGCACCGGTCCAGCCACGGGGTTCAGATCCTGGGTTGGGTGGCCAGGTTCAGGGGTTGCCTGACCTGGCGGGAGGAATCTCTGTATTCAGAGTTCCCCCGGTTGTGACTCTCAGGGGTACTACTCCAGGTGGGAGGGTGCGGAACCCTGGGAGGGGGTGCAGGGAGAGGTAGGTCTCGCCCCTGTCACCAATTCAACTTAAGGGTTTAGACCCTAGGTTGAGGAGGAGAGTGGAAAGGGTACCACAGGCCTGGGGCTACTGCCCCCCACTCTGAGAGAGAGAGCAAGGGCCAGAGACATCTGAATTGTTTAGAGGTCCGTCCTGGCTGCATCTCACTGGTGAACACCAGTGGGGTGGTTGGATTAGCGAGAATGTCATGGTGGTATTGGGCCTGCGTCCACCTTTTTCCGCCCCAAGCAGGGAAGCCCATCAAGGGAATGATCGGACTACCCTGGCTTTTGGCTGGGGGGGAGATGTGTGGGACTTGGCCCTTTCCCCAGAAATTTTTAGTTTTTTTACCCCTTTTAATTTAGAATGCCCCTATTGTAACAACAATGTATAGGCCTTGTGTAGTGAGGAAAGCCCTGTGTACTGTGAAACTGATGTTAAGATGCAGGTGTCTTATACCCCTAACATGGCTGCCACTGACCACTGCTGCTGCAGCGGGGTTAGTGGGCGCATTCTAGTGGCTAGGGCCTGGCTGGAACCCTCCAAACAATGTATCAACTTAGCCTGCCAGCCTGCCCACAGGTAGAATGGTGGAACCTCCTACAACCCCCTGGAACCTTCTGGAACAGGTGAGGTGACACCAACTGCCACTGCCAACTGGCACTGTATAAGGAAAGGAAGGAAAACTTTCCTGTCAGAGTGACTGAGGGGAAGACCTGGGGAAGAACCTACGCAGGAGGATAGGCAGTGGGGGTCAGGGCAGGGTCTTATGATGCTGGAAATGACAGGGCCTAGAGTGCTGCTTTACAAGTATTGAGGCATCCTGTACCCCCCCCACTGACCTAACCCCGCGGCAGGGAACCCCCAGGGACCACTTGAGGGGATTGGCTGAGGAGATCTAACACCAGCCACCAACTTAACCCCCTTCAAGGAAACAAGAAACCAAAGGGCGCAAGAAACATCACGCCAAAAAGAAACTAAGCTTCTATTTACAAGGGCGCAAGAAACATCACGCCAAGAAGAAACTAAGCCTCTATTTACAAGGGCGCAAGAAACCTAAAGCGCTAAGAAGAAATTAAATCATCACAGGACTTTTGAAGAAGCAAACAGGTATTGGCGCGGTACTGACCCTGCGTTTCCTGATGTCACCTGGGGTCTCCCTTGCTAACCTGCTACTGGGGTGTCACCTGTCCTGTATATCTAGCGCTGCCCTTGCTGACCCTGTGAAGAGCGCTGAAGTAATGTAGGGGGTTGCTGCCTTCTGAAGCGCTATATTTGCCTGAACTGCAGCACCCTGAACTGAATGTTATTAGACCTGCTGGTCTTGCCCCCACCTCGTGTGGGCCAAAGCGCTATAGCCCTGCACCCTGCTGACTGTGAAGCGCTAGAATCCTGGGCGTGATTCCTGCCTGAAGCGCTATATTCTGTGGTGCCCTTCAGCAGCGCTACCTGGAATGAACTGTCTGCCGAGCGCTACCTCTGCTGTGAATTGCCTGCTATATCGTAGCGCTGTGAATCCTGAAAAGCGCTATCCCCCTGAAGCGCTGTGTCACCAAGAACTTCTGTGGCTCTAGAAGTTGCTGCCTTCTGAAGCGCTGACTCCCTGCTCCCCCAACGCTCCTTTGCTGTCCCTGTGAAGAGTGCTGAGGTACTGAAGGGGGTTGCTGCCTTGTGAAGTGCTGTACCTGCAGGGTGCTATTATCTAAACCTGATTGCCTGCTGAAGCGCTGTCCCCAGCATTGCCTGTGGCCAAGCGCTGTCATGTGAGGAACTGAGGTAGTGCCCAGGGAAGCGCTGTAATTTCACTCCAAGCGCTTTCTTGAATGTCCCATAGAAGCGCTGTAATTGTGCCTCCAAGCGCTCTCTTGTAGGCCCCAGAGAAACGCTGTATTTTTTACCTTAAGTGCCCACCTGTTGGCCCCTATGTGCCTCTAGTGACGTGGAGGCCATTAAGTTACTGTTTATGCCTGAGGACAGCCTTGCCATTCATTAACTGTTTGGGCCCTGGTTCCGGCGTAGGCCTAAAGACATACTGAGTTCACCTGCGATGGCTTAGCCCTGCATAGGGGAGTCCAAGGCATAGTAAAATGCTCATTGAGAATGCTTTACTGAATTGCTTATTGAAATGTTCACCTTAATTAACAGAAATGTTTTACTAGTCTAAAGCAAGGCCTGTGCTTGCTTAATGAGATGTTGCTCTCTAGCAATGAGAAATGTTCTATTTATAAGTTACTTAATGAAATGCCTATGCCTGATTCCTTCCCTGTAATGTTTACTCCTGATTAGGGGGATGTTACCTATGATTGGGGAAGAGATTTGAAGTGGTTATTCCTGCTTGGAACCAGGATTATTCTGAACTATAGAAGTTTTATTGCACCCCTGCCCCAGTGTTATAACCTCTACTTATTTACAGGATTACTCTTGGGTGCTGAAAGGTTTATGCCTGCTTAATGTAGGAATTAGAATGTTGATCCTGGCCTGGGGGTGGAAACGCCAACAGCTGCATAATGAACTGTGTCTGCTGACTAATGAAACATTTATTCATGTTGGTTGAAAGGTGGAGCACATGCCCACAGTTATGGAGTGAGGTGCTCCTTGCTTTAAAAGAAATGTTTACATTTACTAAAAGGCTTTACATGCATAAACCAAGTCTTCTAAGCTCAGGCTTGCCTGTTAAAAATGGTTATCTCTGCCTTGAAGAGTTGTTAACTGTTGATTGCTGAGTAGGGGAACGTTAATGCTATAAGGATATAGTTACACTGCCTAATGAGATGTTTTATCCGCAGTGGCGTGTTTTTATTCCTGCCATAGGAGTTTCATTCCTGCCTAAGGAAATGGTTAATGAAATGTTTTACCCTCAGTGAAGTGTTTTACTTCTGCTAAACTGATTATCTCTATTGCAGGAAATGTTTTACCTGTAAGCTCCTGATTAATAGGGGGAAGGCCCTGCCTGTTCAGGCATCAGGTAATAGGATGGTGTGTGATGCCTAAAGGAATACTTTATGCCTAATGAAAGGTGTTGACCTCATTTGAGGCAATGTTTACTCCTGCCCAGGGAAGGGTCTCATACCCCTGCTATAACAGAGATCTACTTACACCTGCTCAATGTAGGGATTTCTACTTCCCTGATTGAATGTTGGTGTAGCCCTGATACAGTTAAACCTGCACAAGGGGATGGTTACCTAGATTGCAATGTTTTCTCCTAGTTAGTGCTGGCTAATGCAATGGTTAGCTGGGCCCAATGAGAAGTTCTCCCAAAGGGATGCCCAACCTTGTTATATGGAATAATTATTCTTAATGAAATGTTTAATTCCTATTACAGGAGGAGAGTTACGTCCACATACTTTTGTGGCAAATGAAATGTTTCATATTTAAGGAAATGTTTGAACTACACTTAACGAATTGTTTATTCCTACAGCGGGGAGATGTTTCTGTTATGGAACTGTCCCTTTGTTTACCTGAGGAAATGGATATTGATGCTTAATGCAGTGTTGTTCTTATGACTTTGAGATGTATTCCTTTCAGGTACTGACCAAGAAGCAAGGCGTAGGTCGGGCCTGTGTCCCACTAAAAATGTATTTAACTATTTATTGATCCAATATTTAATATTTATTGCAGAACGGATATTTATTCATCTAATATTGATCGCAAGTTTTGAGACACATGTATTTTAAATGAATTTATGATTTCCCTGATCCTGCTCTATCTATCTGATTATTTATCTTAATACAAATTACTTGTTTTTATACAAGCTCTGGAGTGGAGTCATTTATTGCGTGCCCAGGTTTCTGTCTCAGTGTGAGTGTGTGCTGCATGATCGCTTAACACATGTGCTTTCGGATGCCTACCCGCTCGTGCCATGCTACCCTAGGGGACTGGTGACCCCAGTTCCAACAGAGAGGATTTGAGAAGTCACTCAAAATGTGCCCTAATTTTTCTTTGTGCAGCACTAATCATACTTTCTGTGGCTAAATGAACCCCCTCATTTTGTTCCTTTTTAAATTACATTTTTTAAGAGTTACCACTTTATTCCAATCATGATGACTTCAGATGTGCTATACTTTTGTCATAAGGAAGGTTGTTAGCACTCTAGTTGTTCTTTAGAACACTCTGGGAAGCTGCAGTAGAACACAAAGAAATCAACTGACAGTCGCTGCCTCTGTTGGATGTACATGTTTTACTGGGAATGTCAGACTCAATGCTCACATGACTGAGAAAGATAATGTGAATTTACAGAAAATATGCTCTCAGTTTAGCTTATAGATCACCTTCCAAACCTCTGTGGGAAAAGAATTAGAAAATAGTTTTCTCTCAAACATTATTCATGATATCCCAGCAGAAGGCTTTTTCAGATGATAAAATCACCTTAGAACACACCGCAGTTCCTAAAATGAGTATGGTACCATCAACAAATGATTTATAATGTAACTAAAGTATTAAAACCTTCTATTAACTGCAATGCTTTTTAATGAGGTGCTATCATGTATTTTGGTCCCAAGATGGCTGCCAAAACTTCTTGGATGAAGTGCTGACAGCCAATCAGATCTCATGATGAGATGTGTGGTTCTGCTCTGCCCAGATATCTATATATATTTTTCCTTTAATATCCAGAAAACCACTGAACAGATTTACACCATTTAACAATAACACATGAGTCTGAACCAAGGACTACCTCTTTGCCAAATTTGGTGTAATTCCGTTCAGCAGTTCGGGCTGTAGCGGCGATTAAAGGGTCCTATGGGAAATTGCATGGGGAAAACACGTTTTTGGACCCCCCCTTTTTTCTCGGCCCCTGCTTGACGAATCACCCCGAGACTTTCAGGATACGAGCGGACCGGAGCGGGCCATAGGTTTTGAAAAGTTCGGGAAGATTCGTCAACCGGCGCCAAAGTTATTTCAAATAGAATGTTGCGGATTTCCTATGGATAACAGGTCCTAACTATAACTACCTACTGGCGATCGTACAGGCTTTTTTAAATGCAGTTCTTGCAGAGCCTGCAAATTTGGGGTTAACATCCGGGAATATCATGATGCCTTTAGTCAGGATGTTAAAATGATTAAGGGTTTGTTCACCTGTAAAACCGATTACACAGTATATGTTTTACAATGTTTCTGCCATCTTAAATACATTGGAAGCACCAAGCTCCAGGTTTTCAACTGCATCCTGCAGCATCTGTGGGTTATTGTTAACTCTGACCCCAGCTACCCTTTTGCGCGTCATTTTAAACTGGTGCATCAAAATAATCTCAAGGATTTGAGTTATTTTGTTATTGATGCAGTTCCACACTCTAAGAGGGGTGGGGATAGAGAGAGGAAATTGAGACAATTGGAGAGCCACTATATTCTACTTCTGGATTCCAAGATCCCAAATGGTCTTAATACAGGGAACTTTTATATAAAAAACATTTTTTGTGGAATCATTTTATAAATATCTTGTATTTTCCAACTTGTTCCCATTACTGAAATCGGATTGCTCAATTTTGGCCTGGGTCAGATATCCACCCACAATGAATCTGCATAGGATGAATAATTACCCTGTTTGGAATTGGCCCTTTTGCTACTATGAATCTGTTAAATCAATGTTGATGACATTTCATCCATGTCCTTTTATGCCAGTTTTTATCAGGTTTTAAACTGGTTTTACTGGTTTTTCTAGTTTTTACTGGTTTTTAGTCTGGTGGAGATGAGGTATAGGGTCTGGGTACCTATTTATAGGGTAAATAGCGTGGTTCTTTGTCATTCCATTAATTGGGAGAATGGTATACTGATGATACGTTCTTGAATTCACCTGAATTGACCATGTTTCTATCACGTTGCTGCTATTTCATGATTTATTTCGATGAAATTCTTATTTTTCAGTTCCCTATTATGAAATGATGTATACAGACTGTGCAGAGACTAATGAATGAATAATTTCGTGCATTTTAGCATTTTTTAATATGATTGTCCTCTGCAATTACACTTTGGTGATATTTTGAGCATCTACTGATTTGTATATTTAAATGAATTTCCTACGTCTTAATAGGTAAAATTTACATTTCACATAATTTTTGCACTTTAATTAATACTGTTTGCACTAAACTTATGCCCTAGAAGAGTTCAGCTCTATATGGCTGAGATCAGAAAAGTACATCAGGGATAATAATTGGTATTTACGGGCGCTGGCCCTTGATTGATTATCTCATCAATTCATTTATTGAAGTTGAGACGATTTATATATTGTGATTCATTGTATTTATACATGTATTTATTCATGAAATTGTATAAACATTTTAGAATTTCATTGATTATATTTTATCTCTGTTATTGATCTTAATTTTATGAAATCTATTGGCCATTATTACTATCTTTTGGTAGTATTTCTTAAACAGTTTTGGCATTTAAACTCGCTATTCACTGGCCATGTCATGTGATCAATACCGGGTTTCCCGGTCGAAACGGGTCATGCTGCCACTTAGTTTAGCAGTGTTCGGCCACTCTAAAAGGTCACATTGAATGTCCTCAGATGGCTTATTCAATGTGCTAGCCTTGCACCCCAGATGGGAACCCACCCAAACAGTTAATCCCCCGGACGGGCGCCCCTTCCCCCCCCACTTGGCAGGGACAGAGTATGTGGCAAATCCACTGCGTAATACATCATCCCTGGCCCAGGTTTCCTGGAACAGGCACACATCTCGTTTGTCTATAAATAAACCCCAATCAGGACATGCCATTTTGCTACGTAAACCTGCAATGTTCCAGGACAGGATAGACAAGGAACCAGAGTCTGGAACAGACAAAGTATTCCTATTCAAGGGGCTTGTTTCTCCTGTCAGAGGGCTCAGCAAGGAAATATTTAAGGTGTTTAAACATACGGATACGTAGTCACCATCACTTATACCATAAGAGCATTCAACAGACCTTGGGTAACTGACCTCCTCGGGGATAAGTTCCTGAGACCCTATTTTTCCCGAAGGGCAAGTAATCCTCCTAACATGAGTTAAGTTCCTGGCTAATGCATTACTTACATGACATCCCCCTGCTAGCCCCCTCTCTATTTGTTGTCAGTCTACCGAATCCAGGCAGCTGAACCTATTATAGTCCAGGAATTGGGTAGCCCAATGGGCATTATGATATTCATTCCAATCCCCCCTGTGCTGCCCCCTAGGGACCACTCTAGTCTAGCCGTCATCGCGTCCCCACCTTGAACACACTTTATCAAAGGGATAAAAAGCAGACAATGGCATAGCGTGAATTAACGTCTCAGGGTTAGCAGTTGGCCATTTACAAATATGGGAGACCGTCCTTGGGTCCCTGAAGTTTACCAGGACACAGTCACCGCTAATGTTTTTTTGAGTCCTGCCCACCCAGCGTACCCTCCTTACCAGTAAAATGTCACTAGAGATTTGTGGAGGGAGGGGTCTGTACTTATTCAACCAACATACAACTTTGTTTTTCAATGAAGCGAATGACTCTCTAGTAGGAGGAACAGGCTCAGGGACACCTGTTAAAACCACCACTAGAGGGGCTGCATCGGGGGGCAGGTCAATTGCCAAGGTTTTAGTCAAAGTTCTACCATCCGGTATTTGGCAGCCACCGGGCGTGGTTGCCTTGTTAGTCACCGTTAGAGCACTGACAGGAGGGGGAATACTATTATTGTTCAAAGTGCCCAGCACGGTGGAGGAGGAAGTTAGCGTAGAAGGGGCATTAGTTATGGGAATATTAACTATAGAGGTGACTCCCTTGTTCCTATCCGGGCTCCCCTGAGTGGGTCTAACAGTTTTTATGTAATCTACAGCAGCCCCAGTAGTTGCTTCTATTTTTGTCAGCCTTGCTTCGATTTGGGTGAGCCTTACTTCTATTGGGCTAAGCAAAGACTTAAGTAGGGAGCCTAGATTAGAATTTGAAGTATCTGCGGCGGGCGGCGGTAGGCCACTGAAGTTGGTATTACTTATAGGCACCCTAAATGGATTTGGGGCCGGGGTAAGGATGGAATTAAAAGTGACATTAAGTCTTATTAACTGTGTGGCTTAAGTGTTTGGCAACCTTCGCCTTTTTCCCCCCAGACGCTTGTGGCCCACGCTTCCTTTTTGGGACTGCCCCCTCCCGGTTACCTCTATGCTGGCGATCGTTAGACTTATCCCATCTGTCAACTATTGACTTGGGAGAGGCACTAGGTATTACCGTAAACTCGGGGACAGCCAGAAGGGAATCTCTATTGGATTTATCACTAGTCCCAGAGGTGGGCAAATTAGGTACAGTTATATCGGCGTCTTCAGGAACCAGCCGTCTGTCAGGTGTTCTAGCATTTGCTATAGCACCCAAGGAAGAACTTTTGACCATGTCTATTCCCTGGTAAATTCTCCGCTCTAGAGTTGTAATTTCATGAGATAAGAGCGAACTAGCTCTAATTATAAAATTGTCCATTGTACCAACTGTATGGGTGGCTGATGACAAAGCTTTACTCCTAGTCTCTCGCCTGGACATAGTACAGTTAGTGTGGGGCAAAGTAACAACAAGAATTTCCTTTAAACCCAACTCCTATCACAGTTTTTACGTGTCCAGGGAAAATAAAAATAGAGCCAAGGGCGGTGGCCCGGTCTGGTCTTTCCCGGTCTATAACGGGCTAAAACGGGCCCGCCCTTGGCCCGGGCTTCGCCCTGGCGCGTCCCGCGTTGCGTGGGAGGAGCCTGATAAAGTAGGGAGGTAAGCGGGCTAATTGGGGGAAGAGGCACCAGCTGATGACACCGTGGAATGCTGGTCCTCGCAGTCCCCGACACCCGCTTCAGTCGGCACTTCTCGTGGCTCAGTCCCCGTTCAGCTCCAACACCAGGGACCCACAATAAGGCAGCAAGCTCCAAGAAAGTCCACACACCCTCAGGGAAACACAAGTAGTAGCTGCAGCAGCGAGCGGCACCCGGTTAGTACACTGGGAACCCCCCGGTTTCCCTGAATTTAAGCACGTCCTTTGATGTTTATAGTTAAATGGCACTATCCTTCACTATCCTTCACTGCTTGTTCCTTCCAGTGGAGCTGCTTAGTGAAGAGTATACCCAAATAGTCAAAATGTTCAGCATTCTCAATTAGATTTCCACACACCAATAGCTTTCTCTTCAATCTTGATGACAGCTTCAGTAACATTACTTTCCTTTCCTTACAATTGATAGTTAGATCCTTCTCATTACAGTAGTCCACAAATCTTCCCAGCAACTCCTACATTTCATTTTCAGTTCTTATTGGCAGGACGGCATCATAGCAAAGAGTTTATCATGAGGTTTCAGCTATCAATTTTAGCTACATCAAGAGGGATTTTTTAAAAATAGGCTGAATAGCAAAGGAGCCAATAAACAATCCCACCTTACATCCTTTCCAATCGACATTACATTCACCCGCAGGGAATATATCTTACCTTAGCTGTATTGCCAGGTTGGAGGGCCTATTATCTCCCTCAAAATGCAACTTCAACTCCATGTTTCTCCAGGGTTTGCCATAATATTGTGCAGTTAACAAGATTAATAGCTGACTTCAGGTCAATAAATGTTAAATATAATGGCACCTTCTTAGCAACTGTATACATATATATATGGCAGATCATATATAGGTGCTGGCTTGGTCAATAGTTCCTATCCTTGTCCTAAAGCAAGTCTGTTCCTAGTACAAGACACTTGTGTTACTCACCAGGCCAAGAGCTGACTTTCCCAAATATCTAACCCACCTCACCCAGAAGGCAAATTGGCCTGGAATTGGAAAGACAACCACGGCCCCCTCTCTTATAGAGCAGCACTAAATCTGCAGAATGCCACAATTGTGGAAGTTTGCAATAACAAGTGCTGCATTGAACACTCTTTTAAATATTCGGGCCCAAAGTGACAAATCAATTGGAATTAAGTCTGGCCCAGGGGCCTTATGCTTTTTTCGTACTGCTCAGCACTAGCTCCACCTCTGGTACTAGGGTATCAATTAAAAGATGTTTGTCACTCATCCTCTCAGCTAAAGGTGAAGAATTGTATCCTCCATGACTATTTCCACAATGTAAGTTACTAAAATAATTGACCTACTCTGTGGGTTCTATGTGGCATTATTGTTCATTTACAACCCCGTTCTCTACATCGGTGACAATTTCTCAAAACCGCCTACTCTCCTTCCTAGCAGCCATCTCTCTCAGTTCTACCCAGAGTGTGTTTTGAGCTTCCTGTTTTTTTAGTTGAATTAAATGCTTATACTCTCACTTGCCTGGAAGGATAGCTAATTTTGAACGTAACAGTGACATAGGACTAAGGCTTGCAAGACTTGTTTTTTTCATATTATGACACTCTGTGCCATACCAGGTACAAATATTTGGCGGAACCTGATGATATCCTAGAATTTTCATTTGACTGTGACCACAGTGACCTTATTTCATTTATTATCGAATTAAACATGCCCAATATAATATCATCAATGTCTTTTGGGGCACTGAGGATGTCACTTCCAAGCCTTGCCAAGATACCATTAATAACTGGCATTTCATCATCGTATTCTCATCTTATAGCTATCCTATTATTTGCTGTAATAATTTCAGGATAGTTGTCCACCCGGTAATCTCTCCTGGGGTGCACTGTATTATCCCCTAGTGTTCAACACCAGCTTGCCTATACAGAGGGGTCACAATCACTCTCTCTGCTTCTTACAATACCCATATCTTTTACATTTTTACGGCTTTCCGTTTTGATCACAATAGAGTCAATCAATTAAGCCTTTTTCCCATTAGCATAGGATCTTATGCGAAAGTTATCAGAAGGGATTTGACCTTTCCATAGGCAGAGCCCTTGGTGTATGAGGAATGTAAAAATGTCCTTTCCTTTCCCATCTACACTTGTTCACCTCATATCTGGAGACTGGATACCCCAGCATTAAACTAGTGCTAAAACCTCCTCATTATTAATCAGATCAGAGGGATATGAGTTGAAATCCCCGCCGCTCAGCTGCAAGTGCTCTCCATTATTAAAGTTCCTATCTTTAATTGTACTCTGATTTGAATGTAAAGGTATTTGTTGAGCCCTCGTTTACAAGGCGGTTTCATGGCGCTATGGGGGAGGAAACCTGAGTCCAATGGGAGAAGTGATTTAGATAGTAAAAGCCTGTGAGAACAGAAGAGTTTTCAGGGTACTGCGAAACTCCAGATAGGATGGTATCGAGCTCATTGGGAGAGGTAGAGAGTTCCATAATAGCGGAGCAAGAACAGAGAACTTAGAGCCTCCCATTCTGCTCTTCTTGAACCTGGGCACCACCAAGAGAGACAGAGAGGAGGAGCGGAGTTGTCTGCTGGGAATGTAGGGTTCAATTTTGGACTTAATAAAAGTCGGAGCTGTTCCCGCAAGGGCCTGAAACGTAATGCATCCCATCTTAAAAAGGGCCCTTTCTCTAATAGGGAGCCAATGAAGGGATCTGAGGAGAGGTGTGATGTGATGTGATTTAGGTAAGCCGTAGACCAAGCGGGCGGCTTGGTTCTGCACCAGTTGGAGTCGCCGGATGGCGTAGGCGGGTACACCGTTGTACAGTACGTTACCGTAATCTAAACGGGAAAGGACCATAGCCATAAGAATCAGCTTAAGAGCTGAAAAGGAAAAAAAACGTGAGATCTTTCGAATGGTGCGCAAAGTAAAAAAAACAAGAGGAGACCACCGTGCTAATCTGGGAGTGTAAGGTGAGGTGTTGATTAAGCGTAATCCCCAGTGTCTTCACGGAGGGGGAAGGAGAAGGGGGAAGACCAAAAGAGGGGGGCCAAAAAATAGAAGACCAAGGATTGAGTTTACCACCAGTGTGAAGGAGCTCGGTCTTATCAGGGTTAAGCTTAAGATGGTTGAAGCTCATCCAATCCCTGATAAAGACCATCACCGACTGGAAATTGTGAATAGAGTCAGGAGAATCAGAGAGGTTAAAAATGAGCTGGAGGTCATCGGCGTAATTATACACCGTGACCTCCATCCTCTGCAGAGCAAAAATAAGTGGAAAGATATACAAATTAAAAAGAAGAGGGGAGAGAGAAGATCCCTGGGGGACGCCACATTGCACTTTACGAGCAGGGGAGGAAAATTCCGCCAAATGGACTGCCTGTGAGCGGTCGCTCAGGAATGAACTAAGCCAGGCCAGGGCTGAGGAGCCAGGGCCAGGCCAGGGCTGATGAGCTTAATATAATGGGTGATATTATTCCGGATTGCCTGCACCTTAGGTGTCCAACCAGGGGCAATATATTCATTGACAATGTCAATAGTGACAGTTTCCTTATTGGCCTTTGTTAGTCTCACTTGTAATGTATTAGAACAAAGGTATCCTTTGCCTAACTATTGAAACTCACAATTTAATTCACGTCATACCCACAGAGACAGAGCCCCGACAAACCTCAATTTTTTTAAATGCTGTGCAGGTTCAACAAATAAAGTATAGCCATCTACACCATTTACAGCTTGTGCCCATTTTTCCTGGAAGTACCAGATTGTATGATTGCCAATGAATTGAGCCCAACCCTTATACCCTACTTTCCTGCAATATTAAATAATATAATTTTTATGAGTTTCTTGTTAAAACATCCCTTTCTACTCTGTTGCAGGGGCGTAACACAGGCCCCCACAGCCCACGCGGTGCAGGGGGGCCCTAGCTCCAAGGGGCCCCCTCGGCACTGAACTCTGGCCGGGAGAGCTCCTGATTGAGCCCAGAGGGCCCCCCCTAAGTACCGTGCAGGAAAGCCCCCTCACTTTTCGTTACGCCAGTGCTCCGTTGAGCAACATTGTGTAATCTCTTTCCAATTTACCTCTATTAGATAACATTCAGTCTGACCCCTCTTGGAACCTACTTCCTCTTTTCCTTGCAAGGGTTGTAGCCAGTCATATACAATCCTGGCTGCAGTTGTTTCCAGCACCCCTTGCTTTTGAGGACGCACCATAGTTTGGTAGTTTAAGCATCCTTGCATAGTCAACCATTGTAATGCGTAGGTTCTCAAATCCATCATCAATATGTGCCAGCACCTTGCTAATTTCACGTTGTTTATGGGAATGTGCTTCCACTGCCCATGGCTTTCCCACAGCTTCAATTCTGGCCGCATCATCCACTAGTAGATTATTAGTCTGTGGTCATACTTAATGGGAAGGCAAAACATCTATGCCCATAATGAAAAGGTCGTCTGAAGTAGAGAATTTTTATGATCAGCCTACTTATGTTGAGTGACCCTAATTCCAGCTTCGATGTTTGAGGCCATTTATTTCTATCTGGGTACATTTCAAAGCTCGCTCAAGTTATATCCTGTGAAGCCATCACCCTTCAAGCCAGAACTGCATAGAAGAGGGCTACAATGGGAGACCTGCTCAGAGGTTAGAAATACCAAAATCAATACATCAATTAATTTGTAATAGCACCTAGTGGCAACAACACCAGTTTTATCCATATTTAAAAACAACATTAAAATAATAAATGTAATGATTAAATATAACACAAATAAAATTAAATTAAAAAAATACAAATGTTTATGGTACAAGTAAAAAACTTTCAAAAAAATTAAACATCTACTAGAACACTTTTCCATTAGTGTAACACTGATTTAAATACAGCTGTTTTTCCCATGATTACAACAGGAGTGTGTAGAAGACTGAGTTTAGGACTAGTCCAACTTGTGCCCATCGCAGAAGCATGGATTTCTTACTATTCATACCTTCATAAATATGCATGCACAGTCCCCTCATGAAATATTTTTAGCTTCTGATGGTAAGCCAGCTAAGTGTTGGCTGTAATGGAAAGGGTTTTTTCTTAATTACATTACAACCACAGAAGCTCAATAACTTTCCCCTAGGAACAATAAACATATACAGCTGCACTCATTAGTGCCTGATGGGGTAAGACTTTTTGGACATATAACTAAATGGAAACTGGAACAGGAGAACGCAATGTCTTTTGTAAATGCCTTTTCTGATTAAGGGTTTTATTATGCCACAAGGCTGTGTGTGTCTATTTGCAGATTTAAGTTTTTCACAGGAGGCTCCAAATGACTCACCTAGTGGTGGTTGTATGATATAACACAGCAACAAAAATATTCAAATACCTAAATATTACACAAACGATATCAAGAACCAAAATATCGTGTGTACATACTTTGGGACCGATTATGGTTTCAGCCGGTCCTGACCTCCCAATTACGATGTGACCACACATGGTTCAGTTGCATACTCCCATTTCTCTATGGGAGCTTGTGCTATGCCGTAAACTGGACGTTGCACAAGCTCCCATAGGAAATGGGAGCGTGTGTTCATCCCTGCACCACGTGGCAAGCACCTCAGGGTGCCTGCCACAAGGTGCAGGGATCAACTGGGCCCCCTCGGCCCCCAACCAGAGGCCGCAAGGAGAAGTGGGCCTGTTGGAAACCGAGCACCGTAATCTCAACGGCAGAAACGCCATGCATTGGAATTACAAGTCAGTCTATGACTGGCCGACAGACTCCTTGAGCCCGTCAGATTCCAGCCGGAATGACCGCCTGGATTCAATTCCGACTGCCAGGATTGTAATTAGGCGGTCAAATTGAAACCAATGTTCCCGGTCATATAGCCTCCGACCTCAGGTTGGAGGCTTTCCAACCGAGATCGTACTAGGCCCTTTTGTATGTAAACTACAAAACTATTGAAAGAAGAGTATCATGGACCAGAATATTTTGAAAGACCGGTAGGTATATTGATTTTACAATATATAACATCATCTAATTAAATGTAGATATTAAAGCTTAAAATGATAATCAAATTAAGAATAGATATAATATTTAAAAATAGATAAAAAAATAAAGTGAAAAATAAATACACATTGTTGGAAACCGGCTATTTCTGGTAGGCTAAGGCTTATGCCAAAGCCAGGCAGAAACCACCATTCCAGTCAGGGCAAGGAAGTCACACGCCAAGATAACCCCTGCTCGCCCTCTAGGTAGCATGGCGCGGGCAGTCTAGGCCAAACTCGGAGGCGATGTGTAAAGCATTTGCGTCAGCGCACGACAGCAACAACATACTAGGCACACCACAAAAGAGACTCCACACAAGGTTATATTAAAATAACTTTTGTATTGTCAAAACATATCAGATAGAAATCACACATGTACATTGTGCCAACTGGCACGGCAATATTCACAAGGGATTATTTACAAGACAGGGCCACATGGGCCACTGTCTGAATCAACACTTTGCAGATATAGAAATACTTGTCAGAAATTAGAATAAAAGTATATAAACTTCACTGCAACACAAAGTAACAGTTATAGATCACATCCCATAACTACTGGGAACAGGTAAGTACCACCTACGCAACCCTAAACTCCTTGGGAGACTGTCACGCAGGGGACCAGGACCTCACTAGGACCTCCTGTACTAAAAGAACAACCCCCTAAGTATCACACAGCATTTAGGGGTCTAAGAAAAGAACACATTACCCATGATGCAATAACCTACATTCACAGGAGTAATAAAGAGAAACACAGGATGCCTGAAGCATTCAGAGGTGTTAAGAATAAAGCACATGATGCAATAAAATACATTCAGGGGTGCAGCGCAAGAAGACACATGATGACTAAACATTCAGAGGTGCAGCGCAGGAAAAGTAAGACACATGATGCATAAACCTACACATTCAGAGGTGTCAAGAGTAAAGCAATAGCGCAAGAATCACATGATGTCTAAAAACATTCAGAGGTGTAAGATCAAGGTGCGTAATCATACTAAATGCATTACATTTCCTAGCACCACATCACAATGCGCAAAACTCACATTAGGCAAATACTATCACATGAGCCACTACCTGTGGCAGTCCCTAGGCCAACGGCCTTGTTGGGGCTCAGACGCCCTGAGTCCAAAGTCAGGGTGCCAGTCTCAAAGTACAAAAAGCCTAAACGTGGCAGGTGCCCACAAAGTGCTGGGCACCTGGAGAACAACAAACTTGCGCCAGGGCCCTCACTGGCCCTTAGGTGCCAACTGCGCCACTGCTGGAGCCACACAGGCTCTGGGCATATCACACATGCCCCAGACGTTGGAGCCACACAGGCTCTTAAAACAATGATGCCCCCAGGAGCCTCACCGGACTCTAGCCCTCACACTCGGGGGCAGGAGGGGACGAGCACCGACAATATGCCCCGAAGCCCCCCCCTCTCGAATATGGCCCTCTCTGGAGCCAAACGGGCTCTACACACCGTTGGGGCGGCCCGCTGCCATCTGGGGCCGCCCTGAAGCAGTGCCTCTAAACCGGCACCAACGCGAAGCCATGCGGGCCCTTAAGAGCCCCTCGCGTGTTCTGTGCGCACGGTGGGGCGACCCACTGCCATTCGGGGCCGCCCTTCCTTGGTGCCTCGACCGGCACCACGAGAACCCATCTGCTCCCTCACGGAGCAGCAGCATCACGGAGCCCCCCCCAGCCCTCTTGACTCACCGGGCTGTTCTCGGCGGGGGCTCCTCTTCGCCCGGTCTCCCTCCCTGGGACCGGGTCTCTTCACCGGCAGCGGGCGGGGCTCTCCTTCGTTCGCGGTGGGGCAGGCACCGCCAATGTGCCTCGCGCCCCCGCCGCAAGTCTCCGCCTGCCGCTCCTCCTTCACTCGGGGCTCCCTCTGCACACGGGAGCCCCAGAAGCCGACCACACGCCTCTTCAGAGGCCGCCGGGTTCCCCCAGATCACGGGAGCCCGGCCGACCCGCCGCCATGCTTCTCCTCCGCCTCATCCCTCGTGCCCCCGGCCTCAGGGCGGCCCAGCCAATCCCGTCGCGGCTCCTGCGACGAGCCCCTCATGACGCGAGGCCGCCAACCAATGGCAGCGCGGCCTCGCCTGATGACACGACGATCCACGGGCCAATCCCGTCGCGGCCCCTTCGTGGTGGTTTTTCTCCGCGGCAAATCGAGGTGGGCACTCGTAGATAATTAAATCAAAGCAGGCAGGAATCCTCAGCGCGTCCAGCGCTATAAGCAAGCAGGAAGGCGCTCCTAAGCGCTAGAGAGTCCAGAGAAAGCGCTCTCAAGCGCTCGGGGGAAATGAAGCGCTCCAAAGCGCTAGACAGCAGGCAGAGCGCTCCCAGGCGCTCAAGGCGAAGCACAGCGCCTCCAGGCGCCAGGAACCAACTCCAGAGCTCTCCACATGAAAAGGCAGCTTCTCCCTGCTGCCATGGTCCCAGAACTTCCCCAGGGGTAAAGCCAAGTCCCCCCTTCAGCCCAGGCAGGCAGAAGGGTCCCCCAGGAGTCCAGGAATCCAGGCATCCAGGGGCTGGGCAGCGCCCACCCCTGGTAGATCCAAGTCAGCCACAAGAGCAAAGACAAGAACATTTTGGAAGGAGACACAGCCCCTTCTTATACACAAAAAATGCCTTTGAAGTACTTTGAAGCTTTCGTGCAAGGGGCCCTGAGTACTGGAATGTTTCTGGTTTACGTCTCCCTGACAGCTTCAGGGCCAGAGGTGACAGTGGGTCGTCAGGATGGAGAGCCAGCAGGGTGGGCGGCAGGCACGGCCCGGCACCACCAGACGCTCTTTCCTCCCATCCCTGACAGCAGAGGGGCCTTTCATCTACGGCTGACTCAGACCCCCTCCTCCGGGGCCTTGCAGACCCTGCAGACCCTGTCCTACTCAAACCAGACAGTCCATCTACCAACAGGCCCAGGCATGCCTGGGCCAGGCCCATCAGCCAATCACGTGCTAGCAGACTCACTACACAATTATGCCAACTTCTAAAAGTGGCGCTTCTGGACTAGATACAGCCATGCCGCATACACCATTCTGCAGCATTCATTCTCACGAGTTCATACATATCAAACTCGCCCCTGCACTCCCCATGCATCAGGAATCTACCATGGGCATACATATTCCCCATTCATTCCTATGGGAGGGCAGGTCACTCACCATCCATACACAGAAAGCACACGCACTTTACACTGTACCACAGTGAAAAAGTGCGCAGAGGCCTACAATCACCAATCCAGGTTCCAAAAACAGGCTAGGAAAAAGCAAAAAGTCACGGGGTAAACCTGCCCAAAGGACCGGGTCCAACACACATACTATAAAAAATGAAAAAAATTATTCTAGCAATTAATAAAAATAAAAATACATTCTTTTTTAAAATAATAATACCAACAATAAAAAAATTAACATATAAATAATATATAGCAAATTATATTAAACCTAAAATCAAAAAAAGTATCCCAGAAAATGAAATGCAAAAGAACTACAAGTTATTTATTTTATAAATAATTTATAATAATGTTTAAAAAATAATATAACAAATGAGTAACATATTACCCCTCCTAACTAAGCAATAGTAGAATAATATTACATATGGGAGGGGTTAGATTTACAATTCCCACTCCAGTCTTAGCAAGAGTTTGGGAAGTGTTGAACATAGGATGGGTCAAATTGTCTATTTCCATACCTATCTATACAAATCTGGGGTAAGTGTCGGACTTTTGGGGGATTCAAATTACTATTCCGACTGTAATCTGAGCAACAGTAGGGAAAGTGGTGGATTTACTATTGATATTTCAAAGTCAGCAAAAGACAGGAACATCTTGAACTTGGAGTACTCAGGTTTACTATTCTCACTCCAATCTGAGCGACAGAAGGGAAAATATTGGACTTCGAAGGGGTCAGATTTACTATTCTCACTGAAATCATATCAACTGTATGGAAAGTGTTGAAATTAGGAGGGGTCAGGGTTGCTGTTGCAACTCCTATCTGAGCAAATCTAGGGAAAGTGTTGAACTTTTGAGGGATAAGATTTACTAATCCCACTCATCATCAAATAACTTTATTCGGTTATTTGTTCCAAACCATCAAAGTTTACAAAAAATAAAACATTTATCTATTTACAATCAAAAAATATAAAAACAAGTGCATTTCCAGATCACAATTAAGAAAAGGCAATCGGAATGGTCAACCAGAGCCCACATCAAAATACATAAACAACTGCTTTAGTACAGTCTTCCTACTGGCAGCCAGGCTGCTCGCAAAAAAACTTTAAGGAAAAAAGAAGCTTTCATACAATACACAGCGATACAAAAGGGGATGATGGACGGAGCGTTTGTACAAATCAAACACTCACCCCCAGTCAATTGATCTGGGTTTAATCCATCACCATTCTTTAGTTCACTCAGCCACCCCAGTTCAGACATGGCTATATGCAAATCAGTCTGACCCTGTGCATCCTGGGAACAGTCCAGCCCGAACTGCCAAGCCATGTCTTCCCTGGACCGGAAACAAGCATCCTGGGACCGGTTTCGGATTCATAATCCTCATCAGCCAGGCTATCTTGAATCCAGTGGCCAAGTGAACAAGGGACTCACGTCTGAGCATACCCTGCCACACTTAGGGCGAACAAAGCGATACAAAAGGGGATGATGGACGGAGCGTTTGTACAAATGAAACACTCACCCCCAGTCAATTGATCTGGGTTTAATCCATCACCATTCTTTAGTTCACTCAGCCACCCCAGTTCAGACATGGCTATATGCAAATCAGTCTGACCCTGTGCATCCTGGGAACAGTCCAGCCCGAACTGCCAAGCCATGTCTTCCCTGGACCGGAAACAAGCATCCTGGGAACGGTGATGGATTAAACCCAGATCAGTTGACTGGGGGTGAGTGTTTGTATTGTCAACGCTCCGTCCATCACCACCTTTGGTTTTTCTTTGTTCGCCCTAAGTTGGCAGGGTATGCTCAGACGTGAGTCCCTTGCTCACTTTGCCACTGGAGTCAAGCAAGCCCGGCTGAAGACGGCTGTAACGCCAGAAACCGGTCCTGGGAAGCTTGATTCCGGTCCAGGGAAGACATGGCTTGGCAGTTCGGGCTGGACTGTTCCCATGAGGCACAGGGTCAGACTGATTTGCATATGGCCATGTCTGAACTGGGGTGGCGGAGTGAGCTAAAGAACGGTGATGGATTAAACCCAGATCAGTTGACTGGGGGTGAGTGTTTGTATTGTCAACGCTCCGTCCATCACCACCTTTGGTTTTTCTTTGTTCGCCCTAAGTTGGCAGGGTATGCTCAGATGTGAGTCCCTTGCTCACTTTGCCACTGGAGTCAAGCAAGCCCGGCTGAAGACGGCTGTAACGCCAGAAACCGGTCCTGGGAAGCTTGATTCCGGTCCAGGGAAGACATGGCTTGGCAGTTCGGGCTGGACTGTTCCCATGAGGCACAGGGTCAGACTAATTTGCATATGGCCATGTCTGAACTAGGGTGGCGGAGTGAGCTAAAGAACGGTGATGGATTAAACCCAGATCAGTTGACTGGGGGTGAGTGTTTGTATTGTCAACGCTCCGTCCATCACCACCTTTGGTTTTTCTTCATACAATACACAGTACATTGATTACATTGTTCAACATAATACAATCAAGATAGTTAATATTGCAATGCAACCTTTTGTAAAAGCTTCTGTCGAATTATCCTGAAGGCAAATAAAAACGTCTAACAGCAAAATCTATAGGCCCAGATACGTCCGCTTTTAAAATTCTATATGGAATCTGGTATTGCATTGCTCCTAGGTTTAGGCAAATTGGTCTTATCCACCTCCTGCGGCTTTGTCGGTATTTATGGCAAAAGAACAAAACATGTTCTTCAGTTTCTTTTTCTTTAGTACAGTGGGACAAGGATCTATTAGTATTCAAACACCCTCCTTTCCAGGTTATTTTAGGGGCTAATTGCCATATCTGAATCTAACATATAAACTTTTAGCAAGAGGGGTGATATTTGATCCAGAAAGGGTTCAAATTGTGAACATGATTTTGTAGCCAAAATATGTAGTTTTTAACTGACCATTAGTTAATTTATTAGCATAATAATCTCCCACCACCTCCCAAAACCTGGCTTTTAATCTCAGTAAATCACCTCTTAAAACCCAGTCTGGGAATTCCTATAGGTCCAACATATTCATCGATTTGCACCAATCTGCAATATGTTTGAACCACTGTAGTTGTTTTGTACCATTAATCATCAGTACCTCCCGAAAGGAATTACAATGGTCAATGAGTTGGGGGGTTATCCATAGTCGCAGACAGTAGATTAAAGGTTTCAGAGCAGCCATGATACCAATTCTCTTCATCCCTAGATCACAAAAAAGGGGAATTAAAGGAGTTGTAATAGGTACCGAAATGAGAGACCTAACAAAGATTTTTTCACAGATTGTTAATTTGTTAACAGTAGTATAGCCCCATATCTCTGCTCCGAACAGTGCTCCACTTTGGGCTTTTGCACAATAGATTTCCAGTGCTGGGGATAGGGATTCAATGTATGATTGTTTGTGGAATCTGAATATAGATTTAGATCTTTGACATAGGACTAGGTAGCTCTTGCTTAACTGATGTTCCCAACTGAGTGACGCGTTCCATCCTCTGCCAAGGTAATCAAAATGTTTTACCCAATCAAGGGGTTTGCATGCAATCTTGATCTCACGTAGGCCTCCCCGTACTTTCCCAAACACCATATATTTTGTCTTAGAGGTGTTAAGGTCCAATCTCCTGCACCTGCAAAATACTAAATATCTGTTCAATAAAATTTACAGACCCATAGGTGTTGTGGATATTAATAAGGAGTCATTTTCAAAAAGCAGGATAGGGACTTTCAAACCATTCAGGGAGGGGGAGTCGTTCCTGCAGTCCATTAAACTACTTGCTACATCATTAATGAACAGAGAAACAATGTGGGGGCGAGGGCACTCCCCTGATGCACCCCTCGCTGTATCGGTATCTACTTTATTAATTCGCCATTTTTCCCCCCATCTAACCTGGGCGTAGTTGTCCCTGTGGAGTTTGGCTATCAGTGTTACCAAATCTGTTGGAGCACCTAGATCGAGCATTATCTTCGATAACAAGTCACGCAGTACTAAATCAAAAGCAGCTCTCAGATCCACGAATGCTACATAGAGCTTCTGTTTTCTTGGTGAGTCCCGTGCTCTCCACACCACTGGAGTCAAGCTATCCTGGCTGAAGACGGCTGATAGCCAGAAACCGTTCCTAGGATGCTTGATTCCGTTCCAAGGAAGACATGGCTTGGCAGTTCGGGCTGGACTGTTCCCATGAGGCACAGGGTCAAGGCTGATTTACATATGGCCATGTCTGAATTCTGGTGGTGTGGTGACCAAAAAAACTATGGATTTAGGTCCAGATCTCTGTACTGGGGTGAATGTATGACATTTTTCTGCATTCTGTCCATCAACTGTTTTTGCAATTGTCACCTCGAGTGGGATGGGTATGCTCAGACGTGAGTCCCGTGCTCTCCACACCACTGGAGTCAAGCTATCCTGGCTGAAGACGGCTGATAGACAGAAACCGGTCCTAGGATGCTTGATTCCGGTCCAAGGAAGACATGGCTTGGCAGTTCGGGCTGGACTGTTCCCATGAGGCACAGGGTCAAGGCTGATTTGCCTATGGCCATGTCTGAATTGGGGTGGTGTGGTGAGCAAAAAAACTATGGATTTAGGCCCAGATCTCTGTACTGGGGTGAATGTATGACATTGTTCTTCATTCTGTCCATCAACTGTTGTTTTTGCAATTGTCACCCCGAGTGGGACGGGTATGCTCAGACGTGAGTCCCGTGCTCTCCACACCACTGGAGTCAAGCTATCCTGGCTGAAGACGGCTGATAGCCAGAAACCGGTCCTAGGATGCTTGATTCCGGTCCAAGGAAGACATAGCTTGGCAGTTCGGGTTGGACTGTTCCCATGAGGCACAGGTTCAAGGCTGATTTGCATATGGCCATGTCTGAATTGGGGTGGTGTGGTGAGCAAAAAAACTATGGATTTAGGCCTAGATCTCTGTACTGGGGTGAATGTATGACATTGTTCTGCATTCCGTCCATCAACTGTTGTTTTTGCAATTGTCACCCCGAGTGGGACGGGTATGCTCAGACGTGAGTCCCGTGCTCTCCACACCACTGGAGTCAAGCTATCCTGGCTGAAGACGGCTGATAGCCAGAAACCGGTCCTAGGATGCTTGATTCCGGTCCAAGGAAGACATGGCTTGGCAGTTCGGGCTGGACTGTTCCCATGAGGCACAGGGTCAAGGCTGATTTGCATATGGCCATATCTGAATTGGGGTGGTGTGGTGAGCAAAAAAACTATGGATTTAGGCCCAGATATCTGTACTGGGGTGATTGTATGACATTGTTCTGCATTCTGTCCATCAACTGTTGTTTTTGCAATTGTCACCTCGAGTGGGACGGGTATGCTCAGACGTGAGTCCCGTGCTCTCCCCACCACTGTAGTCAAGCTATCCTGGCTGAAGATGGCTGATAGCCAGAAACCGGTCCCAGGATGCTTGATTCCGGTCCAAGGAAGACATGGCTTGGCAGTTTGGTCTGGACTGTTCCCATGAGGCACAGGGTCAAGGCTGATTTGCATATGGCTCTGTCTGAATTGGGGTGGTGTGGTGAGCAAAAAAACTATTAACTTAGGCCCAGATCTCTGTACTGGGGTGAATGTATGACATTGTTCTCCATTCTGTCCATCAACTGTTGTTTTTTGCAATTGTCACCCCGAGTGGGACCGGTATGCTCAGACGTTAGTCCCGTGCTCTCCACACCGCTGGAGTCAAGCTATCCTGGCTGAAGACGGCTGATAGCCAGAAACCGGTCCTAGGATGCTTGATTCCGGTCCAAGGAAGACATAGCTTGGCAGTTCGGGTTGGACTGTTCCCATGAGGCACAGGGTCAAGGCTGATTTGCATATGGCCATGTCTGAATTGGGGTGGTGTGGTGAGCAAAAAAACTATGGATTTAGGCCCAGATCTCTGTACTGGGGTGATTGTATGACATTGTTCTGCATTCTGTCCATCAACTGTTGTTTTTGCAATTGTCACCTCGAGTGGGACGGGTATGCTCAGACGTGAGTCCCATGCTCTCCCCACCACTGTAGTCAAGCTATCCTGGCTGAAGATGGCTGATAGCCAGAAACCGGTCCCAGGATGCTTGATTCCGGTCCAAGGAAGACATGGCTTGGCAGTTTGGTCTGGACTGTTCCCATGAGGCACAGGGTCAAGGCTGATTTGCATATGGCCATGTCTGAATTGCGGTGGGGTGGTGAGCAAAAAAACTATGCATTTAGGCCCAGATCTCTGTACTGGGGTGAATGTATGACATTTTTCTGCATTCTGTCCATCAACTGTTGTTTTTGCAATTGTCACCCCGAGTGGGACGGGTATGCTCAGACGTGAGTCCCATGCTCTCCACAACACTGGAGTCAAGCTATCCTGGCTGAAGACGGCTGATAGCCAGAAACCGGTCCTAGGATGCTTGATTCCGGTCCAAGGAAGACATGGCTTGGCAGTTCGGGCTGGACTGTTCCCATGAGGCACAGGATCAAGGCTGATTTCCATATGGCCATGTCTGAATTGGGGTGGTGTGGTGAGCAAAAAAAACTATGGATTTAGGCCCAGATCTCTGTACTGGGGTGAATGTATGACATTGTTCTGCATTCTGTCCATCAACTGTTGTTTATGCATCTGTTTTCTTAGTAGCTCATATTTCCAAGTTAATAAAGTGAATCTGAAAGCTTGGTCACACGTGCTTATTTTAGAACGGAAACCCACCTGATAAGGGGAAAGTATCATGTTATCGTCCTTCCAAACTTGAAGTTTGTCTAAAACCTGTCCAGCAAAAATCTTTTGTAAATTTTCGGTCAGACTGATAGGTCTATAATTGGAGGGGATAGCAGCATCGCCCTTTTTTATAAATGATGATTATCTTAGCTCCCCACCAGCCACTATGCAATTAGACAAAAGATTTATATACGGGCCCATATCATAAGTTCTGAATTGTACAGATCACCCGGTATCAGGTCGGAACCGAGAGCTTTACCTGCCTTTAATCTACTAATCGCTGACAGGTTATCTTCTAGCTAAAAAACAATGCTGTATCATTTGCAGTCACCACAGGGGAAGTATTAACAAAATGTCGATCAGCCCTGGGGGTATTTAAGCTACCCAGGTCCTCAGTCCTGGAGTATAATTTTTAAAAAAGGCGACTGTCTTTACATTTTGCAGCTCAAACCAGATCTTGCCAATTTTTATCTGCTCTGCAAAATCTCGCTTAGCTTTGCTTAGCACAGTTTTATAACTTTTACGACGCAGGACTACTTCGGCTCTATTATGCTCCCTGACTGCTAGTTGCAGAACCCCCATAGCTTGCTTCCATTTGTTATTAAACCACTTATTTTCCCCTGTACTAACAGGCCATCTACCAGAGGTATTTTTGGTGAAAACAGTTTGTAGGACTTCAAAAAATTCTCGGTGCACTAATGTAATATCCGTTAATTCAGGGGATTGTGTGCTTCCACCACTACTGCACAGGTTAGTTAAAAACTGTACAAAAAGCTTATATATTCTAGTGTATAAACCCTGATCAGCTTGAACTTTAGGCCAGGTGACTCTTTTACGGTTTTTATTTACATGGGCTCTTCAATTCTAGAAATGTAAATTGAGGAGTTCCTATCCAGGTCCATGCTCCTCATTTATAACAACAAAGAATTATGGTTGCAATCGGTCCTCTGTTGGATAATCATATCTTTCACTAACAACCACATTCTTACATCAACAAAAATATAATTAATATTAAAGTCCCTCTCCCTTGTTAAAGCTTGAGAGGTCCTTTAATAGCCGGTATAGCCCGCTACAGCGGGCTATAAGGCTATAATACTTGTGCAGGCGCCCCTTTTGAAAGTGGCCTGTCTTCCTAAATTGGATGCAGTTCTCCCCTTGCAAGCCTTCAGGCTCCTGCCTGTAATTAAAGAAGCAATCTGCAAGGAGACAGATGATAGACGTTGGCCATATTCACCAGCAACCAGGTTAGGAAAATCCCATACCTCATCCTCTTCCTCAAGTAAAGTACTTAGTAAGAAAGAGGGTTCAAATGAAGCGTTAAAATCCCCGACAACTATAAATTTAGAATTGGATTGGTGGATTCCCACCAAATCATCTAGCAGTGAAAGTACGGAAGATTCGCTGCTTTATGATTCTGACCTAGCATAAACATTAAACAAAGTCAAAATTAAACTAGTCAGGAATACAAGCTGAATCCCCATAACATCTTGGGAATTTATTAGTAATTGCTTATACTTGCAGGCTAGAGTATTTTTTACAAGGATTAACTGCCCGCTGCTAGCCCTACCCATTGTTTTGGGCGGGTTAGCTTCCACACTATTTGTAGTATAGCCATTTATGTGCACCCGATCTTCGGTCAAGGTCTCTTGAAAGACACGGATTTCGTTTTTTCCTATATAAGAGAAGCATTCTGGATCTTGGAGTTTAGAATGAATCCCCACCAGGTTCCAAGAAATTAAACACCCATGAATATCTACACTACAGAATGGAACATTGTCACTGTTTGAATCATTATTGGTGGATAATATTGCAACGAGGGCATGGTCATAGCTGTCCTAGTGATATTATTGGATAACACGTCGGTATTTACAGTCAATTGCAGATTACTAATAATCGGTTTAACAATATGGCTGTTACGCTGAGGGTTAAAAATGTGCTCATTGTGAGTAACCAGGTGATCTGGGTGGAGATAACCCTTGTTATTCTCTAATTAAGCACAGACAAAAACGTCTGTATTGAACTCGCCCCTTGTGTAGCTATTAGAAGATCATGATTGCATAATCTTATCTGACATTTTTGTAGATAACCCTCTATTATTTGATCAAAGCACTACTGGCCTATGGCAGGAAGAGCTTGTAATATTCCTGAGTCAATCTACCTCTTGTAGTTCGGAAACTGACCTCTGCCTTAATTTAGGGCACTGTCGTGCATCTGTCTCGGGCATGCAGTATTTAAATTGAATAGATAAGTTGCTTTGAGAATTTTTCCTGATTTCAAGGGCCACTAGGTCATCAGCCATCCTGGCATCTTTCATAGTAAGGCTTATCTCATCAAAAACAGAGTTCTGAGGAGAAATTCTTTGGGTGTGGACAATATCATCTCTGATAACTGAACAGCAACCTTTGAGTGTGCCTGGTCCAGTAAATAACTTTATTGATCAATTAATCTTCAGAGTCATACTTGATATTAGGAACCCTGATTATTGCAACTTGATTTCTTTTGCTAAAAGCCTTATTTATAGGGCAAGGGGTGGGAATATAATTCCGCTCTCTGCTTGTTGAAACATATTGGGAATTAGAAATACATGTTGGACTTAATCGCTGTAGCTGCCAAGTATCGGATGATCTGGAATTAATTTGAGTATTATTATTCCTCTGCTGGGGAGAATTAACTCCTATACTTCGCCGGGGGTACAGGGGATGCTGGAAAAATAGTTAAAGACATGGCTTAAAATTCTGTCCATCAACTGTAGTTTTGGAAAAGTAGTTAAGGGCTTCGGGGTCCACTGTTGCTACTAGCTACCTCAAATAGTACATGGGTTACCTGGGGGTAGGAAAACTGCTGTACTTCTGAGTAGAGTGACTATGCTGAGTAATTGATTTAACACCATCATTTGTGCTTTTGAGTTTACTTAATGTGGCAGTCAGTCTAAGTATGGCACTTTTCAGCTCTCCCACTTCGGTTCTCAGTTCTTTAATCAAAGCAGTGCACTCCGTGCTACTGATCCAGACAACAAGGTCTCTGCAGGGAGACTAGAGGAGGGATCACAGACAATAACATCATCATCACCTAAGTCAGACAAAGGTATAAAACAATTACTACAATGAATGATGTCAGTTATAACACATGAGGAAGCACTAAAGAAGGTGAGCCCGGCACATCCAGACTAAGTGGCTTCCCTGAGTATTAATTGCAGTCATGGCATGTGCAGCAACCTTTCCAAACATGCTCAGTATGCGCAGCTGGGCAATAGATGTGCCTGCTGGAATTAAATGTGAAGTAATTTAGGGCTTGTGAGGTAGTGGTAAAGCGAAAGTACAGTTCTTCACATTCAACAATTAAATTGTCGATTTGGTCGATCACACAGTTCCCTCCAACAGCTTTTGCCATCCTTTTGGTTGTCTTGGTTATTAATGGCGACTGAGGACCCCTCAACTGCCTTCCTCTTCACCATGATGAATATTTTTAGGCTTTAAACAAGATTCAATTAAAGAGCACGCAGGTGCAAAACTCTTTGGAAAGAAAATACGGGTAATACAAATGGTAAACTTATCTTTCCAGTAGGTCCCCAACCTATACTCCCAACACTGCAGTACGTAAATAGCCAAACAGTTCAAATAATCTTAAAATGGAAGCACAGTCATGATAATAATAAACATTTTGATAAATATGTAATGTCTAATAGAAGCTTGTTAGCGTACTTTTAGGAAAACAGTTATTAGATGGCTGGCCCAGCCCAGCCTCTTCCGGGATCTGAAGGGCTAGGACGGGCCCGCCCTTGACCCAGGCGTTTCCTGGGCGCCACCCACGCCATGGGTGCCCACAGCTGGTTAAATGCTGGCACCTCCTGGCTCAGTGATGACGTTGCGTGCTCAAAACAGCGCAATGGAATCTGGGGCAGTGAGTCCTGGCCCCCGCTAACAATGCCGGAGTACCCGCTTAGAGTGCAGCGACCGAGCTTCCTACCGCCGCGGGAGCTCGCACCTGGTTAAATGCTGGCTCCTTCTAGCGCAGTGTTGACGTTGTGCGCTCGAAACAGTGCAATGGAATCTGGGGCAGTAAGTCCTGGCCCCCACTAACAATGCCGGAGTACTTGCGTAGAGTGGGGCTACCGAGCTTCCCCATTCTAATCTGCGCAACAGAAGGGGACATGTTGGACTTAGGAAAGGTCTGCTTTACAACTCTCACTACAATCTGAGAAACAAAACGGATCTGGGGGGAGGGAGTCTAATTTACTAATTCCATTCCAGTGTAGCAAAAACTAGGAAAGAGGATGGACTTTGGAGGGGAAGGATTCACTATTTCCACTCCAATGTAAGTAAAACTAGGAACAGTGTGGGACTTTGGAGGGGTCAGATTTACTATTCTCACGGCAATCTCAGCAACAGTAGGGAAAGTGTGGACTTTTGAGGGATCATTGTAACTATTAACACCTTATATATATATTTTTTTTTATAAAACATTTTTATGTGAAGTACAAATTCAAATATATTAAACATAATAAATGTAATCATTAAGTATAAAACAAATAAAATTATAAAAATTACAACATCTATGATTCAAATAAAAAGACATTTTAAAAAATATTAAACATTTCCACTAAAACACTTCCCACCCTACAACACTAACAAACAAACCCACAGACAGCTAAACTGAATGCAACATAAATTATTTTTAAAAATATAATAATTTTACACTGTTATTAAATATAACCATAAAATGTAATACAATTAATAAATATTAAATTAATAACACAGTTTAGTAAATAAATAAACTAACCAACCAAAAGTAATAAAAATGAGTGAATAACTAAAATAACAGTTACTCCATTAAATAATTTACATACTAACTTATCAAGTAAATAAGCAAATTGCTTAACAAATTATTATAATTTAAAAATAATGATTTACATATCAACAAAGTTCCCATCCTAATTGCGTACAAATCGAACAACATGCTACTAATTTAATATTTTCCAATTTAAATAATAACATTACATTTCAGATACAAATTTCTAAAATACACTGAAACAAATTGAATGCAATACATCACAATAATAGTACCTTATGATAGTAAAACAAATTATATTTATCAAAGTAATTAAAATGATATTTTCTACCAATATATTAAAGAAAGCAAGATTATATAAAATGTTACTTAAAATATTAAATAGGAAAACAAAATATTCTCACCTTTGATACTAGGGCCCACAATTTTTTTGACATCACAATATCCAAACTCAGGTGGCATTGTGTGCAAAATAATGATAGACTTAGATGCGGCCCGAGTGATTACCAATAGCTGAGATTACTTCAAGCATTCCATCCATTACTTATTTATAACACGATATTCTGGCAATGATATCTGTGCCTCATGATATTTTTTCACTAATATTTTTGTAAACTATCCTGTAAGGAAATGGCTTGCAGCAGTGATAACATAGATAAATCCCCAAAACAAAAATACTATCATTGATTTTGCTTATTGTTCTCTTTCACATGAAGAAGAGAAATATTTGGTGACTGTAACATAAACATTGATGTGTGTCTGGACTTTTAACGTTTTCTGGTAGTTTATGTGGGAAAGGAATGTCAATGATTAAGTATCTGCCTGAGGTTCTCAGAGATTTCAAGCAGGTTAAGAGAAGTGCTTCTGCAAGAATAAGTCAACAATGTGATGATAAAGTGGGATTGGTCAAGCAGTTTTCATAATCTTTCATTGTACTTGCTTTGCATTTAATACAGTGATATTCAACATGCAGACCTGACTAGTGCAGATGTTTTAGGGATGTGTTGATTATCTCTGGCCATTAACTAACATTTGTATAAATCTCGCAGTGTTGATTGTGGCTAAGCTAATTGCTAATGCAGCAAGTCATGTCTGTCATCCTTGTTGAAGAGGGCTTTTTCTGGCTACTGAAGTGGAACAAAGGTTAGTTGCCTCCTTTATGGGTTAGGAGTTTAGAGATGTATTAGCAAAGATAACTGTTCTAGTTCTAGATTACATTATTAAGATTTGTCTAGTCTAGTTCTAGGCATTATTAAGATTTGTCTAGTTTATTTCTTATATTACCATTGAGGCATTTACTATTTCACTACTGGCTGCATAATTGTTACTAGTCAACACTTTCTTTTAAGATAAATAGAGATTTTTGTTTCTCTGCCTATTGTGCAATTTTAACCATTGTGCCTATTGACCATTAGCTTGTGCTTTGTGGAGGGACCATTCAGAGGAGTAATAATTAAGATTTCTGTATCTAGTTGTAGGCTTAGTCTTTATATTGTAGACTGAGCCAGCTTTTATCAAAACTCGCCTTTGAGAGGGAATTATTGTCTAGTAATAAACTAGTTTATGATTTATGGCTGGTACTTCAAAGCCTTTAAAAAGTAGACATAGTATTTTTTCTCCACACACATCTTTAATATATGCTAGATGCTGGAGAGTTAGTTGTGTGTGGAAATTGATAAATGGATATGTCACCAGGTTTTTGGCATGTTGTATACACCTTAGTCTCTGGAACAGGGAAAATGATCACCTTTGCAAAGCTCGAACATTTTTGGTCATAATTGCGACTCTGTTTCTTATTTGTCTAAAAAAAAATTGGTTTAATGCTGCATGTATCATGGATGTCTGCCCTCGCCAGAGTTTTCTGGCTCAGTTCTAGTTACTGATGTTACAACCATGTGTGAGGAAAGGCTATTAGTGAGGCCCATGCAGGCACTCTCCTATTTCAAATCTTTTTCAGCAGATCTGCTGTGACACTGAAAGGACAATTTAGGGTATTCAGATACATAGTTTTTCAGGGATCTTTGCATATTCCATTTCTGCCACTGTCAGTAACAGACATGCATGTTTACCCGCTCTCCCACGTGACAGTTTGGAACAAGCCTCCCTCCTGAGACTCCATGTTCTTGCTGACAACACCTTCTCAGCGTTTGCTTCTTTCCATCTAGCACAACCAGTTGCTAAGCAACTGGCCAATGCCATCTTTTCCTCACTACAATGCTAGTGCATCGCAGGCTCCGATTCTGAGTCACTCTCTGCCCCGCCCCTCCGGGTACTTAACACTGCCCGCAGCGCGGTATCAGTGAGCCTGTTTCCCCGCTCTCCTGCAGGACAGTTCGGAACAAGCCTCCCTCCTGAGACTCCTGGCTCCTGCTGATAAAGCATGCCCAACGCCGTTCCTGTCCTATCTAGCATGACTAGTTGCTAGGCAACCGGCTGATGTTCTCTTTCTTCACTGCGACACTAGTGCATTGCAGGCCCCGTACCTGAGCCACCCTCTGCCCTACTTAATGCCGGTCGCGGCGTGGTATCAGTGAGTCTGTTTTCCTGCTCTCCCGCATGACATTTCGGAACAAGCCTTACTCCTGAGACTTCTTGTTCCTCCTAACAATGTCTGCCCGACACCACTCCTGTTCCAGCTAGAGTGACCAGTTGCTAGGCAACCGCCCAACACCATCTTTTTCTCACTACGATGCTAATGCTTGGCAGGCCCATCCCCTGAGACGCTCTCCTCCGCTCCCATCCTCCAGGCTTCTTCATGCCATCTGCAGCGCGCTCGCTCCAAGGGGAAGCCAGGCTGCGCCCCTCTGTGTCTCATCTGCACCCAGTGCCAAGACCCCTGGCCCTCAGACCATCCACCGCTACTCCACCTCGACTCTCCAAGGAATGGACCCCGGATGACGCAGCACCATCTGCTGCACCCGCTCACGGAAGGACACTGAAGGAGCTTTTGACTGCCTCCACTGCCACTTCAGCCTGGACCCCCCAGAAGCATGAGCCACCACCAAAGCCATCGCCCACCATCATAGACTTCAATGCCTCCACTCAACGCCGGCTCCCTAGCGAGGCACGCCATTGAACTCTGGGACACCATCACAACTGCTCTCCAGATGTAGTGTTCCTCATGGAGACCTGGCTCAAGAACTCCTCAGACCCTGACATTGGCACCGCCACTCCAACAGGCAACAAAATCACACACAAAGACCGCCCTGATAGACCCGGAGGAGGAATAGCCATCATTCACAAGGACACCATCAGACTCATCACCTCCGTCGACACCCCCTTCACCCAACTTGGAACACCTCAGCTTCCACCTCCAAGCAAACTTCAATGGCACTATCAGAGGGACCTTCACCTACAAGACCCCACCCCCCTTTCTGCTACACCATCTCCAAATCCATCGCCCCCCCTCGCCGTGGAATCCAAATACTACCTTTTCCGCTGCGACCTCAACATTCATCACGAAGACCCTTCGGACATCAACTCATCTACCTTACTAGACTCCATTAGACAACCTAGGCCTCAAACAGATCATCACCAACCCACCCCACATTGCCAGATTGACCCTTGACCCCATCTTCATGTCCAGCAACAGGATTCAGTTTAGCCTCCCCTGGACGGACCACAGCATCGTCCATTTCTCAATTGCTGGCACCTGACAATCCACTGTCATTCCACCCCCCTTCGTCCGGCGCAGTTGGTACACCACCACGAATCCCAATGGACAACCGCCCACAACACCACCTCCCTCCACACATCTGACAATGTCAATCAAGCCGCCACCCACCTATCTGATTGGATCACCACTAGCGACAATGTCATTGTACCTATCAAAGTCCTCAACAGCACACCAGCTGATTTCCCCCTGAACTCAGGGCCAAAAAATGCAAATGCAAACCCCTCGAGAGACAATGGTGCCCCTGCAGAGACCCAGACGACCAAACAGTCTTCTAACCGGCCCTCAAATCCTACCACCATACCATCAGAGAAGTAAAGAAAGCAGCCATTGCCACCCGACTCCAGTCCACCGACCGCACTAAGGAACTATTCACCATTGTTAGAGAATTCTCCTCCCCATACGCTGTCGAAAACATCATCCAACCCTTCCACACCCTCCGCAACTCGTTTGCCAACTTCTTCCACTCCAAGATCAAAAATATCTACAATAACTTTGAACCCCAACTGCTGAAACCAGTCCTCCCCGCTCCTCCCACCGATCCCCCGCTGCACTGCCTGACCGACTGGACACACTTAAGTACCGAAACTATGACCTCCATCATGTCCTCCATCCACTATGGATTCCCCGCCGACCCCTGTCCCCATTGAATCTTCAACCTCGCACACAAAGCAATCGGACCCCCACTCACCAGCATCATCAATTGAGTGCTCAGCACTGCCATGTTCCTGGAAGCAGGCTGAAGTCAAACTCCTGCTAAAGAAGCCTACTGCCTATCTGACCTCAAAAACTACCGCCCCATCTCGCTCCACCCCTTCCGGGAAAAGTACTGGAGAAAACAGTCAACCGCCAACTCACAGATCACTTGCTCGACCCCTCCTAATGTGACTTCCGTCTTAATCACAGCACAGAAATGTCCCTCATAGCTGCCACCAACAAGATTTGAGCCATCTTTGACTATGGCTTATCAGCAGCCCTGATCCTCCTTGACCTGTCAGCGGCCATCAAAATTGTCTCCCACCATCTCCTCATACAAAGACTCAACCACATCGGCATCCTGGGCAATGCCCTCAAGCTGCTATCTTCTTTTCTCACTGGACGCACCCAACGAACCTGTATCCCGCTGTACACCCCTGAACCCTAGGTACTCGAGCTTTGGGCAGTATATGCCCTCCTGATCCCATGGCCATGATTCCTACTGTATGCCATTCCCTCAAACCTGCTTTTTTTAAAGGCTCTAACAAAAAGAGAACATCTAGGTTATTATAGTCTACTTTATATGTCCAAGTGGTATTGGATTATCTATTCTTCGATTTTTATCAGTGGGCAAAGCAAAGGAGTCTTCCTCTGCTTCAGGCATTGCTCCCTTTATACACCTACCACCTTATAAGTATGTTGGTTTGGACGTTAAGCAGGGGGTCCTTCTATATATTCATTTTTCTCTTCCAGTTTCTCTGATAATCAAAGCTTCTGGTAGAGTTTCTACAGGAAGGTTCTACAATTGTCAGATTTTCTTTTTGGCAAGCAGTGAGCCACAAATGATCTTTCTCAGGTAAATTGTTCACCAGAAAGTGTTCAACATTTTTTATAGGATGGGCTAGATAAGAATTTGTTGGTGCTTACTTTGCAATTTGAAATAGTCAGTAGTTAAAAAGCGTTTAGCGTTTCATGACGTGGAGCTTCATTACTTAAAGATACTTGTCTCAAAACTCTTCTGAGTTCTTTAATTGATTTAGACCAAGGATTAAGATTTCGTACTGTTCTTGTGGTGTGCCTTTAGTTGTATCTTTCTTAGAGAGATCCCCTTTTGAGTCCTTAGCTGAAGCCTTAGAAATGTTTTATCCTTCACGCTTTCATTGGGTGCTATTACCACACCAGGAAGAATTGGGGATTTGCATACTTTAACTATAGTGCAACCCTTTTTTAAAGTACAGTCAAACTTTCAAAGAGATTAATAGATCCTCTTCAGACTCTATGGTGTCCATATTGTGGATGTAGAGGGTACTCTGATGATTTGCCTAAGCAGCTCATTTCAAATAATCAGTCATTTCCCCATTAATTATGGTTTATCTATCATCGATTGCAATTCCTCTGAAGATTGCTTCAAATATGTAGCTTCAGACAGTTCCGCTTGGCTTATTAGGACTCTGGCAAAGATTTTTCCAAATCAATGCCCATTCTGTCTTAGGTATGACCACCTTTTTGTATGAATGGGCTGGTATTTTTTAGTTGTAAATCTCTGCAAGGCTGTTTTTCGGCTACATTTATCTCATGTTTCATATTTATGGAAATTAAATATATTTTTCAATATGAAGGATTTTTTAAAGCAGCTGTTTCATACTTTCATGTACTGGTGTACTGGAGAGCGCCATCTGCTGACTGCTGACTGCTGAGCGATAGGAGCGGAGTAGAGGAGAGGAGAGGGATTTGCCTGCGAGGGAGACTGCGAGGGACTGAGCTGCTCGGTGCGTGAGGCCGTCTCCGGACAATCTGGATAATCCGCAAACAATCCCCAGACAATCCACAGAGCCGTAAGCACCCTCACCATCACCTTCCCAAGCGGCGGAGCCCGGAGCCCAGAGCCGCTTAAGCCTCTCCCCCGGAGAGTGCCAGAGCCATGTACGCCTCTTTTCGAACCGGAGCTGGAGCCGCAAGTCGCAAAAGCCTCTCCCCCGCGGCCGGACCTGTGAGAGCTCTCCTTTGCGGCCGGAGCCACGACAAATGCGGTCAGAGCCGTGAAAATTTCCCCCCAGCGGCCGGAGCCGCGAATGAGCAGAGGTGCAGCTCGACCGGGTGAGCGGGGAGCAGGGAGCCAGCGAGAACATCTCTCCCGCCATTGCGGGGGAGGAGGAACGCTGTGTAAAAAGCGTAAAGCAGAAGGCTGAAGGTGAGAGGGTCGAGACGCTGGGAAAAGACTGCTCTTTCCGCCTTTTTCCTCTCTTGGGAGATCGGTGGGAGATTGAGGGTGAATCATGAGAGGCCGTGTGTAAGGGGCGAAGCCCAGTGCTACCAACAGGGTCAGAGACAGGGCCACCCCCAGACCACCCATTCCACCCCGCTTCACCAAACTCCCACAATAACTAACTTTGTCAACTTCGGATTTTCACTGTTAGACCCTGATGGCTGGTGTTCTTAATACCTACAGGAAAAGCACACACAGGCTGGGGAGGTGAAATTTGATAGCCAGTTGAGCAACTCGGCAAGTCTACTTTTGATCAAGTGATAACAGTGGCAGAGTACTATACCACATAAGTCATAAGGTAAATATAAACCTAGAACCATGCGTTCTGGTAAGGAGAGGACATCAGGTTTAACAACAAAACGCACAAAGAGAATTCAACAATCTACTGTGTCAAAAAAGGTAAAAACAAACACTCCAGGGCGGAATCAGTCTTTAATCTCTCCAATAGCATGGATGTTCGAGAAATCCGGTAAAATACCGGATACATTTCAGTTTATGAAGGACCCAACTGGAATTTTGATGCTATCACGATCGGAAGCGGAAAAGGGCAAGTTACAGACCCCCATTAAACCGATAATTAATGAGCCAACTTACAAACAAATGGCACAAATGCAACAAAATAGTGATGAATTCCAAATCACAGACCAAGACATAATGAATGGCACTCAACAGCAAGAGATATTACAGTTAGAAAATTCAAATGAAAATTATAACTCGGTTTCATTATTTGACACAGAGGGAATGGCTAAGGATGCGAACTGTTCTACAAACAAACTAGACTTAAACTTTCCTGAACTTAATCAATCACACCAGGGAGGTAGGATGGAGCAAAAGCTAACAAGGATTCCAATTGAAGTCAATGTAGAGATCAAGAAACTGTTGTTTGTAGCGCCTGAGGAAATAGAAAGTCAATCGAGCCACCACAGTGTTACACAAGAGAATGTTACAAATAAAGGTATTGACAACGAAAGAATAAAACCAGTCAAGCCTTTTGGGGAGGAAGAGGTAGAAAATCAAGAAAATAACAACCCAGATGAAAAAATAAAGGACAACCATACGGGGGAACACCTAATCACCGTGGAAAACAAACATCTTAATGGTGAGACCCCAAAAATACCCAATTGGGAAATAAACAAAACCAAACTGGCATAACCTGGGATATCTACTACCAAACCTCAACTCTTACACTTGAAGCACTATAATATCAATGGATATACAAATCGATCTGTTAAAAATGATGGCAAACACTGTTGTGGGGATTGATGAATAACGTGCCCATCTCAATGATTTGATAATCAGAACACAGAGAGATAATGAAAAAACGACCACGGAATGTATCTACTTACCCATCATAGACAAACTAGCAGCACTACCAGAGGTCCTGACAAGTATAATAGAAGACACTAAAAGGGATATCCAAAAGAATAATGAGAAAGTCAGTATGGAAAATATTGCTACTATGGACAAGTACAAAAATGAAAATATGAAGGGAATTGAAAATTT
The DNA here is from genome assembly GCF_964261635.1 of Lissotriton helveticus. Classification (NCBI taxonomy): domain Eukaryota; kingdom Metazoa; phylum Chordata; class Amphibia; order Caudata; family Salamandridae; genus Lissotriton; species Lissotriton helveticus. The sequence goes on from NC_136065.1 coordinate 1,028,903,789, forward strand.
TGAAGGCCCAGAAAAAATAGCCTCAACAAAACAACAGACTAAAGCTAAAGTAAATGATGAAACATTTAAACTATCAGACATGCAGGAATTAGAACAAACTGGAGATGAATCTAGTACTATGGAAGAAAAAAAAGAAGAACAGAGACACAAGGATAAGGATACAGAGGGCTTTACATTGTCAAAACGTCAAAGAAAAAAAGTACGTAAAGCACGAAAAAATGAAAAATCTAAACAATGTATCATATCCAAACGATCAGATAACAGGCACTGATTCTTCTAAGAATGACAGAAAAAAGTACTTCCCCATATTTGGACAAAAACCCTCAAGTGGAACTACTCCAACAACAAACGGTGCCTCACTAAAGCAAATGGAAAATCCACTAATGGAGGCCGGTAAAGTAGTAGAGCAGGCTGTGGCCATTAGGATTCCAGATAACTCACCCCCTGTAGCGTTTCAGCAAGTAAAAGGAGATGAAGAGGATGAAAGAGTATCATCCAATTATAGGCTAAAAAAAAGTACCAATAAGAGTCCATCTGAATCAACCCTAATCCCTATTCCTCATCAAAATCAAAGCATCAAGGAAACAATAGTAAAATATGCTGAAACAACTGTAAGTGAGGAAGTGAAAAGATCTTATAAATCGCCAAAATGAGAGTATCTGCTTATTGAAAACAGAGAAGGAGTAAAAAGAATTAGCTACAAACCTCGGAAAATCAAGGAAAGTGAGGTCCTTACTCACCTAGGGCCCGATGTAGGTAATTCTATTTTACCACCCCTTAAATACCGAATTTTACCGATTCGGTATTTAAGAAGTGGTAAAATAGAGGGGGGGATGTAGGTATTTCAGAATCGGTAAATACCGAATCGTTAAGATTCGGTATTTACCGATTCTGTAAATACCGATTTGGTAATGCCCATCGATTCCTATGGGCATTGAAGCCCATAGGAATCAATGGGCAATACCGAATCGGTATTTACCAATTCGGTAAATACCGATTCCAGCAAGGGTGCAGGGGGTGTCACTCTGACACCCTCTAGCACCCCAAATACAGGCATGTGCGCCCTAAGGGCATGTCTGTCTGTCACATGGCATAGGTGTGCATGCACAGATGTGCATGCACACCTGAATTCGGTATTTTACCACACAATAGGATTGTGTAGTAAAATACCGAATTCTGAAGGCCTGTAGCACTGTAAACAGTGTTACCTACATCTTGGATTTACTGAATCGGTAAAATTACCGATTCGGTATTTTACAGATTCGGCAAATTTACCGATTCGGTAAATTTACTGAATCTGTAACATGATGCCCCATCATCCCAAAAACCCATTTACCGGTCGGTAACGGCCGAAATCGGCCGTTACCGGCCGGTAAATGGCCACCTACATCTGGCCCCAAGTACCTAATGCTAAGGATCAACTTATATTTACCCCGGAATTCGAGTCTAGAGGTAGGCATGATATACTAAACCAGCAGAACCTACTCAGATTATTCAAATCAATTGCATCACTAACTAATATTGTAAGTGGGGGTATTGTCTATATTGAGTTTATGTTAGAAAAACAAAGCCTCCAGGCTCCCACACTAATAACATTAACATCCTCAACAATAGCCAAACAGATTATGAGTGAGCAGATGACATTTAAATCTTGGGGCATATCAATTACTAAACAAATCCCGGAGGTCTACCCAACTCCGTTTATTAGGGAAGAAACAAAATTACAGCCCGAAAAAACTGACACACAGATAGTTCCAGTATTAAAAAATGCCCGTGGTAGATCCCCTACGAAAACAGAAGGGGTAACTCCGCAAAAAAACGCAGAAAGGAACTTAGAAATAAATGAAAAACGGATAAATATGCATTACACAGTAACAGCAAACAATGAGCCGATACACCAAAGCAAGTACCTGTTAATACAAATGAGATGGGACAAATAAGAATGTGTTCGTGGAACATTAACGGAGTGGGAAGTAAGCTCTATAACGCACAATTAGACTCTATAACGTGCCCAGGTCAGATTATTCTAATACAAGAAACATGGGAAACCAACCCATTCATGTTACAATGATACACATGTTACTATGAGCATGCAAAAAAAATGCATAAATTCGGCCGCCCGAGTGGGGGCCTGGCAATATTCATTTCTAATGCCATATATGCACAGCATGAGCAAGTGGACTCTGGCTGTACAAATATCCTAATAGTTAAACTGAATTACAAAACAACAAACCAAAATACCAAATCTATATATTTGATCAATGTATATATCCAACCAATACAAAACAGTAGGGAAGCAACTTGTGCAAACCTGAATGACTTCTTAATAAAACAAACATTGGACAATCTGATAGCAGATTACCTGGTTTCCGGGGATTTTAATCTAAACCTAATGTCCCCTTATATAGGAGATGATATAACACAATCACAAGACCACCAATGGTCAATTCCCCATCAGGACTTAGGAAAAGAGATCAACTCCACAAACAACCTGGGTACGCAATTGATCAAAGATATGGAAGCAATGGGTCTTCGTATTTTTAATGGCCGATTCAAAACAGATGTGCCACCAGCATATAGTTATTTTGGGTATAACGCAAAGTCCAGGATTGATTATACCATGACTTCATTAAATATGTTCCAGAACATTACATCATTTCAGCTACAGAAAGTAACGGAGAGTGATCACTGTCAGCAGACAATAACAATTAATATTGGAAGTAAAACAAACCAAGTATATCAAACTGTCCAGGGGTGCATTGGAACAATAAACTTTAAAAAGCTAATTTGGAATGTTGAAAATAAAAATCTAATGAACGAACATGTGGAGAGTCTCTTGGAGACCTGTTTTAGGGATTCAACATCGGAAACAGTGATACAACAATAGGAAAACTTTAAAAAGAAGTTGATTAAACCCCTATCGCAATCAAAAATAAATCGGGACACATCGTATTATAAAAAGAAAAACAAGGAAAAGGAAAATTATATAAACCTTCCATATACAATAACTAAATTAAAAAGAGTCCGGAATAAGATCATGAGGCAAATAAAGAAACCCAGAATTAAAGAAGAAGCCTTGGGCAAACTGAAATCACTAAACCAAAATCTGAAGAAGCTAATATGGAATGAGAAAACCCAAGCACAACAGGCAATGTGGGCACAAATTTTCCATGCAAGTAAACAAAAGAACCAAAGAGAATTTTGGAAAGTTGTCAATGGACTGGTTAGACCAAACAAACAGGTGGTCTCATCTCCACTAACGGAGCAGGAATGGGTCACATTTCTGAGAAAGCATCTAAACCAGAACACACGGACAAGGAAAACGGAAATGCATCCCATTGGCAGCTACGATACTGAAACGGAAACACGGAACTATGGCAGTGGTACAGAAATACCTATTGAAATAACAAAAGAGCAAATAACAAAATTAATTAAAAAAACAGAAGGATGGAGCTCCGGGACCAAATGGTATACCGTTCTCACTCTATAAAGAAAATCCTGAATTTTGGGCATTGCATCTACAAAAACTATATGGAGAAGTCATTCAAAAAGGAGTAATACCTGAGTCATGGAGAGGATCTTTAATCAGGCCAATATTTAAAAAAGGTTACTTGGCACTTGCAGAAAACTACAGGCTAATTACGCTTCAAGACACCGATGCCAAGTTGTTTGCCAGGATTTTGCTTACAAATCTCAGTTAATGGGTTCGGGAAAACAAGATTCTGCCTATGAACCAAACGGGTTTGATACAAGGACTGGGGACAACGACAAGTATATTGGTTCTGTCCCTGCTTAGGAGCAAATCAATTAGAGCTAAGCAACCCCTTTACCTATGTTTTGTAGATTTTAAATCTGTATTTGACTGTGTCCAAAGAAATCTATTATGGAAAAAACTTCAGGAAAAGAATATACCAGTGGCTTTATTGAAGCTGATACGTCTCCTATACAGTAACACATGGGTAAGGGTGAGGATGGGGGATGGACAAACGTTATCAAAGGAGATCCCAGCAACTGAAGGACTAAAACAAGGATGTGTTTTAGCTCCTCTCCTTTTTAATTTATTCCTGGCTGATTTAACTGGGATACTTGACAAAACAAACGTCCACCCTTTCGAAAATACGTAATAAGCACATTAGTGATTTATTGTATGCAGACGATGTTATCCTTCTAGCCACACCAGAGTTGGACTACAATGTCTAATCAGTCGAACGCAAAACTATGCAAAGGAAAACGGGATGGTGATAAATGAAGCGAAAACCAATATTATGGTAGTTACTAAGAAAAACAAGATAAGATATAAAAACCAAATGGTACATGGGCAAGACCCAACTAGAACAAGTAGATGTATATAAATACTTGGGGGTGTTATTTGATGAAAAGGGTAACTACCTGCTTCATAAAAAGGATATACAACGAAAGGCTAATTCATTGATGGCAGCATTTAGAATTGTACAGAAGTCACTCAGTAACCTCACATATGGCCTACTCCTGAGCATTATAGGGGCAAGACTCCTCCCAACCATTACGTATGGCAGTGAAGCACTAATGGGAAAGGATATGGAAACAATAAATAAGGCCCTAATAGGAACATATGGGGTACTTTTTCAACTCCCTGGGAATGCGTCATCCGCCAAATTAGGTTGGAGTTTGGATTAACAAACCAACAATATGCGAGGCAAGGGCAATTTATCAAGATCTGGAAGCGTATAAAAAATGACCATGAAAATGAGATATCACAGCTATTATGGACGGAAATAAATAATAATGTAAACTCAGCCGCATGGATCTACCTCAAAGAAGCAATAGATGACTTTGCAGTTACTTATATCTGGGAAAACAATATAACCAACGTATCGTTCAAAAGAATAATAAATAAAACTGCAAACCAATTATCTATTGTAAGTGACAAAGCCACCCTCATAAAGAGAAAACACGCCTGGTCAGTAATAAATGGTTACAAAAAAAGGGAATAAAACAATACTTGGAAATACCCTGGACCGAGAAAAATAAACAGGTGCTTCTTAAAGCGAGATTTGGAATCGTGCCGGGACTTTGTCATCTTCCCCCGTGGAAAAATACCGAAGAACAAACAACGTGTAGATTGTGTAACAAAGGTGAGGAGAATATTCTCCACCTATTATGCATTTGTCCCGAACTCCTAAATGAGAGAAGAACTTTAATTAAATTACCGCTTATGGTACATGGAATAAGGACATGTAGGCAGGCCCTATTACGGTGTCTACAGTCAAACGATATAAGTTTAAATGCTGCCTTCGTAAGATTTCTATTGATAGTGAAAAAGAAATTGGGAGAATAATAATTTTAAAAAGTAATTTATTATGCAACCAAAGGAATTTTATGGTGCTTTGGCATTTTAATTGTTTTTAAATTAATATAGCAATTTATATGTTTCCTTTTCATATCGCATGTGTAATATTGTAAGATTTTAAATAATCAAACAATAAAAATGTACTTACTTACTTTCATGTATGAAAATTGTGACATGTTTTGCCATGCTCCGTATTTGTGATTCTGACTCCTAACGGGCTGTTTTTTCCTTCATTAATATGTCTTGTTGGATATCAGACCTTGATGAAGCCGTATTGCTTGGATATATCCTCATATATGTAAAGTAGAGGAGGAGGAAGGAGACGAGGAGGTACCGCTTGAATTCCTTACTGCTGATCTTCAATATTCCGATTCTCCCTTCTTATACCAGTATTTACAATACTCCCTCCCATCTTTACTGGGAGTCTTCATATGTAGTCTGGTATAGGACTTTAACGTTTCAGGAAGTGCAATAGGTGTGAAAGGAGTTTACAAGGGATAGACTGCCTGTAATCATAGAAAGTGAAGAAAGCTTAGAGAAGTGGTGTCAAATTGCTGGGGAGAAGGTACATCTCATATATGTAATTGCTGGGACTAGAAAAAGTCATTAGAGTAATTAAGATTAATGGTAAGTAATCCGAGTATTCGATGGTACAGCATCAACATCTGTCTATACAACTCAGAATAATTGTTATGTATAGAGTCATAAACAAACACAATGCACTATCTAGATCTGACATGTTGGTTCTTTGCTACTTGGAAATGCTAGGTAATGTAAAGGATTGAGCAATGCAAACATATGAAACAAAATTCCATGTATTGCTTTCATATTTACAGTTTTGCTTCCTATTGCAAATGTGTTTGTCAAAATACTTGAATGCCAGTAAGAATACATCTTTATTGTCCAATTAATAAAAATCATTACAATCATGTCAATTTTTTTAACAGATACATTCAGGGATAACATGCCGTACTGGATCATTGAAATCGCATAAAACATCATAAAAGTAATATTTTGTTCATAACATAATTATATTATTTCATTTCATTATTGATCGTAACAACTCTATATAATAATAAAACCTTCCATACGGTCAGTCTTAGCTGCCTTGCACAGTCCAGCAATTAAAGTGACTTTGTGCAATCCCTTCAAACAAGCAATATTTAATGTAGACACATATCATATGTATTAATAATAAATAATAACTTAATCTATACAGTGCCTCAGTGCCCCTTCTCAAAGCTTAACTAGGTCTTATTAAGATCGTGTGCGAGGAAACCTATGTTCCAGAACAGTTTTCAGAAACTATTCATAGAGTTGATCCTTGATAACTTCAGAAAAATATCATTAAAAAATGTAAGATGTTTACATGCCTTCGTTCATACAATTTAAATTAATGGGAGTTAAGTTTAGAATTATTTGTCTAAATTTGGGTAAGTTGGCCAGCTTTAACAACTAGTCGTGATGAACTTTACTGGTTACAGACGGTAAGGTTTTACCTTAACTGACACCCATCGTACACGGGTGAAATAGTATACTGATACTCTGGCATGGTTACTAATCCTAGAACACGGACATAACATCATCTGGGTCAGTTTTTTCTCAGCTATGAGGATGAACTTGACAAAATGGGCTGTTAGAATGGTGGTATGCCCTAAAAGGCTCAATATGATTGCTTGGCGGCACGTTCTCACTCCTATTTCCTTAAAGATGGGTTTTAACAGTGGTTGCCTCTCTTGTCGCAATCTGGGGTAAATACATGTTTATTTATTATTTATTTTATAGTTTTATAGAGCGCGAACCAGACCCGTGAGGGTATTAGAGCGCTTTACAGTATTAAGGGTGGTGTACAAAGCGTTGGGAAGGGAGGGATCGATTGGGTAAAATAGGGGATACATAATGTAAGAAAACACGCAGTCTAAAGTCCCGGCTACATGTGGGAAAGAAATTAAAACAGGAGATACATTGTACAAGAAGGCACATAGTCTCAACTCTTGGGGGGATGCCCAGGAGTGCAGGAATAGGTATCGTTCATAGAATGATAATAATGTAATGTGTTCATTAGACGAGGTATTTACCCATTAAGAAGATTTTGATCTCCTTCTTAAAGTGTGCCAAGGACGAAAGTCTTCTGATGGCGAGTGGGAGAGAGTTCCAAATCCTTGGCGCAGCTCCAGTGAAGACCCAATCATAGGTTTTTTTCTTCCGGAAGCGTGCTGGTTGCAGCAGTAGATCTTTAGAGTTCGGGAATTTCTTGGTCCTCCTGATATCACAAGTTTTTGTGTGAGAAATGTAGAGGAGTTGTTATAAAGAGCTTTGTGAGTAATGCAGGCCAGTTTAAATTGGATTCTGGCCTCCTCTAGGGGAAGCCAGTTCAGCGCTTTGAGGTGGGGAGAGATGTGGTCGAATTTCTTTGAGCCGGTCAGTAGTTGAGGCAGGCTTTCAATGGGGCCATAGATTTCTTGGGTAGCCCTGCAAGAGTAGAGCATCCATATTCTAATCTGGAAATGACTAGTGCCTGTACTGCCCTTTTAAGGTCGGCACATCGAGGAAGGGTTTTAGGTTTCTTAGGTAACTCAGGTGGAATCTAGCCATTTTGGGCATCGAGTTTATATGGCCACGCATGTTCAGGCTGCTGTCCAGGGTTATTCCGAGGGATTTCGCCGAGTCAACAATGGTAGGAGGGCAGTTTAGTGATGAGATAGTCTTGATCCGTTCCTGGATGTCTGGATTGGGTTTGAGTGGGGAGATCAGAAGAAATTCAGTTTTATTTGCATTGAGTTTAAGCTGGTTGGCGGTGAGTCAGTGGACTGTCAGCTTCAGGGCCTCATTCAGGGAGAAAATGTCTTCAGGGGAAGAGCTTTTTCGTAGATTTGTGTATCGTCGGCGTACATAAGGTAGGAGATATTGGCTGCACGTAGAACCTCGGTGAGAGTTTCAAGGTAAAGGTTGAAGAGGGTAGGGGAGAGGGATGATCCTTGGGGGACTCCAACCGTAACCGGAGAGGGGGCGGATAGATTACCGTTGATGTGGACTCTTTGTGAGCGGTTTTGGAGGAAGGATCTAAACCATTCAAGGACGGTGCCATCCAACCCCATCCTGAGCTTGAGGCGTTCAAGGAGAAATTGATGGGTAACTGTGTTGAAGGCAGAGGAAAGATCTAGGAGGATTGGGAGACAGGTTTTGCCTTGTTCGAGGGCTTGGAGAGCGTCATCTACAATGTGGAGTAGGGTGGTTTCCGTGCTGCGTCCCAATCTGAACCCAGATTGGAAGTCATCTAACAGGTGAAATTTGTTGATATGTAGGCTCAGGTGCTGTTGCACACATTTTTCCAGACCTTTAGCTAGGCGTGGGATGTTAGATATGGGTCTATAGTTCTCAGCGGAAGCAGGGTCCAGCTTGTTTTTTTTTTAGGATTGGGACAACTTGTCCAGCCTTGAGCAAATCAGGAATTGAGCCCTGTAGGAGGGAGGATTTGATTATTGAGGTCCAGAAAGGGATGATAGCCTGAGAGGGGGCAGCTAGGCAGTTAGATGGGAGAGGATCATTGAAGTGATTGTTCAGATTTAAGGAGGCAAGAATGTTCAAGATAGTGTTCGTCATAGACCAGTGTGCTAAGTTTTTGGGTGAGGTTTGGGAGGTTTGGGAGGACAATGCGTAGAGAAGAGATAGAGCTGGCATATTTTGATTTTGGTGGTGAGTTGAGGATTTGAGTTCATTACCTAGGGGAAGAGATTTTGTCACAGAAGAAGGAAGAGAATTCCTCGCTTGTTATTAGGGGTTTAGGTGTTTCTTTGGAGGTTTTCGCTAGTTTGTTGGATTGGTGTTTGACCAAGTCGAACAGCTTGCGAGGTCGATTTTTGTCGTTCTCCAGTTCAGTTCTGAAGAATTCTTTTTTTGAGTTGAGAATTTTCTTATTGTAGGCATTTCTGGCCTGGCGGAGAAGTTTTAGATGTGCTGCTGAAGGGTGTTGTTTCCAGTTACGTTCAGTCTGTCGAAGGGATCTCCTCTCCTTGTTGAGGGATCCGCTGAACCAGGGATTTCTGTCTTTGATCTGGGTTCTTTTTAATTTTAGTGGCGCCAGATTGTCGAGATTGTCGGCTATGGTTGAGGAGTAATGATCCACTAGGTTGTCAACCGAAGTGCACTGAGGGGGGTCAGTCTCACAGCACGCTGCCAGTTTCTTGTGATCAAAGTTCTTGGTGTGTCTAACCCATCGTTTCGGAATCACTGGTTGAGGTGTCCATGTCTTGTGGGTGCTGGGCAGGAGGAAGGTGGTGGCGTGGTAGTCAGACAAATCACAAGGGTCAATATAGATAAGTTTGACTGCTGATTCTTTAGCAATGATCCAGTCTAGGGTGGCGCCTTTCGAATTAGTAGGGAAGGAGCAGGCTTGGGTAGGGGCTTGATCGGCCTAGAAGTCTCTAATGGCATTGACCTGAAGATCCTTAGGATCATTCCAATGCAAGTTGAAGTCGCCAAGGAAAGTGTAATTAGAGTTTGGAGAAACTTTGGCTGTGATGGTTTCCATGAGGAGGTCCGTAAAGGTGTCATTCTTGCCTGGGGAGGTAAAATATGTAAAGTTTGCATAGTTGTGAAGTGTTGTTGGAGATGGAGAGTGCGAGGTATTTGCAGGAGTCTGTGGGTCCACCGGCAGTTCTGTAACAAGGAGGTTGGAGCGGTAGATGCAGGCAATGCCACCCCTTTTTCTTTGAATGCCTGTCCATCCTTACGATGTTATTGTTGGGTGGGACTAAAAGGTCTAGGTAGGGCGATGAGGACTGCTTGAGCCAAGATTCAGTCAAAATCGCGAGGTCAGATTTATGTCTCAGGATGAGGTTGGCGACATCAGATGCATGTTTTACAGCTGACCGGCAGTTTATTAGGAGGCCGGCTAGGGAGGGGCAGGAGTGAGTGTCAAGGGTAGAAGTAGAGATGGGAACTCTAACAAGGTTGCCATTTACCACCCCTATGATCCGGAGGGTAGCAGATCTGTTAGAGTTGGATGCAACCGTGTCGATAGGGAGTTCCGACCTCATACAATATGCTATAGTGTTTCATTGATACAGCCAGATAATCTACAGTGGTGTGATTGCCAATTTGGTGCCCATCTTGGAATCCTATCCTTTGTTGGATAGCGGCCAAATCTTAACATAAGATATCTACCCCTCAAAACCGGTTTTAAATGGAAGGTTAAATACGGTTGCAGCTTGGCTTTATTGTACGAGTTAATAAACGACAAAGCATGCTTTTTTTTTGCAATCACCTCCTTATCTAATAAAGATGATAAAATTAGTTGAGTGATTTAAAATCTGCTTTAAAACAATAGCCAGGTGATCAAAAGTTGAGAACTTAAAAGTGTTTAGACTCTCCGTTAAATAGGATCTCCAAGCACTAGCTACTCTTTCTTTTTTATTTCTTGCCAGCACTAATTAGCAAGAGAGCCATAATCCGATAGATAAAGCGAATTGAGACTTTTTAGAAATGCAGATTGTCCCACCAGAGTTTGGCTTATCAGGACATACTGTAATCTGACATTAGCATGCCCAGCATTTCTCGGAACCCTAAAAGTTGTTTTAAAAACTTGTATATATTATTTATCAAAGAGTTTGCTATCTTTACCCCGAAAAATTGCTGACCCATAAGCGAGCAAGAGAATCCACTACGCCTTCATTACCTTCAGTAAATGCTTGTGACTCAGTCATAATAGCTTGTCTCACAATAATCTAAAAGCAAAGGAAAGTGAAGGTTATTTGGCCTTTGAGTTATTAAAATGTTGTTTGAAAATCTTTCTATTATCAAACGTAATTCCTAAATATTCATACTGTTTCACTGATCTGATCGATAGCCCATTGATTTTCCATATTTTTTTATCCAATTTAGTTGATCCTATCATCATAATTGTAGTGTTTTTAGTATTCATTTGTAGACCATTAGCTAAAACATATTGGTTAAAGGATTCTATCAATCTTTAACCAATAACTGCAAGTATTTTACATTATGGCCTGCAAAGTTTACAGAGTGCGTGTTGACATTTTGCAAGTAATGCGGTAAATCAGCAATAAAAAGGTTAAAAAGACATGGGGCTAGTACACTGCCCTTCTCGAGGCCACTATGTATTCCCAGGTGGTACGACCGCCATCCTCCAAATTGTCCTGCACCCATGGATTTGAATATAACAATACAATCATATCTAGCAGCTGTTTCGGTACACCCCTTGCTGATAGCTTTGCCCAAAGTAAATTACGAGGAACGGAGTCAAAGGCAGCTTTTAAATCTACAAAACAGATATAAAGCTTTTGTTTTTTGTGTTTTGCTCTCTCTGCCAAATAGGTGAGCAATAGCAGGTTCGTATTCGTTGACTGCCCCCTGTGGAATCCAGTTTGGAAGATTGGAATTACTTTCCTTATCATCGCCCATTCTGCCAAGTCCTTTAGTAGACGTGTTGGAAAGATTTTTACCTCTACATCTGTTAGTGCAATTAACCTATAATTAGCCGGATTGTCAGGTGGGTCAGTTTTATAGATTGGTTGTATTATGAGGCCTTGCCAGAAATCAGGGACCAATTTAGATTTTATGACGTCTTTAAATAATTGTGATAAAAACTTTTACCGTAAATCTGTTTCGGCTTTAAAAGCGGCGTTGGGCATCCCATTTGGACCTGGTGCCCCCTTTGATTTAATCATACTTATCAATACTTTTACCATATCCTCATGCAGTGACTCAAACGCTAATAGTTGATCATCAGAGATATTTTCTTTTCCTTTATTCTCACTACTTATGTTGATTAGCCGAGCTGGCATATATTCATCAACGTCAGAACCTAGAAAATTTACAAGAGAGGCCCCGGACAGAGTAGAGATGAAAGACTCCCAAGCTAAAGCGGAGATGTTGGCACTATTGGCTCGCCTATTGCCATACTTAAGGTCATTAATTGTTCCCCAGCATGCTCTCAAGTTGTTAATTTTATGGGCATGATGCAACTTTACCCATATTCTTTTGTGAGATGCCCTTTTTGCCTTCCAAATCTCATTTTTATAGGATCTTCTCAGTCGCTTTAATGAGCACAAATTAGTGAGTTTGGCAACACTATTTGGTTGATTTCAAATGGCCCGGGATGCTTTGTTAAGTGCCTTCTCTTGGAGATGTAGCCTGTGTGAATACCACATATTTCTTTTTGGCCTCATAGGGTTCCCCTAGCTGTTGGTTTTGCCAAAAAGTGATCCACTAATCAAGAACAAAGATGAGGCCAGATTTCCACTATTGATTTCCCATGTCGGCACTCATGAAGTACTAGTTCTATTGCAGGGTCTAGGAATGCTAAAATCTTCTCTTGTTTTGCTGAATGCCATGCCAGCCTTTTCAGATTGTAAGTGACTGACCCTGAATCAAGAATTTCTTGACAAATAGTCCACTGCAAGTGATAATGTAATTGATTGAGGGTTATGGTCGTTTCCACTCTAGGGACACTTGAAACCCAATAAAACTAATCAACAATTCATTTGAAGTAATGGTATAATCAATGGTGGAGTGTTATCTTGAATTTTTAAAAGTTAGAATGCCTGCCATATGTTGCTGGGTATCCTCCGGAGCAGCATAAGCTCACATTTATATAATTGGTAACGGAACATCCTAGACAGAACTGTACCTGACTTCTTTGAGTACCTGGAGTTCTTGGTGGACTGGTGCCTATTAAAATCCCCCGAAATAACAAGGCTAGTTGAAGGATATTGACAGTGTAGGTTTTGATTGTTTCCTATAGGACTGTGGGCTGAGTCATCTTGACTGCTCTCTTTATACTTAAATAATCATTTAGAAAAATAATCGGTATTTCGAAGTCTATGTTGGTGCGTAATAATCAAGTCAACTGGAAATCAATTACATAATGAATTGCATCTAGATCCAGGAATACATAAGTAGAAAGCCCACCTTTGGCATGACCATGAGAAGATGAGTGAACTGCGAAGTTGCACGACTATGAGCAGATGAGTGAACTGCAAAGTTGGCAATCTCTTGATAACCGACAATGGGCTCATTGCACAATTTCCAGATTTCCTGGAACATTAGAATTTAAAAATTCTGAATGAAATGTATTGTATCATGATCTTCAAGCAACCTTGTGAGGCCATGCACGTTCCATAAACAAATAATAATATTAATAAAGTTTTTCTTTTTGTCCGAGCTGCTCAACCTTCAATCATTCTCGTCAAAATACCCTTCAATGAGTATTTTTGGTAGCCAAGCACAGTCGTGTGGGCCCCTTGAGACATACAATGGAGTAAAAAGTAGCTTTGCAGACGAGACGGCACAAATGTCCCCAATTGTTGTTGGATTCTTTTTGTGTCGATGATTGGGGAATAATGGAATTGAGATTCAACTTGTGCCTTGTGTCCTCAAGTCTCTCTTGCCGTCTTTTACAAGAGCAATTCGACTCGGTTCACATTTTCTTCCAAATGTAGCTTCAAGTGATTGGGCTATGTTTTTACCAGATGGGGAAGTTGAACGTGAGTTTATATATAACAGTTTGTTTTGCTGAAGGACTAAAGGAATGCTTCGGCTTTCTTGATGTTTGTCCAGTACAGATATCTGGGAGACTCCATTTGCTGATGGAGGCCCTTGTGTAGAGCCTTGTCCTGGCACCTAGCTTTTCGAAACCTCTTCACTATGGGTAATTGTTGGCTTAACCATGACATCTTCAAAGAAAGGTGACATACCTGGACTTCCTAAATATAAGGACAGTCCTTTATCCCCTTCTTTTGCTTTAAAGGGTATTTTTTCAGATAATTTGAAAATCGGATAGTTTTCCTTTAGAATAGGACTTGAGTTAGTTGCTTTATTTTTTCTATTGATTCTATTATGTGCTTTTCTTAGTTTTGTTTTGCTCTTTTAGTAAGGCTTACTAATTTTGAGTTAGGAAATGATTCCAAGTTATTTTTTACTTGATTAACCTATCCGTTTTGTGCTAGTGATAGAGCGCGGGCTCACCTGCTCAACAAACTCACCTGGGCCCATATATCTATATATTAAACAGGTAAAACCTACAAACTCTAGTCAATTGGGCTTTTTTACCTTTTGGATTTTTATACCATTTATCTTACCAATCCAAGTCACCGATACCTAAAGTCCTAAGGATCAAGGGAGTTAGAGAGAAATAGATAGCAATAATAACCTTTAGCATTTCATAAATAACCACAAACTCGGGAAAGGTTTAAAATCTTTATCTAAGTAAATCTTTGAAAATTAAATTTATAAACATGAAAACTCAAATTAATTTCCTATTATGTTTTAGACTAATGTAAATTTAAAAACAAACATTTGCAATATTTTGGAGAGAAATTGTTGTTAAGCATTAGAACAGAGGGTGGGTAAGAGAAAAGGGAAGGAGTACAATGACAAACCCACACTTAATAATTACCTATTCCGGTGTGTTGATCAACCCTGGTCGTAGGCTGAGTCAAAGAAATAGAATCCCAAAGTACAGGTGCCAGCAGAAAAGAACAGGTGCAAGCCAGACACAGAACCAGGACAGGATACAGAGCAATTTGGATCAGGACAGGACCACCACAGGTTATGACTCGCACAAGAGTTAAAGTTCAAAATGCCAGCGTTAAAAACCTTCTCTGCAGCTAACAGTCGAACCCCGATTGGGTCATCGATCTCCTTCCTAATAACCCCGATTGGATTATCGAATCTTCTGACAGAGTGCTCCGCCAGCAACTCTGCTCTCAATCACCTATTGAGTGCTTCGGGTCAGTGACAGGTCGGCTATTCGGACAAGTGGACAATTTAGCTATCTAAGCCTACCCTAGTTATACTATTTTTCAGGTCAGTGTACCACCCCCGAATGTTGCAAATGTGTGAATCCCACAATTTTATTGGACAAAGAACGACGAGTAGCCATCACACCATATTTATTTAGAGGTAACTTGTCAATCCATGTTCTTTTTATTCCTCCCGGTAATGAAATGTATCAAATGTTTTATTTTAATAAACAATTTTATCAATTCAGCTTCCTGTGTCGAGGCAAGAAGTTCATTCTTCTTCGCCTTCCCTGTCCGTCTTGGCCATGATTCAAGGCTACAGCTTCTGTGGCTTCAGGACATTTGTCGCACAGGCGCAGTTTCTCCAAAGATGGAGTTCAGCAAAGCGTTTAGGCCCATTTAGTTTATCATGTAAAAATAGAAAAGAACAGTTTTAGAGACACAGAATAAATGAATACACTGTATACCACTTCTTTCTACTCTACATCCATTATTTTATTTTATACTATTGTGTTTAGAGATTTATGCGAAACAGACAGCTTAGCAAGGCAGCGGTGCAAGCTTCTTGCACGTTAGGACACATAACGACCATCTTAGTTCTATTGCGCAGAAGCAAAAGTTTTCCCTCCAAGCATATCACATGGGCATGACAGACGCATGCGCAGTAGAAAATCCCGCGTAGCAGCCATTTTAGTGCAAGCGGATTATTGTTAGTAAAAGCACATTGACAAGCTTCCCTTAGATACCTATTATGTCGTGTAATGCAAATATTAATAGGACAAAAACATGTTAATTAGTACATTAATGTTATTACAAGAAGGTTGAGTACGAGCAAGTCACTTTACATGTAAAACCTTGCTCCATCAAGCCCCTGTTTGATGATATTTATATCTTCACTAATTAATGAAACAGAGGCCAATTTTACACTTCACCCATTTCAATTTCTTCAAACTTTCTGTTAATATTTCTTTCATTTTTCATATGAAAGTCTTTCAACTTTTTGGATAAATGTCCATTATATTCTTCTAATTCTATTCAATGATATTTCTTTTCTTTTCCTTTTTATTTACTGCATATGTCTTCTTATGTTTACCACATTTACAACAAATTAATATTCCTAAAATCACTAGGGCTGTTCCCACCATTGGCATCAGTATTTTTCCTACAAAACTTTTCCCTATAATATTTCTTACATACAATGTTACACCCTTATCATTCTGCAGACTCCGCCCTCTTTTGCCAACAATGTATCAAGAGCAAGTCGATTTTGTAAAACCATTGTTCATACTGCAACTTATTCAGTATTGATCATCAAAAATCCTCCAGCAGTGTCAGTTGATAAACGATACACTACTGTTGACAATTTGTATTCTTTCAGTATTTAAAACCACTCCCACTGAAGATATCAATGCACTAAATATGTCACCTACAATTTCTGCTATACTAGCTCTTTTACTGCGTATTAGTTCATTAGTACCTTCATTTCTTCCAGTGATTCTATGTATGTGGTATACCTTTGGGAATACTATTCCAAAATAGCAACTCCCATACCAATGATCAGGCAATTTGTAATATGCTTTGTTCCCACAAATATAATAAATTCCAGGAAATACCGGTTCAGTTCCATCTTTGAAACCCCAACCCCCAATTACTTTATAATTGTGTTCACATTCACTAGAACCAATGAATATATTGTTATAATAACTTGTTTTCTCCCTGTGGAGACAGATTTTCCCTTTCTTGTCAAAGTCCAGTAACATAGCAGCATGAGTTTTGCCATTCAAAGTGTATTCTTTATTTTCTGCCCATTTAGGAATTTCTTGTTTCTTTTCTGTAGCTTTTCTTTGGAAATCCTCTCTCCTTTTCTCAACTAAATACAAAAATATTTTCTCTTCTTCATGTAAAATGCATGTTAAATTATTCTTGTGTGCCTTAGCTATATCTATTGCACCTATTGTTAGAAAATATTCTCCCATATAATGAGCTATCTTACCTTTACTATGTACAGGATTCAGGTTACTATGAATAGGAAGTTCAGAAAAAATCACATCTAAATTAGAATAATAATATTGTAAGGGTCCTTTCTTGTAAAATAAACTAGCTAAAATACTACATGAAATACCATATGTCAGGGGCAAATGGTGATAAGTAACACCTTCTGCTACAGACAATGGTAGCTTCATACATACATAGCAATTGCTTATTTCCATTGCCTCTACATAATGTACTAATAAATTTGCAAATATATTCAAATGTGTTCTACTTCTAACTTTATGGTAATGCAATCCTTCCTCATCTGATGCTTCTACTTCTATTCTTTGCTGCCTAACATTGTCTATATTTTCATGTGTGTCTAATTTTTCAGGTGCATCTACCTTCTCATGAATGTTAGTATCATACTTTTCACCTTTACTCATTAGATAAGGAATAGCTACGGTCAATCCTAACCATACTACAAGTACTATTACTATACTAGATGTGCATATTCTACGGCATTTTTTTAAGCAATTTCTTTTCGGTTTACCATTCACAGTATTATCAGCCATTTTTCGATTAGGGAGACTTAGGGGAGACTTAGCTCCTCTTTGGGACTTTTCACAGAATTTTAACCTGCGAATTTTCAAGTTGGTCTTACTTCTTCGTGTGCTAGTTCATCAATTAGTTCATCATCTTCTTCATCACTAAATTCTAGTTTTTCAAGATCTTCAAGAATGACATAAGTCCATTCAGGGCCTCCGAACTTATTATTCAGTCTTTTCAAACGTGGACTTCTTCTTTTTGGTTGTTCTGTGGAAAACCCAGTTTGACTTGATACTTCGTTTACTTGCTCTGGTTCTTCATTTATTGATTTGAGATGAAATTTCAGTTTCTTGACAAAACCAGGCCAATTATCTCCTTTTCTAAGTCTTTTAGCTGGCACTATGCTCTGTTTTTCTTCAATTGTTCCTTTGTTTTCATTCAGTTGTGGCACAATTTGTGTATCTTCGTCATCTGTATCCCTCCCTATCTGACTTGGTCCAGGTCTTTCTTCTGTTTCTTCTACCTGGATACTAATCTGGCCTTGTTCAGTTATGTGCTGCAATTTACTTTGATTTGATTTGTTTTCTTCTTCCTGAACACATTTGTCTACATCTATCTGGTCCTGCTCAGGTATCTCGATCTCTTGCTTTACTTCTTCCTGAGCTTTCGCCCTTTTACCTATCTGTCCATTCTCGGACTCTGGAACTGTGACAGGTATTTGGAATGTCTGAGTATATTTATCTTTCCTTATCTGTTCCTCCTCAGAATTACTTTTGACTTTGATTTGTGTAACCTGAGTACATTCTTCTATTCCTGACTCATCCTCACTATCACTTTGTCTATCTATATAAGTCTGGCTTCTTGTTCTTACAACATCTGCAGGACTGTCAATCACTGGAATCCATTCATCCTGACTGGTGCTCGGTTGTTCATCATCAACTACTTCGGAATCACTTTCTCGAGACTCCTCAGCTGCACAACCTTCAGCTTCAGTTTCATCAAGTTCAGCCACTCTTTTTGTATGGCTCGCATGGATCCAATTCAGAACTCCTTTACAATTTACTGCTGTAGTTGTAACCTATATCACTTGTGTTGGTTTTCCCCACCTTGGAGCTAGGCAAGATTCTCGTGAGTGCTCCTTTATTACAACCCAGTCACCTGGAATCAGATCTTGTGCTGGAGTTGTTTGCCTGGTGACGGCGTCTTCTCCAACCTGGTGAGAGATAGAACACACTTGGTCAGCCAGTTCTTTGCAGTACTCTAGTACTAAGTCATCAGATATATTTATCAACTTATGTCCTGACACCCATGCCTGCCTCATTACTCTTCCCATGAGTATTTCATGAGGACTCAAGCCTGTTTTTCTGTCTGGAATGCTTCAGAGTCCCATCAGAACAAGAGGTAAAGCATCTGGCCACTCTAATCGAGTTGATTCATAAATCTTTCCCAATCTTGACTTGATTGTGGCATTTAGTTTTTCTACCACTCCAGAAGCCTCTGGTCGGTATGCACAGAGCAGCTATTGCTTAATTTTAAATGCTTTACAGATTAGACCAATTATTTCATTATTGAAATGTCTCCCTCGGTTGGACTCAATCGTTACTGGAAAACCGAAACGTGGTATGAGCTCTCTAAGAAGTAGATTTGCTACTGTGATGCTAACATTCCTACGTGTAGGGTAAGCTTCCACCCATTTTGAAAATAGACAGACAATGACAAGAACGTACTTCATTCCTCTGCAAGGGGGAAACTGAATGGAATCAATCTGAAGTTGAATAAATGGGCCTTCTGCCTTTCCAATCTTTCCTGACAAAACCACAGTTCTTTTCCCAGGATTCATTTGTTTACATACCAAACACCTATGGCAAAGACTCTCTGCAACGTTCCTGAACTTTGCATTGACCCGAGTTTGTCTGAATAATGTAATCATAGCGTCTCGTCCTAGATGAGAATCACCATGATACATCCTAGCCATATGAGCAAGCATACAATTTGGCAACACAGGCCTCCCATCAAGGTAAACAATGACACCATCTTCAGCCCTTCTCTGACATCCTATTTTTGCCCACTCTTCCCTTTCTTCCTGTTCTGCATCATTTTGCAAATCTCTCACTTCTTCCTACATTTTCACTCTCTCAGGCAACATAAGTTGGCAGCTGTTTTTGTTTGGTTCAATGTTCGTGTGTATTGCCATTTTATTTTTGGCACAATATTGAGCTAGTTGGTCAGCATATCGATTACCTGCTGTCACTTTGTCATTGCCAGATTGGTGAGCAGCACATTTGACCAAAGCTACAGTTTCTGGTAATTGAATTGCTTTTAACAAATCTTTCACAAATTTTCCATTTTTAATAGGAGTACCTGATGAAGTCAGAAACTCTCTTTGCATCCAGAGTTGGCCAAAACCATGCACAACTTCATAGCAATATTGACTATCAGTAAAAATGGTTACTTTCAGATTTTTCCTAAATTTACAAGCTTTTGTCAATGCAATTAGTTCTGCTACCTGTGAAGATTTTACTCCTGGTAAATATGATGCTTCAACTGGTCCCCATAGAGTGCAAACTGCGTAAGCAGCACTCAAATCTCCTGCTTCATGTCGCATCCATGAACCATCTACAAATAGCTCATGTTCTGAATTTATTAATGGCTCTTCTCTTATGTCTGGGCGTGGTTTAGTACAGTATTCTGTAAGATCAATACAATTATGTTCGATTTCATTCTTGACCTCTGCAGAGTGCGATTCAGGTAATAATGTTGCTGGGTTCAGAATATTACACCTAGCAATTGTCACATTTTCTACACCTACAAGAATCTGTTCATACTTAGTCAGCCGACTAGGTGCTAGGTACTGAGTTTTTGTCCTTGTCAATAAAATCACAACTGCATGTGGAACATACACCGTTACTGGATGTTCCATGATAATAGACTCACTTTGCTCAACACTTGCACAAGTTGCTGCTGCTGCTTTCAGGCATCCTGGCAATGCTGCTGCCACTGGATCCAGAGTAGAGGAAAAATATGCAACAGGGCATCTCATCAGACCAAGAGTCTGAGTCAAAATTGAAAGTGCACAATTGTCTCGTGTATCACAAAATAATGCAAAATCTTTTGTATAGTCAGGCACCCTTAATGCTGGAGCTGAACACAGACAATCTCGTAATTTTAGGAAAGATGACATGCTTTCATCATCCCATTCTACTGGGTCTTTTGCTCTTTTCCTTGTCATTTGTATTAATGGTTTTGCTAGGACTGCAAATCCCACAATCCATTGCCTGCAGTAACCTACAACTCCAAGAAACATTCTGATTTCTTTCTGTGTTTGAGGTAGATTCATGTTTTGAATTATATTAATTCTTTCAGAGGTAACCCTTCTGACATCTCTCTCTATCTGGTGCCCCAGATATTTCACTGATGTGGTACAATACTGCAATTTCTCAGGTGATACTTTGTGTCCACCTTTACCTAAGTGATGCAGCAAAGCAATTGTATCAGTAACACAGTCTTTCCGATTCTTAGATGCCGCTAGTAGGTCATCTATATACTGCACCATAACTGACTGTCCGGGCAATATCAAAGATTCAAGACATTTTTTCAAGATCTGATTAAAGATCGATGGACTTTCTGTGTACCCCGGAGGGACGCGATTCCAAACGTAGATATGATCATCAAATTTGAACGAGAAAAGATACTTACTATCCGGGTGCAGTGGTATCGAGAAAAATGTGTGGCAAAGGTAAATTACGGTGAACCAACCTGCTGCCCATGGTATTTGATACAGAATCACAGCAGGGTTTGGTACAACTGGACAACATGGGACAACAATTTTATTTATTTTACGGAGGTTCTGTACGACCCTGTATTTTCCGCTTGGTTTCTTGATGCCAATTATGGGTGAATTACATGGACCAGTCATTATTTCCTGTAAAATTCCTGCTTCAACCAGACGTTTTATTTCTAAGACAACTCCTGCTTTTATTTCAGGGCTCAATTTAAACTTTCGAATATTTGAATAAACTGCTCCTTCTTTTACTGTCACTTTTACTGGGTCAACGTATACCATTAATCCTACATCTTTACCTGTAAAATCCCATACTATAGGATCTACCGTATTCTGTAATTCTTTTGGCAAGTCTTCAATGGTAAACTTTGTTTTTTCATTTGTTTCTTGTTTTGCTAACATGATTTTATAAATTCCGTCTACATCTGGGGTTTGAATTGCAACACCATTTGGTGTACAAAAGATAGTGCAATTCATTTTGCAAAGCAAGTCCCTACCTAACAGATTTACAGGACTGGAGTCACATATGACAAATGTATGCATTTCTTTAAAATTGCCTATTTTGACTTCCATTGGTTCTGTAACGGGGTACTAATTTGTTTATTAGAAACGCCCCCTACTTGGATCGCTTCTCCAGAGAGGGGTAGATTTGGAACGTCTGCTGTTCTCACTGTAGAACGGGTAGCGCCACTATCCAACAGGAAAGTAACATCATTTCCTTCAACCTTTCCCTCAATGTATGGACTTGACTGATCTACCTGCAAGGATGTGCCAAGTACGCACTCCTCGTCCTCCCCCCTCAGGCACCGTCAGAAACTGTCCTCATCAAAGTACGAATCACTCAAAAGAAATTGGGGTGTCAACGTGTCCCTTTTACCACTTCCTTCCCAGCTTGTGGTATCTACACTATATGCAGGTTGACTCCGAGGGTTTGGCATAGGCGCTAATTGTAACTGATTTTGTATTACCTGTTTTTCCTGCTTTTTCGATACCTCATTCTGTGTCTGTGGATTGAAATTATTATTATTATTTAGCACAGCTTTACACTCGTTCTTCCAATGCCCCAAACTTGCTGCACCCATGACAAGGACATTTTTTCTTAGCTTCTTCTCGATTAAATTTAGCTCTAGGTTTATTACCATTTCCATCTCCTTAAGTCTGCATATTTTTCAATAGTTTTTCTTGTTGTTCTACTAATTTTACCTGTGCCCACATTACTTTTTCATCCAAATTCTTTTGTTTATTGTTCAATTCATCTTCACAATATTTTGCATATTTTAGTATTTCATCTACAGGTTTGGTCTGCTAACAGATGTTATTATCTTTAATCCATTGCAAAATTTCTGGTCTTAATCCAGTCACAAACCAATAGATAAAATGTGTCATATCTTTGGTGTCAATATTCTCCAAACCACTATACTGTTTAAAAACCTGTAAAAGACGTTCATAATATGCATGCCCAGATTCAGCTTTGTTCTGGGTAGTTCTGTCTATTCTAGTCCAGTCTGTCTCTTTTGGTGGTACTTTCCCTTTCAAATACAGTATAACCTAATTATACTTTCTCATCACCTCATCTGATGGTGCTCCTGTTTTTGGGTCTCTATGATATTCTTCATATTATTTGGCCAATTTACTGCAATTTTACATTCTGTCCATAAATCGACAGGAACAACAATGTTGAATAATCCATCTAGATCCTTTAATAGCACTTTTGAAACCTTTACAAATCTTTCGACCTGTCTGTACCAATCAACAGGTTTCTCTCTAAGTTTTGGAAAGTCATTTGTAAATGACAATATATCTTGTCGGGACCAAGGAACATGCACATAACCTCCACCTGGTACTTCTCTCATTGGACACAATCTTTCGACTTTTTCTGTTTCCTTCATCATATATTCTGATACAGTGCTTTTTCCTTGGGCTTCTTTCTTTTTCTTTAACCACCTAGCTTTCCACCTGTCTACATCACCCCATTTTTGCAACAATGTTAGTAATTCTTTAATTTGCAATTTACGATCTGACACATTCATGTTTTCTAAATCTTTGTCAGAAAATTCAGCTCGATATGGTTTCTGTAAAACGTTTGATTTACCAATGTCAATTCACATTTCACCTGCCAAACACGTTAATTTTTCATGAAATGTTATTGTATTCCAGGTGATACTCTAACATATAAACAACAATTCATCTTCCTTTAATACATTTAATCGATCTAATCCCACATTTCGAGCAATTATTTCTTCTAGTTCAACTCTTAATTTAAAAATATCCAATGTCTTTGACTGTAATTTAGTTTTTTCTATTTCTCGATACCACCTTTCAATTTCTTCTGGAGTAACTACAGTTGCACTTCTCGTACCTGAAGAGCTTTCTATTTGTACCTCTCTACTATTTACAGGTGTGGTTTTCCTAGCTGAACTACTTACTGGTTCTCTTATAGGTAAATCCATCAAAGAAATTTCTGACCCACATTCACTTGCTTGATCGTCTACTATTAATGTTTCTTTCCTTGGTTGTACTACAGGTGTAGTTAGAACAGGAGGTCCGGGACTGGAACTAGTTTGTTTTTCTCCGTATAAAGGAACAACTGGACCTATAGTTACTGGAATCGTCAAGGCTTCAGGACTGACATTTAACTGTGTCATTTTCTGAATTAATTCATTCCTTTGCTTAATTATTGCTTCTCGTTCCTTTTCCTGTAATGATTTTTCTAATGATGCCTCATGTAATACTTGCGGAACTAAAGGTGGCTTTAAGAACAGGGCACTAGCATTTGTCTGATTCTGCTCTTCATTATAAGGTGATTCAGAAAAGGGGGTGGTGATGAACAGAGTGCCTGAATTAAGCAGACCACTCTTACCCAGTCCAAAGATCAGGGCTTGAGCCATCACCGTTTTTTAGCTCACTGCACCATCCCAGCTCAGAACTTGGCTATATGCAAATTAGTCTGTTCCTGTCCCAGTGCATGATGGGAACAAGGCAAACCAAACTACCAAGCCAATTCTTATACTGGGAAGGAAAAAAGCTTCCGGGGACCGGTTTCTGCCATTTCAGGCGTCGTCGGCCCGGCTTGCTTGAATCCTGATGGTGCAATGAGCAAGGGACTCACATCTGAGTATACCCTTCCACGCTTATGGTGGACAAAACGATTCAGAAAAGGGGGTGGTGATGAACAGAGTGCCTGAATTAAGCAGACCACTCTTACCCAGTCCAAAGATCAGGGCTTGATCCATCACCGTTTTTTAGCTCACTGCACCATCCCAGCTCAGAACTTGGCTATATGCAAATTAGTCTGTTCCTGTCCCAGTGCATGATGGGAACAGGGCAAACCAAACTACCAAGCCAATTCTTATACTGGGAAGGAAACAAGCTTCCGGGGACCGGTTTCTGCCATTTCAGGCGTCGTCGGCCCGGCTTGCTTGAATCCTGATGGTGCAATGAGCAAGGGACTCAAATCTGAGTATACCCTTCCACGCTTATGGTGGACAAAATGATTCAGAAAAGGGGGTGGTGATGAACAGAGTGCCTGAATTAAGCAGACCACTCTTACCCAGTCCAAAGATCAGGGCTTGATCCATCACCGTTTTTTAGCTCACTGCACCATCCCAGCTCAGAACTTGGCTATATGCAAATTAGTCTGTTCCTGTCCCAGTGCATGATGGGAACAGGGCAAACCAAACTACCAAGCCAATTCTTATACTGGGAAGGAAACAAGCTTCCGGGGACCGGTTTCTGCCATTTCAGGCGTCGTCGGCCCGGCTTGCTTGAATCCTGATGGTGCAATGAGCAAGGGACTCACATCTGAGTATACCCTTCCACGCTTATGGTGGACAAAATGATTCAGAAAAGGGGGTGGTGATGAACAGAGGGCCTGAATTAAGCAGACCACTCTTACCCAGTCCAAAGATCAGGGCTTGATCCATCACCGTTTTTTAGCTCACTGCACCATCCCAGCTCAGAACTTGGCTATATGAAAATTAGTCTGTTCCTGTCCCAGTGCATGATGGGAACAGGGCAAACCAAACTACCAAGCCAATTCTTATACTGGGAAGGAAACAAGCTTCCGGGGACCGGTTTCTGCCATTTCAGGCGTCGTCGGCCCGGCTTGCTTGAATCCTGATGGTGCAATGAGCAAGTGACTCACATCTGAGTATACCCTTCCACGCTTATGGTGGACAAAATGACGCTATCCTGAGCACGGAGCCTTTTTTATCTGCTAATTTGACCTGAAGTGGCATTTTCCAGGACACCAGCCCACAGCTCGCCGCACCCGCTTCGCGTGTGCCGCTTCGAACCTCCAGACAGCGGGGCATTGTTGACGGGCTGCATCCAGGGGACCGGGTGAGTGTGGTCAGCGGGGCTGCGAGCGTGCAGGGGACTCCAGTACCCAGGAGTCCCTGCAAGACCATTTTCGACCTTCCGGTCCGCTCTCCCTGCTGCCACGCCCCCCGCCCCTCTGTGGCTTTTTAAACCTTCCTGCACCTCCTCACCTGTGGGACGCTATCCTGAGCACGGAGCCTTTTTTATCTGCTAATTTGACCTGAAGTGGCATTTTCCAGGACACCAGCCCACAGCTCGCCGCACCCGCTTCGCGTGTGCCGCTTCGAACCTCCAGACAGCGGGGCATTGTTGACGGGCTGCATCCAGGGGACCGGGTGAGTGTGGTCAGCGGGGCTGCGAGCGTGCAGGGGACTCCAGTACCCAGGAGTCCCTGCAAGACCATTTTCGACCTTCCGGTCCGCTCTCCCTGCTGCCACGCCCCCCGCCCCTCTGTGGCTTTTTAAACCTTCCTGCACCTCCTCACCTGTGGGACGCTATCCTGAGCACGGAGCCTTTTTTATCTGCTAATTTGACCTGAAGTGGCATTTTCCAGGACACCAGCCCACAGCTCGCCGCACCCGCTTCGCGTGTGCCGCTTCGAACCTCCAGACAGCGGGGCATTGTTGACGGGCTGCATCCAGGGGACCGGGTGAGTGTGGTCAGCGGGGCTGCGAGCGTGCAGGGGACTCCAGTACCCAGGAGTCCCTGCAAGACCATTTTCGACCTTCCGGTCCGCTCTCCCTGCTGCCACGCCCCCCGCCCCTCTGTGGCTTTTTAAACCTTCCTGCACCTCCTCACCTGTGGGACGCTATCCTGAGCACGGAGCCTTTTTTATCTGCTAATTTGACCTGAAGTGGCATTTTCCAGGACACCAGCCCACAGCTCGCCGCACCCGCTTCGCGGGTGCCGCTTCGAACCTCCAGACAGCGGGGCATTGTTGACGGGCTGCATCCAGGGGACCGGGTGAGTGTGGTCAGCGGGGCTGCGAGCGTGCAGGGGACTCCAGTACCCAGGAGTCCCTGCAAGACCATTTTCGACCTTCCGGTCCGCTCTCCCTGCTGCCACGCCCCCCGCCCCTTACGACTTCCTATTTACTGTCCTAGCCCTCCCGCAGCGCGGGACGCAGCCCGGGCGAAGACAGGGCAAAGACTGGGCCGTTTGAGGCCGTTCGAGGACTAAGAGGACTGGGCTGGGCTACGCCCCCTGGTTGGTGCATTATACAGTTCTTATTGGTGTTATTTCTTAAATATTTAATTATTTATTGGGTTTTTATTAATCTGTATAATGTGCTCACGGGGCAGTCGAAGTAAAACCCTTATGGCCGCGAGTAACTCTAATCGAACATTAGACGATTTCCTAGTCAAAACCAACTTAGCCATTGATGAGGAAATTAACAAAATGCAGCACAGGGTCTCATTAGATCTTGAAGCTGCACGAAGGCTATCAGAGCACTTAGCTAGTACTAGAAAATCTTCCATGGGGAATATTGCTTCAGCACGTACCCCCGAGCATACAGCAGGTCCTCAGCCTTTGTTGATTACGGCTGCCATCCACCCAGTCCCTTCCACCACTTTTCCAATTTCCCCTTCAATCCCTTCACCCACCCTATTGGAACCATTTAAGGATCTTGCCACATTAACTTGCACTTCAGGCACTTTGTATCCCCCTAAAATTGACCAACCCACGAATTTAGGTAGGGCCAGGAAAGCAGCAATTTATAAAAAGAAATGTATTACTAGGGCCATACATGCACGGAAAAAAGCGAAAATAGCTAGATCACAATTCTTCAATAGTAGAAGGGCTCTAGGATCTTTGGGGTTAAAAGATGCCAGTATGAAAACTAACCCAGGTACTCTGGGTGGGACAGCCGCTCCGGATTTAAACATCTCAGCGGATGTTAGTATTTTGGTTGCCTCCCCAGAGTCGAATAGAACGGATGATCAGGTGGGGCAGGTGTGTGGATCATCAAATGATAGAGGGGGAGATGAAGAATTCCTAAAAATGGTCTGGGCCTCGTTAAAACAACTACTAACCCCTTTGGAACTGAGGCTTTCTCGCATAGAGAATAATCTGTTGGAAATGGACAGGACGATAGTTACCCTGGCCACTTTGAGCCTGAAGGATATGGAAGCTAAAAATCTGCGCGAAATTAAATCATCCCCTCAGGTAAAGGAACCAGTATCCTTACCATTACCCTTACAAATACCTCAAAATATTCCTATGCCCTTACCAATAGTTAAACCCATACCGAAGCCCCGTACGACTACCACTGTAAACCAGACCGTTTCAACTCCTAGTTCTGTTGCACCAAAATTATGTCCTTTGCCTAATCCGGTCCATAGGCAGAACCCAAACCCACGAGCTGCCACACAAAATCCCACAAGGCAAAACTATAATTCTCAGCGGCCAGTTAATCGTCCCAACTTTCGTGGAGGTTTTATTGACCTTCCACCAGAAGCTGGGCCTTATGTCATCATACTAGCCGGAGTTCCCGAGTTGGACCAGCACCTCCAGGAGAACAACCATTCACTGAGAAATAAAGTCATTTATTGGCTTAATTCTAACACACAGCTTCCTGTCCAACAAAGAAGCAGTGTACTAATGGTTAGAAGAGTGCCTTGGATAGGTCCTACACCTAAGTCCCTGGCAGGTGACTGTATAGTGGTTACTTTTGCTGATCCTCAGACAGCACAGCACTTATGTGCACGGCCTTCGTATGAAGCTAATCCCACAATAGTCCTGAGACCCCTTACCTTCTTTTATCCCCCAAGAAATCACTATGTTAAGGAAAGTCCATGGACTATTGTCCATAACACCAGACGGACAACAAATAGGTCTGATGGGTATAGCCAGCATAACTGGTGGCAAGGGGCACCCAATACCAACATGTTTGGTTGCCCACAGGAGGTGGCGGGGTGGTTTCCAAATAATATTCCTTTGAGAAACCGCTTTGATCCACTTGTGGGCATGGATGAGCAAGACTGACCATCACAAAATTCCCCTGGTAATGCCCTGATAGTTGGAGAGCCCAGCCAGAGGGAGAAGGGAGAAAGTCGTAACGATAACTTATGGGAGAATGTTCCCATGAGTGACGATCGTGCTTCTAACTCCCAAGCCCCTGAGGCTGGTATTAATATAGAAAGCGCACCAAGCCCAACTTTCCTAGTGCAAAACCCGGAAATATTACCTGAGTCAGTCAGAAAGAACCAAAGCGAATCAAGGATGTGCCTAATTTCATGGAACATTGCTGGGCTTGCCTCAAGATTGGAGGATGAGGCATGGTTAGATTTTGTGGGTGTCTGTGACATTTTGTGTCTCCAGGAAACATGGAGCCGTTCCACTCAGAATATTGAGGGCTTTTGTGCCCTTAACACGCTAGCGGTACCTTCACAGGCGGGTAGGGCCAAGGGTGGTTTAATGACAGCAATTTCGTTAAAACTGTGTAAACTTGTAATCACTAAGATAGTTGACACCCCATGGTTTCAAGTGTTGATGTTGGTGAATTTGTTCCCTGAACCATTGTTACTAATTAACTGGTATTATAACATTTTTGATAACAATGAGATAACTGTTATGTTGAAGTTGGAGGAAGCCATAGCCAGGGCACGCCACGAGCAACCCCTACTCTTTGTCATCTGGGTGGGTGATTTCAACTGCTCGTTATGTACCCATGGGGACTCGAAGGTGTGTGGTTTGAGAGACTCTTATGACTTTCCCTTGACTCACTTTAAACATACACCCCAGGGGGACGCCTTAAATAACATCATTATTTTTAATGATTTATCCATAGTAGAACCCTGGGTCGGTCCAGATTTGGCTCCGATACCAACTTTCCAGGGAAGTAGAGGTACAATGAGTTTCATCGATTTTGCAATTATCTCCAGTGGGTATTCTCACTATGTTGACAAACTGGAAGTAATTGTTAATGCTGCCAGTGACCATAACCCCTTGATCTTATCCCTCTTGTGTCCTGTTAAACCCAAACATTCTGTCTGGGAACAACCAATAAAGTATAACAGAAATCAAGGTATCACTCTTAAGTGGGGAAAAATAGACGCAGCAGGTCTTGAGGACGAAATAATACACGGATATAGCACAGAATATGATGCATGTTTATCACTGACAGCTAACCCTGAAAAGGTTATAGGGAATTTTGAGTTACTATGTGGGCATGTAGCCGAACGGCTTACAAAACCAATTGGGAAAAATAAAAGGCTAGGGCCCAGATGGTTTGATGCTGCATGCTCGGCAACACACAGATCCCTGAAAGCGGCATTAAAACAAAAACCAAGAGATATAGATTTGGTTAGGGCATCTAGACTGGCCTATAAAGAAGCCATTAGAATAAGGAAGCTGGATTTAAAAAATAGAGCTTGGGAAGATTTAGAAAAGGCCTCAGAATTGAAGGATAATAGGCTTTTCTGGGAAGTAATTAATCGTCCCCTTTTTATAAGTAATGGCAAGGATAATATTGTGATGCAGATCGCATGTGAAACATGGGAATCACATTTTGGGGATATTTTTAATCCACATGGAATTTCACTTAATGAACCCCCAACAGGAGACTCTAGGGATTTGGTGGTTCCTGAATCCTCTTTGTCCCTAAGTCTATCACTTTCCCTGCAAGAAGTGGAAGATGCTCTATTGAAAGGCATATCACTAAAAGCTCCTGGTCCTGATCTAGTCCCTTTGGACTTTTTTAAGCATAACATTAAGATTTGGGCTCCTCTTTTGTTAAACGTATTTAGAGCAGTTATTATTTGCCGTATTCCAACTTCATGGAAGGAGGCAGTAGTGGTGCCGATTTTTAAGAAGGGCAACAGATCTGATCCCCGGTGCTATCGCCCAATTTCATTAATTGATGCATCATGTAAAATATTGGGCAGGGTCATATTAGCCAGATTAGAAACATGGGCTGATTCGGTGGGCCTTATTGTTGATTCCCAATATGGGTTCAGAAAAGGCAAAGGCACCGTCGAACAGTGCCTGAACCTGGCACTGATTATAGGGAAATACATGAAGGCAATGAATTCTTCCATCCATCTTGCCTTCATGGATCTCTCCAGTGCATTCGACACTGTGTGTCGAAGCAAGCTGTGGAAAATGATGGAGGCTATGGGTTTCGAGGAACCCTTGGTTCACTTGCTCCGTAGGCTCCATGAAGCAACAACTGTAGCCATAAGGTTCCGGCCAGGGGGAGAGAAAACTAAATCCATTCCCTCGACTGAGGGCGTCCGCCAAGGATGTATTTTAGCCCCCTTTTTGTTTTTAGTTTACACTAATGGGCTGGAAAAATATTTGTTGGACCACTGCCATGATTTTCCCAAGGTTAATGGTAGGAGCGTGCCGATGCTCTCTTATGCCGATGATACGGTATTAATGACACTTACAGGAAACAGTATGCAGCACTGTCTTGATGCCTTCCATAACTTCATGTTGGACCTAGACCTGAAGGTAAATTTCACCAAATCCTTCGCTATGGTTTGTGGCCCAAAGGGCACAAAAACCAGAAAGTTTGTAGTAAATAATGCCATTATTGATAAGGTGGAAAACTTTAACTATTTGGGAAACCTTTTCAATAACAAACTAAGCTGGGCCCCGTTAATGAAGACTCGAGTCCAGAGTGCTAGTCGCTCTATTGAAGGTTTGTTCCGTTTCTGTGGGA
Source organism: Lissotriton helveticus (assembly GCF_964261635.1). Taxonomy (NCBI): domain Eukaryota; kingdom Metazoa; phylum Chordata; class Amphibia; order Caudata; family Salamandridae; genus Lissotriton; species Lissotriton helveticus. The sequence continues at coordinate 1,028,935,165 of NC_136065.1, forward strand.
AGCTGGGTCAAAAACCTGTCAAACATCTAAAAACTTTGTATAAAGCAAAATGTCTGTCGGTAGCTACCTATGGGGCAGGGGTTTGGGGAATCGAAAGCCCTGACATCATACAAACCACTGAGAACAAATTTTTAAAGCGTGTATTGGCCATTCCATTAAGTTCCTCAAATAAATTTGCCCACGAGGAGATGGGCCTGAGTTATGTGAGTGATACTATTCATCTTTCCCCCCTATTATTATGGGGTAAAATATGGCTATCAGAGGATCTACAGCTGTCTAGAGACATCCTCCGGGATTGTTTAAAATTGACAAATATGAATAAGATCCCGTGGCTACGCTATGTTAATGTAACACTCCATAAAATAGGTCTGGGTGACATTTTTGATAACCCCGAAAATATTCAGGGAGATATTAAATCTGTTATCAAAACAAGTTATTGGAAATCCTCACTTGTGCATTCCTTGGCTAGCCCTCACGCTTTTAAGGTTACTTTACAGCATCAGTTTTATTTAACCTTTACAAATCATGTGCAATGGCGATTCTATTTGACAAGGTTTAGGTTACACATTTTGCATTTTCTTTTTGCGTTTCCTAAACAGGGGAGTTGGTGTGAGAGACTGCCCCCCTGTCCCTGTAACAACAGAGTTAGCCAAAGTACTATGCATCTTGTTCTTTTCTGTCCCTTATATAAGGATCCAAGAATTAGGTTTATCAAGCCGATCCTTAAGGAAAAGCAATCATGCCACTATAAAGAGGGTTATGACCATTTGTTAACTTTGTCCACATCTGATGTTTGCTGTGCAATGCTAAATTTTATACGTGTGTCATTTTCGATTAGGAAGCGGTACGGTTAAATTTGTTCCCATGAATTTGTTTGTGGCCCATGTATATTGTTGTTCATGACTTTTCTGTTCTAGATTTCTATGTAATATAGGTATTAGGAAATCATGATTAACTTAACCTAATATGATTGAAAAGCTATGGGCTACAACTGTGATTATATTAATCAATGTTTTCTACCACTAAAATAGTGGTATAGTGTTTAAATTGTTCTTTTAAAAATGAAATTTAAATCATGTATGTTTTGACTTTTATGATTCTTGCTTGAATCGAATAAAGTTTTTTTGAAACGAAACGATTCAGAAAAGGGGGTGGTGATGAACAGAGTGCCTGAATTAAGCAGACCACTCTTACCCAGTCCAAAGATCAGGGCTTGAGCCATCACCGTTTTTTAGCTCACTGCACCATCCCAGCTCAGAACTTGGCTATATGCAAATTAGTCTGTTCCTGTCCCAGTGCATGATGGGAACAGGGCAAACCAAACTACCAAGCCAATTCTTATACTGGGAAGGAAACAAGCTTCCGGGGACCGGTTTCTGCCATTTCATGCGTCGTCGGCCCGGCTTGCTTGAATCCTGATGGTGCAATGAGCAAGGGACTCACATCTGAGTATACCCTTCCACGCTTATGGTGGACAAAATGATTCAGAAAAGGGGGTGGTGATGAACAGAGTGCCTGAATTAAGCAGACCACTCTTACCCAGTCCAAAGATCAGGGCGTGATCCATCACCGTTTTTTAGCTCACTGCACCATCCCAGCTCAGAACTTGGCTATATGCTAATTAGTCTGTTCCTGTCCCAGTGCATGATGGGAACAGGGCAAACCAAACTACCAAGCCAATTCTTATACTGGGAAGGAAACAAGCTTCCGGGGACCGGTTTCTGCCATTTCAGGCGTCGTCGGCCCGGCTTGCTTGAATCCTGATGGTGCAATGAGCAAGGGACTCACATCTGAGTATACCCTTCCACGCTTATGGTGGACAAAATGATTCAGAAAAGGGGGTGGTGATGAACAGAGTGCCTGAATTAAGCAGACCACTCTTACCCAGTCCAAAGATCAGGGCTTGATCCATCACCGTTTTTTAGCTCACTGCACCATCCCAGCTCAGAACTTGGCTATATGCAAATTAGTCTGTTCCTGTCCCAGTGCATGATGGGAACAGGGCAAACCAAACTACCAAGCCAATTCTTATACTGGGAAGGAAACAAGCTTCCGGGGACCGGTTTCTGCCATTTCAGGCGTCGTCGGCCCGGCTTGCTTGAATCCTGATGGTGCAATGAGCAAGGGACTCACATCTGAGTATACCCTTCCACGCTTATGGTGGACAAAATGATTCAGAAAAGGGGGTGGTGATGAACAGAGTGTGGCAGGGTATACTCAGACATGAGTCCCTTGCTCACTGCTCCATCAGGATTCAAGCAAGCCGGGCCGATGAGGCTGAAATGCCAGAAACCGGTCTCCGGTAGCTTGTATCCTTTCTGGTGAAGAATTGGCTTGGTAGTTTGGTCTGCCCTGTTCCCATGATGCACTGGGCCAGGGACAGACTAATTTGCATATAGCCAGGTTCTGAGCTGGGATGGGGCAGTGAGCTAAATAACGGTGATGGATCAAGCCCTGATCTTTGGACTGGGTAAGAGTGGTCTGCTTAATTCAGACACTCTGTTCATCACCACCCCCTTTTCTGAATCGTTTTTGGCCACTATAGGTGTGGCAGGGTATACTCAGACATGAGTCCCTTGCTCACTGCTCCATCAGGATTCAAGCAAGCCGGGCCGATGAGGCTGAAATGCCAGAAACCGGTCCCCGGTAGATTGTATCCTTTCTGGTGAAGAATTGGCTTGGTAGTTTGGTCTGCCCTGTTCCCATGATGCACTGGGCCAGGGACAGACTAATTTGCATATAGCCAGGTTCTGAGCTGGGATGGGGCAGTGAGCTAAATAACGGTGATGGATCAAGCCCTGATCTTTGGACTGGGTAAGAGTGGTCTGCTTAATTCAGACACTCTGTTCATCACCACCCCCTTTTCTGAATCGTTTTTGGCCACTATAGGTGTGGCAGGGTATACTCAGACATGAGTCCCTTGCTCACTGCTCCATCACGATTCAAGCAAGCCGGGCAGATGAGGCTGAAATGCCAGAAACCGGTCCCCGGTAGCTTGTATCCTTTCTGGTGAAGAATTGGCTTGGTAGTTTGGTCTGCCCTGTTCCCATGATGCACTGGGCCAGGGACAGACTAATTTGCATATAGCCAGGTTCTGTGCTGGGATGGGGCAGTGAGCTAAATAACGGTGATGGATCAAGCCCTGATCTTTGGACTCAGTAAGAGTGGTCTGCTTAATTCAGACACTCTGTTCATCACCACCCCCTTTTCTGAATTGTCCTTCATTATAAGGTGGCGGATTTTTCATTAATAAATCCTCCAAGTAATCATCTTCTGGATCAGTACTTGACATAAAATGTTTAGTTTTTTCAGTACTTTTACTCCCTGTTTGTTCTTCTAGAGCTCGGACAGGATATAATCCTTCCACTAACATGGACTATCTCCATTGTTTCATCTGCTTATCTCTTGTCTCTTTAGGAAACTTAGGATAAAATGTACTAATATTTTTATCACTTCTGAACCTGTCTCGCTCAAAAGCCTCTATTTCCCATTGCTCCAAAGCCTCATATTGGGTTAATCTAAGTCTTGGATTTAATTAATTCATGCGTGTTCTTAAATTATACAAAACTCTACCATTAAAGGTAAAATTTTCTGGAAATGCCAAAATTCCATCATCTTTTGTATATTCTAACCAGTTTTCTAACCATATACAAGTATGTTAGCCCCTTGTGACACTCATGTATGATGCCGGTGTGTTCGGTGGTGGAATAATAATCCCTTCTCTGGTTTTTATTGACTTATCCTTTTTAAAGAAATTTTTAAGTTTCTTGACCAACAAAATTTTTCTTTTATCTCCGTACATGATATAAGGTCTTCCTCTTATCATCTGTTCTTTAGAAAACCTAGATATTTTCTATCTGGTCGATTTCCTAAAAATCCTGGATCTAAATGCCACATATATTTTATGCTGCTTTACTTTGTGATGACACTCAGTTTGTTTACAAAAAACTTCCAATGGAAAAATGTTTCTTATTTTCAATGATCAATCAATGATTAGAATACAAACAAGTTCAACCAATGGTTGCACGGTTTTTCCGTAAGATGAGCTCTCACGCTCCTGTGCTCACTCCTCCTTTACAAAATTACCTCAGCTACACACCCGCTGTATTAACCAATACCAGCACGGCTCTGAGTGACGTCAGCGCAGCTCCGCAACTGACTCCCTCCTTTGCAAGGTAATACAACAGTTTATTTTGATTCACTTTAAATGCTCATTTTTATTAATATACAGGGTAAAAACATTTGCCATTGTGTCTGAGTAACTAATTCAAAAGGAAAGAATGATTTTTAATTCACTGCGGGTAACTCCCTTCCATTAACTCTTCACACACTACAAGTAGATCCCTTCTGTCTACCTTTCACACAAGCATCAGAGAACCTGTTACTCCCTCGGGCTTACCCTATCTAGGTTATGTAAGGCCAAAGTTTCACCAACAAACCCTATCGCTGTCAATCAAGCTCAGAAGAACCTGCTACTCCCTCAGTGTGACACTTTCTAGGTGATATCACACTAAAGTTTTACTAGCGAAATCTTTGCTATCAATTATTCACACATTTATTCTGAAAAATCCCTAAAACAGTGGTTCCGGTTTTACCTAAACATGCACTTACTTCTACAAACAAGTGACCTCACTACAGAATGGCTTCCATTTACCATCTGTTATTCTGCCCCCGGGGTTTCCAGACAAAACATAAAACAGATACGAACAGTTTTGGTTAATGCATAAAATCAATAACTAATAATCAATCAATAATCAATATATATATATATATAATCTATCTATCTACACTAATCCCTAACCACTACTCTGCTACCAAAATAACTGCTAGAGCGTGGGCTCACCCGCTCAACATACTCACCTGGTCCCATATATCTATATATTAAACAGGTAAAATCTACAAACTCTATTCAATTGGGGTTTTTTACCTTTTCGATTTTTATACCATTTATCTTACCAATCCAAGTCACCGATACCTAAAGTCCTAAGGATCAAGGGAGTTAGAGAGAAATAGATAGCAATAATAACATTTAGCATTTCATAGGCGCTTCGATATACGGATTTCGGTGGAGGCGAGGGCTTTCTGGATTTTCTTCCTGACGGCAACGATTTATTATGATCGACCGGACAGGTCGCCATCGTACTTTTTGCTTGTTTACTCTCCAGAATTGGATACCTTGAGGAAATCTTAAGACAAGATAGGCTGCTTCGATTTCTTGAAAACCCAGATTCTACCCGTGGCAAGATCCCAATAGAGCCTACATACAAATATAGGATTTCCGTATCATTCATATGCTTGCGTTATGATCAGTTACGCTTGAACACTTGAGTAAATACCTCCGCTACCTTTGAGCAAACAACTTGGCACTAGAAGCTGTATTTGGAGCTTTTTTAATTGAGGGTTCATTTAGAAATACGCTGTTTCAAATATTAAGCCCTGAAGAAGTCCTTTGTGGACGAAACGCGTCGGCTGTTTGGTGTTCACTATTGAAAATAAAGAAAGACAAGAAAACATCATCTCTTGTGATTGATTACATTGACAAATATTGTTCTTTGAAATATCTAGTGGTGCACCTTTGCGATTGTTTAGTTGAATTTAGTTCCCTAGGGAATAGGCACAGTTACGGTAGGTGCCAGACAGTGTGCACACAAACCCCAATTGTAACTTGAGAGGAAGTTAAATATTTGGGGAGAAAGGAAGTCAGGTGCTGCAAACAAGAAGGGTTCACCGTCAGGCTTTTATTCTTTGCTATCAATTATTCACACATTTATTCTGAAAAATCCCTAAAACAGTGGTTCCGGTTTTACCTAAACATGCACTTACTTCTACAAACAAGTGACCTCACTACAGAATGGCATCCATTTACCATCTATTATTCTGCCCCCGGGGTTTCCAGACAAAACATAAAACAGATACGAACAGTTTTGGTTAATGCATAAAATCAATAACTAATAATCAATCAATATATACATAATCTATCTATCTATACTAATCCCTAACCACTAGTCTGCTACCAAAATAACTGCTAGAGCGTGGGCTCACCTGCTCAACATACTCACCTGGTCCAATATATATATAAAACAGGTAAAATCTACAAACTCTATTCAATTGTTTTTTTTTACCTTTTCCATTTTTATACCATTTATCTTACCAGTCCAAGTCACCGATACCTAAAGTCCTAAGGATCAAGGGAGTTAGAGAGAAATAGATAGCAATAATAACATTTAGCATTTCATAAATAACCACAAACTCTGGAAAGGTTTAAAATCTTTATCTAAGTAAATCTTTGAAAATTAAATTTATAAACATGAAAACTCAAATTAATTTCTTATTTTGTTTTAGACTAATGTAAATTTAAAAACAAACATTTGCAAAATTTTGGAGAGAAATTGATGTTAAGCATTAGAACAGAGGGTGGGTAAGAGAAAAGGGAAAGAGTACAATGACAAACCCACACTTAATAGTTACCTATTCCGGTGTGATGACCAACCCTGGTCGTAGGCTGAGCCAAAGAAATAGAATCCCAAAGTACAGGTCCCAGCAGAAAAGAACAGGTGCAAGCCAGAGTCAGAACCAGGACAGGATTCAGACCAATTTGGATCAGGACAGGACCACCACAGGTTAAGACTCGCATCAGAGTTAAAGTTCAAAAAGCCAGCGTTAAAAACCCTCTCTGCAGCTAACAGTCAAACCCCGATTGGGTCATCGATCTCCTTCCTAATAACCCCGATTGGATTATCGAATCTTCTGACACAGTGCTCCGCCAGCAACTCTGCTCTCGATCACCTATTGAGTGCGTTGGGTCAGTGACAGGTCAGCTATTCGGACAAGTCGGACAATTTAGCTAGCTAAGCCTACCCTAGTTATACGTTTTTTCAGGTCAGTGTACCACCCCCAAATGTTGCAAATGTTTGAATCCCACAATTTTATTAGACAAAGAACGAGGAGTAGCCAACACACCATGTTTTTTTAGAGGCAACTTGTCAATCATGTAGTCATGACATCCCCTCCCATAACTTTATCAACCCATGTTCATTTATTCCTCCCGGTAATGAAATGTATCAAATGTTTTATTTTAATAAACAATTTTATCAATTCAGCTTCCTCTGTCGAGGCAAGAAGTTCATTCTTCTCCGCCTTCCATGTCTGTCTTGGCCATGATTCAAGGCTACAGCTTCTGTGTCTTCAGGACATTTGTCGCACAGGCGCAATTTCTCCAAGGATGGAGTTCAACAAAGCATTTAGGCCCATTCAGTTTATCATGTAAAAATAGAAAAGAACTGTTTTAGAGACACAGAATAAATGAATACACTGTATACCACTTCTTTCTACTCTACTCCCATTCTTTTATTTTATACTATTGCGTTAGAGATTTATGCGAAACAGACAGCTTAGCAAGGCAGCGGTGCAAGCTTCTTGCACGTTAGGACACATGACGGCCATCTTAGTTCTATTGCGCAGAAGCAGAAGTTTTCCCTCCAAGCACATCACATGGGCATGACAGACACATGCGCAGCAGAAAATCCCGTGTAGCAGCCTTTTTAGTGCAAGCGGATTATTGTTAGTAAAAGCACATTGACAAGCTTCCCTTAGATACCTTTTATGTCGTTTTGTTGATTGGCTTTGTTTTTTATTAGAGGGAACCAGGGAGGCTTTAGGGCCGTTGAATATGCTTCTTTGCCCTACTGTGGTTATGTTTCTTCTTTCGTCCTCTTTAATAGGTCATAATTCCGTTTGATGCAGGTCTGTGTGTTTTTACGGTTCATTGTTATGAACTCCCTCATATCCATCCCCTGCCTTACTTGAACTTTCGTGTGTGGCTTGTTTGTGTGTTTGGGCAGTTAATGCTTTAATGTCATAGCCGTGTCTGTGGTCGTTTATAATGACTAGCCCCTTTTTAGGTCTCACCTTAGCAGCGCGCATGCGCTGCATAGGAGAGACCTAATGCCATCTGCACCACTTTTTCAGCAAACGCGTGCACGCGTTGCATTGCTTGCAATGCAAACGCGTGCACGTCTGGAGATTTCCTTAAGGAGCGCGTAGCGCCATCTGGTGGCACCATATGGTTGCACGCTCCCGCAAGGACATTGCGCATGTCCCCTCCCCTGCAGCTGAAGTGCGCGCTTGTTCTCCACTGCGGTCGGGCTGTCAGTTCCCCCGGGGCACAAGCAGGCATCCACTTCTGTCTTTTTGCTGCGATCAGCTGCCCTGACTGAAGTGGATGCCTGCTTTTGCCCCGGGGGAACTGCAGGACTGCTCATCGTCACCGAGTCTCTTGTTTTGTTTGCTGTGAGTTCCTTTTAAAACAACACTACTCTTTTGAAGCAGTAGTTTAAATGTTGTTTCAATATCAAAAGAGAGGGACCAAGCTCATATATTTCAGAATTTACAAACTGCAAAACTGAAAATAACTGTTAACGGCAACAGCTCAACATGAGCTGGTGCGCAGTGTTCCAAACGCCTACGATAAGGTTCTACTATATTGTTGAGAGCTATAATTAATGTTACATCTTGCTGGAATATTTTGAGTAAGATTACCCATAATGCGTTCATTTGCTCTCTTTGTCCGGAAGGCTCTGTTGCGAAATTTAAACAGATGGGCTTATTCGTGATCCGGAAATCTTATGTGAAGATCCTATGTCACGCCAACGGAAGTGAGAGCAGCGAAGAAATGATTGTTAGTGCTCTCATGACGCAACTCGAAGTAATACGTGGTTTTAAAAAAAAGGGAAATACCACTGTCGGTTAGGCGCCGGGAGCGCACCAGTGCGAGAGCTGCGTGGATGCTCTTCACCTCCCAGGGCACAGCTGGCCGGAGCAGCTGTGGTTTCCCCTCTGTGGTGGAATCTGTGACTGTGCATGGGTGGGACTGCTCGTATGAGTCAGTCAGATGTACACCAGAGTGACTGCGGCGTACGCAGGCAGCTAAGTCATGGAGCTGCGCCACTCGCTCCTGCTTCTCAGGCACGCTTTCTGTTTCCATCCACATCTGTCTGCGATGGCGCTGCCAAGAAAAGGCGAGTTGAAATATAACCGGCAAGAATTATTCGGGTAGAATGTGTGTCTATGGAAGTGTATACTGCCCCTCCCCTGTACTGAAAATTCTACAAATTGTCAGAAGTGCAGTCAGTTTACAATAACATCAAACCTTCACTGCTCAGACAAATAATTAAAGTTTTAGACAAGCATTGGCAAAGCCAGTAGGTCGACTTCATGTGTCAAACACAAACAGAAAAGTGTTTTTTTAAACACACGTTAATGTGTTCCGAAAGGAACTAACCATAACTCAGCCTTCACAAAGCTTTTTCAGCAAATATGTATCTAGAGAGAGTTGGTGGCGGTGCAATTAGTTTAAATCCTGTGGCATATTGAAGTACAACGTCAGCAGTTAAAACTGAAGCACAAGCGGGGCAAGCTTTAGGGCAGTGCGACTGGTTCAGTGTCACTGGGCGCTGACTTGTGGAGGGGGTACTGGGCTCATCAGGTGGGCACTGTGTTTAGCAATAACGTCTGATTGGATATATGAGGGATACTTCTACCCAGTGGTAGTGATGGAATGGAGAAGGTGGTCATGAGTTGTTGGGGCACCCCAAAAATTATCGCATTGCGTGCCACCAGTGCTAAAGCCGGCCCTGAGCACAAGCAACGTCTCCCCTGAATGCAACTTCCTTGGAGGGTGTAATGTTCGTAGTGACAGAGGCGGCTTTGTACGTCACTCTTCCCATTGAGGAATATATTACAGGCAAGATATGAGCGAGCGACTCTGCGTGTCATATTTCATTTTTTTAAAAACTTTTTTTTAAATTGGGAGGATTTAGGTTCGCCCTGTCCCCTTACTCGCTACCTCACCTAAAGTATATTGTTTTGGACTCTTTATCCATGTTCAGGGCCACTGGAATTATGCGATTGTGCGGCGATATTCGCATAATTACAGGTTGCCGCATCTGCCACATAATCCATATTCTGCCACGTAATTTGCAGGTTTTAATTTGAAAAATTGGTTTCTAGCTCAAACGGCTCAAAAGTTACAAAAAATGCAGCAACACCTGTTGTCCTGCACTGAAAGGCGTCAGGCCCTTTGCAAAGCTGGACTGGTCACCATTTAATGTGTTTGTCTTTTTTTTAAGTTTTATATAGCACGAACTAGACCCGAGACATTGGGTATTAGACCTCTTTACATGAGCACCAGTTTTGTTACAGAAGGACACATTCATTTTTGTTAGACACAGGGAGATTACGTGATTTGCCCAGAATCACAGGATGTAGAACGCCGTTGCCGAGACTCGAACCCGGTTCCCCTGCTTCAAGGTCGACTGCTCTAGCTGTAAGGCAACATCCTCTCCGCCTTTTAAAAAACAACACAAATTAAGAGCACTTGCCTTTGGGAATGATGAAGAGAAAGCATGAGGGTGCATTCTACTCCTTGCTTATTGTTATCTTTAGGTATTAAAATATCACTAATGAGGTGCAACCAATGCTCAGTTTTACCAAGTTTAACAAGCATTGACATAGCCAATAGGTCTCGCTTTTTGGACCCTATAAGTATTTAGTTATGCAGCAGAATATCCTTGGTGCAACAGCACCAACTGTTGCATGGCTAAACACTTATAAGGTCCCAAATGCGAGACCTATTGGCTATGCCAATGCTTGTTATTCTGTGCTGACGTGGACCTGACTTCATCTACTAGAGAACCAACTATACTCTGTAAATTGGATATTTTATCTATGAAGTGAGAGCAGGTACACGTGATCATTTGATTGTCTTTGTCAGATTGAGCCCTTACTACTAAATTTGTTAGATTGAGTAATTTGGAATATATCCCAGCTACGTAGAGGGCAAGAGTGTTCAATAGATCCACCTGAATATTCAATTTATCTGAACGATGGTTCAGAGCGTTTGTTATGGTGTCCATTATTAAGTAAACTGCCCCATATTCCAGATTGAAGCTCTATTAGGTCGTTGCTGTTCTTATTACCACAGAAACTTTTGGGTCATATTTAGCTAGTAGGGGTAGATCAGCTGAATTAAGAGGATTATTCATGGATTCGGCATTCACCAATGTATTTGGCATATATGCACACTCAATATCTATTACCTCAGGGATCACAGCTGGTTTCATGTCAAGGTTGGATCTTCCTGTTGTTGATATTGGACTGAAAGGGTCTATTTCCGTTCCACTTTTCAGATTGTTAGAACTTGAGAAGGCTTACTTGAACGCCAGTAGACAAACAACAATGTAACAGCAGCAGCTACCTTAACTAGTACTTCCCTCTTTTTCACAAAGTTGCATATGGGACCACTGGCTTCCTTCGTTGGGCATCCGAATACTCCTGCAGTTCTGCTTCTGTCAAGGTGGTGTCATGGCACATCTCCTTCCAAGTTATACTTCCCTGCTGTTACTGACAATTAGAGACCAACACAGGGAAGAATTATTTTTTATCTCACAGGCAACCCCATGGCACATGCATACAGGCAGTGTGAATGTGCAGTGGGGGTGGTCCTATTAGACATAGGCTGGTCATTATGCACCTATGCACTATCATTCTGTATCTTACAACAATATATTACATGATGATTGGCCAATGTACTGAATACTTCACAGTGACACACAGGACATTTAATTGTTTGCATATTGACAATAAGCCTCAGCACATGTGTAAATATGTATATACAAGTACTGGAGTGATTTGAGTACTACTACATTCATATTAACAGCTGCGTCCCAACAAGAAGGAGCCGTTCAAGCCTTTAGACTACATGCAAATCCCCCTGAAACTGTCAGGCTTTTTCAGCACTAAATAAAAATATAATGTATTGTCCTTTTACCCTTGTAGTATTGAATTACTGAAAAATGTATAGTGAAGCAGGATAACTGATTAGTGATAAGTGATAATGCCTTGGACCCCCAAATTTAACATTCTGATAATGCACCTCACCTCTTTTCTGCTGCTCATGGCTTACCTGATTGGCATCAGCTTTACAATAAAGGTACTAAGGAGGATAGGTTTGAATACTCCTTTAAGCTGCAGTCTTCGGGTTCCAGAAAGGCTGCCTGCTACTGGAGAGCATTTGCTTCATTCAGGGTTTCTCTGTGGTCCTTCTGCCCCAAGGTACTTTGCCCCAAGAGGCTCCAATGGCCTGGTTGTTCCATTACAACTATTTCTGATCATGGTGGTTGCGATCCCTAAACATCCCACCCGCTATCAGGAGTTTTCACAAGTAACAACAGCCTTTAGAGGCAACCAGCTTCTAGTCTATTCATCTCAAGAGCACTTAGTGCCCAGCCCTTTCACAGAAGTGGCTCGTTTTTGCATTAAGCAGAGATGGAAGCAAATGGTGGAATGGAGGAAGTGCTCCAAGTTAAAGTGGGATAGTGAATTCCTGTTGAACGGCACTGCACTCACAGCATTTACATTTCCACCAACAATTGGGTAAGAATGCTGGTGCAAGAAGCATAAAGGAGTTTGAGGGGTGTGGAAGTGGGTCAGAGCACGGCAGAGCAGCATAAAGAAAAGGCGTGTGGCTGATATACAAGGAGGGAGCACAACAACAGAGTACTATCAAAAGAGCTTCCGAGCATGATTGAGTCACCAGGAGCAAGGTACCGAAGAGATTTGCCAGAGGCTGTTTGGGGGGGAAGGCTAAGCAGCATGGAGCAGTGGTCCTGTGCAATGTGCACAGGGACACAATAAGTCCGAGCTCCCTAAAACATTAGGTAAAAAGAACTAATAGAACCAGAAAATGTACACATCCACAAAATGCTTTTGGCTAACCTCAAGTATCAATGGCAACCCAGCAAGATGACGCCTGAAGTGTTCTTGCTCAAACCAGCCTGTTTCTGAAAGGAGACTTGCCCAACGCCCCTTTCTGTTTGTTATATAGTGTGTATTATTCATGCATTGTGTGTGCTATATGTTATATGTTGTGTGTTGTATGTGTAGGGTAAGGACAATAGCTCTCACCAGACAGCTAAAGATGTAGGCAAGACCTAAACAGCTTGCTGATGATCCGACATGGTTTGACAGAAGGACTACTATAACGTGTTCCTAGTTACCACCAGGAGTTTTCTGATAACAAACTCTGAATAAACTCCGAATAAATCCTTATGGCTTCCTGTAATATTTTCTTGAGTAACAGGATTACTGTGCCTCTGGTTGTGACAAAACATGTTGCCAAATGTGTTGCTTAAGAAAGTTACACAGCACAACTGTAAATGAACATTTAATTACAGAGTCCTGGGTGTCCCATGCCAACGCTGCTCTCGATCCAACTTACAGTAAAACACATAGGGTAGAGTGATTCTATTACATACATACATTCCACTCTATGGGGCATGGCACTAATCACAGTAATAAAACAACAACCTAAATATGGATTGGATAAGAGCTAATAAAGGTAGTATGGCAGGGAAAGCACCGGGTTTAGATGCCATTCCCGCAGACCTCTTCAAATCGAACTATGATATATGGGTCCCTTACATAACTTTGCTAGCCAATGCAATCGCATCAGGAGCTAGGATCCCACAATCCTGGAAAGGGGCTGAGATTTTGCCAATATTTAAAAAAGGGGATCGCTCACTGCCTAATAATTATCGCCCCATAAGCCTGATCGACTCACTTCAAAAAATAGTCTCCAGAATGGTTCTTGCAAGAATTCAGGGATGGATAGAGCAGGAAAACATACTATCCCCCATGCAAGCTGGGTTTAGATTGGGCACTAGCACCATAGATCAAGTGTTTAGATTTACGATGCTTTATTGGAAGGTGTTTTTTTGGGTGGTGGGGTTATTTATGCCGCATTTGTAGACCTGAAGTCGGCTTTTGATTTGGTCCCTAGAGTAAAACTTTAGGACTCCCTAAGACTTATGGGCCTACCCGCTGAACTCCTTGAATTAGTTGTGAGATTACATGAGGACAACTTTGCTCGGGTGAGGTGGGGCAAGCAGGGCCAGGTGACCGACAGCTTCCCGGTAAAACGTGGGGTGCGCCAGGGATGCGTGTTGGCCCCCACCCTGTTTCTCCTCTTCATCAACCAGGTTGTCAATTTTTTCACTAACTTTCAGACTGATGCACCTGCACTGGGAGGGTCTAAATATCCAATGTTAATCTTTGCAGACGATACTCTGCTTCTTTCTAAAACCCGTAGTGGGTTGCAATCTGCCCTTAATAGGTTCGCAGAGTTTTGTAGGTTAAATGATCTACAGATCAATGTAGATAAAACTAAATTTATGGTTTTCAGTAATAAAACCCCAATCACAAGCTCTGTAAGTTTGAACGGTGTTTCGATTGAACAGGTGAAGGCTATGACTTACCTAGGTGTGACCCTCGATTATCAACTTAGTTGGAAACCCCAGATCGAGGCATTAAACCTAAAGTTTGCTCGTCTCACGGGTTGTCTATTAAAGGAACAGAAGAAATCCTTAACCAAACGTATTACACCTGTTTTAAAGATATATGAGGCCAAGATTAACGCAGCTACCCTTTATGGGGCTGATATCTGGGGTTATAAGGATCTGTCTGTTCTGGTTACAGCCCAGAATAAGTTTTTGTGGAATCTGGTAGGGCTCCCCCAGTCCACACCTATCAAACCATTGCTGTTAGATCTAGGCTGCAAACCCCTAAATGAGATGGCTCGGTTTCGCTTGGCAGCTCTTTGGCGGCGGCTATGGACGACTCCAGAGCTTAGCCTTTTTGCCCACGAATTGGGGGAGGTAAAATCATTGTGGGGTGCCCATAGAACCCCCTGGCTCCGAGAGATCAAACATGTTTTGCATGTAATGGGCCTTCCTGAACTGTGGATTAACCCGGAGAGCACCATCTTCCCCTCCAAAAAAGATTTTAAAGACCAATTTTGGGCATCGGTTAAACCAACTGCAGTTGCACACTCAGCAGATAATAACCTAACAGGGCAATTCTTGACCCACATATTGACACCTTTTTTGGAGCCGTATTGGGACATGATATGTAAAACCCTAGATCGTAAACTATACCACCAGTTTCGTGTAGGGTCCCTCCCCGTTAATTCTTTTACTGTAAAGTGGGCGGGGAATGTTAACAACAAATGTCCCTCGTGTCCAGAACATGTGGAAAGCATTGGCCATCTGTTTTTTGCCTGCGCAGCCTATCGAGCTCCACGCCTAAGATGGTTGAAACCTTTGTGTATTAGATTGAATAGTGGGGGACACCTTGAAGCATTGCAGAAGTTTCGTAACATTAGATCTGAGTTCGCTGTGCTCTGCCACAGTCAGCAGTTTGACAAAGCGAACACCAGCTAGTCGTTTGCCCTTGAACATGCTCAATTACTCATTTTAGGCGCTGATGTGCCCTCTCCAGAAATCTTTTATGAATACTTTATGTATCATTTGGACTTAAAGTGTGTCTGATATCTCCAGTCACTGGGTGTAGGAAACAGCAGCACATATAATGGATCTATACCTTGCACTTCTATGTGTGCAAGAGAATCTGATTGCAAAAATGATCATCAGTGGACATGATCTTTTAGTTAAAGAGCATAGGAATGAGATGCTAATGTGTACAGTTTGTGAGTCAGTGACCCATGCAAATAGGTTTTTCTTTTTGAAATTATAATGTTTCCAGGAGAATACATTGATGAGAGCAACAGCTGACTTGAATGAAATGAAGTTGAATTGACAATTTAGGAACTAGTGATTGCCTAAAATGAGGCCAGTTCCTCCAAATCACTAAATCAGAATATACAAGAAGGTCTGTGATCGGCTAACAGCAGTAACTCACATTGGTTTGTTTTTAGGTGTTGGTGTTCTTCTTACAATGTTTAATATATTAGCCCACAAATTAGATGCAGGTGGAGTTTACCAAAAGCTTAGCAGCAAAATGTCCATAAATCTAAATTTGTTGTATTTATATATTAGTAGAATAGAGAATGCCAACCTATTTCCTGATTATGTATCATCTTTTTATTAGGGCAAAAATAACCATCCATCGTCTTGGAATATCCCCGCTAGCAAGTAAAAGAAACAAACTATTAGTTGTATAATATATTATAAAATTAGCACACATAAAGTATACATAATGCAGAGCGAATAGGGAAAATCAATACAGTTACAGTCACAATTTAGCAAACCTTGTTGAGAAGTTATTGTGATCTTACGTATCAGTAACACACCAAACGCAGCAGGATAAGAAATATGAGTATCCACAATTGTTTCTAAAATCATGAGGAAGAAAAGAAAACAGATTAAACAATGAAATATTCATACACTCCATTCAATGTGATATACATAGGTGGACTATCAATATACTGTGGTAAGCATGTAGAAAAAAATTATTTGATAAATAGTAAGTACAAATAAAAATAATGGTTACTTTTAGAGGATAAGGCTGGTTAAAAAGGTATGACAACCCTTCTTAAGTAAGTACAGGAATGTCCAAAGATATGCAAAATGATGCTTTGTGGGGCCAGCTATTTGAAAAGATATACAGATAAAGGACAGATACATAGTATACACCTTAAGAAGTACAAAAGGCTCTTGTGTTTGTGGTACTTTCAATTAGAACATTGGCATCTTAAAAATGACAGTGTGTAAGTATGTAAACCTAATGCAAAAAAAGTTACCAGATTGAATGTGCTTGGTGGATTTGATAATGTTCACCATTTTAATAAATGTAAACTGCAATTAGAAAAGAGGACCATTTTGTGTAAATAATTATTTACACCTCAAATATATTAAAGAGGTTAGTTTTCGAGTTATATGCATCCAGTAAGCATATTAATAAACTCAGTTCAATGTAAAATCCTTACTAGCACAATAAAATAATTGAGAAGCATATACAAACTATTTAATACAAATTAGATATCAAATGGAGTTTACCTGTAGACAATATATTGTAGACAATATTGATGACACATCCAGGTCTAAAGGTATATAGGACTAGTGGGATAAAAACGATTTTTAGAAAAATTGTTAAACCAAGAATTAATCAATTTAACACATTTGGCTGTGTGTCTTATATTTAAAAAGTTGGATTTAAAAAAAATAAGTACCACAACTTACCTTGCTTCTGCCATGCACATAGGTAAGCTACCCTTCATGAAAAACTATGGGCTTGATTATGATGTTGGTCGGAAACCATTCCGACCAAATCGGTCTCGGAATGCATTCCGACCGAATCGGATCTGGGGGTTCTGACCAATCGATTACGATGGTTCTGGATACCATTCAGTCGGACTTCATTGACTACAATTGGAGCATGTGTTCCAACCAAATACACAGGCTCTCATTGAAGAAAGGGGTCGGTTTGGAAAATCGTGCACCCTGTGGTGGGCAGTGCTTGGTACCTGCCACGCTGTGCATGGTCTGAAAGGGTGGTCCCTTGGATACCCTCACGGGAACCTTTCAGAAGGCTCCAGGTCAAGAGGGGCCTGCTGCAGGCCCCCAAAGTCAGATTCTGCGGGATGATCTGTGTCGGACAAACCGATTCAGAAAGGCTGTCCGAATCTGACATCGTAATCGTTCGGTCAGGAACGCAGTCAATAGACCTGTACAAGTTGCCTCTGAACATCTAGGTTCCCCCGAATGCCATCCGGAAATGACTCAAAAAGTCTGAACGTTTTCCGAACATAGTAATTGGTTGTTCGGAATGCTTTCCGTATCGGTCGGAATGTCAGGTTCCGACTCAGATTCGGTAGACCCGAATCCAATTCGGCTCCTGTCTGAACGACATCATAATCGATCCCTATATTGGAAAGCGAGCATTAGAGGAAGGCTACTCACAAAAAAACAAGTTATTGCTCAAATTAAGTAAAATACACTATTTTATGTGCAGGGTCCTGGAAGTAGATTAGGTGCCTTGCCTAAAAGCTCAGTTGTAAAAAAAGAGTATTGTGAGAAGACTCTTCTCGGACACAGTTTACTATATGGATTAACTTAGAGTAAAAGCCATGTACACCCTGTTGTTAAATCAGGTGCTTTACTATAAAAATATTTCCCATGAGTAGGCTTTTTTTAAATAGGTTGTTACAAAGACTAATAAGTATGCATATGAGAAGAAAAATTGAAAACATATGGCAGGAACATTATTTTAGTAAGCATAAGTGCAGGGAATCGAACCTTAATCCTCGTTATAAGTGTACTCACGTTAGGCAATTATATATAACTTGTGTGGCACTAGCCTTCATTAGCCCAAGGAAGGTCATCATCCCAGGGTGAGTATCTAGGCTCTGGTGTGGCAGCCCAGTTGAAAAGCACAGTCAAATTGTGGTGGATAGATGATGCCAGCCGGGCGCACATCACCCAGCAAAACCAACTACATGTGCCCATCCGAAAGTATGCCGTCTGGACTCAGCATCCTCTGCGAACAAGTTCTAGCTTGGTTCTGACAAAGGGGAGGAGGGGCTGGACAGGAAAAATGAGCGGCTTGCCCTGAATGACCGAGCGACAACTCGATTCATAAATTCATCACCTTGTTGTGGAGTAACAATGGCATGGTCCTTGCCCAGATGTGAAATGCAGAGTCAGGGGGGTAAAGCATTGCATATGGAATATTTGCCTCCTCCAGCTTCTGATTTGATGGGTATATATTTCCTGCCAGCTTCCTGAACCATGATGGTAAAGTCCAGGTATATGGCCATCGCATTACCCTCAAATTGTAAAGTACGTTTTTCCGGTGTTAGTGTACGGTCTGTGTCTCTACCACAATAGTTTATTATTCTGGCAATGATCGGTCTTGATGGAGCACCCAGTGGTGGGTGGGTCATCAATGCATGGTGGGTGCGTTCCAATCTAAGAAACTTGAAGAAGGAGTCTGCACTGAATAGTGCGGTAAGCAAGCACTCCACAAAGTTCTCCATTCTTCCTGTGTTGGTGGACTAAGAAATCCCCATTATTTGTAGGTTATTTCTGTGAGAACTCGATTCTAAGGCTTCCTTTTTGAAGGAGATTATTTTAAGCACTTTCTCCATATTGAGCAGCTGCTCGCTTCAATTTGAGACAGTGTCATCGATCGCAGAGATTTTGTGTTCTGTTTCCATTGTGCAGACTTCTTATTTTTCCAACTTGCGGGTTGATAGCATCCATCCTGGTGCACATTGTGTCCATTTTGGTTTCAGTGGATGCAAGGCTTTACTACATAGCAGTGAGCAATGACTTCATATCTGCAGCATCGGTCAAGTCTTCCATGCCCACTTCGTCAATGCATCCACCCAGCACCGAGCAGATCTGTGGGCATCAAACTGCAATTTGGTCTGGTGCCTGTCTGTTTTTCCGATGATTTAATGGATGATAAGTCACACATAGCAGCCAGAGGGGCACAACAGACTTGAGCAAGCCAGAATGCTGATATTGCTGCAGTAGTCAAAAAAGCAGGCTTGTAGGAGGCATGTCTTGATGTGGAGGCAATGGTGTCAAAGTCCCAGGGTAGGACACCTCAGCTGCCTGCTGGTATGTGTCAGGGCATGTCACAGAGGGCGAAGGTGAGGAAGCACTGGTTTCTTACAAGTGCTGGGGCGGACCTCTGATTTCCAGACCCGTCAGTGACCGTGAGCGGGCCTTGGAGCATGCCGGCCTTGAGTTATATAGGTCGGGCCTAGTCGAGCGCACCCCTTGGCTGGCATCTCCAGGGGAAGCGGCTTGTGCGACGATTAGTTTTCTGAGGACGATTCCGCCTCACAGTGGCACTTCATCTGTCGCTGCAGGCCGTATGCATCACCGGGGCCGCCATTACAGTTGTGACGCGTAAGAATATACTGGCACGGCAACATCCTCTCTATGACAGATAATCAGCAATATCACGCCCATAATCAGTGTCAGTTACCTCTCGGCAGTATCTAGTTATCTGCCAGCAGTCTTTTACGGCATGTTGTGGTCATTTGGGGCAGTATTATGTTGGATGTATACCCTGGACTGCAGGAACCTCACATCAGAGAACCCCTCTTGCCCGCTGGCTCTCTAGCGCCTCTCAGATCTTATTAACATTCACTGTGACATAGATACATGCAGCTATAATATTCTTAAAATACTCTCAAATTTTTTTCATCAATTTAAAACACATATTGGTTAAACCAAACATAACCTTTCATCATCTACAAACCTCTCCCTCCTCACCCTCTGCCCTTCTCTTGTGAATCCGGTGTGTTACGAGATGCAGAGTATCCGCCTTCAACAGCAGCATTCTTCCAGATATAAAAAATCTGCCAGAGTGACTTATGTGTGGATACAGTTTTTTCTGTTGGAGGTAATGAACTGAAAAATGCTCCGCCTCTTAAGCAGGGTTGACATAGTATATTTATCAAGCCTTTCAAAAGGAAGTAAGCTATTGACATCCCTCTAGCTTCAATTGTCAAATATGTCTTCTTGACATTTATTATCAGGTGCTCCATCCCCATTATATCCCACAAATGTTTATACCACAGAGTGTGAGGCATAGAAAGCTTAATATCTGCTGCAGAGTGTTAGCTATGTCTTTTCAAAAGAGATGTATTGGTGGGCATTCCCACGAAATAAGAACAAAGGAGCTTCTGTGTCTTCAGCACATTCTGCTATATGTTGGGAACATTTTGTGAAGCTTGATAGGATGGCAGTGCCAGGTGTAGACGACTTTGCAGCAAATTTATTTTGTCTTTAAAGAGAACACCTACAGATATCTATCGTTAGTCCTTTCCATTCTCCAATAAAAATTGCTCTACCGAGAATTCTGTCCACTTGTTTTGAAAGGCCCATTGTAGGCAAGTATGTGCCCCGAGTTGACAAAGTGCTCCAGCATGAGCAACAAATCATCGACAAAAGGGGCCAATTTCTGTATATCTCTATTTCTGTATATCTGCCCTCAATTGTATGCCCTGAATATTCTCTGTTTTTCTGATATGCTGAAAGAACGCAGCAGAGTAGACATGGAGCATCCCTGTTTCGTACCTATTGTCATTTGGAACATTTAAGATACCTGGCTATTGAGCGCTGTTCTGGCTTTGGAAGTATTGAAATTAGCAATAATCACTGATATCACTATATCTATGTAACCCATACCTATTGCTTGTAGTACCAATCTCAGACTAAGCCATTCTACTCCGTCAAGGTTTTCCTCTACGTCTAGGGTGACTAGGATCAATGCAGTAGCGGCTCGTGGAGAGAGTGCCGCGGAGGTGGGGCTGACGGGGGAGGGGCAGGTTGGGGGGTAGTAAATTTCGGCTCAGGGCCGACCGGAGTAATGTAAATAAATAAATAAATAAAACAAATGTCATTGCGCGCGCTGAAACGCCAAATACGTTTCAGCGTGCGCAATGAAATTTGTTTTATTTGTTTATTTATTTACATTACTTTGGTCAGCCGTGAGCCGGAGTTTACTATCCCCCACCCTACCCCGCCTCACCGCACCGTGGCACTCCCTCCACGAGCCGCTACTAGATCAATGGAAATTTTTTTGGGACACTTTCACTTTTAAATGTATCAATTTGTGAATATTGTCAAAAGTCTACCAGCCCTTGCCAAAACTGATCTGGATGTATAATTCTGGGGATGAAGTGATTTAGTCTGTTTACCAGAATTTGCGTGTATAACATTTACATTTAGCAGTGTGATCAGCCTGTAAAATGCGCACATTTTGGGGTTGTTGCCTGTCTTTAATATTTCCAAAATGACAGCCTCCATCAGAGAGGGTCTCACTGAGTTATCCGAAGCAAATGTTTTGAATAATGGTGTCAGTCTGGGGAGTAATTAGTCCATAAAGGCCTTTCAGAAGGCTCACATGAAGCCATCCGGTCACAGCACCTTGCCCACTTTAAATTGCTGTACTGCAGTTTTGACTTCATCCACCAGTATTGGGGCTTCGAGTTATTCAGCGAAAACACTCCGAATTTCAGTTAGCTATGCCCTTTATTAATGTAACATTGTTACGCAGTTGAGGAAATGTTTTAGGCAATGTACAGTATCACAAAAAGTCTGAGTTTCTCAGTTTGTCCTGCTCTGTACGTAGGATTATACTGTCAGGCACGTGGACATCTCCAAGATAGGAGTTTCACATTTTTTCCCTAAGGAGGCCTATTTTATTATGGGTCTTGTATGAGTGTCTTTTCAAATATAAAAGAGTATGTTCTGCCCAATTGACAATCATGGCTCTGAGCTTACCCCTCAGTGTTCATACTATTGTGGCAGAGTAACTCTGATGCAAATGCTTGCATTGTTAGGAAGCAAAGTTTCTTAATGTTTGCCATAGTAGAGATAGGTGTTCCACTCAATGTGACCTTAAATACATCCCATAGGGTGACCATGAACACATCAATGTTTTCATTCCAGCTATTTCCCTGATGTTATCATTGATGTGATAGAACATGTAATGAGTGATGTAATATGTGAGGTAAATAGCAGTGTATGACGATGCCGTGTGTTATAGGTATTTTAAGACGTGAGTTATAGTTACTAGAGATAACTGTAACTGGTAATAGGTCTAATGCAGGACATGAAAGCAGAAGAAGAAAGGAGGAAAAAAACAAAGACTAGAAAGCTCTTCCTTTCATCCTTCATCTGCATGTACTCATCAGTCTGGAAAAGACTCCCACAGAAAGAGATCTTCAGATAAAAGATTGTGTTAAAAAAATCAACATAATTACTCGTCAACACCGATCCCTGCGTCAACATATTCTCCATCAAGAGAAAGATCACTGCCGAAACATGCCCATCATCACTCACTGTTGAAACACTTCATCTCGATTTCAACGGTGATACTGAAGACCTCAGCAATGCCTTCACACTCACCGCCTCTGAGCATTGGATAGTTGTCAGTGTTGGCACATACAATGTTGGGAAGACAAAGATCACTGGCACAGCACTGTAGACAGCAAAAAGACCTGTATGATATCAAATCCTTCTGCCTCGATGTCGCAAATATCTCAAGTAGTGCTATCATCCGCCCCAGGGTGGCACGAATCACCTTTCTGCTTGAACTTTAGCACCTCAGGAGTCCTGTGAATGAGTTTTGCTAATGGATGACGCAATACCACTTTGTCCATTGACAACAGTAATACCTGCAGAAGAGCCCTCACAAACTCACTTGGAACCCTTATTTTTTTACCTGTTTGGAGGGTATCGAAGGCAACTTCCATGTCTCCAAATAGAAAGTGGAAGTCTCACTCACTAATTTAATCAACGCCACCCAAAATTCCCTTTAACAGAAGGAATACATCTTATTCTCGATGTAGAACAAGGTTCTCATTCCATTTGCACCCCACCATCACTAATACAGTCACCATCCAGAGTATCACCTGTGAACAATAGTTTTACGTTTCAAGATGCTTTAATGAGAAGGGTAATTAAAAGGTTGGTATGTAATAAATGAAACATCACCATATACACTCTTCAACCAGCAGTGTCTGTTATTCTTGAAACTCTTCCCCATGGAACACTCTGAGACAATTTTGCCTCATAAACAAGGTGTTTTGCACTTTGTAGAAGAAAAGTTTCTTAATCTGGCAACTGTTAAGGCTGCTTCTCCACATCTTCTAAAAAAGTATAAGCTCCCTCAGCAAGACCCTGATTTTCTCAAATTGACCCAAAACATGACTCTATCACAGTTCCAGTGGCCAGAAGCAATTTCGACCAAATCTAGGTCCTTTTGCATCAACAAGTTTATCAACGGTCTCCCATGGAGAAGTCTTATCATATAAATCTTTTAGAACTGAAAGCAGGGCATTTAGCCCTCAAAGAGTTCCTACCATCTCTCTCCTCCAAATACATTTTTATTCAAACAGACAATACCATGACAATGTATTATATCAACAAACAAGGCAGAACAAAATCATGACAATTATCAGTGCAAGCTCAAACAATGTGGAATTGGGCACTACCAAGAGAATTGTCACTCACAATATTTCATATCCCAGAAATTCAAAACGTGGATGCAGACTTTCTCAGCCATCATCATGAAGAGAACCATAGAATGGGTTCTCAACGTCAAAGGAATACAAAATATTTTCGAAAAACCAGAGCTACAGTTAGTGCGCATTGCCCTTTTGATCAGTTGGTCAACTCCATGTGTGTATGATTTTTCTCCAATACCATTAATACAACCAGTGATTCAAAAATAATGGAATTCAAACCCAAAGATGATTCTGATAGCCCTGGCAGAGACAGTGGTGGTACATGGACCTTCTTCAGCTATCTCTGAGACGCCACAAACATCTACCACTCAGACCAGACCTCCTATTAAGACTTCAGGGCCACATATTACAATTGACACTTCAATCCTTGAATTTAGCAATATGGCTCCTGAAATCACACAACACCTGAAGTTATCACCGAACGTATGAACCTTCTTAAGGAGTGCAAACATCCTTCCACAAGACCCTGCTGCGCACTTAAATAGGAGAGTTTATATCCGGTATCAGAACAACAACCGGGATCCTATTACTGGTCAAGAAAAGTACATATTTCCATATTTACATCATGTAGCCAAAGCTAAATTACAATTCTCATCAATAAAGCTTCAGTTAATAGCAATTACGGCACACAGAATCACCACAGCAGCTTTCCTTTTTCAAAGTTCCTGTAATAAAAGCTTTTCTTGAAGGAATCAAGAAGGTCTTTCCTCCAATTAAAAGACCTTCAACTCCATGGACTTAGTTCTTTAAAAATTAATGGATCCAACCTTCCCACCAATTCACAAATCATCCTTACAACATCTGTCATGAAAGACTGTCTTTTTATTAGAAGTAACCTCAGCACACAGAGATAGTGACCTACAAGTAATAGCGCCCTTTCCGTTTTTCATCATAATAGAGTAATGTTACATACTCATCCATCCTTTTTACCAAATGTAGTGTCTGATTTTCAAATCAACCAATCAATTACACTACCTACTTTCTTTTATAACTCATCTACTGCAATGGATACACCTCTATATTCCCTAGATATAAAAAGGGTTCTCCATTTTCATATAGATAAATCAAAAGATGTTAGAAAAGCACATCACATTTTTGTAAACTGTGGTTCATTATGACAATGTTTAGATACTTCAAAACAAACAATCACAAGATGGATTGTTTCAGGTATTTCCTTCAATACCAACTTGCAACAGATCTCTTTCAGGTAAACATAAAGCTCACTCAACAATTGGTAAAGTGGCAACTACAGCCTGGCACAGGCATGTTACAATTTCAGAAGTCTGAAACGCAGTTATTTGGAAGTCAATACATGGCGTTACTAGACACTACTGTCTTGATACAGATACACAAGCAGAAGCAAGAGTTGGCCAACAAATACTTGGAAACCTTTTTAAGTAAACCTTTTACCATTTTTTAATTGTTGATACATTTTTCCTCAACCTTCGCTCTGACAAATTGATATGATTACTTTATCATGCAGTTGACAGCAGGATTTTATCTTTAGCTTGCTACTCTATCTAGCATTTGTGACCATCAATAAAGATGCTATGATGCAGAAGGAAAGGTTACATACCTATGGTCCTAATTCTGCATCAAAGGAATCTTCATAGAAGTCATAAATGACCTACTCACCTCCCTGGCTGTCTCTAAAGACATTTTCCAGTATTCATAAAAAGAAGTGACTCTCACAGGCAACTGCCAGTGCAAGGCATTGTGAGTAGGGAAACCTCCCAGATTCTCAAAGGAACAGTCTCTATTTTCACCTTCTCTTAATGTAAGCGGATCAGGCTGCATTTTCTCTTCATGCCTTTCATGTTGAACTGTGTTTTTTTGGAGACAGATGAGGTAACCTCAAGACTTTAATCATATTCTTTCAACATTTCCAGCATTCAAAAGCAAAATGGCATCTCTGAAAGTCTAACATTGAATTTCTACAAGAATGTAACTTGAATTTAGGAAGTTCTGCAATATTAAGGACCAGATTTAGAGTTTGGCAGACGGGTTACCCTGTCACAAACGTGACAGATATCCCATCTGGCGTATTACAAGTGCTATAGGATATAATGGACTTGTAATACTGTGGACGGGATATCCGTTACGTTTAAGACAGAGTAACCCGGTCACCAAACTCTAAATCAGGCCCTAAATCCATTAAGGACATTATATTAAATGGTGTTCCGAGGTCTGTGCAGGCAGTGAGAAAATATTCAGCATTTATGACTTCAATGAAGATTCCTACAATGCAGATCTAGTACCACAGGATTGCAATCTTTCCTTTCTTGCGACATGGTCTGGAAATCTTCTGAATGCTTTTCACTACCATTGTAAACGATAAGTCCTGGAGTTAGATTAGACTTAACATATGTGTAAATGGCAACCATCTAACTTTCTTTTTGATTTAATTATTCAGTTTTAATAGAGTCTCAGGAAAATCTCTAGAGGGGAATCAGTGATGTAAACAATGTACTGGGAACATTGTGAAAAACTGAACAGATGTTGGAGAAATAAGACAAAAGTAACAAACAATCTGATAGAGACTTCTAGCCACAGATCCCTTACCTTAGAATAATCCCTGAGTGTCAGACTGGATCTGGAAAATGTTTGTGAGCCTGCGTGCCGTAAAGTGGTGGTCCTTTGAATCCAAATGGTGTTGTCAGCGTCAAACATGCCGGAAGCTATGTGCATGATGCCTCTATAAGCACAACCCCAGCACGCTGACGTCAGCTCTTTCCTTTCCATGCCAGTCAGTTCAGATCCAGAAAGAGCTACCCTCAGTAATTTTTTGTCTAACCCTTTTTCAACTATTTGTTGAAGTTTTTTTTTAGATCTTCATTTTGGTGTGGCCAGAATGTCCACAAGGAAAGCTGGCTTCAAGATGTCGGTGACAGACCCACATTTATTTGTCTCTGGTCTCTTGAGGGTGACCACGACGCAAACACCTTCATCTACTGCTATGCCATGCACCCCAAAGCACCACAAAGCTTTGAGAGAGCGGACCCTCAAGCTGCTTGCCGCTCGACATGCTGCAACGGTCTTGATCCTGGTAGACGAGGGAACATTGTCATTCAAGACCAGGTTCAGTGATTGAGCTTACACCTGGGCCAGTTCCATGCTTCCTCGAGTTTCTGGGAGCTTGGGCCTGGCTTGCCCCTGGGCATGCTCTTTATATTTGGGTGGCCTGTTTCCCCATGCGTACTCCCTCAGGTTGTGGTTGTTATTCCCTCTATTTTTTGGTGCCCAAATAGGATGGAGGCCTTTGTCCTGTCCTAGAACTGCATCCTCTCAAATTCTTCCTCAAGAAGGAGAAATTCAAAATGCTCATGCTCTCTCAAGTCTTGTCTGCCCTGTACCCAGGAAACTGGATGGTAGCATTGGACTTGCAGGACGCATATTTCCACATTCCTGTCCTGCCTGCTCACAGATGTTACTTGCGGTTCATGGTAGGGCATAAGCACTTTTAGTTTGCCGTTCTCCATTTAGGCCATACCAGCACATCTCGGGTGTTCACCGAGATGATGGCGGTGGTTGCTGCTCATCTGTGGAGATCAGCCTTTCCCTATCTGAGGACTGACTGCTGAAGCTGGGCTTGCCCCAGATAGTCGTCTATACTACAGAATACAGCGGACCTCCTGAAGTCGCTGGGGTTCACTAACAAAGTGCCAAAGTCATACCTGGCTCCCTCTCAGGCACTCCCCTTCATCTGTGCTGTTCTGGACACAGGGCTGTTTTGGGTCTATCCTCCGGAATGACAAATCCACGATATTCCGGCTATGATACAGATGTTTCAGCCTCTTTCCTGGTTTTTGGTGAGACTGACTCTGAGGCATCCTACTTGCTGACATATGTGGGCTCTGCTGTGGAACCTGAAGTTCCGGTGAGCACAGCATCAGGGAATCTCTACAACATGTTCCAGATCTCAGAGGGAAGTGCAAAAGATCTGCAGTGGTGGTTAAGGAACTGCAATTGAGTCAGTGTGCAGACCGCTCTCCCTTCCCCAACTAGATCTGAGAGTGGTGACATAATGTCACTTCTGGGATGATCTGATCTGATGATGATGATGGTGATCTGATCTGAGAGAGGTGTAGATCAGAGGCCTCTGGTCTCCAGCAGAATCCAGACTCCATATCAACCTACTCGAGCTCCAAGCAATCCAGCTGGCACTGAAAGCCTTTTTACCCTCCATCATGGGAAAGCTTGTGCAGGTGTTCAGGGACAACATTACGACCATGTGGTACTGCAACAAAAAGGATGTGGTGGGGTCGTGGAACACTTGTCAAGAGGCCCTGCACCTCTGAACTAGGCCTGGATGGTGAACTCTGCTCCATTTGTAGAGTTTGCAGAGTTTTCCGCAGTCTGTGCTCCGCAGAGCATGTAGCATGCTAAAAAACTCTGTGAAGCGGAGAAGAGTTTTTTCTTTGTTCACGCTCGCCAACGTTAAGTTGGCGAACACAGAAAATCCAACTCTAGAACACCTACCAGTGATATATCTCAATGTGGGTGGTCACGGGTGGTCGTGGATGGTCGCGACCATTCACGTTGAGAAAACCTCTGTTCGCATTGAGGAAGCTGCTGCTCGTGTAGAACATCTACTTGAGTGGCAGAAAGAAGAAGTGCCCTCTTGCATTGGCCATGGTGCCATTCGCACAGGACAAACACCCAGCAAAATAAATCAGAGCGAACGACACAACTTAACGTACTCTGCCGCTCTCGGAACTCCGCGCAGCGCGGCAAAGTTTTTCAGTCACTACTTTACAAATGGCTGGAAAATCAGGAAGGTTCTCTAAATGCCAGGGCAGACAAACACAGTCAAATAAGCAACTGCGGTTCATGAATGGCATCTCCATCTGGAGGTGATGCAAGTTCTCTTTCAGCAGTGGGGAGAGTCTTGGTTAGATCGGTTCACCACCGCTGAGAACGTGCATTGCCAGCACCACTGCGTGCTGTAGTTTCCAAGGCATCTCTTGCTCGGAGACGCTTTTCATCTTGAGTAGAGCTCAGGCCTCCTGTACTCCTTTCCGCCCATACCACTCCTGCCCAGAGTTCTCAAGAAGATCAGGAACGACCAGGCCCAAGTCATTCCTGTGGCTCCGGACTAGGTTTGAAGATTTTGGTATCCCGAGCTGTTAAACACGGCCATCAGTCTTCCAATCAGACTGCCTCTTAGGGAGGATCTTCTGTTGCAGCAGCAGGTGAGAGTTTTCTACCCAAACCTGTCAACGCTCCGCTTTGATGTATGGATATTGAGCGGGGACAGTTGACAGCTTTTGACACAAAGTCTGGAATGTTATCTTGCCAGCCAGGTGTCCATTTAACAAGACGGTATACGCCTGCTTTTGGAAAAAAACATGTGGCATGGTGTGCAGGAATATACATTGATACCCTTTCTGCCCTTTCTGAAGTCTTACTCTTCATTCTTTCCCTTGCCCAGCAGTGCTCTGCTGCTAGGGAAAGTTTGTGGCATGATGTGCAGAAAAGAAAATTGACCTTCTTTTAGCTCCCCTTTCTCAGGTCCTTCTGTATATTCTTTCTTTGCTCAGCACGGCTCAGCTCTCGACACCTTAAATGGTCATCTTTTTGCTATCTTAGCTTTTCTGCGATTGCAGAGTCATTCCTGATCAAAACCCCTGTTGTAAATAGGTTTTTGAAAGGTCTCCAACATATGATTTCACCTTCAACCTTTATCATGCTTTAGTGGGACCCCAATCTTGTACTTATATTTGTGATGTGCGCTCCCTTTGAGCCTCTACATAACTGTCTTCTCAAGATCTTTACCATCAAGACAACCTTCCTAGTGGTGATAACATCTGCCCCGAGGGCCAGCGAGCTGCAGGCTTTGTTATCTAAGCCTCCATATCTAACCATCTTTCCAGACAAGCTGGTTCTTTGCACTTAAGCTTCCTTTCTGCCTAGTTTTCCTCACCAGAGGTCTTTGTGGCTCTGCCCCCCTGGTGTGGTAAGTCACGAAAAGAAACTAACATCAGCATGCTGGGATGTTGCCACCCAGAGTTGAACAGCACCACCTACTGGAGCGCTGGGGTACTGCTCACGAAAATATTTAAAGATACTGTCTGAGGTATGGGGATCATTCTAAGATAAGAAATCTGCAGCTAGATAGAGTCTCCATCAGATAAGGCATTACTAAAGGTAAATAATTTATTCTTTATGACGTACACGACCTAACTACATAATTGTATAGCTTCAAAGTACATGCCTGCAAAAAAGGAAGTTAAATAAAGCTACCATTTTTAAGGTAAACATGCCAACATTTAGAGACTATTTACCCACTAGGGAGTCTCAACAGGATGGCAAGAAAAGGTAGCCTATAATAGGTCAGAGTTCAGATGTAAAGAATGGTGAAAAAAATGATAAAACGAAGGCCTGGATGAAATTATATTTATGCTAGAATAATGGAAGTAATTTAGGTAATTTTGCATTACTATTTCGGTATAAAATTACTCAAAATGATGTGGTTGATCCAGCAGATTTGATCCTGTGTTTCTGGGCCCACTAGTACCTGAGGATTCACCTCAATTGTAATATTTACTCTTACTTACTTGCTAACTTGGTCCACCGAAAGAGGGGAAAGAGAGTTATCATTTCTTGTCCGATCAACAAAATGTCAAGGACCTCTTTCTGTTTGCGAATGGGTTACTGCTAACTTCAAGTTGGTGGTAAAATAAGAATGTTTTGTGACTGCATTTTGGTTGCAAAACATTCTTACATACCATACCGCGAGTCACTATTAGGAAGGACACCCTTAACATGCCCCTTCCTAATACCGAAGCGCTAGCCCATTTTTTGATTCCGTAATAGGTAATTGAATCACAAAAAGGGCCTTTGTACACTTTAGTGAAGACGGTTCTTAAATTAAACATCAAATACATTTCTTTTTAGACATTAGTAAACATTCTATATGAGAACTATAAATATTATGGTAAAGACTCTGCAACAGCAGTGTCAGGCGCAACATGTGCAAAGATTATTAGGACACATAAGGTTCCTTTGCAAAGTGGATATTCATTTTGTGTGTCAGGTATTAATCGTATTTAGCTTTTCGTGATGTGTAAAGAATGGATAACTTTGCGCTGCACCATGATTATACCATGGACTTGGCATCCTTGGCGGGGTTTCCCCTACCTTTTTGCTACTACCTCCTGTATTCTTGATGCTCTATCGGACTTCGTTTTTTTGGTTTATGTACTCCGGGCACTTTACCACTGCTGATGAGTGCTAAAGTGCAAGTGATCCCCGTGTAAATTGTAATTCTGATTGGTTTCCATGATTTGCATAGTTGATTTACTGGTAAGTCCCTAGTAAAGTGCACTGGGTGTGCCTGGGGCCTGTAAATCGAATACTTCTAATGGGCCTGCAGCACTAGTTGTGCCACCCACATGAGCAGTCCTGTAAGCTTGTCTCAGGTCTGCCGTTGCAGTGTCTGTGAGTGCAGTTTTAAACTGCCATGGAGACCTGGCAAGTGCACCC
Source organism: Lissotriton helveticus (assembly GCF_964261635.1). Classification (NCBI taxonomy): domain Eukaryota; kingdom Metazoa; phylum Chordata; class Amphibia; order Caudata; family Salamandridae; genus Lissotriton; species Lissotriton helveticus. Next base: position 1,028,966,495 of record NC_136065.1, read on the forward strand.
ATTTGCCAGGCCCTCATCTTCCCCTTTACTACATGTAGGGCACCCCTAAGGTAGGTCCAAGGTACTCCCATGGGCAGGGTGCATTGTATGTGAAAGGTAGGACATCTACTAGTGTGTTTTACATGATCTGCAATGCCGCCAATTTTGTTTCTCACTACTGCAAGGACTAGCTCTCCCATAGGCTATATTTGGAGCAGTAACATTTTACAAGTGTAGCTTTCAATTGGGAACAGCTGGAGATTTGGAATTTGGGCTCAATGAGAAAGTGAACATTTTCTTGTTTAACCCTTTCACTGCTAGGCCTCCCCCGCCCCCCCACCCGCCCCTGCTAAGCCCTTTTTGGCTATTTGGGGTAGTTTGCACTTAGGCCCCTGTACTTTTTGACCACAAAAGCTATCCACGCTAAATTTGTGTCCTTTTCTTCCAACATCATGGAGATTCTAAAGGTACCCAGGGTTTGTGGATTACCCTGGAGGGGACCCAGAAATTTGGCAAAATACAGCACAATGGTATCAGAAAAAGGGGTTGTGGTGCTGACATCACCATCTTTCCAGATTTGAGCGACAAGCAGACTTTTGTCAGGTAACCAAAATTTGTTAGACAGTTTTGGCATTTTTTTGGTAAATAGCCTAGTTTTGCTCCAGTTATTTGTAGAAATGGGTATGAAAGCAATAATGGATCCTGGAGAGCTATACATTTTAGAAAAGTAGACAAAATTCTGAATTCAGCAGGGGGTCATTTGTGTAGATCCTTCAAGGTTTCTTTATAGAAACTAACAGTTAAATATAGGAAAAATTGAAAATTAGTTGAAAAAAAAAAGCCATTTGTGTCAACATTTTCACCTGTAACTTCTTCTAATTATGACAGCTGTTTGAAAGGAATAAACCATTACATCTGCTGGACCTGTCTGGTTGTGGGGATATATAGGACTTGTAGGTTCACCAAGAACCCAACGAATCCAGAGCCAATAACTGAGCAGCGGCGTTCAATAGTTTTTTATTATGTACCGGGTATATGGCAATTATTCTGAGAAAATGTATACATGGAAAAATCGGTATGAAAAACACCTATGTATTTCTGAAATGGGAACAAAATATAGAGTTTAGAAACAGTAGATATTTGCACATTTCTGAAATTGGGAATACCCATACTAGCATGAGAATTATAGGTAATTTTTAAAATGACTTCTTTTTTACACATTGTATTTTATTTGGAAGGCAGAAATGCATCCAAAGTCAATAGGTAATAACAGTTGCTCTACAATTATGTGTTATCCTAAGTCTCCCGATAAGTGGACCTAGTGCCCACAAAGGGAAACTGTTCAAAACACAACGTGGACACACTACATTTTCACAATGAAAAATTACCCTTTTTTTGCAAAGTGCCTAACTGTAGTTTTTTAACCCTAGCTGTGCCGGCACCTAGGGAAACCTAGCAAACCTATACACCAACACCAACCTAGCACCAGGTTCTGTTACCCAGAATCCCTTGCAAACCTAAAAGTATGTTTAAAAAAAAAAACATTTACCTCATATTTCTGTAGTGGAAAGTTCTGGAATCTGCATGGATCCACAAAGTTCCACCCACCCAGCGTTCCCCTAATAAAATGGTACCTCACTTGTGTGGGTAGGCCTAGTGCCCGCGACAGGAAACTGCCCAAAACTCAATGTGTTTTTTTCAGCTAAATTTGAGGTTTGCATAGCATTCTTGGGAGGAAAACATTGGGGGACCCACACAAGCCATACCTCATTGGACTCCCCCGGGTGTCTAGTTTTTAGAAATGTTTGGGTTTGGTACTTTCCCAAAATGGCCACTGAGCTCGGGGCCAAAACCTAGGTGCCCCCCATCACCAGGTAGGTTTGTTATATGTAATTTTGAAGTCTCCACAGTACGATTTGGGCCATTTCCTGTTGCAGCCACTATGCCTAGCCATACAAGTGAGGCACCATTTTTATTGGGAGACCTGGGGGAACACTCGGTGAGAGGAAATTTGAGGACCCACGAAGATTCCAGGACTTTCCCACACAGAAATTTGAGCAAAAGTCATTTATTTCAGCGAAATGTGAGGTTTGCAGGGGATTCTGGGTATGAGACTGTTGGAGGACCCACGTACGCCATACCTCGCTGTACTCCCCCGGGCCAAAAACTCATGGGACCCCCCTTGTAAAAACAGGTTGGTTTGTGAAAGGTAATTTTGATGTCGCCTCGATAGGTTTTGGACCCTTGCCTGACGCGGGTCCTTGACCCACCCACTCGAGTGAGGTACCATTTTTATCGGGAGACCTGGGGGAATACTGTGTGGTAGGAAATTTGTGGATCCACGCAGATTCCAGACATTCCCACATAGAAATCTTAGAAAAGAGTGATTTTTTCTGTGAAATTTGAGGTTTGCAGGGGATTATAGGTAAGAGAATGTTGGGGGACCCACGCAAGCCATACCTCGCTGGACTTCCCAGGGTGTCTAGTTTTCAGAAATGTGTGGGTTTGGTAGGTGACTCTAGATGGCCGCTGAGCACTGGGCCAAAAACTCATGGGACCCCCCTTGTAAAACCAGGTTGGTTTGATGTTGCCTCAATAGGTATTGGGCCCTTGCCTGTCGCGGGTCCTTGACCCACCCACGCAAGTGAGGTACCATTTTTATCGGGAGGCCTGGGGGAACGCTGGGTGGGAGGATATTTGTGGATCCACTTAGATTCCAGAACTTTCCCAGACAGAAATTTGAGAAAAAAGAGTAGGAAAACGTTGGGAGACCCACGCAAGCCATACCTCGCTAGACTCCCTAGACTCTAGTTTTCAGAAATGTGTAAGTTTGGTAGTTTTCCAAGGTGGCTGCCGAGCCCGGGGCCAAAAACCCAGGTGACCCCACCTGCAAAACCAGGTTGTTTTGTGATAGGTAATTTTGGTGTCTCCTCAATACATTATGGGCCCTCGCATGTCGCGGGTACTTGACCGACCCACACAAGTGAGGTACCATTTTTCTCGGAAGACTTTGGGGAATGCAGGGTGAGTGGAATTTTGTGGATCCACACAGATTCCAGTACCTTCCACCACAGAAATGTGAGGCAAATGTGTTTTTTATACACGTTTTTTGGTTTGCAAGGGATTCTGGGTAACAGAACCTGGTGAGAGGCACACAAGTCAACCCATACTGGATTCCTTTTGGTTTCTAGTTTTCACAAATGTACTGGTTTGCTAGGTTTCCCTATGTGCCTGCTGCGCTAGGGCCCAAAATCCACAGGTAGGCACATCCTGAAGAAAATTCAGTGCCTAGTGGGCTTTCTGCCACCCTGGGGAGGGGGGGAAATCAAGGGCCATTGTCCCGATATACACCCAAGGGGGGCAGAAAGACTGTGGCTATTCTTTTGAGAGGGTGTGGGGGCATTGGGATGCCCATTCTGGGATGCCCCCACCTCTACTAATGGAAAAGTCAGCAACCCCCAACTTTTGGAAAAAATCCCTTGTGGCTTGTTGGTTATCTGTCCCACCCCGGGTGCCTAGTGGACTTTCCGCCCCCGGCTACTGCCCCTATCTGCTTCCTGGGGGGGCAGAAAGGCTGTATTTTTTTGGGGAGGGTGGGGGGCTGGACATGCCCATTCTGGGCACCCCCCCCACCTACTGATATAAAGAAAAAGAATCTCTGTTATAAAAGACTGTTATTGTGCAGGGGGGCTTTGGTGTGCCCATAATGGGCTGCCCCCACCCCTAATTTACATAATAAAATAAATCCCTGGTTTCTAGTGGGCTTTCTGCCCCCCCGGGGGGGCCAAATTGGGGGCTACTGCCCCAATCTGCCCCTAGGAGGGCAGAAAGATGAAGTTTGTGGGGGCATTGGCATGCCATCTTGGGTGCAGCACCCACCCCTCAATTAAATGTAAAGAAAAAACCCTGGTGGCTAGTGGACTTTCTATCCCACCCCGGGTGCCTAGTGGACTTTTGCCCACCCCCCGGGGGGGGGGGGGGCAGATCAGGGGCTACTGCCCCCAACTGCCTCCTGTGGGGGGCAGAAGGACTGTATCATTTTTTGGGGGGTGGGGGCCTTGACATGCCCATTCTAGGCAACGCCCACCCCGACCTATATAAACAAAAACAATCCCTGGTGCAAAGTGGGCTTTCTGCCCCTCCCCCGGGCCAGATCAGGGGCTATTGCCCCCATCTTCCTACTGGAGGGGCAGCAAGTCTTTAGTTTTCTTTGGCGAGGTAGGGTGGGGGCGTTTGCATGCCCATTCTGGGCAGCCCCCACCTCGGGCCTATAAAAAAAGTAATCCCTGGTGTCGAGGGGGCAGAAAGACTAGACACTTGTTGGAGGGAGAGCATTGGCATGCCCATCTTCGGCAGCCCCCACCCCTAAATTAATCATTAAAAAAAAACATGGCATCTAGTGGGCTTTCTGCCACTGGGGGGCAGAAAGACTGTTATTGTGCAGGGGGTTTGGGGGCTTTGGCGTGTCCATATTGGGCAGCCCCCACCCCTAATTTACATAATAAAATAAATCCCTGGTTTCTAGTGGGCTTTCTGCCCCCCAAGGGGGCAGAAAGACTAGAAGTTTGTGGGGGAGAGGTGGGAGCATTGGCATGCCCATCTTGGGCAGCTCCCACCCCTAAATTAAATGTAAAAAAATTCCCTGGTTCTAGTGGGCTTTCTGACCCCCAAGGGGGGGGTGGGGCAAAAAGACTGAATTAGGTCAAATAAATATGGGGGGAGCAAAGGCCCCTGTCCAAGGGGCCACTCCCCCCTCCCTGGTGCCTAGTGGGTGAATCCCTGCTTGGGGATCGCCCTCCTGGGGCAATCCCCAAGCAGGGATCCACTAGAGAGGGGCACCTTTGGAAAGGGGAGATTCTCAACACTTCTCTTGCATGCAGCAAAACAGCTGCATCGCCTCCCCGTGGACTCAGGAACTGATGCATCTCTATGTTTTCTGACGCTTCCCCCTCTGCAGCTGTTTTGCTTTGTGGATTTTGAAGCATCTGAGGAACTTTGTATAAAAACACCACATCCATAGAGTTCTAGGGGTAGAATTGCTTGAAATCTTTAAAAAGTCATATTTTGAGTTCTGTGTGTTGGATTTTTGTCGTTTTGGTCTTGTTTGGTTTAGATAAAGATACTATACTGGTGTGGTGTCCATATTTAGTGTTTTCACTTTTTTACTGTGTGTGTTATGTACAAATACTTTACACATCGCCTCTGAGAAAGTCCTGACTACTTGTGCTAAGCTATAAGGGGGTGAACAGGGGATATCTTGGGTGTGTAACTCTCTTATCCTGACTAGAAGGAAGGGTCCCTACTTGGCCAGGGTGTATAAGACTGCCATTTTAAACATGCCAGTTTGCATAATTGTAAGTAAGTGGGCACAAAATATTTTCCCACAGGAGTATAGGAATAACAAATTTAGCAAGCAGGGGTAGCTGCTGATGTTCGCGTTCTGTTGCATTTAGTGCTATTTTCTTAGTGCAAAATGCATCCTCCGGTCCATTTTGGACTGGAGGATGCATTTTGTGGTTGGAAAATAGCGCCAAATGCTGGGTTACGCTCCTCGCATAATTCCCTGTAATCTTGCGTAATTTTAGTGCCATTTTGTATAATTATGCTACAACATATTACATGAGATTAGCCTTCCGCGCCCAATGAAAAGTAGTTTTTGTGTGGATTTTAGCAACTGTTTATTATATCATGTGCACTTCAAAGAAAGATGAGATTATAATGAGTTCAAGCGAGAGGGCATTTTGCGATTTTTATTTTTTAAATAGAAGAAAACATGGAGCAAGCTTAATGTGGGCCTTCCTGGAATTTCAGATGTAGATACATTTCTTGAGAAGGACTAGCTGAGGGTGGTTTTATTTCTAAAAGTGTCGATCTCAGGCCATAATAGTGTCTTGATTCTCAGGTTCTTGTACCATCAGAAATGTTTAACTTTCGCGACAGATAAATAACGGTGACGATCTTTACAGGTAAAACAAGCAGGCTTTCTTTTTGCTGCCGGCTTCTAGTGCCATCCAAAATAGGGGTGATTACAGTCACCTTTCTTAGCATTTGTTACCAGAGGGATGACTGAGTTTAGTGTGGCTTTGAGGTGTACCAGGCATTATTACCATTTTCAGTGTGTGAGGTGGGCATGGTTTAAAGTGCTACTTTGAGTTTAACCTTGGTAATAATGGTTTGCTTCTGCACAGCTGGCACTTAACACTCTTAGTCGCTATCTTGGCATGCGAGGCAAGTTGTAACATGCTAGCTAGTGATTTTGTGATGGTGACATTCAAGAATCCCAGAGCGCTTAAATGTATCTACTAATTGGTACGGGGTTTCTCATGATTTCGGAAACGAGGAGTAGGAAGTGAGGACCTTATCTTGTGAAAGATTTTCTGAATCTAAAACACGAGGGAATGGGAAAAAGGCATTCCCATACTTTTTCAAATCGCAAAGAAATGTATCAATAGTTTGTGAACTCAATTATTGCTGAAACCATTGGAAAGTTGCCACTTCTCAAGTTGAAGTGATGACTGTTTCTCAAAGCAAAATCTGTCCAAATGGGCGAGAGTCCCATTTTGGAATCGTTTCAGTCTGCTGCTGTGAGAGCAGGCCGGGGATGCTTTTTCCAGGGTGGTCCCAAACGGGACTCATGTTTTTAAAGCATCACCTGTCTCTTTTAATGGACATGGGCTTCTTAAAAAAAAATGCTTGGGAAAGCAAATGCAGGGATGGCGGTCTGAAGTGCTTTTCAAGACATCATTCCTAAATTTTCGATCTCGCAAAATACAACCTGCCAAACCAATATTAATTATGCAAGTATTTTTGTGACACCCTGGGAATGGGAAATTTTGGATGCTTGCAATTACTACACAGGTTGTATCACAAATTACATCCCAGTTTGCAAACAAATAGTTGTGCAAGTTAAACATCCCTTGTTTGCGAATGCGGATTGTACATCAGGCTGTGAGCGTATTGTGGTTTAAGGCTTGGTAGTTTGTAAACTTCAAAAATATTCAACAATAATCCACTCAGAAATAAAAAACGATCTTTTTTGCTTGGGTTTTATGTATTTGAAAAAACGAGCGACAGTTGCTTCCTGCAAATGTGCAGCATTGGACAACAGATAGTGGTAATATTATGTACAATGAACGAAACTATTGAACACTTTTTCTGTCTACTCGAATTGTCCTCATTGTAAATTGTTAGACCCCATCTTTTTCACCCACATATAAAAGACCAAACACATACTTTGCCTTAACACTTACAGTTGCGAAATTGTTTAGCTGTCTGTATATATTTAACTTTATGATGGCCGGCTGTTTGTGCAAATAGAGCGCATTTAAAATAAGAACATGTCTTGATGATGTAGGAGTTCGAGAATGGGAATGTGCATGGCATGGTCAGGCTTCGGTTTGCCTATTACGGTTTACCTGGGATGAGATGCTTTTTCAAACAGGTAGTAATTTATACTGATAAATTAAGTTCATTGCTGCTTCTAAAATAATAAAAAAAACTCCTAGCACTTTTAAGGGAAGAAATGTGTTGTTACTCGTGACGTAACATAGCTTATTGAGTATTGTTGTTCCTAAATGTTGATGTTTTGATAAGACCCATGTCAAAGATGTTTACTGTCAGAGTTATAAAGCTGTATCAGGCAGCGGTGGGCGGAATTTGCGAAATTGACTTTCCCAAATTATCGCGAAGTTGCTCAAAATCTCCGCGAGCACACAGAACTTTTGCGAAGATGCGGAGATTGCTTTACCTGCCCGTTCACAATGTGTTTTTGCGTGCTCACAGGAAAATTTATCTCTAACTTGCCCATGCGGTCGCTAATGGGCGCGGCCATCTTGCTCGCGATGCTCATTTCTTGTTCCAGGTCAAATGACATGTTCGCGATCACAAACTCTCGCGGGATAGCGCGACTGGCTACCAACAATCCAACATCTCGTGGCGCACGTGAACGGATGGGAAAACTCATCGGCGAATGCAGGGACCCGGTAAGTCGCTACCACATGCGCGAGAACATATTTTTAAAGCGTGAACAAGAAAATACTTCCGTTTCACGGCAGATTGCGAAAGTTTTTACATTTTCGCACTCTCCATGGAACGCGAAAATGACAAAATATTGCAAATTCCGTGAGCGGAATGAAATTTACGTCCAGGCCTAGTATCAGGTCAATTAATCACTCAATCAATCATTTGTAAAGCATACTACATACCCACGAGGGTCTCTAGGCGCTGGGGGTGGGGCTACTGATCAAACATCCAAGTCTTGAGTATCCTCCTGAAGGTCAGCAGGTCTTGGGTCTGTCGTAGGCTCAGTGGGAGGGTTTTCCATGTCTTGGCAGCGAGGTGGGAGAAGGATCTCCCACCGGTGGTTGTTCTTCGGATGCGCCGGACGGTGGCGAGTGAGAGGTCAGCAGAGCATAGCTGGCGTTTGGGGATGTAGAAGGAGAGCCGTCTGTTGAGGTAGGCTGGGCCGGTCTTGTGGAATGCCTTGTGTGAGTGGGTGAGGAGTTAGAAGGAAATCCTCTTGTTGACGGGGAGCCAGTGCAGGTTTCTCGGGTGGGGGTGATGTGGCTGTGGCGTGGTACATCGAGGATCAGTCATGCTGAGGCGTTTTGGATGCGTTGTAGTTGTTTGATGAGCTTGGTCGGTGCTCCCATATAGAGGGCATTTCCGTAGTTGAGTCTGCTGCTGACAAGGGCCTGGGTGATTGTCTTTCTTGTATCTGTCGGGATCCATCTGTAAATCTTGAGGAGCATGCGGAGGGTGTTGAAGCAGGAGGAGGAGACGGCGTTGACTTGCTTGGTCAATGAGAGCGTTGAGTCGAGGATGATTCCCAGGTTGCGTGCATGGTCGTGGGTGTTGGTGGGTGTCGGGGCTGGCCCCAGTGCAGTCGGCCACCAGGAGTCATCCCAGGCTGAAGGGTTGGAGCAGAGGATGAGGACCTCCATCTTGTCCGAGTTCAGCTTCAGACGGCTGGTCTTGATCCAGTCGGCTACTGTCTTCATTCCTTCGTGGAGGTTGGCTTTGGCGGTGATGGGGTACTTGGTGAGGGAGAGGATCAGCTGAATGTCGTCGGCATAGGAGATAATGTTGAGGTCGTGCTGTCGGGCTACGTGTGCGAGCGGGCCATGTAAATGTTGAACATCCTCGGGCTGAGGGAGGATCCCTGGGGTACGCCGCTGATGATCTCGGAGGCTTTGGAACGGAATGGGGGGAGGGGGACGCTCTGGGTTCTGCCGGAGAGGAAGGAGGTGGTCCAATCCAGAGCCTTGTCTCAGATCCCTGCGGCATGGAGGCGTGCGCTTAGTGTGCAGTGGCAGACAGTGTCGAAGGTGGCAGAGAAGTTTAGGAGGATGAGTGCTGCGGTCTAGCTGCTGTCCAGCAGGGTCCTGATGTCATCGGTGGCGGCGATGAGCGCAGTCGCGGTGCTGTGGTTGCTATGGAACCCTGACTGGGAAGGGTCCAGGATTCTGTTTTCTTCAAGGTATCGGGTTAGCTGTCTGTTGACGGTTTTCTTGATGACCTTGGCCGGGCAGGGGAGCAGAGAGATGGGCCGGAAGTTCTGGAGGTCTCCTGGGTCTGCCTTAGGTTTTTTGAGTAGGGCGTTGATCTCGGCGTGTGTCCAGATCTCTGGGAAGGTCGCGGTCTTGAGGGAGAGATTGATGACATTGCGCAGGTGGGGTGCGATGGAGCTGCTTGCTCTGTTGAAGACGTGGTGCGGGAATGGGTCTGACGGAGAGCCGGAGTGGATTGTGCGCATGGTCTTGATGGTGTCATTGATGCTCACGCGGGCCAGACTAGCTGGGGGTCGTGGTTGATGTTGTGCGGAGGGTCTGTTGTGTTGCTGTCTGTTAGGGCTGTCAGGGCGTTAAAGCTGTCGGGGATGTCTGCTATCTTGCGGTGGAAGAAGGTGGTGAGGGAGTCGCACAGGGCTTGCGACGGCGGGATGTCGTTGGTTTTGGAGCTGGGGTTGGAGAGTTCCTTCACGATGTTGAAGAGCTCCTTGCTATTGTGTGCATTGTTGTTGAGGTGGTCTCCTTGTGTGCTGCGTGGCTGTCCAGAGTTTGTTCATTGTGCCATTTTTTCTCTAGTTTCAGGTAGGCTTGCTTGGAGGCTAGGAGTTCTGGGGTGAACCAGCTGGCCCTCTTACTGGTGTCTCTGTGGGGGGTTTCTTCAGCGGGGCGAGGGTGTTGGCGCAGTCCTCGATCCAGCATCTGAGGCTGTGGGCAGCGTCGTCCGATTCGGTGGGTGGGTTGAGTGTGAGGTTTGCGCGTAGTTGGTGTTCGGTGATTTTGCTCCAGCAGCAGCGGGGATCTGTTGGGTGCAGTGGTGTGTGGTGGGCTTCTGGAAGGCGAAGTGGATGCAGCGGTGTTCGATCCAGAGGAGTTCGGTGGTGTGGCTGACGGAGACGTGCAGACTTGAGGAGAAGACTGTGTCGAGCCTGTGGCCGGCGGAGTGGGTGGGCGCTGTGACGAGTTGCTTCAGTCCGAGGTTGGCGAGGTTATCGATCAGGGTTGTGGAGTTGTTGTCGTTGTTGTTCTCAAGGTGAAAGTTCAGGTCTCCAATGAGGATGTAGTCGGTGGAGGTCAGGGCGTGCGTACTGATCAAGTCGGCGAGGGAGTCGCTGAACTGGGGGCGGGGTATTGGGGGGTCGGTAAACGAAGGTGCCTCTGAGGCTGGAGTTGGGGTCTGTGTGGATCTGGAAATGCATGTGTTCGGTGGTGCTGAGTGCGTCTTCGGTGCCAGTTGAGACCCTGATGCTGTTCTTGTGGACGATGGCGATTCCTCCTTTGACTCCGTTGGTGCGGTCTCTGTGAGTGATCTTGTAGCCGTCTGGAATGGCTATGGCGATGTCGGGTGCGGAGGAGTCATTAAACCAGGTCTCTGTCAGGAAGGCGACGTCTGGGGATGTTGTGTCGAGCAGGTCCCAGAGCTCGACGGCATGCTTGCGTGCGGAGCGGGTGTTCAGTAGTATGCATCAGAGGTGATTGGGGTCTTTCTTGGCGGGTGGTTTGTCGGCTCTGAGGCTGGTGTACCTGCAGTTCCGGCAGGTGAAGGGGCCGTTTGTGCGTTTCGGGGCGGCCTTGAAGCAGGTGTGGCTCCATCCGGTGTTGAGAGCGTGGAGAGTGCTGGCGTCATAGTGGCGGCAGTGCGGGGGCCAGGGGTTCTGGCGCTGGGCGCGGTCCAGGCGCACACGGGCTTGCCTTAGGCGCGGCCGCACAGCAGCTGGCATATATGTGGAGGTGGGAGGGTGGAGCAGCTGGGAGGTGGGAGGCGGGGGCAGAGAATGGGCAGTGGGCCGTCAGGGGGGCGGGGACGCAGGGGACACAGCGGCGAGGGTGGTGAGGGACAACAAAGGTAACAGAAGGAAAAAGGGGCACGGCTGGTTGGCTCAGGAGAAACTTCCTTCAATTTAATAGCGAAAGACCGAGGTACTGTACTGCTTCTCCACAAGGATACCTAAACCTCTACCTTGTGAATTCAAACTCACTCCTGAGGAGGGACCTATAGCGCCGGTCAAGAAGGTACGCAACCTGGGGGTTTGGATCGACGACAACCTCCAGATGGATTCTCATGCAAATAAGACTGCTAATGTATGCTTCTCCTTGATACGGTTGGCACACAAAATTCTACCGCTACTACCAATGGATTCTCGTGCGGAGGTGGTAAGAAGCTCAGTACTAAGCAGGCTGGATTACTTTAACTCTCTGTACTTGGGTGCCCCTTGTTACATCATTCAGGGCTTGCAGAGAGTACAGTCTGCTGCGGCAAAATTGGCACTCAATAGGTCACGTAGCTCATCTTCCACCTTGGCTCTCAGAGAGTTACATTGGCTGCCAATTAAAGAAAGGATACATTTTAAGTCCTTATGTTTGATTTTCAGAGCAGTGCACAAACTGGGCTCGATTCCCATGCAGGAAAAATGTAGGTGGTATCAACCCAAGCGGAATCTTCGCTCTTTGAGTATCGGCCTCCTGTTGGTCCCCAGGTTCAAACGGGCCAGGGCTGGATGGAGGGCATTCAGCGTGGTGGGTGCCCGCCTCTGGAATGAACTCCCTCTGAAACTAAGACAAGCAGACACCTTGACTGAATTCCGTAAGAGCCTGAAAACCTGGCTCTTTCCAAAATCTTAGCTCTCCGCCTGCTACATACTTGGCCCGACCGTATCTCCATCAAGGTTCCCCTCTTAGTCGGAAGCGCTGAAGAACCGGGTCAGAAGCCAGCGGCGCCAGGGACACGCCTAAAATCTTCAGGGTCCCCCTGTCTCAATATACAAAGACATGGGATACTTCTGGGTGGCGTCAGAGACCAATTTTATTAGCTGCAGCTAGTAACAGAAATCCCAACAATACATCACAATGTATATTCCTAGGAGACTGTTCAAATTGTTAAAATAAAGTATCTCTTTTTATCCTAAAAATTCCCATTATAAATGTACACCCACTGCACCAAAATCTAACCAATGCAGGACATTATTAGACCAAATTCCACATGACGTAAACTCTTTTTGCAATGGCCCAACCCAGGAGTTAATTATTAGGAATGTCCCAAATTCAATTTCAGCTAGCTGGACAAACCCATAATTAAAAAGCACAACCCATGTAATGTAATAGATGCTGAACAAGATAATGCATGTAAGGAAACTAAAGGTTAACGAGGTCCTGAACATTAAGTGGCAATCTTAGACAAGGATCAAACCAAGAGAAATTGGCTTTGCGAAGCCAGTTTCAGGTGAAGAGGTCAGTTTCTCTGCAGTTCTTTCAGAGTCGAAAGAAACCAAGTCACTTTATTCGTAGGCTGCATTTTCAGGCCTACGTGAAGGCAACACAAAATAAAATAGAATCAGGCTCGTGAATTACAGAACCTCAGCCCCTCCTTTTGCCATTACGTAGGCAAATCGCTAGGCGAGCATTTTACTCATTTCATTTAAGTAGGTATATGTAAGCTATCAGCAGGAATACAAAAAGAACAAAGCATCGGGTCATAATCAACATTAAGAAAGTAATGACCATTATTACAAACAGGATTATCATTTTATTTTTCACAACCCTAGGCAAAAGCAAATCCTAAAATTATCTAGTAACATTTTAGGGCTCCTATGTATTTCAGTAACTTATTATATATTCAGGTGAAACAGTGGCGATCCTTATCAATGCTCTGAGGTGAAAAGGGGATACTCTTCCACAGAGAATGGACTTTATTCTGCTTTTACTAAACAGAATACTACTCTAAAACAATGCCAGCAAAACAATAAGAATCAGTCTCATAACACCCATTTTATGCAATCGCACGGTAACTGCTTGTGCAACCACAACTATGCCCAGAGTCCGTTCCAAGCCACTCTGGCAGGCTTCTATTGGTGAGGAAGAGGTGTGGCGCCGCGGCCAGGGCGACTGACTCCGGAATCTGGCGATCACGGTTCAATCCCCGGCACCGGCGGCAGATTAGCCCAGCACCATGTGACTCTGGGCAATAGCTTGCTTAATCTTCCCGACGGCCCCCAGCACCTAGAGACCCTAACGGGTGATTGTGCGCTTTACAAATGTGGATATTATTATTATTATTGTCCATCAAATCTGCTCCCATTGTTTTCACATTGGGCCTCTTAATTCAGGCATTCCATAAAAATAGTGCTTCTCAGTATCCGTTGGAGTGCCCTCCTGGCAAATACTCACAGCTCACTTGAAAGTCTCAATGTTTTAATGCAGTGCACCAGTGTCTCTCCTCTGCGGCAGGCACTGCAGATACCATACTCTCCGGTGGTCACAGGTGCAGACCCAACTACTATTCATCTGGAAAGAGCAAGGACTTTTACACTCAGCAACATGCTCAAGCTCCAACACATATTATTCAGTGTCAGAGGATGCTAGGCTGCTCTCTTAATTTCATTTTCCTTTCAACATGGGTGCCACAAATATAGTGCCTCTTGCCAATCTTGGATCCTTAGGTGCACTGCCCTTCTGTTGGAGCAAAGGAAATGAAGGGGGGTGGCCAAAACTTAGGCCAAGGGGTCAAGGGACCGCGCGCTGTCAGAGGTTACCAGCACTTGACAGATAGTGGGATGAAACTCCAAACCAGCCCTGCCATAAAAAACAAACTCCTTCTTCTTGTTCTGATGTTTAACGCCGTCTGGTGGAGCAAGCACAATGCTCTGAAGATGTCATTGATGATGCGCTGGTGATTGCTATCCAGCCTTGCTAGGTTCTGGGTGCTAGAACTGTAGGTCCAAGACATTTTTCCCCTCATCTGTAGCTGTCACTGATGAGAGTTAGGATTCGCCTTTTTTGTTGTTCTGCAGGTGTTACTCTGGAAGATCCTGCAGAACCTGATGATATAGGTAATGTGACACAGTTGTTAGTGTTTTTTTTTTAATTAGCGCAACAATAAATTCATTATTTAACGGGGTAACAGCAAGCCAGTAGCCTGCAATCTTCAAGGAAGTGGTCGGGCACCATGGGACTACTCTGGTCTAAAATGCACTGTCATTCTCATAGAATACAAAGGTAAAACAATACTTCTGGGCCAGGGGTCTAAACTTTCTCTGTAGTGTGAGCTAATTCTGCTCAAGGAAAATCCTGGCAAGCTACTGGCATATTTTATCACTTTAAACATGAATGCTTATAATCAAAATATAATTCAAATCATCACGGGCTGTGTGCCTCAAAGGGTACTACCATAGCAGTAAATCTCCCCAACTCAAATTGAAATATCCTTTAGCTAACAGCAGTAAATGTGTTTTAGAATTGTAACATTTTTGTCTCCATTAGCATATTTGTTTTTACAAAAACACACATATTTTGTCTATTAAAAAAACACTTTTCCAATAATCAAACTCAATTTTTCAAAAGGAAACTCTTTTTTCAAAAACAAATCAGTTTTCATCACCTTTCTGTTTTCATTAAGTATCGCCAAGTAAAAGTGCTAAGGTTGAACAAATTCTGCTTCAAATACCCAGGGATTACAATCATAGACCATGTTTGCTTATCACATCACTTATTAATGCATTGGTTATGCTAATAATGCCCACCCTTAAACCGGGGCTTCTACTGTGCTACAGCTGGATGCCAAACATATATCAGTTATGGACATTATTGAAAATCAGTTGCCACTTTGTCAGAAATGGCTAAAAACAAACTAGTCATGCTTGTAATATACCAGCAATGGCAGCAAGTATGTTATTACTAGACTTGTATGCCCAAAATAGTCAAAGATGTGATATTATGGCAATAGCACCATTATACCATGAACAAGCACAGTTGCTTCAAAAAGTGTGAGTTTGAGTGTTATCAAAAAGGTCCTACCATTTGCTTTACTGCCTGTAAACGAACAGTGCTGCCTGTATTGTTAATTTCACAGAGCTTTTATCTATAAAACAACATGTTTCTCCAAAACATCCTCGCTAAGGGACACATGGGCATCCTCCCACACTCTACCCCCTCATGATCCAAACCTTGCCACATCAATTTCTAATATAGACGGTCAGTTTATCTACATGGACTAGCTAATAAAGTACTAGAAATGCACTTGTAGGCCTATAATAATGGTGTTATCACCTAATATTTGTAAAACAAACCTACCCATATCTACTTCCCTTTAAAGATCAAGATAAAACATGAGAAAAGAAGAGAGCATCATACATATTACCTAGCCTTAATTTGAGGGGGAGTTGCCTACACCCTCTGGTTTGACAGGAGGAAATCTGAAACAAATGTCACTTCTGTCAAAACTATCAATCACTGTGTGTAGAAATTGAGCAGAAACAAAGTTATACTCGTTTGATAATATAGAAGCCAACTATTTGTTTTATACCTAAATGTATGTATGTACTGAAACCTAAAGGAGTTTGAAACTGCTCTAAATGCACAAGTTGTAGTTTTAAATAAATGAATTTCGGCCAATTTTGACTTTGCTATTTGGGACACGTAAAAAGGAATATCCTATACATCGTACACATATTTAAACATCAGAATGTTCTCCTCAAAACTGCAGAGATTGGACATGAGACATAACCCATGTAAATCCCTAGAAAAATGAATTTTTTAAGCCTGTGCCAAGTAAAATCCCATATGCAAATGTCCTCATCACATGGCACAACGCAACTGAAACTAAATTTTAATGCTAGGAGATCATAGTATAAGCATTAAGCTACATTAATACTAAACAACTATTTTTAAAAGTACTTAATTTTTTTAAATAATTCTTCATGATTAATAATTTGTCCTTAAATAAAACCAATCGTTTTTTATTATTCCATATATAAGAGCAAGTTATGTCCCTTGCTTATCAATTTTAAATGTGCTGTTTCATAAACCTAAGCACAGAAGCCTAACTTAAAACATGACACATTTTTGCGCCACTTTTCTTTTATAAGGACAACCATTATTTGGCAACAGAACCAAGAATTTGCTTATAAATACTTCTAAGAAGGGAAATCTCCACCTCAAGCGTTTTCCTCATATCTACAATAATGAACCTGATTTGTGTAGCCTCTTTCCTTATTCAAAAACAACAGCATTCTATAATGCAAAGTTTCAACCGTGAAGTCCTGACTGAGGGAATATTCCTGTTTATTCGCGTCCTACACAACAACAGCAATATACTTAGCACGGTGGCAGTCTAATTTAAAACGAGGACATTTCTAATTTGTTTTTGAAATACGTGTGCAGTGCAGCGAAATCAAAATTATTCAGACTATGTGTTTGCCTATCAACATCTAATACATTGAATCTAAAGGAAATTCCATCCTAATTGTTTGTTTATTACAAACACACAGTTTCGTTTTTGAGGCCTTTCATTCCTATTTAAGGAATACAGAAAAGGAAATGGAACTTGGTTTCATTTATGGGACAAGGCCATTCACTATTTAGGAAGCAGAACAGCATTTTAGCTAATGCAAAGTCATGAGAAAATGTTTAGGTCACCTTTAGCAAAAACTGCAAACTTATAATTTCTCCTTAGAGTCCAATCAGAGAATATTTTAATCAGGGGAGGGGCAGTGACATGATTAATTGCAGGTGACACACTTTTAATCCTGCACATTTCTGTTGCTTTTCTTCAATTCCACTATAGCCAATAGACATACACTGATGAGGTGTTGTCTGTCTTATTTTCAGCATGTATGTATAGGTATTCTTATATAGCGCTTTTGCTGTCACCCTACGGGCATCCTGGCGCTTAGACATTCATGACATACAAGATGTTACCAGCATCCGAACCCTATTACAGCATTCTAGGAAACAAGTGGGTTTTCAGGGCTTTCTTAAAGGAAGGGAGGTCTTCCATACCCCTCAGGTCCAAAGGAAGGGAATTCCACAGTCTCGCTGCGGTGAACCTGAAAGCCCGACCTCCCATCCAGGACCGCCGAATCTTGGGCACTACTACCAAGTAGGCTGAAGCTGACCGGAGTAATCTGCCCGGAGTATACCAAGAAAAGAGGTCCTGCAGAGGGAGCGGACCTTGCCCATGGAGTGCCCTGAATACCAGGCACAGTGCTTTAAAATCGATTCG
Source organism: Lissotriton helveticus (assembly GCF_964261635.1). NCBI lineage: Eukaryota > Metazoa > Chordata > Amphibia > Caudata > Salamandridae > Lissotriton > Lissotriton helveticus. The sequence continues at coordinate 1,028,983,976 of NC_136065.1, forward strand.
CTGCGAAATTGGCAACCAATGAAGGTCCCTGAGTGCCTTAGCAGAGGAGTCCAGGCGTCGACGCGACAATGCCAATTTGGCGGCAAAATTCTGCACTCGCTGCAATTTCCCCAACAAGGTGGCAGGGGCCCCCAGAAGCAGTGCGTTGCAGTAGTCAAGTCGACTTAAAATAATGCTCCGCACTACCTCTGGTCTAGCATGCACCGGAAGCAAGGGTAGGATCTTGCGCAGCGAGCAGAGCAGTGCCATACAGGTGGCTACCGTTTTGTTCACCGACGCATCTAGTTGCAAACTGGAACTGAACATCACACCTAAGTTCCGCACAGACTCAACAGGTGAACCAATCACTTGGAAATCAGGGGGCCAGAAATCCAATGGGAGAGGCCTAGGGGTACGGTCCATCGAGCAGTCCATCATGTCTGTGAAATTTAGTAAGCAAGTGTTGCGTAGCGATGAACATGTCATCACCATCCCTTCACAACACAGAGGGGCTTGTAATAGTACCAATCAAAAAAAAAAAAACATAAAGTCAAAACATACATAACAGACAAACACACATGCCAAGCAATTAGGTATACTTGCTGTATACCAAGCACAAAAAAATAGACAAATTACAATAGCAGATGTAAATGAACGATGATGCACCACACTATGTCATGCACTTCATGCACAGTGAACCCATAGTCCAAAAAACCCATATTCTGGCCTGCTTAATTTGTCAGGCTTAAAATCAATCCTTTATCTTCCTCATCCCATATTGGCAGCAAATCACCCTAGTGGTGACCGGCTGTCAATACAACTCACTGTGTCGCTTCTGACACACAGAACCAACAGGAACAACCCATAATGACCTGTGGGCAAAAAAAGCAAAAACACACAACATTCAAAAGAAAAGGGACACTGCACATAACACATGAAGATATCAACTGTAACTTTGAATCAGGAGACAGGACATATTACACATTAACTAAACACAGAATAATAAATGAATACTTAACTGTAACCATTTTGTCAATTTACAATGACTAAAACATATAAGCATGTTTAAGCCACCTTAATTTTAACTGTCTAAAAGTAAAACTGTTCACAGACACTTTCTGTATCCATTGTGCCACAATTTTTCTGTGAAGAATAAATCTGGGTTTGCTAATTCGTTTTTACCTAGGCATGTTGCCCCCAAAATTCTGAGAAAGGCTTTTATTTTATTTTTTGTTTAAAACTAATGCAGCATTGAATGTTCTGTTTGCTTAATTTCTTTCTGTTTGGCTTCCTTTACGCCAAAGGCGAAAAGGAGTCAAACATAGCTGCCCGGGCTTTCTTCTTAAATAGCGCTATAACCAAAACTAAACCAAGATCCAAAATTACCAAGACCAGGCATCTTAAGCTCACTAGTCTGGTTTCAAACTTCAAGAGGCTATAAAAAAAAATGATACACTCGTAAATATAAGAACCCCTCGGCTTCGACTATTGCAATATTCGAATCAAAACCAAGAAACAAACAAAGTCGTGGGAGCGACCCACGTATACTTAACCAAAATGTCTGTCACGCCACCAGAAGACCGTCTAACGTCTTGCTTTACGAAGTATCCAAAGAGGGTCCAAGACATGGCGACAGTCAGGGCAGCAGTCCTTCGCAGCCGTTGGAAAGGGGGAGCCACCCGTAGGGTGACAGTGCTATAAAAGTACTAAAATAAATAAATAAATAAATATAAATAAATAAAATCGAGTGAAAAACGAGTGGCACAGAAGGCAAAAGGGCACAAGAAACGAGCTGAACACAAGGCAAAAGGGGCACAGAAACGAGGGAAAAATTAGTGGCACAGAGGGCAGAAGGGCACAAAACACGAGTGGACAGAGGGCAGAAAGGCACAAAAAAATTGGGGCATAGAAGGCAAAAGGGGCACAAAAAGAAGGGAAAAACGAGTGGCACAGAAGGCAGAAGGGCACATAAAACCTGTGGAACAGAAGGCAAAAGGGGCACAAAAACGAGGGAAAAAACAAGTGGCGCAGAGGGCAGAAGGGCACAAAAAACGGGTGGAACAGAGGGCAGAAGGGCACAAAAAACGATACAACAGTAGGCAAAAGGGGCACAAAACCGAGGGAAAAAACGAGTGGCACAGAAGGGAGACGGGTACAAAAAACGAGTGGAACAGAAGGCAAAACGGGCACAATAACAAGAGAAAAAACGAGTGGCACAGAAGGCAAAAGGGCACAGAAATACCAGAAAAACGAGTGGCACAGAGGCAAAATACAGAACACAGAAATACAGGGCAGCTAAGAACAGAAGGCAGAACGGGCAGAGAGGCACGGGGGCAGCGAGGGGAACAGAAGGGAACAGAAGGGAAAACCGGGCAGAGACACGGGGGCAGCAAGGGGAACAGAAGGGAAAACCGGGCAGAGACACGGGGGCAGCAAGGGGAACAGAAGGGAAAACCAGGCAGAGACACGGAGACAGCGAGGGGTACAGAAGGAAAGACCGGGCCGAGAGGGCACGGGGACAGCGAGGGGAACATAGGGAAGAAAAAGAGGCACGAACCACGTACAGGCAGCCGGGGAAGACAGACTGCAGCAGTCACAGACACAACAATGAAAATACAGGCAATACAATAAAAGCAATAGAGCGGAGGATGAACAAACCTACCTACGGCCTACCACTGGCCACCAGGGATGAGGCGCAGGTTGTAGCCTGCAGGTGGTGGAGGGTCTCGAACGTCCTCAGCAGCAGCAGCTGGGGCAGGGAGACACAGGCGGTGCTGTGTAGAGGGGGAGCGACCTACCTGGTGGGGTCACGGGTCAATCAGAGCTCATGCTCTAGTTTATTTTCATTTTCATCTATCTCTGCATCCAAACAGAGCAGTTTGTTTATTATTCGAACTGAACTTTGATATGAAGTATTAGCATTTTGCTTGTTACTTTGTTGGGCTCCTGAATACACAAATTATCAGAACAGGATCAGCAGTTTTGTTTATTTGGCTCGTGCTAATAATATCCGCTTAAGAAAACGCTCCTATTAAAAATGTACATCCACAAATTAAAGGTTATGCTACCTAGCATCAGAGATACATTATCTATACAACCTCTTAACAGTTCTAAAGTGAAAGGTCCCTTGAAATTAGACAGTAGTGATAATTTTACTGTCACATTATGTCAGAAAAAAGCTGGTATAGAAGAAATAATAAATGTTCCTAAATATAATCATGAAATGACAAGGAGAAAGTAGAGGATGCAGTGAATGTGAATAGTATATGTGAGACTTTGCGTTTCTGTGAGTGGCCTGCCTAGGATTGTTGGGTCATCTGGAATGGATACTTTTCTTTCTGTTCTTCCCCGTGTGCATATTTTAACCTGACACACACCACATTAAGATGTGCTGCCATTGTTATGCGCAATACATTACTCATAACATTTATAATACAAAGTGAGTGATAGAGTTTTTTAATCGATCCCTGGTCTCCATATGTGGACAGAAAGGATGTAGAAAAATCATTCTGCAAAGAGGTTTTTAAATACTGTTGGTTGAGTAGGCACATGACTTGAGACTTATGTATAATGTCCGCTGTTTTCAGTACACCTCTATTGAAAAATTAGTTGAAAAATGATCCGAATATAGAGTCATCACATGAGAAATTTAAATGTACAGATTCCACCTAGATAGAGCTGATGAGTAGCCGTCTAATGGGTTTTGAAATTAATCGAGTGGTCAATTGCATTAAAGCAGCAGCACATTTGAGTGAAAAGGTATTTTTATTCTGTGAGCATAAAACATTTTTCACATCATGTGAGTATTTAACTCCTAGTGTTAATCTCATAGAAGCCCATTGTTCTAAATATTTGGATCTGACCTCGATCTTTCATATGGCTCTCAGAGCAAACTGGCAAAGTCGATACAGATTTGTTGTCTTCATGTCAGTTGTTTTTTAGTTGAACTACCATACTTTTGGACTTGGTCCTTTTTGGCTAAAGTTCTCTAAACGTTTTACCTTCCCCCTAGATCTTTATTCTGACATGGTGTTGCCAACTTAGAAGCTTTGGGCACTTTGCAACTGCTGACCAGTGTCAAAGTGCAAGTGCTCCCTGTGAAAAGTGTAATGGTAATTGGTTGTCCATGATTGGTATGTTTACCATACTAGTGAAGTCCCTAGTAAAGTGCACTATCTGTGCCAGGGCTGGTAATGCAAATGCTAATATGGGCCTGCAGCACTAATTAGGCTACCGACACAAGTAGCCCCAAAGAGAGAACTCAGGCCTGCCACTGCAGTGCCTGCCCGCAGTTTGTTAAACTGCCATGTTGTCCTAACAAGTGCACCCACTTGCCAGGCCTTGCCCTTCCCTTTTTATGCACATCGGACACCCCTGTGGTAGGTCCAATGTACCCCCCTGGCTAGGGTGCAGTGTATGTGAAAGGTAGGACATGTACTGAGGTGTGTACCATGTCCTGACAGTGAAATACTCTCCATTTGGTTTTTCACTGTTGCAAGGCCATCTTGCCCATAGGACAGAATGGGGAACGCTGTGTAATATGTTTCCAGCCTATATTCCCGTAGGCTTAAGACAGAGAGGTGAAGTTTAGTGTGCCTGAACTCACAGTTAATAACACATCTTTTTGTGAAGGTGGTTTTTGCATTGTGTGTTTAGAAACCGCTCTTTTAGAAGTGGCTGGTTTTTTGTGTTCTAACAATTCTGTGTGTCTCTGTCTGGTTGTGGATTGACTGTCTGGATTTGAATGTGATAGGCTCTGTGGAATGTCTTGACCCAAGGGAGGAAGTGAGACAGCAACAGGCTGACCTGCATCTGTAGTGAAGGGGGGAGGAGTAGCCCATGGAGGTGAAGAGGCCTGGGCTGCTGACATAAAACAATGGTTCCATCTCCTGCTGAGTGATTAAGGATCCAGACCCCCACTATCAAAAGAAGAAGGTGTCACTGGCAGGGAGACACCCAGAACTTGTTTGGACAGGGGTCAGTTCCCCCCTGAACACAAAGACTTCAAAAACATTTAGGGGTATAACTATGAGAGTTGAAACCCCTGAACGTTGGAATGGAACTGATCCAGACTGAAAAAGATTGAAACTACTTCATGGTCAAGAGGAACCTCTGCCTAGGAAGAAACAGCTGAAGAGACTGAAGGAAAGGACTGGCCCTTGCTGTGTGTTCTGGGGCTGGCCTGCAGTTTGCTGATTTAACCAAGGAGAGGCAAAGGGTCTTTGCTGTGTGCTGTGTCCCCTGCTTGTAACGACTTTGCTGTGAGCTGAAGTAACTTGTCCCGAATGGCCCGAGGAGAGCTGGCTCCCTGTTGTGGAAACTCTGGAACACAAAAGTTTCCAAAGGTGTCTCAGCGACGCTGTGTGGTGTGCTTTTTGCAACCTGAGTTCCTCCTAAGAATTGCCCTGTGATCATGGGCACCTGGAGTCCAAGTGAGTCTCAGCGACACTGTATGCATGTGCTTTATTCAGCCTGAGACCTTCGTGAGGATTGTCCCGTGAACGTGTGCACCCGGAGTCCAAGTGAGTCTCAGCGACGCTGTGTGCGTGTGCTTTGTGTCGCCTGAGACCTTTGTGAGGATTGCCCTGTGATCGTGTACCCCCAGAGCTCAAGTGAGTCCAAGCGATGCTGTGTGCATGTGCTCTGATGCAGCCTGAGACCTTCGTGAGAAATTGCCCCATGATGGTGTGTCCTGGAGCAGTCGTGTTCTCTGAGTTGATCGATAGCGTGTCCAGAATTGCTGCGATCATCATTGCCATCGGCCCGGATCGGCAGCCCCAGAGGAGCTGTGAGGCTTCACTGCCGCTGGCCCTAGCCTGCATTTGCCAAGGAAAGACCTCGAACCATCACGTCGGGGTCTGTGTTCCACTGCCCAAGATTAACGAAGTTGCATCGCAGGCCCAAGCGGAGAGGAGAGGAGAGTGAGATTGTACCCCCAGGCAAAGCTCAGCGAGCGTGCGCATGTCGCGCCTGGAACCGGGAGCTGGCTACGAGAGAAACGCTCTCGTCCTTTTCTATCTTTGCAGCGCGAGTCTCCACTCAAGTTCGTATCGCGGCCCGTACTTGCCAAGGAGTGACAATACCGAAGCCATAGTGTGGAGCTGCACTTTGTTTTCCACCATACCCATGTGGGGGGCATAATTTGGCAGTAGCTGACCACGAGTCAGTGAGAGTGGCATGGAGACTGTCCAGAGCACCGTGATCAGTGCCGGAGTACATTATTGTTGGCATTACAAACTGCCTGATTGTTGCATTACGCATTGCATTATTTTTGCATTACGAACTGCCTGATTGTTGCATAACGCATTGCATTATTTTTGCATTACGAACTGCCTGATTGTTGCATTATTTTTGCATAACGAACTGCCTGATTGTTGCATTATGCATTGCATTATTTTTGCATTACGTACTGCCTGATTGTTGCATAACAAACTGCATTATTTTTACATTACAAAGTGCCTGAATCTTGCATTACGAACTGCATAGCATTGCATTAGGACTGCATTGGATCATCAAGAACGGCTCATTAATACTGCAAGAACCTACAAGGTCTTGCTGGCCTAATAACCGGCAAGGTGAAATATTAGAAATACGCATATGTTGGATTTTTATCGTGTGATCTCATTGTATATTTTTTTTATTAACATATAATTGTTTTTATGAAACTCGTGGGGAGTCCATTTGTGGTGTAATCACGGGATTACAGAGAGCATGGTTGCAAATACTTTACACATTTGCCTTGGAGATAAGCCTGGCTGCTCGTGCCAAGCTACTGAGGGGTTCCAACAGGTTTCACTTGGAAAGACAGTTAAACATGCATGCACACTGCATTACATAAGCAAGAAAACGAGGAGACTCAAAAAAGGTAAAAGAAGGCTGTTAATCGCCAGAATTGCATCATAAGAAGATTGCACAAGGGCATACAGTTGAAGCAGCACTGTACAGAAGGAATCTTGTGACAACCCAAGGGCACTTGGTGTGAAGTGATATATACAAGTGAGAAGTGACGACGCAAGTGAGCAGGGTGAACAGCGTGGATGGCGCAAGGTGAACAGTGGTGACAAATTATACAAATAACAAATATCAACATAAACAGTCAATAATTATCATTTTCAATCAGAACAGAGGAATTGCACCCAACAATTGCGCTGTGGTGTCGACGACGTTTCGACCCTCGTTACTTGGGGTCGTCTTCAGGACTGGGTTGTCAGTTCATAGGGGTGCTGTGGGAGTTATCAATCATAGACTCAGCAGGTGAGGTCCGCAGTGGTCGGTCAGGGGGCAACTGAAGGTGTGACACCTGGACGCGGTGTAGGATCAAGTAATTAGGGTCGATGATGGTGGTCCCGTCCGGTCAGCAGTCGGAGCCCTTTGCCGAGGATTTTGCCTGCCGCGTCTCGGACCAGTGATTTAGCCCCTAGCGAGCCGCAAAGATTAAATCAGGGGCCGCCCTGACCGGACGGGACCACCATCATCGACCCTAATTACTTGATCCTACACCGTGTCCAGGTGTCACACCTTCAGTTGCCCTCTGACCGACCACTGCGGACCTCACCTGCTGAGTCTATGATTGATAACTCCCACAGCACACCTATGAACTGACAACCCAGTCCTGAAGACGACCCCAAGTAACGAGGGTCGAAACGTCATCGACACCACAGCGCAATTGTTGGGCGCAATTCCTCTGTTCTGATTGAAAATGATAATTAATGACTGTTTATGTTGATATTTGTTATTTGTATAATTTGTCACCACTGTTCACCTTGCACCGTCCACGCTGTTCACCCTGCTCACTTGCGTCGTCACTTCTCACTTGTATATATCACTTCACACCAAGTGCCCTTGGGTTGTCACAAGATTCCTTCTGTACAGTGCTGCTTCAACTGTATGCCCTTGTGCAATCTTCTTATGATGCAATTCTGGCGATTAACAGCCTTCTTGTACCTTTTTTGAGTCTCCTTGTTTTCTTGCTTATGAAATGCAGCCTGCATGCATGTTTAACTGTCTTTCCAAGTGAAACCTGTTGGAACACTGTTTCTTTTTAAGCATAAACTACCCAGTTCCGACGTGGTTTATGGGTCCTACTCCTGTTCCTTTTCACTAAGCTACTGAGGGGGTGAGCAGGGGCATCTGAGAAGGTGTCCTTTCTTTCCCTGACTTAGAAGCAAGGGTCCCTATTTGGACTAAGGTACCTACCTCAGCCAACTAGAGACCCCCAGTTCTAACACATACATAAGATCAATTGAGCCGAAATATACTATAAAGTGAGTGTGAGTTCCTTAGGTTATATTGCACCTTACTCGGGGTTCATAAAGACATCAAACGTTTGCTGGATGAGAATGTGCCTAAGCCAATGTTTTTTCAGAGCTGCAAATACCTCAAGGTAACATTTCTTTCCATCTTCTTTAAAACATCTCTTCAATTTCCAAAGGGCGTTAACCACATACGGACCAGTTTGATTCTACCCCAAAAATAGCAGAGAAACACTAAGTGCTTGGTCACAATTGTGATGTGGAGAAACACGAGTAGCGCAGTTGCATTTCAGTCTTACAAGACTGGTCACGCGCAGCTTGAGATCCTACGAACAGCCAGGCTAGGACCTACAGCTGGGTATACCTCTTGCATTCAGATAAAATCAATGTGATAACAAAACATGAGGAGTGGAAATGCTACTTATCTACTGAGAATTCAACTGTGCAGGATTCCACTCCATCATTTTTAGCTGTTCTACATCATTAAGAAAGTTGCTCCCGACATTCACCAGTGTGGACCCTTTCTGAAAAAGGGGCAGTTTATCCGAACATATATCTTATATATTCATCAACTTAATTAATATTCGTTTTGGTTTTACTGGGCCCAGTTACTACGATGCAGTTTGAGACTCAATGTCACATTGATACATAACAGATATGCACTTATTTTATGAAGATTAACTCAGATAACAAAAAGTGATAGATACACGTACTTGAGGAAAAGCTCCTAATGCAATAGGAATTCCTCTGAATTTTAATAATCCAATAGGATTTACGATGGTCTACATCATTACAGTAAGGCTCAGCCAAGCTGTTAGGTCGCATTCCTTCTGCGCAGAAATGAAAACAACACTAGACATGTTCATGCTACATAGGGCATCATTAATGTTGTGCATTTCGATTAGTTAGTAGCTCAAATCTGTCACCTACATCTTGGCTCGTCCTTTTCATTTTAGGAGGCACTTTAAGTCAATTTCAGAAGGGATTGGTGAAATGTGCTATCCACCTCCTCTCAACCATATAGAATGTCTCCTTGTAGCATTCCATTCAATTGTTTTGATCTTATCTTTATGAATCTACGGCATAGCCAACAAAATGTGGATTAATGTTTTCCCACCGGCAAAAGGAACAGTCCAACTCGAACTGCTATGCCACTTCCCGCATGTTCAGTAGTAACATAACAACGTTTGATGAATTTGGGCCTCATTACGTTTCATTCGTAAGGTGCAGTTTGAGTCCCCAGGCACAAGAAAATCTGGTTGATTTTTGGGCATTCCTTTTCAATTCAATGAGACTCATTGGAATAACACAAAATGAGGAATGGAAAAGCTTGAACCAGCATATTTTGACAACGTCATCCTCCCTTGATACCCAAGAGGCCCCTTATCATGATTTTTTTCCAAACCTATTTTCTGCAACTGGTGGTTCAGTCTGTTCAACCTCATTAAACCTTATTCAAAACCCTTTTGTAACCATCATTGCTGACGCACTCATAGCTCTGAAAATGTTAAGTCTGAAAGTAACGTTTTGCAACCAGCAATCCCCTAACCATAGTTTTTTGCAACCATAGTCTGGCCATGTGGATGTATGACGTTACAACGCATACTTTTACAACGCCTACCTTTACAACACATTTTTTACACCGCAACATCCATTACAACGAACACCATTACAACGCATGCCATTACAACGAATTCTTTGAAACTACCTTTACAACGCATTCCACTACAACGCATACTACATTTACAACGCATACCATTACAACGCATTACATTGCATTGCATGTAAGGTAAGTGTTGGATAGTGTAGGGTACAACGCATTACATTGCATTGCATGTAAGGTAAGTGTTGGATAGTGTAGGGGTAAAAATTACTATTCTAACTCCAGGGGGTGCAACAGTAGGGTAAGTGTTGGATAGTGTAGGGGTAAAATTTACTATTCTAACTCCAGGGGGTGCAACAGTAGGGTAAGTGTTGGATAGTGTAGGGGTAAAATTTACTATTCTAACTCCAGGGGGTGCAACAGTAGGGTAAGTGTTGGATAGTGTAAGGGTATAATATGTTGTAATGCTATGCGTTGTAATGGTATGCGTTGTAATGACTGCGTTGTAATGGTATGCGTAGTAGTGGTGTGCGTTGTAGTGTCATGCGTTGTAATGACTGCGTTGTAAATGCATGCGTTGTAATGGATGTTGCGTTGTAAAAGTTTCGTTGTAATGGTAGTGCGTTGTAAAAGTTGCGTTGTAAAGGTTGTATACAGGCCATGTGCATGTATACATCATTTTACCTTTTCACCCCGATCCAGCACAAAATCCTCTAAAACTACATGGAACATGTTCTTACTATTTAATTGCATTGCATGGATTTTAACCTCGTGCCTCAGTGACTGACAAAGCGGTACAAAAGGGGGTGGTGATGGACGGAGCATCTGAACCAATCAAACACTCACACCCAGTCAACAGATCTGGGTTTAATCCATCACCGTTCTTTAGCCCACCCTGCCACCCCAGTTCAGACATGGCCATATGCAAATCAGTCTGACCCTGTGCCTCATGGGAACAGTCCAGTCCGAACTGCCAAGCCATGCCTTCCCTGGACCGGAAACAAGCTTCCTAGGACCGGTTTCTGGCATTCCAGCCGTCTTCAGCCAGTCTTGCTTGAATCCAGTGGCAAAGTGAGCAAGGGACTCACGTCTGAGCATACCCTGCCAACTTATGGCGACAAAGCGGTACAAAAGGGGGTGGTGATGGACGGAGCATCTGAACCAATCAAACACTCACACCCAGTCAACAGATCTGGGTTTAATCCATCACCGTTCTTTAGCTCACTCTGCCACCCCAGTTCAGACATGGCCATATGCAAATCAGTCTGACCCTGTGCCTCATGGAAACAGTCCAGTCCGAACTGCCAAGCCATGCCTTCCCTGGACCGGAAACAAGCTTCCTAGGACCGGTTTCTGGCATTCCAGCCGTCTTCAGCCAGGCTTGTTTGAATCCATTGGCAAAGTGAGCAAGGGACTCACGTCTGAGCATACCCTGCCAAATTATGGCGACAAAGCGGTACAAAAGGGGGTGATGATGGACGGAGCATCTGAACCAATCAAACACTCACACCCAGTCAACAGATCTGGCTTTAATCCATCACCAATCTTTAGCCCACTATGCCACCCCAGTTCAGACATGGCCATATGCAAATCAGTCTGACCCTGTGCCTCATGGGAACAGTCCAGTCCGAACTGCCAAGCCATGCCTTCCCTGGACCGGAAACAAGCTTCCTAGGACCGGTTTCTGGCATTTCAGCCGTCTTCAGCCAGGCTTGCTTGAATCCAGTGGCAAAGTGAGCAAGGGACTCACGTCTGAGCATACCCTGCCAACTTATGGCGACAAAGCGGTACAAAAGGGGGTGGTGATGGACGGAGCATCTGAACCAATCAAACACTCACACCCAGTCAACAGATCTGGGTTTAATCCATCACCGTTCTTTAGCCCACTCAGCCACCCCAGTTCAGACATGGCCATATGAAAATCAGTCTGACCCTGTGCCTCATGGGAACAGTCCAGTCCAAACTGCAAGCCATGCCTTCCCTGGACCGGAAACAAGCTTCTTAGGACCGGTTTCTGGCATTCCAGCCGTCTTCAGCCAGGCTTGCTTGAATCCAGTGGCAAAGTGAGCAAGGGGCTCACGTCTGAGCATACCCTGCCAACTTATGGCGACAAAGCGGTACAAAAGGGGGTGGTGATGGACGGAGCATCTGAACCAATCAAACACTCACACCCAGTCAACAGATCTGGGTTTAATCCATCACCGTTCTTTAGCACACTCTGCCACCCCAGTTCAGACATGGCCATATGCAAATCAGTCTGACCCTGTGCCTCATGGGAGCAGTCCAGTCCGAACTGCCAAGCAATGCCTTCCCTTGAACGGAAACAAGCTTCCTAGGACCGGGTTCTGGCATTCCAGCCGTCTTCAGCCAGGCTTGCTTGAATCCAGTGGCAAAGTGAGCAAGGGACTCACGTCTGAGCATACCCTGCCAACTTATGGCGACAAAGCGGTACAAAAGGGGGTGGTGACGGACGGAGCATCTGAACCAATCAAACACTCACACCCAGTCAACAGATCTGGGTTTAATTCATCACTATTCTTTAGCCCACTCTGCTACCCCAGTTCAGACATGGCCATATGCAAATCAGTCTGACCCTGTGCCTCATGGGAACAGTCCAGTCCAAACTGCCAAGCCATGCCTTCCCTGGACCGGAAACAAGCTTCCTAGGACCGGTTTCTGGCATTCCAGCCGTCTTCAGCCAGGCTTGCTTGAATCCAGGGGCAAAGTGAGCAGTTCGGGCTGGACTGTTAACATGAGGCACAGGGTCAAGGCTGATTTGCATATGGCCATGTCTGAACTGGGGTGGTGTGGAGTGCAATAAAACAATGGATTTAGGCCCAGATCTCTGTACTGGGGTGAATGTATGACATTGTTCTGCTTTCTGTCCATCAACTGTTGGTTTTGACTGACAGACCTACGACTAGTGTCTACATTTGGATGGATGTAATGTTAATGTTGTGCTTGACAGAGGACAAGTAATAATTCTGAGCTTGTAAAGCGCCTGGTTACACTTGCCAGTGTGTCCCCGCGCTGAAATGGACTGAGTAACACCCCAAACAGAACCATGGCCGTCAGCAATTAGGACTTTGGGAACAAATATGTTTTAAGTTCTCTCCAGAACACCGCCTCCGAGGTCTCCACACGGTGCCTGAGCGGAAGATTGTTCCAGCTGCGGGCAGCCAAAGAGCGGAAGGATCTTCCCCCCTTGCGTGCCCTGTTAATCTTGGGGACATGCAACAATCCCGCACCTTGAGACCGCAGGAGCCGAGTGGGCTTGTACGGCTTGATCAGGCTGCGCAAAAATCTGGGGCCCTTCCCCTGAATAATCCTATGACTAACACAGAGAATTTTAAACTGAATATGTTCCCTTATAGGCAGCCAATGCAGTGCCTCTAAGGCCTTTCTAGAGGGAGCTCTTCTGGGCAGCAGCAGCACCAGACGCGCAGCTGCATGCTGTATATGCTGCAGTCTTTGAAAGCACTTCACATTCGCTCCTAGATAGAGGGCATTCCCATAGTCCAGCCTGGAGGTGACCAGGGCATGGACCAGGGCCCTTCTGGCTGACAATGGGAGTAGATCAAGTATCTTTCTCAGACTGCGGATAATACCAAAGCACGTCCCTGCAACGCGCCGAGTGTGGTAGTCCAAGGAGATTTTAGAATCAATCCAGATACCGAGATTCTTAACATGCTCCTTCGGTGTAGGTAAAGGGCCCAGGGTGTGGGGCCACCATGCAGAAGTCCAAACAGAGGGGGACTTGCCAACAATTAGCACCTCCGTTTTGTCCCCATTCAATCTGAGACAGTTATCAGACATCCATTTATTTCCGTATTGCTTCTGCTGAGGTTTAAGAAACACCTTTATTCCATGATTACATTTCAGGCAATTAGGTGTGTAAAGCATGGTATTGGATTGTTTCCAGAGATGCCTAGATAGGGGTGCATGTCGTCACAACACAACTTCCAAAGGACGTTGTGGTAGCATACGCTCTTCTGTAAAGAGTAAAGTCAGATATTAAAGCATGCTTGCCACAAAGATGATACTTGAATGCATTTCACATTATTTGGTAGGATTTCAGGAAAGGGATTCAATCCTAAGTAGTTGAGATTTCCATTGAGGAATGAGGAAGGAGCTTGAAACCCATTCTTACCCCAAGAGTCAGTGGAGCAGAATCGTAGGGTCTATGGTGCTGAATAGTGCACTGAGGAGTACAAAAAACGACCTCTTATGCAGCTTGTTTTGGGGACTCCTCAAAGTGTTTGCTGAGTGCTAATTGTGCACCATGCCAATTGTAGTGCATCACATAGACAGCAGTGACAGGAGCTGGGTAGTTACAGTTTTCTCATAGATCTTGGGTACAGTGGTGAATCCAGCAGCAATTGCTTTGTGAAATAGAGAGTGACTCTCTAATGTAAGGCATTGTCTGTTGTATGTTGTTTAATGGGCACATGAGCTGTTAATTCTTAGGAGAAATGTCATGGGTTATGTTTGGATAAGGAACAATAGGTGAAAGTAAACAGCACGTTTGTGATCAATATTTCCCAATCAAGGAGGACATTGAAGTTCACTGACATCCTTGTGATTGATGCTTACTTGACACAAGAGAAAGAGTGGCGGTAGCATCTTCTGGACCAGCATTCGAAAGCATGAAAGTCGTGAAGAACCCACGACTTGAAATTACATTTAGGAAATTATAATATAGCTAAAACCTATACAATAGTGATAATAGGGATGTTGATGCCCTCTAAAATACACTAGCTATATATCTGACAGAGCTCAGCAACACCTCTTGAAGATTTGCTACATGCAATCTATTTTCACTTATTGAGAGGTTTGGAAATAGCAGCACAGAAATACTTATCCGAACTCTCAAGAAGTTATCAAACTTTACCCCAGTCTCATCTCAGACTGTCCTTCATCTCTGTGCACGTTTTAGAAATGCATCCACAGCAGCTGGTGCTCACTTCTCTCAGTTGTACTTGATACTGAACTGGACCCAAACAGAATGTCTTCCCATTGCCAATGACACCAAGGAAGACCAAATCCAGGAATACCTTCTTTGTCAGATGGTATGTGTGATGGTATAATATTCCATCACGCCAGTCTCGCAATACAACGCTATCCAAAAGAAACTAAGAATCATATCTGGAAGGATCAAATTATCAAGAATAAAATGAAACTTCCCTGTTCGCAGGCCACATAGCCTAACACAGACCTTTCCTTATGCATTATCCAAAATCAACCCCTGGTCTCCTGTTTCATGTGTACTGCATTTTTTCTTTCTATATAAGATTTTGCTCAATAAATACCAATACAGTGACACATATTTCCATTTTAATAGAACTCTGAATGAAAATGTGGATTTTAGCAAGGTTAGGCAAGGTGGGAACCAGTGCACCAACTGAATAAACTATTGTTAACAATCATGACTAATACTAGCTCCCTAGGTACTTAGCCTTCATTTAGTCTTACTCCAGGATGCTTAACGAGGACACGGAAACCCCACCATGAATTAATGAAGCCTGCACATCTATGAATGCTATATGAAAATTACCTTGCCAAATGTATCAACCCTAAAGAAGGGCTACTAAGACATCTGTGGATCATAAAAACTATAGTCAAGTCGACAGAATGAAGATAGACACTGATAAAACAGCAGTACTTATACTATCGCTAGACTACCCTTCCCTGCAAAAATTTGCAAGAAAATAATTAATCCGAAACTGTCTAAATACATCTTCGACAATCAGCTCCTGGACTCCTCCAAGTATGGCTTCCGATCTGGGCACAGTAGAGAAACCGCCCTGGTCAAGGCACCGGAGGAAGTAAGGAAGGCAGTCGATAGCGGAGGCTCAGCAGTGATGATTTTACTAGATTTATTGGCTGCCTTCGATACTGTTGATCACACCACTCTCACAGGATGTCTAAAGGAAATAGGAGTTAAGGGGAGCGCCCTGGAGCTTCTTTCCTCCTTTCTTAGTGACTGATCTCGGGCAGTAGCATTAGGGAATTTTAACTCACTATCCTACACACTGCCTTGTGGAGTTCCATAAGGGTTGTCCCTTATCCCCATGCTTTTTAATATTTACGTTGCAAAATTGGCACTGCTCATAAGAAGTTTCAATTTAGAGGTAACTTCCTATGCAAAAGATACTCAGATATTAATTGCTGCAGCTCACAATGACTCATCAGGCCCCTCAACATGCTGTAACTGCATCAGTGGCTGGATGAGTGGGCACTGCCTGAAACTTAATGCTGGGAAAACTGAGATAATGGTGTTCGGCAATCCCTCCTGATAATTTGCCGCAACAACCTCGCCCTGTGACTAAAGTTAAGAATTTGGGAATCATCATAGATGAGAACCTGACCATAAGCCCGCAAATATCATCTGTTACTTCCGTAGCCTACTATATCATTAAAATGCTAGGAAAAATTCTTCCTTTTATCCCAAACAGCCACAGAAAAACTCTAAATAACCCTGCTTATACTTCCTAGGCTGGACTATTGTAATATTATTTATTTGACTGTTTTAGAAAAACATATGAGTCGACTACAACTGGTCCAAAATGCCACAGCAAGACTGGTTCTTAATCTTCCTAAATACCATTCAATTAAGCAGGGTCTTCGCAAGCTGCACTGCCTTCCCATGCACAGCCCGGCTAACTTTAAGGCCCTATGCCTGGCCCACAAAGGATTGCATAACTCAGGCCCTGATTTCCCCAGGTCGGCTTTCACGAGATATAAGCCTAACAGAGAACTCAGGTCGGCTAAGGCCAACCTTTTAGCAGTTCCATCATTTAAAAAGATGCATTGGGGTGGCAGAGGTATAGTCCTCAACACCATCAAACTCTGGAACAGCCTCCCACCCCACCTCAGAGCTATCCCTTCATTGACATTGTTCAGGAAGGAGATAAAAACCTGCCTATTTAATATCTAATTCTCCACTCTCTGACCTCATCTGATAGCGCCAAGACACCTCTAGTAATCGCACGCTTAAAAAATTTCCTAACATAACTATGTATTAGAAGAGTAACATCAACTTGAAGTTTTAATGTGCGAGAAACTGTAAATGAATATCAGTATAGAGTTTACTATTCACCATATGATAGCAAACTGCAAAGAACGCATCATCTGAACTCAAGGAACAACAGTAAAACTTAGGGGCTGCGAATAAAACCAGTAATTAAAGCACACCACTATAGGTACAAGAAATCTCGTACGAGACAGAAAAATGGGGGCAGAGAGACATCTGAGGAGTTTGCAAAGTTCAGTGACACTGCTAGAGAGCATTCTGTTAGAAAGCTTGTACATTGCATTGCATTGATCCAGACTGTCTTTAGTATTTTATGTCCAGTGTGCCAATGATGGTACATTGCTAACGGGATTGGGAGAATGCATCATCACTAGACACATTGACTGGAGGAAAATGTGTCCAACAGGCAGCCTTCCCAACTGAATAAGAACCGATAATCAATAGAACAGACAAAAGTAGTACTTTAAATCTGAAAAACTAATACCTAGAGATTTGCTAATGATGGTCACCTAGGCATTTGCTTGTCTGGCATATATATGTTTCTCAAATAGATGTGCTGATATCCTTGGGAGACTATACTCAGTATCAAAGAAATGTGAAAAATGGGACTGAGCACATGGATTAAAATTCTGTATACAATGTTATTCTAATTGGTAGCAAGTGATCGCGGACACATCATACGTCATACGATGCTCATTATAAGTGCAGAATTGTTAACCTTAAGAAAGATGGCATGCAAAGGCAAAAGCACAAAATAGGGAAGCAATTAACCCTAGCATGGAACCCTGAAGCCACTCGTGCTACTAAAATATAACTCTCTTCCTACAAATAATCCAGATGTGGAAAAGATGGGTAGTAGTGTTTTAATGGTTTTAATGAATTTAATAATGTTCTTTGAACCACATTTTGGAAACAATTCGTTGACAAATGGTTAATAACAAATTGTATGAAAAAACTTTGACGCAAATTATTTCTTGTAACCTTTGGTAAACTTTCCCCTTGCATTTAGCATATGATTTTGAAAACCGTTTTTTGAGGCATAATTGAAGGGCTGAGGTCCACTAAATAAAATTAATTTGAATTTAAGTACAGATACAGTTTTTACCTAAATTATGGCCTCGAGTAGGCAGTTCTTCAGATAATTATTTCCACATGCCATTACTTTGTAGTTGTTTTTCTGTACAGATATTCCTGCATTTTTAAAACTGAAGCATACCCCTGGAAGTTAGTTTATATGTGATTTATTTGATTACACAATGCACGTCAATTTCTTAAATAGTATTTTCTTTGTATGACAACGTTGATTTATTCTTGCGACAAAGTCAGAGGAGACCAAACATACAATCCACGTAAAGTGAAATTGATTCTCGTGTTCTCATGTAAGCATAGCATTTATCACAAGTAACACCTGAGATGGGAAGTTCAGTTTTTTTTAATTCACAAAATTCCGAATCCTCATCCAATTTTGCATTGCTTCAGTTAGCTTTATTAGGATAGATTGATCTTTATTTAGTTGCTCCAACTTCCATTGATGTTCCAGGTGGTGTTTTAAAACAATGTTATATTTTGAAGGTAGGCTCCTGTTTTTCATGAATTGACAGATATTTAAAATTGAGGGGGTGGAGTTTTTTACAGTATGACATTATTTACATTTTAAGGAGCTACCTGTACTAGTTATCCATGTTTTGCTTTGATACTTGGTACAAATAATCATATAGTGGAAAATATGTGTTTCCCAACAATAGGATGTGTTAAAATGTATGACGGTTGCCAACTAAGCTGTTTGTCCTTCTTCCTACGAACTGTCAAATAGATCCATGAACTGCATGGAAATTTCATCCTTATGAAAATCAAATACTCCATAACTAATTTTACTCTCATCTGCTTTGTTGGAAAGGACTGCCTGTCCCTACATTATCATAAACATGCTGGCTCAATTGTTTTAATATGATAGTATTGAGACTACTCCACTGAAAGGTCGCATAAAGTGTTTATAGTAAGTCTGGACGGTGAACTCTGCTCCACTCACAGAGATTGCGGAGTTTTCTGCTCTTCACGTTACGCGGAGCTCACGGAAATCCGAAAAACTCCGCTTCGCGGAGCAGAGTTTTTTCCTTGCTCGCATTCGTCAACGTCAAGTTGGCAAGCGAAGAAAATTCACCTCCCGGCGAGATTTGCCATCGTTCTCGATTGTCAACATCAAGTTGGCGAGCGCGAGAGTGGAAAATCAACCTCCCTGTGAGATTTCTCAACGCGGGCGGTCAGATTCTCATTGCGAGTGGTCGCATATGCTCGCGACCGCTCACGTTGAGAAACCATCCGTTTGCGTTGAGAAAGCTGTCGCTCAAGTAAGAATCTACTCAAGCGGCAGAAAGGAAACAGCGCCCGCTTGCACTGTGCATGGTGCCATTTGCGATGATTGCACAGTGCGGACAAGCACCTGACACTGAAAATCACCGTGACCGGCATTTATCTAATGCACTCCGCTGCTCACGGAGCTCCACTAGCACGGCAGAGTTTTTTATATACTTCGCGGAGTTCCCCATAGCGGCACTCCGCAAACTCCACCCAGGCTTAGTTTATAGTAGGTGTAGAAGGCAGCATCTTGTTCTTCCTTGACCTATTACGTTGCACAATAGTTTAGCATTTAGTCCAAATTGGTCTTGGATCTTATTACTGTACTTCGCTATCATGCGAATCAGATTAGCATCAACCTCTTGTCCCAGCCTTTTGGGTCACACAGTTTCCTCTTTTGTTTCCTTGCAGGTTCATGAAGGTGGCTGGCAGCACAGTGGATGCTGTTACATGGCAACAGTAGGTATTCTGCATTCATTGAGCTTCTCACACAAATAACCCACGATCTGTGATCTCAAAAAGAAGACTATTTGGTAAAAACAGGCAGCAACTCTTACCATGTCACACAATGCCTAAAATATGCGACAATGAAAAGACGATACACTACAACACCATCATTTCACAAAAATGTCCCAGTCACGTCCTCTTAAATAAATCAGTTCCTGCACTAGAGGGATAAAGTAGATGAATCATTGAATTAAAATGTTCTAGAAAGAATCCTCTACTTGATGCAAGATGTTCTAGCAACAATCACATACTTTCTATACGAACACTGCAATTGTACCTTTAATTATTTTATTATCAGAAATAAACGTCCCTAATTCATTTAAGAACATTCAGTGGCCCTTGAAAATGGCAGTGTGATGTTTTTGGACTTGGATCACTTTTTCCCTTTGTAAGGTGTTGCAACTGTCAAATCTACTTGTAAATGTAATCTGCTGCCTCTGAGGCAGGACAGGACCCTTGTATTTAAAATAATCCAGTCAGTCACAGGTATGCTTTAAATACAAAGGGCCAGATTTACAAGCCCCTTGCATGGAGGGAGTTGCGGTGGGGCAGGCTGGCAGAGGAGGGGCAGGGTGGGGGGTGATAAACACCGGAATCTGGATAATTGCAGGTAAGTAAACAATTAAATTAATAAAACAAATTTCGTTCCGTGCCCTGTATCGCATTTTGCGCGCTACGAAATTAAGTTGCTTAAGATGACCACAGTAATGGCAGATGATACACTGGGTGGTCGACGGCGTTTCGACCTGTCTAAATCCAGGTCATCATCAGGACCAGGTTACTTAAATTATTGTAGTGCTGTATAAAGTTAAAGAAGACAAGAATGAGGCCCAAAAACAACCAGGAATGGTAAATTAAAGGAGACACAAGGGGAGACAAAGGGAAAAATTACCTGGAGTGGTAGTTGAGGGTCCAGCCGGATGGATAGTGAAGTGTAGACAGTCTTGGTTGGCTCTATATGAAAGAAAAGGCAATTTACAGTAGGGTGAGGTAAACAATAAATGGGTGGGGAAAAGTAGCCGGAAGAATAAAATAATACATGTGGAGCTAGGAGCGAGGACAACGGGGTGTGATAGTGGTCCTTGAGGATTAGAGCATGTACTGCGAGATTGCAGGGTGTATTTATGATCCTTATTGTTTTAATCAGCTGAAGCCAAGCTGTAGGGTTCAGAGGTCACGACATTGATGGTCCGCGACTGTATGGGAAAGAAACGAGTCTAAGTTAAAGTAGGGAGTGCTAGGACTATGCTGCATGTAGAAGAAGAAAAAGCCAATAGGGACATACATGCAGCGTACCTGTAGAAGAACGTGCAAGGCCACCAGAATCGTTTGCGGTCCTCGTGATTCCAGGAAAGTTTACGGCGAAGGGGAGAGAGAACGGGTGAGTAAAGCACCCTGTACCAGAGCCCACGAGTGTGGTGCGTCTTAGCCGGTCTGCATGAGGGACTGCTGTGAAGAAGCAAGAACGGGGTCACGTGGTGCGGGCGAGACTAGCCCGGGAGTAAGGAAAGCACCATGTGGTACTCCGGGGGACACTAAAGTGATAGAAGCCACAAGAAACATGGCGGAAAGCAAAAGAGGACCCTTAGATGAACCAGTGTGGGTGGGTGACAAATTATAACACATAGTATATTATTCGGTGTTGGATTAAATTCCATATAAATCACAAATGAGGAAAACATGACCAGTACGATAGAACAATTACAATTATAATGACATCAAAAGAAAGGTAATTGAATCAGCACATAGTGAGACTTCTAATATTTTGGACAGGCACTGTAATTAAAGCGGAACCAGGGTGGGAGAGGATAGAGAAGCAGGGGGCCTCATGTAAGGGGAGATGGAGGGGTAGGGGGAGGGCAGGTGGGGGATAGGAAAGAAAGGGAATGGAGGCAGGAAATTCCAAGCACCTCAGTGGTGGAAACCACCAGAACCTTCTCCTAGTTCAAAGTGGACACCAGGTATAAATATTGGACCTTTAGACCCAACACTTCATTACACCTCTGGACCTGTTAAAGACTCAGAAGGACTGCTGTGCTGCTCTGCAAGAAGAACTGCTACTCTGCTGCCCTGCTGCCTGATTGAAGGACAGGACCTGCATCTTGAACTCAGGACCACCAAGTGACTCGAAGGGCTAGTGGGCCTCAGGGACAGAAAAGGTTCCAAATTTGCTGAACAGAGCACCTAGACTCTTCCTGCTGGGAGCCCTACCGTTCAAATGGTGCCACCTCAGTTTTGGACCCTTGGCAGCGGGCCTGAAGGTGCTCTGCCAACCCAGCTGTGGTCCTGTGAGCAGAACTGATGCAGGGCAATTCATCACTACGGGAACACCCTCTACGCCGGAACCACAGCCAAACTTCAAAAAAGACTCCAACGCATCCAGAACGCCTCCGCACGACTCATCCTGGACATCCCTCGACACAGCCACGTTCAGACTCCTCACCCACGCACACAAGGCTCTCCACGACTTGGGCCCCAAGTACCTCAACGACCGCATGACCTTCTACACGCCCACCCGCCAGCTACGATCGACCAGCCACGCCCTCGCCACCGTACCACGCATCCGCAGAGCCACCGCCGGAGGAAGATCCTTCTCTTACCTGGCAGCCAAGACTTGGAACTCCCTCCCCACCCACCTTCGGCGAACCCAAGACCATCTCTCCTTCAGGAAGCAGCTCAAGACCTGGATGTTCGAGCAGTAACATACCCCTCTCCCCCAGCGCCTTGAGACCCTCCCGGGTGAGTAGCGCGCTTTACAAATGCCGTGATTGATTGATTGATTAATCTCTTTGCAGCCGCCTCAGATTCGCCGCAGCTCGAAGCATCCCTTTCTCATTGAAAGTGCTGCTGCTTGCTACATCCACAGTGCAGGCCTTTGCATTGCCGCCATGTTACAGGGCCTTGGATGGCATCCTCGACGATGATGCAGGACTCCACGTCACAGCCTCACAGCTCCTTGAATCTGCATGATGCAACTTCAACATGGAATCTCACAGTGCTCTGCAAACCGGTATGTAGGTTACTTTGTTCAGCCGACCTAACTGGGTCACTGTATCCAGCCCATGCTCCTGTTGAACTCAACTTGTGACTTTGTCCTGGTCTGACATGACCACATAACTCCAGTTGATGCTTTGTGCTTTTAAGTACTGTTTTCAATTAAAATATTTAAAATTGCACATTTTCAGTTCTACTGACTGGAATTTTGCTCTGAAATAATTTATTAAATTGTGCTTGATTTTTCTAAATTGGTGTGGGATTTTTATTGTGTTGTGTATTAATTTTATTACTATTAAAGTGCTGCAATAAATACTTTCAGTCAATCAATCAATCAATCAATCAGTGGTTTATAAAGCGTGCTACTCACCTGTGAGGGTCTCAAGGCGCTGGGGGAGTGCAGCTCCTGCTCAGTCAAAGAGCCAGGTCTTGAGGCTCTTCCTGAAGGTGTGGAGGGTAGGGGAGCATCTGATGTTGACTGGGAGCTCGTTCCAGGCCTTTGCTGCGACGTAGGAGAAGGCTCTTCGGCCAGCTCTGTTCCTGCAAATGCATGGGGTCCTGCTAGGGCGATAGGGCGAGGCCGGTGAAGCGGAGGTTTCTTTTGGGTACGTGGAAGGAGACTCTCTCATTGAAGTTTTTGGGTCCGATATTGTGGAGTGATTTGTAGGCGTGGGTGAGTAGTTTGAAGGTTACTCTCTTCTAGATGGGGAGCCAGTGGAGGTCTTATAGGTGTTGGGTCATGTGTTCGTGTTGTGGGGTTCTGGGAAGAAGGCTGGCTGCAGTGTTCTGGATGGTTTGGAGCCTGTGTAGGAGAGTTCTGTTGATTCCGGCGTAAAGGGCGTTGCTGTAGTCCAGTCTGCTGGTTATGAGTGCGTGGGTGACGGTCTTTCCACATTCGGGGGGGATCCATTTGAAAGTCTTGTGGAGGATGCGGAGGCAGTTGAAGCAGGTGGAGGCGATGGAGTTTATCTGGTGGGTCATGGTGAGGGAGAAGTCTAAGATGATGTTGAGGTTCCGTGCTTGGGATGTGGTCTGACGGGGTTGGTTGGCTTCCGAGGGTGGAAGGCCACTAGGTGTTTTCCCAAGGGGTCGTGGAGGGTCCAAGGACGAAGACCTCTGTTTTCTCTGAGTTGAGCTTCAGGCAGCTGTTGTTCACCCAGGCTGCGACGTCCTTCATTCCTTCTTGGAAACAGAATCTGGTGTCTTCGGGGTTCTTCGTGAGGGAGAGGATGAGTAAGGTGTCGTTGGCGTAGAATACTATGCTGAGCCCATGTTTTCTAACGATGGTGGTGATGGGGGCCATGTAGATATTGAATAGTGTGGGGCTGAGCGAAGATCCTTGGAGTACTCCGTAGTTGATCTCTGTGGGTTCAGAGAGGAAGGGTGGAAGTCTGATCCTCTGGGTTCTACCGGAGAGAAAGGATCAGATCCAGTTGAGGGCTGTTCCTCGTATCCCAGCGTTGTGGAGTCTGGTTGTGAGATTGCGATGTGAGACGGAGTCGAAGGCTGCGGAGAGATCTAGTAGGATGATGGCCTCAATGTGGCTCTGGTCGAGTAGCATGCGGATGTCATCAGTGGCGGCGAGGCGGGCGGTCTCGTGCTGTGGTTGCTGCGGAATCCGGACTGGGAGGAGTCCAGGATGGCGTTCTCTTCGATGAAGGCAGACAGCTGAGCGTTTATGAATCTTTCTGTGACTTTTGCAGTGAAGGGGAGGAGAGGGATGGGCCTGTAGTTTTTCAGGTCCTTCGGGTCGGCCGAGGGCTTCTTGAGGAGGGGTTTGATCACTGCCCTCTTCCAGTCATCGGGGAAGATACTGGATTCGAAGGAGGCGTTGATGGTCCGGCCTAGTTCAGGGGCTATGGCGGCAGAGGCTCTGTGGTAGATGTGCAGTGGCAAGGGGTCCGTGGGGGCTACTGAGTGAGTGTTCTTCATAGTCGTGATGGTGTCTTCAGCAGTAGAAGGTCTCCAGGTGGCAATGGTCGGCTGGTTGTCGGTGGTGGGTGGTGTCCGGAGTCTGTTCGCTGAAGTTGTTGTAGAGGGCCTTGATTTTCAGGTGGAAGTAGGAGCTGAGTTTGCCGCAGAGGTCCTGGGATGGTGTGACGTCTGTGGCTTCACTGGGGGGGTTTGGTGAATTGCTGTATTATGTTGAAGAGTTCTTTGGCGTTAGTTGCGTTGACTTGGATTTTGTTCTTGATGAAGGTCAGCTTAATGGCTCTAATCCGCTTTTGGTATTACTTCAGGGAGTTCCTGTAGTTGTTCTGGTCTTCAGTGGTTTTGCTGTTCTGCCAGAGGTTCTCAAGGCGTCTGCAGGAGCGTCTGGCTTCTTGGAGGCCGGGAGTGAACGAGGCAGCTTTCGGGGGTGCAAGCTTGTCAGCGCAGCTGTAGTTCCAGTGGTGTAGTTCTTTGGCTGCAGAGTTCGTGTCGGTCGTGGTGGAGGGGGGGTCATGGAGGCAGGTGGTGTTGAGGTGTTCTTCTGTGGTCTTGCTCCAGTTCATTTGTGGCAGGTGCGGGCGGGTTTGGGGGTGGTGGTGGTGTTGAAGGTGAAGTGTACGCAGTGGTGGTCTGTCCAGAGGGGCTGCATGGTGTGGATGAAGTGGATGTTTGTCCCTCCTGCAAAGATGGTGTAGAGAGTGTGTCCAGCTCTGTGGGTGGGTGTGGCGTTGAGCTGCTTCAGTCTGAGGTTGTCGAGGTTGTCGAGCAGGGCGGTGGAGTCAGGGTCGCTGAGGTTGTTGAGGTGGAAGTTCAGGTCTCCGATGAGGATGTAGTCCATTGAGGTGATGGCATGGGGTGCAACGAGGTCAGCAATGGTGGTTGCTTAAAGGGCGTGAGGTCCGGGGGGGTCTGTAGGCGAATGTGCTGCGCAGTGTGGTCCTGGGGCTGGTCTGGATCTGGAAGTGGAGCTGTTCTGTGTTGGAGAGGGGGTCGCTCGTGATGGAGGTGGAGAGT
This sequence comes from Lissotriton helveticus, assembly GCF_964261635.1. NCBI lineage: Eukaryota > Metazoa > Chordata > Amphibia > Caudata > Salamandridae > Lissotriton > Lissotriton helveticus. The sequence continues at coordinate 1,029,009,645 of NC_136065.1, forward strand.
CGGAGGGAGCTCTTGCGTGCGATGGTGATTCCTCCTCCAGGGCAGTACATATTACCTACCAGGTAAGCCGAATTGCTTTGTGCCAAGCTACCAGAGGGTTAAGCAACTTAAGCACCAGAGGGTTAAGCAACTTAAGCACCCTGGCAAAGATTGTGGTTGTTGCCTGAGTAGGATTTCACTCCATCAATCAATCAGTATTTGTAGAGCATGGCGAATTGCCCACAAGAGTATCCAGGCGCTGGGGGCCTTGTTGCTTCAAGTGGGATCAGTTGAACTGCCAGGACTTGAGTCTCATCCTGATTTCTAGAAGAGAGGATCCGGTTCAGGGATGGCCGTTCCTGGCCTTAGCCACAAGGTATGAGAAGGAGTGTCTTCCACTGTTGCTTCGATGGATGCGTGGGGTGTGAGCAAGGTCAAGGGAGGCAGAGAGCAGGTGTATAGAGGGTTGGTGGAAATGCATGCTTTTGTTGATGTATGCTGGTCCTTGATCGTGAAGAGCTTTGTAGGTGTGGATCAGCATTTTGAAATGGCATCTCTCCTGAATGGAGAGCCAGTGGAGCTTCCTGAGGCGGGAGGTGATGTGGGTTCATTTAATGAGGATGATAATGTGTCTGGATGCTGAGATCTTTATGGTCTGCAGTCTCTTCAGGAGGTGAGTGGTGATTTTTGCTTAGAGTGTGCTGCTGTAGTCCAGCCGGCTGGTGATTAGGGCTTGAGTGACGGTTCATTTGGTGTTGAAGAGGAGCCATTTGATGATTTTCCAGAGCATGCAAAGAGTGAGGAAGCAGGCAGAAGAAACTGCATTGATATGACTTTTCCTGGTGAGCTTGCCATCCAGGATGATGCCAAGGTTGCGGGCATGGTCTGTCGATGTGGGTGAGGGCCTAGTTCAGAGGGCCACCAGGAATCATCCCACGAGGAGGTGTTGTTCCCGAACATCAGCACTTCTGTTTTGTCTGTGTTGAACTTTGAGCAGTTGTTTATAATCAAGTCAGTGGTGCACAACATGCACCTGGGGAAGGTGGCTCTTGTGGTGGAAGGGCCTTCTGATAGCGAGAGAATGATCTGAGTGTTATCTGAATAGGTTATTACAATGTTAGCCAAGAGGCTCATTTAGGTATTCAGCAGTGTGGAGCTGAGGGATGAGCCTTGAGAGACACCGCAGATGATGCTCTTGTTTTCTGCGGTGAATGGTGATGGGTGGATTCTCTGCATTCTTTTGGTGAGGAAAGAGTCGATACATTTGAGGACGTCTTTTTGAATTCCAATGTAATGAAGTCTCTTGATAAATATGTGGTGGGATACACAGTTGAATGATGCAGCGAGGTCAAGGAGGGTCAGGGCCACTGTTTCTCCCTGGTCGAAGAGGTTTCTGATTTTGGCTGTGGTGGCAATAAAGGCGGTTTCGGTACTGTGGTTTGTGCAGAATCCAGATTGGAAGATGTCTAGCATATTGTGGTTCTCCAGGTGTTCTGAGAGTTGGCGGTTGATGGTTTTCTCAAGGCGTTTGGTGGGAAATGGGAGCAGAGAGATGGGGTGGTAGTTTTTGAGTTCACTCGGGTCTGTGGATGGTTTCTTGCAAAGGTGTTTGATCTCTGCATGTTTCCATTCTTTGGAGAAGGTGGCTGTGGTGATGGATGCATTGAAAATTGTTGTGAGTTCATTAATAATCTTCCTGCTCTTGAGGTTGAACATGTGGTGGGGACAAGGGTCTGTGGGTGCTCCTGAGTGGATGGTTAGTTTTTTTATGGCTGTTGTGTTCTAAGTGGTGAGCTCATTCCAGGCAGTGAGTAGGTGGTTGGGATTTGCATCTGTGGAAGCAAGGAAGCTGTAGAGGTTGGTGGGTTTTGGTTTGAGGTTTTAGTAGTTAGTGGAGATCTTGTCGTGGAAGAAGTCCGCCAGGATGTTGCAAAGTTCCTGGGAAGGGGTGATAGTTTTTTCGGTGGCTGAGGGGTTGAAGAACTCACTGACGATGTTAAAGAATTCCTTGCTGTGATTAGAGATGGATTCAATGTGGTCAGTCAGGCACTCCTTTTTGTGTTTTTCAGGAGTTGGTCGGCCTTACAGAAGCTCTCCCTGGTGAGGGGAACTGGGGCTGCGAGCTGCATGTATTTTATAACCTGGTGATTACCTCTGTGACTTGATTGTTTCTACACCCGCATTTGGAGCGTTTTAAATTCGTTTCCTTTTTTACCACATATTTCTGCTTTTATCTGGGGGGCTTTGTAAAGAGTTAAGGGGAATGAATTGTGAGGCACACTGACACCCTTACCATACTTTGATCGTCCTCACTCGGCACAGCCGCTTTTGCTGACACTCGGCAGCGGTGGGCGCCATCTTGAGTGAGGCGGGGAGAGCGCTCTAGTCGCGCCGTACTCCCGCTCTATTAGAATATTTAACTGATCCTTTCCTCGCGCTCGGTGCCTTACAGAAGCTCTCCCTGGTGAGGGGAACTGGGGCTGCGAGCTGCATGTATTTTATAACCTGGTGATTACCTCTGTGACTTGATTGTTTCTACACCCGCATTTGGAGCGTTTTAAATTAGTTTCCTTTTTTACCACATATTTCTGCTTTTATCTGGGGGGCTTTGTAAAGAGTTAAGGGGAATGAATTGTGAGGCACACTGACACCCTTACCATACTTTGATCGTCCTCACTCGGCACAGCCGCTTTTGCCGACACTCGGCGGCGGTGGGCGCCATCTTGAGTGAGGCGGGGAGAGCGCTCTAGTCGCGCCGTACTCCCGCCCTATTTTCTCCCTACAAAATGTGCAGGCCGGCCAGACGGCACAGCGGGCTGGCGCAGCGGGCGCGCCGGCCGCGCGCCGAAGCCGCGCCTAAGCCAAGCCCGTCTGCGCCCGTCCGCAACTGGATCGCGCCGGGCGCAGGGCATGCTGCCCACTTACCCCCCACTATCAGGTATGATAGTAAAGACTTATTCGCCTTACGTTCTAAAATAGGCAACTACTGTATGGACTGCCCACCCATTGATCCCCTTTCTAGCCCCTTCCTTTGTCTAAGTTGCAAATGGACACCCCCTGCATTAACCTTTGGAGCCCTCGACTTGCCTTCCCTTTTAAAGAACAATCCCATTTCCTTTAAGGGAGGTCTTATTAATGCTAGGTCTCTGGCCTGTCATTGCCAAGACATACATGACTTAATATTAGGCCACGATTAGGCCACGATTTGGATGCTCTTTTTATCACCGAAACTTGGCTTAATGATTCATCCAATCCCGATCTGGCTATTGCCCTCCCTTCAGATTTTACTATTTTTAGGCGGGACAGACCCATCGGGCGTGGAGGCGGGGTAGCACTTGCCATTAAGAAAACCCTCCCCTGCCATACATTTGATTTAGGCCATCTTAAAGATAGTGAGGGCATAGGCTTTTCAATCAAAATTAACGCCTCTACCTCCTTCTCGGGGGGACTTATATACCGCCCTCCTGGCAATGCCACTCCCTTCTTAAACT